>NC_140629.1:35071608-35671608 GCF_057382275.1 Copadichromis virginalis
CCACTTCTGTTTTTGCTTTTCAGACTGTGTATGATGAGTGGTTTATAACGCTCTACAATCTGATGTACACAGCACTACCTGTACTGGGAATGAGTCTATTTGATCAGGTAATGGGATCATCTGTATGCATGAAAATATCATGGCCATAAATCTGAGCTCAAATTAATTCCTTCCCGCCAAAAAAAAAAGAAAGAAAAAGAAAACCCCCGAAAACAAACCCAAACCAACTAAAAAGGATCTAATGTCTTTGTCTCCCCCTGCTGGTTAGGATGTGAATGATGTGTGGAGTTTCCAGCATCCTCAGCTCTATGTTCCAGGTCAACTCAACCTGTACTTCAGCAAGAAGTCCTTCTTCAAATGCGCCCTCCACAGCTGCTACAGCTCCTTGGTGCTCTTTTTTATCCCCTATGCTGCTATGTATGACACAGTGAGGGATGATGGGAAGGACATCGCTGACTACCAGTCCTTCGCCCTCCTCACTCAGACATGTCTGCTGTTTGCCGTCAGCATCCAGGTATCCAGAAACCTTTCTTTTGCATAATTTTTCAAATGTTTATTTGTTTATTATAAAACGTATATAACTATAGAACCTGCTGGCTGTCTTTGCCCATAGCTGGGGTTTGAGATGTCCTACTGGACGGCAGTTAACACGTTCTTCGTGTTGGGAAGCCTGGCGATGTACTTTGCTGTCACATTCACCATGTACAGTAACGGCATGTTCACCATATTGCCGTCAGCCTTCCCTTTCATAGGTGAGTGACAAACTTGCCATCTCTGACAGCTTTGAGTATCCAATCCATAAATGTAATAATGTGTTTTTTTTGACTGCATGTCTGCTCCGGCTGCTCACTCTTTTATATGAGGCTAAAGTTAATCTCAAGTAATTCAAATAAGACTAACAGTGTTTGAATTGTGTTTGGTATCTTTGCAGAACGTCTGCTTTATGAGGTCACGTGGTAGTGGCTTTCAACATGTTTGTTTTTCTCACTAAATTGATCTACATAGTCTTGGAAAGTTGTAAAATTTGGGATAAATACTTCTTTTTTTTTTTCCCCGCTTATTCTCTATATACAAAATCAACATTCAATTTTTCTTAAATTGAAACAGTTCTGTTTTAATACTTTAAAATGTTGAAACATTACTTTTTTTTACATAAAATCTCCTTCTTGATTTAAAGGCCTTTCTTTTTAGGCTACCACAATGTGCAACAATATTTGACAGTCTGAGTGTCTTTAGACTGGGAAAAGCTGAGACACCGTTTAAAGTAACACACAATCCTCTAACGCTGGGCATGCACTGTGCCATTTCTGGCCCATTTTGAGCCGATTTTTCAGTCGTGCGACCGTTTTGGTGATTGGCCCGAGTTTCGCCTTCATCATGTGTCGTGCATCGTGTAGTATACGTGGGGTAACGAGAAGTGATTAACACCTCACGACCAGCTCCCGATCATCAGTCGTTTGGTCGTAAGAAAATCCAACCTGTTTGAAATCCTGTCTGCCGCCGTGAGGGTGTCACCGCAGCCTCTCACACTGCGCACACGCAAACACAGAAATGAAAGTGAAAAGACGGCGCAGCACGGCAGTGCGGCGTGTGATCTGGACACAAGCGATGAAAGCACAACTTGTAGAACTTTGGCAAGCTCATCTGAGCTATTTCGAGGTGGCCTCACAAAATTATCACGACCGCAACAACCATGAAAATAGTTGGATGGACAATGCTGCTCAATCACAGCTGCCCGATTAATGTTTTTCATTAGCAATTTAGCAGAGTTGATGGTGGTGGTGTCTGTGTGAGTGAAAGACAGAGAGCAAGAGGCAGATTTTGTGTTATAACCTTCATTTTATGGACGCACAGTGTGAGCACTCAGGTCGCATCAGAGCATCGGGCTGTATAGTGGGAGACCCTGCATCGTGACCTACGAACTTCTAACCCCTGCGAGTCAATCGTACAGTTTGAGCTGAATAACGCGACTGAAAAAAATCGCACAGTGCATGCCCAGCTTAAGAGCTTTCACTGCTTCACCCTGGTGTTTTACAGTAGATACCTCTATATATAAGGCTGGAGCCCACCAAAACAACTCCCTGATAACGACTGTGTGATGACTATTCTTCCCGTCCCATGAAGGCCACCTGGGTTGGCTGGCAGACTGTTTACTTAGCCTGATAGTGCGAAGGACACTGTCTCCGCTGAACTCTGGACACACACACATACACACTTACACTGACAAGCACTCACTCATCCCCCTCCCTTTCCAACGCCTTCGATGCTTGTGCCCTACCGGGGATGATAGCAGTCAACTGGACCAGCGCAGATGCTGCAGGACCGGATGCGCTGTCTACGCCGGCTCTCTCTTACCCTTTACCCGCCCCTGTTGCTTGTCTCGTGTTTCTATGGTGTATTGATAGTCATGTGCTTTTGTGCTGAGGTGTTTTTTCTGTTATCAAACTGTTCTCCCACCAGGAGCTCAGTCTGAGTGGAGTTTTTTTTTCTCCTCCTCTTACCTCATGTAGTGTATTTTCGTTGTTTTTTCCTATCAGCCTACCTTTCTGACATGTCTCCCCAATGTGATGTTTGTGTAAAGTTGGTCAGAAGGTTCCTTTGTGAGTGCGCATGCGCCATTAGCGTGCTGCCTGCTGTAACCCCTAATTTCCCTCGGGATGAATAAAGTATTCTGATTCTGATTCTGATACTGAGGTGTCAGTATTTAAGGAGGTCTGAAATGACAAGGCAATGGAGCCTTTTTGGGTCACAATGATCTGTGGCGACCTGGCTTGTTGTCTAGGAAAAATAATTTTAAGACTATTTAAAATGATTTTAATAACAAGATATTTATAAGAGATAATTAAAAAACCTCTTTGGGGGGAAAGGATAAATTTGAGAACAGAGATACTGCACTCTAACACATCACCTGTAATACAATCTCTTAAAATGAGTATTTCGATGTGAGGACAGCCTGGTCTTACTAAATGTTCACGTGTGTCTAAACATTTAAAATGATATTTACCCCAAGTTATTTTCTTTTTGTTTTGATTATTTTGCCTCAACATGAACATTTGTAACCTTTAGTAAAGTGGAGCTATTACACCTATTACCTTTTTTTATTTGTGGACTCCACGAATACTAATTATCCTTTCTAATGACTCATCTGTTGTTAGGAGAATAATCCAATATTCTTCATGTTTTCATTGCTCTGAGGGTTAACAGGTTAATTTGATATCCATAAAATAGAACAGAATTCATATATAGGGATAAAAGTCTGGGCCAGGAGTACTGTAAATAAAAACTCTTCACACCTGTAATAATACAAACCTTATGTATGTGTGTGTTTATTCAGGAACAGCACGAAACTCCCTGAACCAGCCCAACGTTTGGCTGACGATCTTCCTCACTTCCATCCTGTGTGTCCTTCCCGTCATTACCAACCGTTTCCTGATGATTCAGCTCTGCCCCACCATCAATGATAAGGTAGCAGAGGAGATGCAGCTCTACCTGCTGTGCTTGACTATCATGGGAAACTCACACCTCCATTTTTTTAGGTGTTAGACTTTTTAAGAATCTGCCGGGAAGCTGGTTTAGGGCAGTGAGACGCTTCCTCCTCTCAGTGTGACTTTCGGTTTCTGAGGAAATCATCTTCAGTGTCCTTTTTAAACTATTGCTAATAAACAAGTGTCAAAAAACAGGGAAAAGGTCATTTTACAGTAACGTTTTACTCACAACAAAGTAATCTAGAAACATGGCATAGAAAACTACTCGAAACTAATTCATCGTACTTCAACAGCTAACTTGCCAAAAACAAGTACAGGTTAAAAAGCAGAGCTTATTGAGAATCAAGGGTCAGTGAGTTGAATTGCAGTTTGAGGGTGCAACCTGAATTCTGTGTACCTGAGATACAAGATAGACAAACAAGACGTGATTCATCCTTTAACTAGTTTATTTGGATAGATGTGTTTACTCCTGAGATTCAAACCCACGGCTCTCTGACGAGTTTCTCAAAGGATTTGTCTTTTTAAAGGTTTTCTCACATATACAATATGTTTAAGATGGACTCATTAACCTTCTGGCTTCTTATTTAACTAAATGTTTCCTTAAAACACCCACTCCTGCATTATAACTGTCTCATTTCCTCCCCAAATGTTAGGTTATGTTCAAAGTGAGGCAGGCGAAAGCAACACCTGCTCCACCAACTCGACGTGCCCGCATCCGTCGCACCAGCTCCCGCCGTTCGGGCTACGCCTTCTCGCACGCACAGGGCTATGGGGACCTGGTGACATCGGGTCGGTTCCTGCGGCGTCCTGCCCTGACACGATCTTCTGGTTTCACCCACGCAGGCCGCACCACTACTAGCTTCAGTCCAATGGGACGATCGGCCGGTTACAGCCCAACGGGACGTCCTCAGAATAACAAGGTCCCAGACGTGGAGGTGACTTCCCTGCAGATGTATAGGACAATCACAGATTCTGCTCCCTGATGGACAGCACATTTAGGACTCTGTGGAGAAATTTGGGAGCAAATAATTAACTACTGACTGGAGAGCTACATGATGTTGGCAGCCAGAAGTGTTCAAAGGTCCTATTTGTTGCAATGAAGAGCTTGCTTGGGCTTTCCAGAGAAGCTCATGTCAAAGATTTTTCATACCTACACAGAAGACGAGGTTTGAAGAGTACATGACTTTAGCTCCTTACATTTTTCTCTGAAATGGTGTCATCAAAGGGAACTACAGCAACAAATGTAGCCACTTATGATGGGTATATGAATCGTCTTCTTAAGATGCCAGCGGATGAGAGGGTGATTAATGAAAGCTTTCTGTCAATATAGATAACAACCGGGTGCTTTGTCTTCAAATAGGAAAGGAAACAATATGTCATCATGTTTACAGGCTACCCAGTCCACCTGGGAGTCCAGCTGGAAAGCAGTGTTTGCAGAGGAAATAACGAGCAAAGCCATGTTGCACAAGATATTGACTTTTTAAAATCTTTTTAAAGCATTTTATTTTCTTAATTTGAAAGCTGTACAAGCGGTCAGCACTTTGGCTGTGTCACAGTGGCAGTGGGGAATAACCAAACGTATCATAAACTGCTTCTTCTAATACAATACCATATTAAGGGCCCAGGGGTGGAGCGGGGTGTAATACTCAGAGAAGAAAACTCATAAATTTATAAGAGAAATGTCGAGGAATCGCATCACTTAAATTTAAGGTTTGGTAAAACCAAAAAGTCACAGAAAGTAGATTTTGGTATGTTGATAGAGTCAGTTGAGACTTATTTAAACACTGTTATTGATCCAAAAATGAATTAAAACATTTCAATGGAGAGAAATGTCGTTGGCATTGTAGCAACATTTGTACAAAATTTAAATTTGTGAGGTCTCTGCCCCATAATGAGTTTATTTATTTTATTAAAGTTGAGCGCCCTGAATACCCAGAGGTGGGTAGAGTAGCCAAACATTGTACTCAAGTAATAGTAGCACTACCTCAACATAGTTTTACTCAAGTAAAAGTAAAAAGTAGCCGTCCAAGAAATTACTCAAGTAAGAGTAAAAAAGTATTTAGTGAAAATGGCTACTTGAGTACTGAGTAACTGATAATAACATCTGATTTAATGTTTAAAAATGAGCCAGTCAGACAGACAAAAATCTGAAGTTTAATACTGAAAAGCAAAATAAAAATACTACATATAAAAAAAAAAAAAACATAATTACAAAATAATAAATCTAATCTTTTCAAAATCACTATGAAACTAATATTTAGAGAAGGTAATATAAATGTTGCTAGAATTGGGTAAAGTACTTCCAGTAACAATACATGGTGATACTTTACTTCTCCAAATGGCACAACAGGCTCAGCAGATAGAATAACATTAAAACAACAAACCTTATGTACAAACAAGAAGTCTCACTTTGACATAAACTGTAGGTCTGTGTCTCGTGCATTTTTGGTTATTATTTTGTTTATTATTGTTTATTATTCATTAAATTAAGTTACTCACACTGAGTAGAGTAGCAAGAATTTCTTCCTCAAGTAAGAGTAACAAGACTTCATAATATTATTACTCGAGTAAAAGTAAAAAGTACAGTGTAGAAAAACTCCTTGAAAGCATTTTTTTCCTCCAAAACGTTACTCAAGTAAATGTAACTGAGTAAATGTAATTAGTTACTACCCACCACTGTTAATACCCCATAATACACCAAAATAAAAAGCAATAATAATGTTTATATGGCCATAATATTCCAGGTTTACACTTTGTGGTTTGTTTGTTTTTATTTGTGTTTATTGTTTTCTTGTGTGCTGAAAGCATTTCACCAAACTTGCCAAATTTGGGAAAACTTGGCAAAAAATATCTTTTTTTTTTATTTACATCCAAACTGTTTAGATATTTAAATAATAAAATAAATCCTGGAGTATAATGAGGTATACTCTTTGCTTCAAGTAAGTTATTGCTTACCTAAAACAAATTATTAGTAAAGGTCAATTTCTTATGAAGCCCCACAGCCCGTTTTTGATTTCTGCCACATTTGATTGATATTAAACACCTGTTCAATGATCCCAGTCTGCTGCTTTTAAGGATAAATTGCAAAATAAATGTGAGGAACTCACGAGATAATTGAAGAGATATGTGAAAAGTACATACAAATATTTTGGACATTGTATCAGTATTCATCAGCGTGTAAACAGAATTAACGAGAAGATATGACTCCTTGGTTGAATGACTCCAAACATTCCCAGCTTGGTGACAAATGTGGGAATGGTGTTCAAGGCTTTTACGTCAATATCTTATAAATCAAAATCAACCCAAACTTTATCTCATTATAAGAGAGTGGACCAAAAATAACTTTTGCAGTTATACATTAACAAACCCTTTCATGTTTATGTGGCTGTGCTGTAGTCATCAAATGGTGCAACATGTGGAGCATAGTGGTAATGTAAATAAGTTAAAGGGCATATCCTACTTGAACAGCACGGGGATACCAACCCAAAGGTTTCCGGTCTACCGGCTTATTATTTTTTACCAAAAATTAAAGGACAGATTGTTCTTTATGTTTCCACAAAGTGGTCTTCAATTTTCTGCAGTGCAACTTTATATTCCTTCCTTTTGATTTACGTTTTGGTTACAGCAGCTGATGCATCCAGATGTTGTCTGGAGCTTGTTTCTAACAGACTGAATTGAGTTCCGGCATCCCGGTGTGTCTGAAACACACCTTCTGTGGCAGATTGTGCCTCCTCACTAATGTCCGATTTTCCTCTGCCATTAAACTAGCAAAACCAAAAGGGGAACCTGTTCCTCATCGAACAAGAAAGTGGACTCTGATGGCTGTATAGAACCTAATCCAAGTAAGACATGCTGTAGAAACTTGATAACATCTACCTGTGTTTGGGAGGTTTATCACAATGTACACACACTACAGAGTTGATTAAGAAATCCTTTAATCCGTTCAGGGACACATTTGGCTTCACATTTGTCTTCATGCCACTGAGCACCTGTTTTGTTTTTTGTCTTTTTCGTGCATTAAAACCGAACAGGGTTTAAAAACACTGCTCAGATCATTCCTATGGACTGTGCTGTATAAATAATAATATTTATACCTCATTGTATTTATCAGATCGCGTGCTTGGTAATCACTTTCATTTGAATTTCATGTATTTGCTTTAAGTTGTAATGTATGTCTGCATTTGTCTTTATCACCATCTCTTTCTTCAAGTGTTGTATCAGCCTGCTAAAAATTGGAGCAAAAGAAAACGCACATGCTGCCTTATTATTCAGATAAAATGATATTTTCTTACTTTTCTTATTTTATGCAACTAAGAATGTTTGATCAAAGATAAAGCTGTTAAAAAAACAAATCAAAGCTGATTGCAGATGTTTTAAGTTCAAAAAGGAAAAATGTTATTTTATACAGTGATTTTCAATTATTTGTTATATTAACGATCACTGAAAGCTTAAACAGTGGTCCAAAACTGGTTTGGTATTTGTAAATTAATGATGTTTAATGTCCGATTTCCCCTTTTTGTTCCTTGTCCAGTTGTGAATGTTGACTCTGTAAAATTTAACCCCCAACGATACTTTTTAAAGGCTTCATACATTGTGACTTTAGAATAAACTACAAAGTCACACAGAAATTAATGCTGGAAGTGAGTGTGGTGAAACTGGTTTATATCACAGTTATTATTTACATTATTTACAGTACAGGCATTCTTTATAGAAACAGTTCAGAGTTAGTATAAACGGAAAAAACATTTTCTGTTGTTTTGGAAAATGATACTGCAATTGACCTTTAGCCAAAAGTCAAAATCAACAGAGCAAGTTGAGCTTTGAGTCAGATGTTTCTAATTTCATTACATTAGATCCAACTTCCCATTTTTTCTGACATCTAGTAAATAAATAAAATGCAAATCCTCCAGAGCTCTTTGATGCTTGTGCACGTGTCACAAGCATGGCTTTTATTTTGGACGGCATCTTTAATTAGGAAGAGGGAAGAATCTTGTTAAAATAAACAGTTAAACATAATTTAACAGAGTTTTGTCTGTTTTATTGATCCATAATAAATGAATTAAGGGTAGTCGCAGTCCAAAACACCTTTTCCAAGTGGTATATTAAAAAAAAATAAATGGTAGCCATACATATAAATTCCAGCATTTATGAGTTTGTTTTTATTATTACTGCATCTGCTGCCTTGAGTGTAACATAAGGGATTTTTGACAATTGTTTCTCAGACATGACAAAAATCAACTTAGCACTGCTCTTTCTGATATCTCCTTCATGTTGTTTTGTACCTTAAAACGTTTTTACTGCAATAAAAAGATTTGAAAGATCAACATACTTCATCGTTACACTCTTTACTTGTTTTTGTTATTAATACGTTGCACTACTTTCTCAGTAAGTTAATAGTAAGTAATAAAAATGCTGCAAAGTGACACTATAGCTGGAGTTTTCTTCCACTGCAGTTATACTTGCACATAATTGGAACATAAGAAAAAGCAGAAGATGTTTTTCGTCTTTCAGTCTACAACAACCGTTTTATCGTAACCGCCTCAAATGTTCCTTAACCTGCTGATTTTTTAACCTGTTCTGATGTCATGACATTTTTGTGAACCTTGATCTCTGCCTACTTTCTGGTTTTGCTTGCTGTTTTCCATTTGTTTTAATAAATTACCACAGAGAGCTCCTGCCAACATACACTGTCTGAGACGTTATAATAAAAAACCCAAAACAAAGGTAGTTAACTAAAGCTGCAGAGCATCATTCAAAGGGACAGTCCCCTCTCTAAATCAAAATAATGGTTCCCCTTATTGTCATTCAGTGTCACTCAGTTCCATAACATTCAGCAGCACTATAGATTTTATACATTGAATCTGAAAAGTGGCCCTCACATCTTTTCTCTAAAAGTTTTAAAGTAGAATAGATGAGTTGTGATAGTGGGCGATACTACATGAATCCTTCTCCTTATGTCAGTCACCAAACACACTATGTACCTTGTCATTAATACTATGTAATCAACCCTTTTCACATTTGCAAACCTCAATTCAATTGGGTAAATATCACAATGTTACATTGAAAAGCAACATAATTAGTTGGATATTTTAGCGTCTAAGAATAATTCATAGCGAATGATCAGATTTCAATCTAATCCACCTGTTTTAGGGTGGAGCTTTTAGTTGTCAAACCAGAGGAAAAACTTAAAGAACCATTTGTGGCAAAGCAGATAAGACGAGAGATGAGATCACATAGAGGCAGTCCACTAAATTATCAAGCACTTAAAGTAACATTATTCAGTACAGACACTGGAAAATCACCCTGCCACTCCACAGACCTGCACACGAAGCAAACTGGTAACAGAGTTGTTTCATATTAAAGTTTTTGAATTGATGCAAACCCTCCCTTTACTGCACAGACTAAGCACAGAGCATCATGTGCCACAGTTTCACACATGGAGAACAGATTTGTAGTCCGTGGCATCAATGTAGTGGCAGCCATCCTGTTTATAGTTAATCCTGTTAAATGCTGCCATCCATATCAGTATGCTCTGTTTGCAGTGTCCATTGGCATTCTTTTAAGTGTGCTACTGCAAAGCACGCAAAGCATCCATGAAACGCATGAAAAACTACATTGTGAAAACTAGTTCTTGTTTTTCCAGCTAGCTTCAGTATTTCCTCCCTCATTCTTCCTCACCTGGTACAACATCTCTCCTCTCCCTCTCTTCATCCTCCTCACTCAGCTACAAACTAGAAAATAACAAAAATATAATCTTATGATTATAAGAGCAAGTGGGGGATCCACAGTTGACAACAGGACAAAAGACTGCTAAGTTATGTGAAATCATCAGAATTGAATGTGGGTGAAATAGAAGCTACAGCTTTATAATAATTGGAGAATTTGACTACATGTCGACTCTTACCCGCTTCTTTTTGCTCTGTCTTTCTTTGCTCTCTCCTCTCCTCCCTCTGTCTTTGTGCTGTCACCCAAAAGTTAAATATTACAGTGAATAAAGATGATGACATTTACGAAGGTGGGTAGTAAAACTCGCTTTAATGAATACCTGGAAACGATGGAGGAAATGAAATACACTGATTTCCAAGTGATTGGTTTGAGCGTAAGCTGAAACTTGGTGTGAAACCAGGAGGAAAATTTCTCCTCTCCGTTGATCCTTTAATCAGCATCACTGTGTTCAGGTGTGTATGAGCTTTTAAACAGCCTAGCCGGAGTGTTGGGCCAGTGGGT
Organism: Copadichromis virginalis; assembly: GCF_057382275.1. Lineage (NCBI taxonomy): Eukaryota > Metazoa > Chordata > Actinopteri > Cichliformes > Cichlidae > Copadichromis > Copadichromis virginalis. The sequence goes on from NC_140629.1 coordinate 35,082,321, forward strand.
GATTTGACTAAAGCCGTTTCCGCCTTTCATTCAAATACGAAAGCGAGAAGTTGAGCTGGACAGAAGTCAAAACCAACTTTGGCAGTTACAGTTAAACCCGAAGGGTCGTTTTATCCGAGGCACCGACTCATAATGGTGAAGCGTGGGGCAAGAAAAGGCTGCAAATAGCGATGATTATGAGCGGTAAGAGCAGTTTTCTCTGCACGCTCACCACACCTCACTCATAAATCAAACAATTTTACGTTTGTTGTTTATACACCAGCGCATACACTGGGCAGAACGACTTGTCGTAGAGGTTTTACACATCGAGAGAGGTTTAAGTCGAATTCGGCTTTGTGTTGTGTAAAGTTGTGACGAAAGAACTGATCGTTTCTGATCTTTGCTGTCTTTTAATTCCCACTCCAGCTGTTTTACATGAAGTAAATGGTGTCATCGTTTTATCCTCTTTATGGTTAAAGAGTGTAATGTGTTGATTTTGTTGTTGATGAAGATTCAAGTTTTGTTTTGGTTTTCCGAGCTAACTTTATGCCCCACTTAACTCTTCACCTAACACCTTGTTGTGGATCATCGTTTCCATCTTGAAAACTTGGCCTACTGCAATATAAGAAAACATCTGAAATGCCGCAACATTATTTATATGTATCCATATTGATGAACTCCTTATGGGGGTAATTTTAAAAACGCCACACAGACTGGCTTTTGTGACTCATTCATATTTGTGTCCACTCTTTTAGGAAATGCCAGTCTTTATGTAAATACGAAAAAATACTAACCTCATAGAGGATGACTCATGTAAAAGTTTTTGGAGTTCAGTTACACGTTAAAGCATCTGAGGTGATTCCTGCTCAGTGTGCTTTAGACTGTCACAGCGAGCAGGCCGGTGTTATTTTGCATGACATTTGCCTTTTGTAAATAAACCGGACAATGCAAATTCCTGTGCAGTTGGATACTCTGTGGAACGTGGCTCTAGCACCATGTTGTTTATTAAAACACAGACTGTAATTCAGTTTTACGTAAAGCTATGCAAACCAGTGGAAACATGTTGCCAGTTTAATACAGAGCTGATGTGAGAGAACCACAGGAGGTGGTACCGGTAAGCGCTTTCTTTGTTTGTTTTTTAATGTCGACTGCTAGAAATCCTTAGTTTTGAAAATTAAAAACTATTCCAGGTGTCTTGAGCACCCTATATGTATATTTTAAAGTCATTTGTGTCAATTTCTTTATACATGCAAAATGCATGTATAAAGAAAAATGCTCTATACAGAGAGTTCTTAAGAACGAGAACTAAAGATGCTGAAATCAGATACAAAAGATATAAAAATAGGTTAACTAATATACTTAGATTTAGTAAAAAGGAATACTATAAGAAGCAATTAGATATAAATAGAAATAATAATAATAATAAAAGATTATGGGAAATCCTGAACAGTGTTATAAAATGTGGGACTGGACAAAAGAACTATCCCAAGTATTTCATTTGTAATGACCATGAAGAATACAATATGGATGTTGTGGCAAATAGTCTCAATGAATTCTTTGTAACTGCTGGACCAAATTTAGCAAGAACAATCACTCATCCTGGGAAAGCACAGGAAAAACCCGATACACTGATTGACAGAAATCCATATTCTATGTTTCTCACAGCCGTTGATGAAAATGAAGTTCTTGAAATTGTCAAAAAATGTAAAAATCACAAATCTTTGGATTGTAATGATATTGATATGATAGTGGCTAAAAGAGTCATTGAGGCTATTATAAAACCATTTACATACATCTGTAATTTATCATTTCAAACTGGTCGATTTCCAGACAGAATGAAAATAGCAAAAGTTATACCTCTATACAAATCTGGAAACAAACACCATTTCACAAACTACAGGCCTGTCTCTTTACTACCTCAATTCTCAAAAGTTCTTGAAAAACTGTTTAAAAACAGACTGGAAAAATTTATAGATAAACATAAACTACTCACTGAGAGTCAGTACGGATTCAGCTCAAGCAGATCAACATCATCGGCACTATTAGATTCAATAGAATACATCACAAATTCCATAGACAAAAAGCAATATGTGGCTGGGTTATTCATAGACTTGACAAAGGCATTTGACACTATAGATCATGATATATTAATAAGAAAACTGGAACATTATGGTGTCAGAGGGGTAGTTTTAGATTGGGTCCGGAGTTATTTAAGTGACAGAAAGCAGTTTGTGAAAATAAATGGTGGTTGCTCCTTATGTATGGACATTGCTTGTGGTGTACCCCAAGGGTCAGTTTTGGGTCCAAAATTCTTCAACTTGTACATTAACGACATCTGTAAAGTGTCCAAAGTATTAAAAATGGTTCTCTTTGCTGACGATACAAACATTTTTTGCTCTGGTGATGATCTGCAGAATTTATTGGAGGATATGACTAATGAAATAAGTAAAGTGAAGTTCTGGCTTGATAAAAACAAATTATCATTAAATTTGAATAAATCTAAACTTATGTTATTTGGAAATAGTAGTTTAAATACAAATGCAAAGATTCAAATAAATGGTGTTGATATTGAAAGAGTCAGTGAAAATAAATTTCTGGGGGTAATAATAGATGAAAAACTTAACTGGAGAGCTCACGTAAGATATATTCATTCCAAAGTATCACGAAGCATTGCAGTACTAAACAAGGCAAAACAGGTATTCGACAGAACATCACTTCATATTCTCTACTGTTCACTGGTTTCACCATACTTAAGCTATTGTGCAGAGGTCTGGGGCAACAACTATAAAACCACATTACATTCACTTTTTACTCTTCAAAAAAAAGCAATTCGAATCATCCACAATGCAGGTTATAGGGAACATACAAACTCACTATTTTTGCAGTCTGAAATATTGAAAATTGACGATATAGTGAAATTCCAAACAGCACAAATTCTATTCAAAGCAAAAAATAAAGAACTGCCAGGTAATATTCAGAGTATGTTTTTTTTGAAAGAAGGAAGTTATAATTTAAGGGGTTTTTGTAACTTCAAAACAATGAAGGTACGTACTACAAGAAAAGGCTTTTGTGTTTCTGTTCATGGAGTGAAACTATGGAACAGTCTGAATATGGAATTAAAGCAATGTCCAAACATAAAACTGTTCAAAAAGAGTTATAAAAATATGATCTTCTCGATCTATAAAGAAAAGGAAAATATTTAAATTAAGTGAATGTCTCTATTTAAAAACAAACAAACAAAAAATTCATGATGTGATATTATAGTATATAGTATATCAGAAATCTGTTCACTATTTTTATTACAAATTATATCAGTAAGGAAGCTGACTAAATATTCACTGATAATTTATGGCAAAGGGGTGGGATTAAATAAGTGTATACTTCTTCCCACTCCCTTTCAACATGTAAATTAATCAGAATGGTTTTTTGTATGTAATTTGTATAGTATTTTTTTTCTCTCTTATTTCTTTTCTAAATGTACTTGTATATTGTTCACATGTTGAAATAAATTACCTATCAATCAATCAATTTCAGACTGAGGTCTTAAAGATCAAACGTGTGGTCAAAAGTTTGGTAGAGAAGTGTATGTGGACTTTGTGTTTGAGACAGCATGAATGTGAATGTAGAAGTGTGCTTTGCCTGCAAAGCTGGAATGGCTTCAGTGAAAAGCTTTTGTGCTTTTTGGTGCTTTTTGTTGCATTTTGAATTCGCAAACTGTCAGTTTGTCCTTTTCTGTAGTTTCTAAGAAAGTGGCGTATTTTTTTATGCACAGGCCCTTGGAAATTGGTAGTTTTAAAATAGTTGAATATAGTTTTATGCAGATCTGATGTTTTAAGGAGAAGCACTCTTGTGTCTGCTTCACCAGCAGCAGCACTGATATAGGTGAGCAAAATTGTTAAGTGCCCACAACAGCCATAAATATGATGCGTAAGCTACTTCTGCCTCTTCAGATTGCAGTATTTAAACAATAGTATCCAGTACACATTTATGCCCCTCGATACCTGTGTTTACATAAATATTGTGTTAACCTCGCTTCTTGGGTCACAGTTGGTCTTTCAGTATAATAATAATAATAATAATAATAATAATAATAATAATGATAATAATGATGATGTATACTTTATTGATCCCCGTGGGGAAATTCCTCTCTGCATTTAACCCATTCACTCAGTGAAGCAGTGGGCAGCCACTGGGCGCCCGGGGAGCAGTGTGTAGGGACGGTACCTCAGGGTAGCCGTTCAGTGGATTTGAACCCCCGACCTTCTGATCATGGGGCCACCACTCTACCTACTGAGCTATCCCTGTCCCTTTTAAAAAATAAAAATAAAAAAAAATAAAAAAATTTTAAAGAGGTTTTTTTTTTTTTTTTTTTTTTTTTTTTTAATTTTTATTTAAAGAGGTTTTTCTAAGAGTGCATTAACACAAAAACATTTTTTTGACCATGCTGAAAAACTCCAGCTGTGAGTGCTTCGGAATCTGGAGTATCTTGTCAGCTGAGACACTCTGGTTGCTATGTTACAAAATATCCAGTCGATATTACAGGTATCTGACTTTGACCTTGGCTGTTGCTCTGCTGGTAGAACCACACTGAAGAAAATGTCCAAATGTTATTTCTATTATAAATTATATTAAAAAGATATTAGTGTAGGGCAGGGAACATTGGCATCAAACTGGGAATAACTTTATTTTAATGGTTCACACAGGGGAAATGCTAATGTCGGTGTTTAGATTCAATTGAGGCAATAAGATTTAATAGTGGTAGTTTTGGTTATTGACAGTGTGTTTCCTTTTTAGAGTGTGGAAAGGGTGTGATGATCTGAAGATTAGGGAGCAGCAGCATCCCTCTGTCCAGTCTGTTAATCCATAACTGATGCGTCTCGTCCCTGGTTACTGCTGAAGGCTCAAGCTTCATCTCGTTGCAGCTTTGTTGTTCCTGTGTTGTCAGCTTGTCAGCGCGTCAGCACATGAGACATGAATCCCTACGGAAATGAATATCTTGATTCTCATTTGAGTGGTGCCGCAGCATCTCGAAGTTCACCCCACGAATTGGCTTTAGCGCCATCGTGCGATCAGTCTTCTCCAGTCATCCACCCAGATAATAGTTCTGCTACAGTTTCAGGCCACAACATTCCTCCACACGAGGCCTCATCAGACCAAGAAGGTCCCCAAACCCTGGTCCGATCGCCAAGTTCTACATTCCCGCTTCCAGCTTCAAATCCAGACTTCAGTGTTGGAGCCAGGTCTCAGTCTGATCTAGCTTCAGTCTCTACCCCAGAACCTGGTTTCACAGCAAATCCCTACTCTGCGTTTGGCACCCCGTCTTCATATCAGATCTCTGTGATCATCCCCTCCACAGACCTCCATCCCATTCCCCTCCCAACTCAGTGCTCTGAGGAAAACTGTCCAGACTTGGAGTGTGCCATCTGCTTCAGTCAATTCAACAATGTCTTCCGCTGCCCCAAGATGCTGCAGTGCAAGCATACGTTCTGTCTGGAGTGCCTGGCTCGCATGAACGTCAAGTCGGCCGAGCCCAACGCCATTCAGTGTCCGCTGTGCCGCAGCTTTACACCCTTGCCTTCCCTCGGCCTGCCAAAACTGGCCACAGACTCAGATGTTTTGTCTTACCTTCCAGCTGCTATGCAGAGAGTCTACAGCATCCGTTTCCTCCGCAGCAAAGGGAAGCTGGAGGTCAAAAGGTCAGTGAGGGTGAAAGCCTTCTTCTTGCCTTTTTGTCAAAGTGGTTCTTTGAAAGTTCAACTATTTTCTTACTAGATTTCCCCAGTATTGCAAAGGAAAAACTGAATAGCAGGAATATTTTAATACTCATATTAATCTTAATGTTGTTTTGGAGTGAAATCAACAAGTCGCGCTGTTTATCTGAAATGTATTTTACTGGTGATAGTAGAGCTGTGAAATTGGGTCGGAGCAATATATCAGTTATTAATCAGCAAAAGGTGTGTGTATAGATGGATTGTGTATTTTTTTTCTAAATATTTTTGCACTGGTAACTGCGCAGAACTAAATTATTTAAATAAATGCATAAAACATTTAGTTTGAATTTATTTAATTTTTGTTTTTAAGGTCTACTGACGGACAACGTCGGTGGCCTCGGCAGTCGCTAACGTCTCTGAGATCCATCCACCGCTCTCTGGACGTGGGCATTCCCAGTGGGAACGCAGAAGGTCACGGTCATTCACGCGGCACTGTGTTCAGACTGACGAGACACCCGGTGTGTCGTGCCTTACTCCTAACATCTGTGGTGATGATGATGGTGCTTCTGACTGGTGTCATTATCTTCCTCCTCACCTACCGCAATTAACTGAGTGACATCTTGTCCTGCAAAGTCTTTTATAAAAATTGGTGTCATGTCACGTAAAAAAAAATTCTCCTTAATCACACAAAGCAACAGCTTTTCCTGCTGCTATTTAAAGACTGATCCAGATGTGCAATAAACATCACTATTTGAGGCGGTGTTGGATTAAACAGCTTATAACTAGCCAATGAGCTTCAAAGCAAAGAGCTCCTTTTTAAATACAAAACTGCGGAAACTGGATAAAGACAACTGAGAAGCTAGAAGAAGGTGGACTTTTAATCGTGAACATAACACTTCAGCTTCTAATAACTGCCCAGGTATCTTTTCTTGTTTTATTCCTTAGTTTTACAAACTATCAATGCACTTTTATCTGCCTCCCCTGTGCCAAAGGCTCTACATGATCAGCTTGCTGTTGATAACTTGATTAACATAACATCTTGTTGTTCAAGCCATGAAATGGTCAAGAACGGACAGTAGTGGGAAAGAAAGTAGATCCAGTTGATTTTCATTGTAGCATTTTTGCAAATCTTTGTGTTTGATGTTTTAAAAAAAGCTTTATATTAAAGATGAGGGATGACGCACTAAGAGCAAAAACTGGTTGTCAGGTTCAAAATGCATGTTAAAGTCTTCATGGCTTACATTTAACCGCTAAAAAGAATTGTTTTGCAATTTTGTTACTATCATTTAATAAGTTAAAGCCATTATTATAGACTATAGTTTTGGTCTGGTTGCCTGACTTTAACCACGAGATTCTTTAAACTTACCACAAGCTATTGCCTTCTTCCTTCCTTGTTCTGCTCTGTGTACGTGTGTTGTTTTATTTTTGCAGCACAGTTCTTCCCCCCCCCCCCCCCCCCCCCCCGGGAAACTTTGAGCACTTTAAAGGGGTGAAACCTGAAGTGTGAATGTTGCACGTTTGATTCATACGTGTATTGCTAACAACAGGTTTCATTTAGTTGGAGCTGCAGCTTGGGTTTCATGCAAATCACCTGAACCGCAATTTGCGCACATTGCATTTTCATAGATGCTGGATCATTTTTGTGTTTTCAGCATCAACACTGTAGGGTTTTCCATGCACGTAGTTTTACTTTAATATGTCTAGGGTTCGAGTTATCTGCTGCTTAATTCTTCATAGCCACAATGGAATGACTTGAAGGCTTATCCATTTAGTTTTAGATCAATATCCACTTAACTCTTCTCCTCTTTGACAAGGAATTTTTTTTTTTTTTTTTTTTTATATGCATATTTGTTTTTCTATGCTGTGAGTACTATGAACTAAACTGTTATAAATTATCCAAGGATATGCAGCTCATTTTTGAAAAGGCAAAACGGGGGTATGTGGGTAAAATTGCCTTTAAATGTGTGAACTTTGGGTTTGCATGTCATATTCTGTTACATTCAGCAAGCGGCTGAGCTGTGGGATGTCTGGTGAATGTTGCCCCAATATACAAAATATTTGCTCTAATACTGCAGATTCTCACTCCAGTTGATATTATATTAATCTACACCTCTGACATCAAGCAACACCTGTTGTAAAACTATTTTGACTTGCAAATCAAAGATGAAAATGCTGCTGCTCCCCCCCCCCCCCCCCCCCCCCCAAGCCATGCCTTCTAAAATGTATACCCAAAAACCAAGTTTTAACTGCAGATTCGAACAGTTGTTTATGACTGACAGCGTGAATATATTTAAAAGTTTACCATCCTATTTTCCTGTTTTGTGTTTGTTTGTTTTTGTTGTGTGTGGTTTTTTTCTTTTCTTTTTTTTTCTTTTTTTTTTTCTTTTTTAAAATGCACGAGAAAGTCTTTCAGGTTCTTTTGTGAATAAATGGTGAAGTGAAAAATAAATGATTTTATATATTTTATGTAACTGTTTAGGGAAAGCTTGCAAAAAATTTTTGTGATACTAAAATAAATTTCTTTGTTTTTAATTTGTCATTGTCCTTATTATGCATTTATTATATTTTAAATACAAAATGTTGCTTGGGTTTTTGTTTTTTGCGTTTGTATCAAGGTTGGACTGTATCAACCTTATTTGGAAAACCACTTTCAAATTAAATTAATCTCTCTGATGGTACCTGCTGGCTGGCTATGGCAGGTGGAGCAATAGCATCATATAAAGTAAAGTTTATGTCTAAACAAGAAGCCACTGTGTCCTTGTTGGCCGGTCTTCCTTTGTTACTTCTCTTCTTTTCACCTTTTCTATCCATTAGCCTCCCAAAAATAGAGTATTGTCTCATTAATATATCAGAAGTGCAGCAGCACAGTGTGTTTGCCAAGAGAGCAGTGAACATAATTTCAGTGATGAATTGTTTTAGCCCAGGAACTATAGAGGTTTTGGTTGTTTTCTTTTTTGACCTGAAATTTTATTTTACTTTGATTCACGCTTGAACTCACTTTTTACACTTTTAAAGACTTGAATTGCTTGAATTTCAACAAAAACTTAAATAAAATCAAGGCCTTCTACATCATGCAATAGTGAACCAAAGTGTTGCTAAAACAGCTCACACACCCCAGAAGTTTGAATGATTTTTCTTATTGTTTGTTTGTTCAGTTTAAGGAAGTTAACAGACTTTTCCATAAATGATAAAATGGAAAATTCTGTACATTTACAGTATACTCTGTACTATTTATGGACATTACCTTCAGCTATAAAACAGAAAATTCCATTTATTCACAGTATATATTTTTTTTATCATTAACAGAATTTTTCCATCAATAGAAAAATCCAAAGTTCTGTTTATATTACAGGCAATTCCTTTCACTGTAACTCATTAAATGTGCTTCTTTATATCCTTAACCTTACAATTATGACCTAATACAACATTTGCTCAAACATTTTGGCAAATTTTAAATTGAAACTCAAATTGAAACTTTTTTTAATTAATTTGTGCTTAGTACACAACATTGGTAAGTAAAATACTCTTTATTCTCCTCAGTTCAAAAGTATACTAAAATATTATGACACCATCCATCTTGTCATACAATGACTTAAGGAGGTAATGCATTTAAAAAAAAAAAAAAAAAACTTTTTTAAATTTGAGCTTTCTTTTTTTTTTTCCCCTTGAAATCAGTTTGTTCTCATGTGTGTTCGGAGAGCCGGTTACATGACAGCACAGGATTAATTATTATTATTAATATTTAACTATTAATCAAAGTTTTGCTGAACATAAGGATCTGGTTTGCATCAGTCACATGACTACCATTAACCAATGATCACCCTTGATGCTGGTTACGAGCTAGAACGAGCTCGCAAAGAGCACGCGCATTTTTGCCATCTAAGCGGTGCAGGAGAAACAGAAATTAATTGGGAGACGCAGACTGATACAACAAAAACAGTAAGTTGGGTATACAGTGTAGACGATAGCGTTCGGGAGTATAAGTAGTGCTGGTCATAGCTGCTAGCTAACTGGCTAAGGGTGCCATTGGGTCTGTAGCTCTGTCTACCGTTTTAGGGAACATATTTCATTTTAAAGTAAGTTACAGGGATTTTCTTGCCTTTCTGGAGGACTTATATTTCAATAAAAACTGTATAATATGCATATCCACATAATTATGGATTATTGTAATTATATCTGTTTATACATTTTCGATATTGTCTTCAGTGATTTTCATTTCTTTAGACTCTACTTCAGGCCAGAGTTTGTCAAACATTTGTACCTTGAAAGTTTCACCAGGGAGGAGCACTGCTTTTTCTTTGGCCTGTAAAATGACACCATCAAAATGTCTAGGTGTACGGCGTAATCCTTAGGAAATTCCCAAGTTGGTACACTGATTGGCTATCCTGTGGCACGGTCAACTGCATCTACGGGGCTGGCAGGACTTGACTGTTGCCTGCAGCACATCCACAGGTTTTTGAGTTTATTCTTGAACCAACATCCACATGCAATTTCAAGAGCCGTCTGCCTTGGCTTGACTGTTTTTCTGCCAGCAGTGGCAGTGACAGAGGAGACGTCGAGTGCAGGGGTGCCCTGGGAAGACCTCAGATCTGCAGCTGTCGACTGCGAGCACAGGTCCACCATGTTTCCTACAAAATTAGAGAGCTGTTCTGTGGTGACGTCGTCTGGGCAACCTGACAGAAACTCATCCCACTTCTCAGGTGTAATGTTGTTGAACAATTGCCCTACAAGTGATGTATATATATATATATGTACACCTATATATATATATATATATATATATATATATATATATATATATATATATATAGCAAGATAGAGGTAGAGAGATATAATATCCCTTGGTTGTGACGTCAAAGTGCGTCACAACCAAACTAAACTGTTGCCTATCAACCGCTACACGTCTCTGGCTGAATGCCCAGAACAGTTTTTTTTTTTAATGTAGAAAAAATGTAGGGCCTATATCAGGGGTGGGCAACTCGCTGTGCTGGATCAAGGACACATCTAAAACCTGCAGGACACCTGCCCTCGAGGCCTGGAGTTGCCCTTCCCTGGTCTATATGGTCCATCAAAGTGATGTTTGAAGTAAGTGATATGATATGGTTGACAAACTGAAGCTTTCTGGGAAATATTGAAATGATATTAAAATGTGCTCTAATATTAAAATGTGCTGAAATCCACACCATGTTCAAAGATTTTATTAGAATCATGTGTGTAGGCTGGATTTCAAAAGGTAACTATAAACCATCCAACCCGATCTGGAAGTGCCAAAAACAGCCTTTATCTGGTGTTGACATGTTTTCCACGTCCCTCCTGATGGCTTCGTCCCAGAGTCAGAAAGATGCATGTTAGTTTTACTAGTATCTGGTGCTAAATTTTCCACGGATGTGAGCTGTAAAGTGCTTAAGGTGTAAATAAATAAAAATGAATATGTATTGTATGCATTGTATGTACGTGTAGTTAAATGTGGTTTGCTAAAAGTACTTGACTGATCAGTAAGATTATAAAAGTACTAAAGACACAACTTTACGGCATCAAAAAGCCAGGAACAGTTCCAGCAATGCCTTGCTCCATGCAGATGTTAGTGTAATGTGGATAACCGACTGCTAAAGGGTTGTTTTACAAAAAAAGATGACTTCTGAACAGGGCAACAAAGTATTAAACACTTATAAATAGAGCAGTTCATATATTTATCTGTAGTCAGTTATGTGGCTGGAAAACTGGGCAGCCGGAAAGATCAGATGTATACTTTTCTGTTGTTATCATTTCAAGAGGAATATTTGAAACGTAAACCTACACCATGTTGCTCAATTTCCTCAGAATCATCTGTGTGGCCTGAAATTAAAAAGGTAACATCAAACCATAAGGTTCGCCTGCTTGCAGAGCTTCCAGGACCAAAAATTACCGCCGTGTAGAGTTGGCATGTTTCCTCTGTGCTGTCTCTGGTTTCTTTACCTCCCACATTCCGAAGGCATGCATGTTAGCTTAGTTTTTGATCGATGATAACTTGATACAATGAATTCCAGTCTCTTTCCCCCCCAAAAAAAACATGTTTACGCTCTGGTACAAAAATCGATTTTGGCTTCTTTGGACAGTTTCCATTTTCATAACTCTGCTAAGGGTGAACTGTTTTATTATTCTCTACTTGTAATCGGAAGTAACTGTCTGCTCTTGATTAGCAAGTCTGATATTTTATTAGTTTGTTATTTAGTGATAATTAGCGAGGGAGATTTCGATCAAACCTACCAATCTGATGTGCGTGATCCTGGATCAAGCCTTCTCAGTTCTTATTTTAAATCTGAATTATTACGCCTTTATATTTGGCACATTTTGAATAAAAATTAACCCATACTAATAATCCACTTTATTGTTTTACCTGTTGGATTCGGCAGGTGGAGCTGTAGCACCAACATATGAAGTAAGATTTGTGCCTAAAGAGGCTGTTACACATCACCTGGATCAGAAATCTACCTTACAGGACAGATATGTCAGTTATAAAGTAGGCATAGTAAAAAGGCATAGTACTAACACACAATATGTATCTGGCCACATACAAGAGAGAAAGAGTCACATGTTTCATTGATATGTTGGTTTCCACATATGTGCAAAAGTGATCAGGTCACTGATGAAAATGACCTGGTTGGGAAAGATTCTCTGATTAAATGTGCAGAGGCAAAGATACCATGTACACACAGCCTTATTTACAGACTAAAAATATATATAAATTGCACAAAATTATTTTTTATTTAGGAAAAAGGAGAAATCAAATCTTACTCATTCAGTAGATTAGTGGGGCGGTTTACACATTTGCCTAACATGCTAGAGATCTTCTGTTTGACCCCAGGAGGAGACAGAAGTCCTATGCACCTGAGGATTCATTTGTTGTCTAGTTCCTCCTAAATCATTTGAAGTCATCCCCTCTGGTTTCCTTTGTCATATAATTTTCCCACTCATCTCAGAATGAAAGAGGAAAAAAATGTATGTCTCTCTCATTTCAGAGGAATATTTGAAAAGTAAACCCCTTACATGATTTCTTGAGAATCACCTGTGTGGGCTGGAATTAAAGAGGTAACTTCAAACCACAAGGGTGCCTCCAGGGCTGAAAAATGAACCCAGTGTGAAAGAAGTGAGTTTCTGTGGTATTTTCCCCTGTGCCTCCTTTAGGTACTTTGACTTCCTCCCACAGTCCAAAGGCATGCTTTAGCTTAGCTTAGCTTAGTTCCTCCTACGCCGAGCGGCGCATCGGGCAGCTAGTGATCTCCATCGATGTCGGTCGGCAGCGACTGCTTCAGCTTCGTCCCAGGCAATGTCGACAGTTCTCAGGTCGTCCATAAATGTTCGACGCCATGTGGTCTTTGGTCGGCCTTGCTTTCGCTTGCCAGTGCGTGGACGCCATGTCATGGCAATCTTAGCTGGGCGATGAGGGGGTAGGCGTAAAATATGTCCCGCAAAGCGAAAGCGTCTTTCTGCAACAACATCGGCTAATGGGCGGGTGCCTGCTCTTCGTAGGACCTCCTCATTTGTTATTCGGTCCCGGTAGGAAATTCTCAGGATTCGCCGCAAGCCACGTTGTTGAAGCACGTTCAGGTGTTGAATAGTTGCACTTGTTGAGCGCCAGGTTTCACTAGCGTAAAGTGCAGTAGGGAAGACGATAGAGTTCAGTAGTCTGATCTTGACCCTTACATTCAGGGAAGTCGAGTTCCAAATAGGTTGGAGACGTCGCAGGACACCAACTGCCTTCCCTACTCTGGCGTCGACATCCCGATCAGAGACCCCGTCATTTGAGATGATGCTGCCAAGATATGTAAAATTCTCCACCTCTTCAGCACGTTGTTGGTTGATCATGACAGGAATGCGGGCACGTGCATAGCCAACTCGGAGTACCTTGGTTTTTTTGGCGCTGATTCTTAATCCAACTTTCGTTGCCTCCCTCTGCAGGGCCACGGTCAACTTTTGGAGGTCTTCCTGAGTCGAGCCCAGCAGGGCGATGTCATCTGCGAAGTCCAAGTCAGTGAGATTACGCGCTTCGTGCCAGGGCACACCGATGCCAGCTTGGTCAACTGATCGTCGCATGATGAAGTCAATTACCAACAGGAAGAGGAAAGGGGATAGCACGCATCCTTGTCGGACGCCAGTATTGATCTTGAAGAAGGCTGTGCAGCCGTCATCCGTCCGGACGCAGCAACGGGAGTTGGAGTAGAGACAACGAAAGGCATCTACAAACTGCTGAGGGACTCCATAGTGGCGTAGGATAGCCCATAGAGTCGGCCGGTGGACGCTGTCAAAAGCCTGCATGCATGCAGGCTTTTGACAGCGGCATGCAAAGGCATGCATGTTAGCTTAATTAGTGGTTGTTGATGAACTGGCCATGACTGAATCACATAAAATTCTACATAATTAATAAATAATCCAGACTTCACAGCATTAAAAAACGTTGTTCAAGTGCAAAAATCAACTTTACAGTTCTTCCACCTCTACACTTTCATGGTTGAAATGGCCTAAAGCTGATACAAAGCTTTAAAAATCTGAAGCAATAACCTGCTCAGGACGTCCTATCAGGGTTGATTGTTTGAAAAGTCTCCACTCAAACACGTGATGTGAAACAAAATAGTTTCTCACGGTGAGTCGGCTGCAATGTCTTTAATATGTCCTTTATGATTGTGTGGGTGGGTGTACACAGGTGTGTTAAGAGGTGATTTTGTACTTGATATCAGTGCACACACCTTAAAAACACCATGAACAATGAAACAACCTTGTAGCCATAGAGACCAGTCATCCTGCACAGATTTGCCTCAAAGTATCCGAGGGAAGTGTCCACCTGTCAGTCTCGCAAGATCTAAAGGGGGAAAAATCCCAGAAACATAAGATCAACTAAATCCAGGTTGGTGCTTTAAGCCCTTTCGCTACCCTGAGCTCTACAGCATCAGCTCATTTGGTCAAAGGTCTACTCTGAACCAGCAGAGGTCGCTATCACTTTTCCTGTGACGTGTCATGGCCTGACACGGTGAATGATGGTGATCCAAAGCACTTACTATCAAAAAAGAGAACAACAAAAGGAATAACATGAAATGTGGTGAGGATGAGCTGGAATGCACTTCAGAATGCATGATGCAGAGGTATATAATGAGACCCATCACATTTCTCAGTTTCTACAACCTCGAGTCCTTTCTTTACCTACTTACCTTATGCGGAGACACAAGGAGAGAGGAACTGAAGCAACAAGTATAATTAAGTTAAGTAGCCATGCTTTTGTAGCGATCACCTTTAAGAAATGTCAATTAAACATTTAAACGTTTTATCTTTAACTGTATTCAGAAGGTGACGCATCATTCTTATGTATTCTTATGTATCATGTGTTCCTGTTGTGTTGTAATTTCTTAGTAAAAGACTAAGTCTTAGTAAGTAGACTTCTGTGAAGGATAAGTCTGTGCATCTTCACTCCTAGTTCCTCTTTCTTGCTTCCTAGAAATGAGATATCCTTGATGACAGTGCACTTTTGGGTCACATGGGGGAAGACAGAAAGGAGAGAAGGTAATAAACCACGCAAGCAGAGAAGCAAAACAAAATAAGTAATAATAAGTGATTGCCCGTATTTCATCAGACCCACACGAAAAATCTGCTGTGATGCACATTTCAACACCTCCTTAATGACTGTCCAACCAAGAGGGATGACATCAGTAACAATTTTCTCAAGGAATTTCAAAGGAACTGCAGGAGGAAGTGAACCAGGTCACCATCAGTCCATGTCGGTTCAGGGCCAGGGTTTTTGGTTGGGTTCAAGTTGACACAATTTTAACCAAATAGAAAACCTTTTAAGAGAAAAGCTGTAGAGACAAAACTGATATGAGGCTTTGTTCCCAATGTAACATCTCGTAGTAGCTTGTAGTAGAGAGGAGCTGGACCTGAACCTTTGTAGTAACATTTTGCATCCAACATTTAATTTTTTCCAACTTCTTTCTTTCATTCCTCAGACACAAGTACAGCAGACATAAATGTGCAAAAAAGAGAAAAAAAGTTATACAAATAAAATTACAATAAAAAACTTTTCATCCCCACTTTTCTTCCAGGTGTATGAATCTCTTATATATTTTTACAATGCACTGTTTGCCTTCATATAGACCCATATAATAAAGAAATAACCATTTCACTCAGTAGCTCCTGGAACAGTCTGACATTTTCTGTAAGCGAGGACAGGAGAGGACGGCAACATTTCTTTGGTGCGTTGACCTCATTCAGAACACTTTCATTTTTCTGCCCAACACACACACACACACACACACACACACACACACACACACACACACACATTTTGTTTGTATGATAGAAGGCTTGTTGTTGACGAAGGATGGAAGAACATCCACATTGTCTCATGATGATTTGCCTCTTTCCCAGGATTCCATGGTGTACGTGGGCACGTGGGCGGGACTGGATGGTCAGCTAGTCTGGTTTTCCTCAGAAAGAACAGGCCTGATGCCACTAATGGGAGCTCCACAAAGGAGAAAACTGCTTTTGTTACGTTATAGTTAATATTCTGTGTAATTGGATACAATTAGCTAATTATTTGGCATTGGATCCATCAGAGTTCTATTGCATAAACACTTAAATTAGTTTTGAAATTTCTTAAATGAAGTGTTTTCAGCAACGTGATTTGCTTTATTAACTATTACCAAATAAGTAGGATTCAAAGTTAAGGTTAAGAAAAGTGGGTATCACTGATAGCGTTTCATTTAGAGTCTGAACAATCAGCTTTATTAAAGAGTAAACCTGTGGTTTGATCAGATCTGACTTGCAGAGAAAAAACCCACATAGTCAGATGTTGATTATAATTTCTAAACTAATTTGTCCCCTTAATCATCTGATGATTAATGCACAACCCTTCCTGGTCATATGGACACCAGGCATGGTTGTGACTGTCCTCATGTCTGCAGTCCCCTGCGTCTCGTGCACAATCTTCATTAAAATGTGAGAGCCCCCACCACCCAACCAGTCGCTGCACATGGCTGACCCTCCCTGAGCCTTGTTCTGCAGGCAGTTTCTTCCTGTAAAAAGGGAGATTTTCCTTCCCACTGTCGCCAAGTGTTTGCTCAAAGTGGATTGTTTCAATCTAGGGAATTTCTCTGAATTATTGTACTGTGTTTACCTTATAATCTAAACTCTCTTGAGGCAACGGTTGCTTTGATTTGGTGCTATATAATAAAACAGAATTCAATTTCACTGAGTTTGTGCTAAAGAAAAACTGTGGTGAAGCACAGACATGCGGCTTATTTGGGCAGTTTACTCATTATTTTTTTATCAGTCACGGAGGCACCTTTACCTGTTGTTGTTGGGAGTGTTCAAGATCCATGCTTGGGTATGGTTGTGCCAGTCATATTGAAGCCAAGTGTAGTTTCAATATTAGTGAAAAACTTGGATTTGAAATCCAGAAAAAGTAAAATTATGCCCTTACTCAAGCTAAAGCAAGTTGTTTCTGACCCCTGTCAGAAAATAAACAAATTCATAAATACACCGATGTAACAGAAGCAAACATTTGTGCAATGTATGGTTTTACTCATTATATATATATAAGATAACTCAGAACGAGCAGAGCTACTGTAACAGGCTGCCACACACGGGGGGCGCCGGAAGAAATATATTTTCCAGTTTTTTTTTAAAGAACTTTAAATTCTGTTTTATTGTAGTTATGACTGTCTATTTCCATGAAAACTGTGTGTGAATAATAATAAACTCATACTGTGTAAAATTCTCTGGCTTTTGGATCCAGAGTGGTGAATGTAACTGTGAGGGGAGAGTCACCCTCTGCAGGAAAAACACTGTTGAGCCAGTTTATTAAAAACAGATGTCTATGCTATTAATTATGTCTATGTGTGCTGCAGAAAAGCTTGTAAAACCCACAAGTGTATCGGAGCCTCGTGACTTGTATACGTATGTGTGTATGCGTGTGAGTATGGGTATTCCAGATTGGCCTCAACTTCCTGTTTGACCTAAGTCAACAGACTCACACATACAGCTGTAGCACTGCTGCTACGTCATGTTGCATCACTCGCCAACACTCACTGCTGCTGACCGTTCAATGTGCTTTCCTGTGCACTCAGAGTCACCTAGGAATTTTTTTGTAGTGAAATCTGAGGCTGTGTGCATTTTATCCAGTCGTGAAATCGCACTTTGGCGAAAAAAATAAATGGAGGAATGCAGAGGTCGCAGCAAATGTATGCAGGCCAAAATAGCTTAAACAGTGTACACCATGTGAGATTTTTTAAGAGCACAGACAGGTTGTCGTCTGAACTATCAGCTTATGTGGGCTGTCGTACATACATACCAGTATGATTAAAACTTCAACAGTGAGGTTTAATTGCCAGATTTGGATGATGACTATACCGTGCAGATTATGACGCGTGTGGGAATAAAACTTTAATCATTAATAATTCCTGAGACGAACACAAATTTTTAAACGCTGATGTTTTTCTTTATGTGGACATGACCTGACATACAGATGTGGACGTGTTAAATGCTTAAACGTGCTCTCAAGTCAGTATGTTTGTAGACAAATACATCAGCATTTAGAGGAAATGCAGGAACAGAATTCTAGGTTTTTTTATTTTCTTGCTGGATTTGGGTTCAGCAGACTGATGAGGTGGAGGGTCCTGCTTCTGCATGAGTGTCCCGAGAAGCCAGGTCAGATGGGTTAGACCTATCATCAGAGGCTGCGGTCAATGCCTTGTGACAGCCGGGTTTCCTGAGAGATTTATAAAGAAGCATAATGAAACAAAATCCAACCGCACAGTTTCTTTTTTAGCACTTCTAATTCTTAGAGGCACAAAAATATTATTGAGAAATGACATCACAACCAACAACCTAATTAATCTCACACTCCTTTTACTTCTGTTTTTGTCCTCTACCCACTCCAAAATCATACTGAGGATGTTGAACTCCCTAATGCTCCACTTTATTCCCTTTCGTAAGAGTTTTTTCTCAGCAAACGGCTGCCTGCTGATCAATGATGATGAGTCGTCTCTATTTTCTGAGGCGGCTGAGGTCCTTCGACATCTGTCTGACAATGCTCAGGATTTTCTATGAGTTGTGGCTAGTGCTATTCTCTATGTTGTTGCATGCTGTGGGAGCAGGTTCAGTGTCGCAGATACCAAAAAAAGACTCAATAAACTGATTGGCCAGTAATGTTGTGGGGATGGAGCTGGATTCCCTTAAGGTGGTGTTGAATGTTGTCCAAGATAAAGACAATGCTGAATAATACCTCCCACCCACTCCATGACATGTTGGCTAGCCACAGGAGCACATTCAGTGAGAGACTGAGATTACCTAAAAGCACCACTGAACGACCTGTGGCCATCTCCCTGTAATTCAATTCAATTCAATTCAATTTTATTTATATAGCGCCAAATCACAACAAAAGTCGCCTCAAGGCGCTTCATAGATACAACTCCTCCATCTAATACACTGTAAGCCAGTGGCAGCTGGCTGCTGGTGGACTGATGTCCTGCACCAGAGACGTACCTCCATCTGGGTCGAGGTAAGAAGCCAAGATCGCCCGGCCTGTAGCGGCTCAACAAAAACAGTGGATCTGTGCCAAGGTTCAAAGTCTCTGGGCTGAGGACAAATAGAATGACAGGACTGTTGTTATTAATTAACATTTTTTTGCGTGTTATCATTTTCTACTTTACCTTAGCACTTTATCTTTTCTTTTTGAGAAAAAAACATATCATGGTGTTTTTGAAACCAAAACAAAAGTCACAGCAACTAAGCAAAAGCTTATTTATAGAGGCGTACATTGTTTTTTGACTATTTTGAGGCCAACTGGGAGATAATCTGGCTCTCATGGGCCTCAGTCGGGCAAAGATCCAGTTCACTGCTATGAAGAACCTGGCAGCTTTCAGCAGATATCAGGCCACCATTTTCACGACTCATTACACTAACATACACAAACCGGGCAAAGTGTTTCCAAGCACCTGACTGTTCTGGGGCCAGATGTCTGCAGTTTCTGCCCTCGACTGCTCTTCTCTGGGGAATTATAAAGAGCGGACTCTGTTCCATGGGATGTGTTGCTTTCCAGGATCTCACGCAGCTTCTGGATCTTCCCCTGAGCCTCAGAGAATTTCTCTAAGCCCTTCAGAGGACAGAGAACAAAACCATTATCTCGGTGGATGAGACAGTGTACACATTAGCGGGTAAGTCACAAAATAATATTTTGTTCTCATAATACTATAGCGTTAAAAGACAATAAGGCTAATCAGTTAATAGTGTTCACTTCACCCTAGGCCACCTAATGTGAAAGTGTTAGAATTTTGAGTTTCTTTTTGTGTTCAGAAAAAATCAAAGCACTCACCAGTAGTTGGCAAATTACATCTTAGTTAGGTGAAAGATTTATATGAAATCTTGCCTCTTGCAAAACAATAATCAATACAGTGGCTCAAAATTTCACCTAAAATGAATGAGGTTAATGTGAATAGAAGTAAACAAACTTGCAACAAATTACTGAATTTTACTCACATCTGAATCAAAAGATTAGTTCATTATCAGGCATCTGGAGAACTTCAAGACATATTGGGGAGGTCATTTAGCCATTTAAATGAGCTGTGTTGGATCAAGGACATGTCTAAAACCCTCGAGGCCTGAAGTTCCCTGCCCCTAATCTAACGTATCACACACAGAATAACTGTTTCACGATACCATCGTTATTGTTGTGTATGTCTTATGATGCCATTGTATCATTTGTGAATTAACATTTATACCTTCATGCCAGAGTTTTACCTGTTGTGGAATATCTGGATACCTGGTTTCTTGGATGCCTGTCTCAATAGCAGAACATAGGGAGGATTTCCAGCAGTCTTCAATTAATACCAATCAAACTGGACCACCAAGCACAGAACTATCTCCCATACAAACATTATGATATGCTGTGGCTGCAATCAAATGGCTAAAGGCCATAGTTATTGTCAGGCTGTGTTCTTACCATCACAGCAGGTCTCAGAATGTTTGCTGCTTTCTCCATGTCTGCCTTGAGTTGCCTCCTCCTACTCATCTCCTCCTGGAGCTCAGCCTCCAGCTGAGCTGCCTCAGCTTTCTTTTGACTGCACACTTCAGAATCCAAGTTCAGCTGCTGTCTGAAATTATAACACAGAATAAAAGTTGACCCAATGTGGGTGTGGCTCAGTGGTAGAGCATCTGACTGTAGAGAAGCTGTCTCTGTTAAAGTCTCTATTAAAACTTTTGTATGTTGCTACTATCAGGAAGTTAAAAAAATAATCTTGGAGAAACAGAAATAAATAAAAAGTAAAGAAGTAAAGACCTCAGGTCCTGTTTCTTGGCCAGCAAGAGGCTGTAGTTATTCAGCTGAACCTTGAGCTGCTGGCACTTCTTCGACAGGTGATCTTCTTTCTGTAAATCGGGTGATAAATATGGAGACATGAAGAATGAAAACGAGTTATCAGTTAAAATAGTGTTACAATATTTTAAGGCAATACATATCTTCCCACATGCCTCATTCTACATAATAATAAAAAGCAATAAGACTTGTATGTTGCATGTAGCAATGTAACATCAACTTTTTAAACAGAAGGCAGATGTACCAATTCAAGCTACCACAACCTCTAGGAATTACGCAGGCACATTTATGTCCCTTCTATGCAGACATCGTACCTCCTTGAGTTGGATGATGTCCTGGCTAGCTGCGTGGCTGTCCCTCTTCATGTTTTGTACTTCAAGACAGAGTTCACTCTCTTGGCATTGCAGGATGGATTTCTCTTTCAAGAGTTTAATGCTCTCTGCTGTAAGCTCCTTGACTTTTTTAAGCACCTCTGCGTGCTGAATCTTCTCCTCCTCAACAATTGCTGAAACTTTATTTTTGATGGAGCTCCACACTTGTTTCTCACAGTCTTGAAACACTCTGTTGTTGGAGAACAGGGCTCAGTAAGTCGACGCAGCATCCAGAGGGAACAACTCCTCCTGCAGTTATAACTGTAGCTTGAATTTAACTCTGCACTAGACCTTACTTTGCCCCCTGTAAATCCAATTGTTTCTGCAGTCTGGCGATGGCAGCTCCATATTCTTCCCTCGTAGTGTATAGCTGCTTCTCAATAAACTCCACGTAGGCCAGTCGCTGTGTCATCCTCTCCCTCTCCTTCTGCTGCTGGTCCAGCTTCTCCTCTGAGTGGTGGAAAGGAGGTGCAAATGAAAACAGGAAGCTAGAAACATCCCAGTGTAAGCTTCACACAGTCTCAACAACGGTTTTGCAAAAATCATGGTTTGGACACTGTGGTTATGATGTTTTTGCAAATCTCTCAAAAAGGCAGACACAAAATTTAAAACAGCAATTTTAAGGTTCAACCCACAATCAAATTAATATATTTTTCTCCTGGTCTGGCTATAAATGTGCACAGTGGTGCAGCAGCTAGCTCATTAGCACTGTTGCCTCTTAGTGAGAAGGTTCCTGGTTTCAAACTCCCGACTGGCTGGGCCTTGTGTGCTCGTCTTGTACCTGTGTGGGTCCAGCTAATCCACCTTCACCCCACCCCAAAGATACACATCTTAGGTTAACTGCTGATTCTAAATTGGGCATGTGGCATGTGGTGGTGCGTCTCTGTGATGGACTGGCCAACTTCTGCCCCATGTTTAGACCAGCTGACTTAACCGAACACAAGATGATGAAAAATAATAAATGATCTGACTCAGCGTCTATCTCACTTTGCAACGTGCTCTTTGACTTGAGTCTGTCCACTTCCTTCTGTAGCTCCTCCTTCTGCTGGTTGAGATGCAGCTTGAGCTCATCGGTTTCCTTTTTGTCAGCTTGCTGCTGATGCTCCAACACCTTACTCAGCTCCACAACCTTTTTCTCTACTGCATTTGAGGAGTCTGTCAGGTAATTACATATATCGTCCCTGTCCCTCCCCATTGCTCCATACCAAATTCTGAGGTCATCTATCAGTTTCTTCAGCTCGTCACATCTGAGCTGACACCTGCAGTACAAAAAAGGACATATGGGTTTAGAATTTATGAATCTAATATGAGATGCTGAGCTGAAACTGCTGTAGCTGGTACATCAGAATAGTGAAAAAGGAAGTTTTAAGATTTTATAATTGAGGAAGAAATAAATTTACTTGGTCCTTACAGAGGGGTGAGGTGAGGTTGACAGGTTAAGGAGGTGAGTTGAGCCTAGAGTCTGAAAGATGGTTATCTTTTTGCCATTGTAACTTTTGCTGAACAGATAACCTGGTCCAGATCATGTCATGTTCAGAGTTTTGCTTTAAAATCATCTGGAAGCGCCACGTTTTCACTAACTCTTTTATTTACAGTATAGAGATATAGAGTCTCTGCTGATGGACTGCATTTATAGCAAATGTAGCTGTTAAGTTTTGTTGTTGTGAAATATGTGTTGTATTGTCATTGGAATTTGCATGTAGGTCTAATCATATTCAGATGGTGATACAGAAAAATTTCTTGTTATTTTATGCATAAATGCTATGTCATTGCCACACTGAAGAAAGTTTCAAGTTCTTGACTCTGATTCTGAAAAAGGATTGTAATGTTGCTTCCTTTTTTACACCTGAGGTAAAGATCATAAGGAAACTACGGGCTCAGATTCAGACGGAGGATTCAAACCCAGGTCAGCTAAAGTTATTCTTCTATATTTTACAGTAAATAGAATTTTTAGCTTTCATAATTAAATTATGGATTTGAGGCTGTTTGTTGTCACTATTTAATTTAATTTAATGTCTTTCAGATTTTTTTAAAATCACATGTAAGAAGAATTGCATAGCAGTTAGGCACCATGTTATTAGTAGCTGGTACTGTAGAAACCTTCAAGATAAAAACAGTCAGTCACAACATAGCTGCCATTTGATCCAAAAGCTGATGAAGCACACACAGATACATGTAACCTATGAAGCTGTTCTATAATCACGTGTTTAAAAGTTTTGGGACATTTTTGGTGGTGGTCAGAGGGCCCGGTGGCGCCTGTGTCCGGCAGCCTCGCCTCTGTCAGTGCGCCCCAGGGCAGCTGTGGCTACAATGTAGCTTGCTATCGCCAGTGTGTGAATGTGTGTGTGAATGGGTGAATGACTGAATGTAGTGTGAAGCGCTTTGGGGTCCTATGGACTAGAAAAGCGCTATACAAATGCAGGCCATTTACCATTTTTGTGTTATGTTAAAAGTCGTTTACCCAACAAGTCAAGTCAAGTCAAGTCAAGTTTATTTATAGAGCACATTTAAAAACAACCAAGGCTGACCAAAGTGCTGTACAGTAAATACAGATAAAAATACAATAGAACACAATTTCGTAATAACACCTCGCTGATAAAAATAAAATAAAATATATAAAACAAATAAATTAAACCTTTCTAAAAGCCAATGAAAAGAGGTGAGTTTTAAGAGCGGTTTTAAAAGTTTCTAGGCTTTTGGAGAGTCTGACGTGAGGAGGTAAACTGTTCCACAGTCTGGGTGCAGCCACAGCAAACGCCCTCTCTCCCTTTGTCTTTAATTTATACCTGGGAACATCTAAAAGCATCAGGTCGGCTGACCTCAAAGATCTCCTGGGGCGATAAGTACTGAGGAGTTCTGACAGGTAAGAAGGTGCAGTGCCATTTAAAACCTTAAAAGCCAGCAATAAGATTTTAAAATCAATCCTAAAGGCAACTGGGAGCCAGTGGAGAGAGCAGAGAACCGGAGTGATGTGGTCTCTTTTTTTTGAACCGGTCAACAGGCGAGCGGCAGCGTTCTGCACCAGTTGAAGGCGATGTAGACAGGAACGATCTAGGCCAGCATAGAGGGAATTGCAGTAGTCTAGCCGTGAAGTAATAAAAGCATGGACCACTCTTTCTAGATCGTTCCTGCAAAGGTGAGACTTGACTTTGGCTAAAATCCGCAAATGATAAAAAGATCCCTTAACTACAGAGCTGATTTGTTTATCAACAGAGGAGCAGCAACATAGAGCAATGGTTTCTTACCTTTCCAGCTCCTTATCTAAGAACTGAATTTGTGTCAAATATAAAGCCTTGTCTCTGTCAGCAGGAACTGTCTCATCTGCCATAGTTGCTGATTTTTCCGCCTTTTTTACGATAAACTTGTTGGTGCTGTGTTTTATCTCCACTCCTTTAACAGCACATTTTCAAATAGCACAGAGAAACGATGTTAGTTGTTGCCAGGATACGCTGCATTCAGGGACCGCTTGAAATATTCAGCGCTTGATGTATTTGCTCTAAATGCAAATGTATATATAGTCTGCTGGTTGTTATGGTTCATTTAAGACTTCAGTTTGTTTTTCGTTTGTTTATTTGCAAAGTTGATTTTCAGTTTACAAATTTAGTAGTCACATTAATGAGATTAATGAATTATCTGAAAGGAAATCTAGCAATTCTAGCAACAATGCCCAGTTATACAGTTATTGTGATAATAATAACTGATTTATTTTATATATTATATTTTAGTTTGTTTTTTTAGTTTAGTTTAGTCATTTATATCATTGTTTATATGTATTGGGATTATCCTGAAGCACCTAATTACTAATTGCATGGTTTTATAGACACTTATAATCACTGTAACTGATAACTGTTTACTGCCCTTAGTTTTCATGCTCCTGAGCTTCTTATCTGTCTACAGAGCCACCTTGCACATGCAGAGGAAACACAGCACCTCTCAAGCTGCAGAGCTGTACATGCTTGTCTGTTGGCTGACAGTCAGTCTGCTCTGGGTTTGATCGCATTACTCCCCATGACAAAAGCTCAGTACTGCTTTGTGAGGTAAAGAACACAAATGCATGGTCTCTGACTATCAACAGGCTTACATTTGTGGGCTTTTAAAGCGTAACTACACCTTCAAATTATGCAGTCACAGCAGATGCATCGCAACAGAGGAAGGAGTTATGAACACTTCACTGCCACTGAATATGTGTGTATATAATTTAGCCTTGACAGTTTTACTGCATTGTTCACCTTTTGTACAGAGAGCAGAGGTTGATGAAAGGTTACATGAAGACTTCAGAAGTTTTTATCAGTCAGTAGATTTTTTTTTCTTTCCTCTTCTTCAGTTCTGACAAAATCCCTCAACACAAAAGACGCACCATGAGAGTCGTCCAACCCACGGATCTATTGATACCTGCAAATAGAGGTGCTCCCTGAACATGTGGCTGCCAAACCAAAATGTTTCTCTAATTACTCTGTTTGGTCTCAAACAGACACACAAAGTTCACAAAATCAAGTTGATCTCAATGACTCATTTACTTTGTTCTTTTTTTCATATCACTTGTTTGAATTTGTGACTTTGATTCAGTTTAATTTCTTTCATTTCTTGGTTTCGGGTTATGTTTCCAGTGTAGTTTTTATTGTTTGAAAATATTTAGTCTTCATTTAGTTTTTTGAAGTTGACTCGCAAGCTTGTAGACATCCGAAGTCAAAATTAACAAATACTAAAACTTAGGGTATTTGATTTTTTGGGTGATATGATTTTGTTTTAGTTAGGTTTACAAAATTATTTCAGTTGGTAAACTATAATAACCTTGATCCTTGGTCTTTTGCAGGAAACAGTAGGCGTACATTTTAAAAAGTGAATGTGATGTTTACAAGTTTCTATGTAACGAAGCGTGAAGTCTCATAAAAATCCTAATATGAAGACTACTACTTACTACTTAATTAAATAACAGACCTCAGTAGCTATGTTACAATATGACAACCACAGCTGGGCAAACTAATTATATCTAATTATATTATTTAGAACTAATTATGTGTTTTCAGTTTCTGAAGATTGAGCACGATCTTTCTTTTGGCACAAAGTAAAAATATCAATTCCAATATTCAGTCAGACCTTATAAAAGTAAAATGTTTGGTTAGCTGCGTGTGACTCGAACAGAGTTCAAACCCAGCATACACCTGTGTTTGCATACCTTCAGGTACAATCAATCATAATCATTGCTGAGGTTTCTCCTATGCACATTGTCATAACCTGTGAAGTGTCCTGCACGCTACCTCCACCACCCACAGATATTCAGCCCGAGGCCGGCATACTGTAACTCAGCTGTCTCTGTGTTATTGTCTGTTTTTCTCTGTTGCATCGGCCCCTGGGAGGACGATGCTCTCAAAATAAAATAATGTGCTCTTTGCACGAAAAGTGAGATGGATATGTTTCCTCACTGGGAAAGGATTAGATGGTGGAAGACATGAGCAGAGAGACAAAACAGCTTGTGGTGGAAAGTGAGGGTGTGGAGGTTAAGACATTCAGCTCTCACGACACGAGTCGTGAGTTCATTTTCTAAAAATATATTTTCCTTTTGTGAAAAACTACAACTCTAGCACTAAGATATTTCATAGAAACTTTAGACAAATTAAACTCTCAGAAAAGGTTCATTCTTTTTTTTTTCCAATGAATTATAAGTTATCAATTATTCCAGCAAGATGCAAAAAACTTTTTGAGTTCTTCCTCTTGGCAAATAATCACTGATTATTTGCATATTAAATTTAATGTGAGTCGAGCAAACACGCACGTACAGAAAACATACAAAAATCTTCATTATCCTTGCATGTAATGCCTTGTCATATCTCACAATATTAAAACCTTTAGCCAGGACTGTCTGCAGTGACAGTTATGTCTCCATGTTTATGCAAAGATTTTTTGTTTTCTGGTATTTGCTGGTCCCAAACCATCTTTGGCTACAACAGCCAGCTTTATACCTCTCTCCTTGTCCTTTGATTACCAATATTTTAATTCTTGACTACTCCTGAACTTTGCCACAGTAAGAGCACCTAAACCTTAACCCTGTCCTATTAACATTAGAGTTTGTGTCCTAGTTGCAGCAACAACAGATAAAAAGAATGAGAGACGAGAACGTGATCTGCTGCAGGCCTCGGGCTGCTGAGCACGGGAGAGGCACACATCGAAATAGCTGCTTAAACAATGTTTTTACCAATCTGTGTGTGAATATGCTACCTGTTTGTTTCCCAGTTGTCATGGCAGCCGGTAATTAAACCTAAAAGCACACCAAGTGTTGCTGAACACAGCAATCAGCTTCTGCTCCTCCTCCAGTTAGTCTCATATTTTGTGTTGACTGGCTGACAATATCACAAAGAGATTTAAAGACATGAAGCGCATGAGACTGGCTCATTTGCTTGCTGTAGTAACACAGTTTTACCTGGCAACAGATGGAAAGTCAGCGCCATCAAACATTTACGTTTTCAGTTTAATTTTCCTTTAGTCAGTAAATCCAATCACACTGCTCTAAAGCATGAGGCCATGGGTATCTAACTCTCTAAAGTAGAATTTTATTAAATTACTTTAAACGAAAAAACCTTTAGGAATTGTTCTAGAGGATTGTGGTGGATGTTTGCAAATTTAAAGAGTGGCAGGTGGTGGCGGTGGTGGAGGTGGAGCATTCATCAGTTGTCATAACACCATAAAGTCAAATACGGACAGGCTGTTCAATTGAAACCCAGTGTGCTCGCTGATAAATTCCACTTGGTGCTGCGATTATTATTATTAGCCTTTAAATTACAGGTTGTGCTTTTGGAACAAATATAAACGGATACCTTTTAACTGCCATGACAAAGAAGAACAAAACCTTTAGAAACCACTTACCAACTCAAATTACACCTGACCTTTACCATTTACAACATCCTGAATGCCACTGATGTTGTTAGGATACTAGAATGCTGCTCGCTTATCTCAGCTCAGAAACATTTAGATGTTCCCACAATAATTACAATATTTTCAAGTTATTCACTGCAGGAAAATGTTGTAAATAGAGGTGCACTCTGTAAAGTACATGTAAAGTAGGCCCTTGCATGAATGTAATGCAGTTGCATCTCTCACATGCCCTGCTTATAAAAAGGACGCAATGTTTACAGATGTTGCCTAATCACACCACAGTAATAATGTTGCAGTTATCTTTGTGAGGACCAGTTGGGTTCAGACCACGGCCATCAAACAGACCCCGGGACCAAAGTTGACCTGGCAAAGACTCCAATCTGGCCCACTCACATTTCCAGCTTTGGAAAATGTAAAGGAGTAAAGGTATAAATCTTGGAATTTTAACTGTATTTGCATATGATTTATAAAGTTTCCTACCGAAAAAGACCTCCTTCGTGGCCATGCATATCACACCAACGTAATTAAGTAGCAGATAAACAACTGGGCAATGAGAAACAGAACTTTTAAATTGAATTTACACATTTATCATGCAGAAACACTGAGGTGTACCATACTGTAAGATATCTCAGGGACTAAATGCATAGTTAAACTTCTTTACATTTACAGAAAGGAGAGTTTCACTGGTCCAGCCCCCCTTAAGATCAAAGTAGGCTGTGTGTTCTTTTTAATTATTATTTTTTTGGATGCCTCTCTTTGTTTTACATGGCTTCAGTGGTCTGAGGGATAAAACTTAGCTCAAATTGGTTAGGTAAATTGGTTAGGCTGCGAGTTTGGCACTAAATTGAGAGGGTTTCATTTAGAGGAGGTAGAAATGTTCTGATATTCAAACCATAATCTTGTTGGATGAAGTTATTATCCACCTACATTTTAAACCAATTATAAGAAGAGTTGGAACGAGGCCCATTTCACAATTTAGATGAATTGAAACTGGAATTTCCCTCTTTCGAAACAAAAGCTAAATAATGAAGCTGAATTCTTTGGGCAGGGTGTTAGCTCCTGTGATTACTGCTCAGGGAAATATTTGTCTGTAGCATTAGGCTGTAATAACTTTGATTTTCAAGCGCTAACCTGCCTTAACCTTTTGTTTCCTGCAGCCCAAAGGCCGAGCCTTTTCCTCTCAGGTATGAACCAGGAGATAGGTATTCCGTCTCCATGCCAGTACAAACGATGTGTAGCTGAGTCTGAAGCATCAAACAGCATTAGGGCTGCTGACAAACATGGAGGATTAAAATAAGAATGAAGGGGAGGAAGTATTGGTTGTCTGTGCCAATCGCATCCCCTCTGATACACAAAGACTTTCTGGTAATCCCACCGCACCAGGATCCCTTTTCCTAGATAAACCACCTGAATGGAGTGGAATCTTTGGAATGCGTGCCTGTGTGTTCCTGCGCTGAAGAATATGCTATTAGGCAACTGAGTTTTAGTATTCACTAGTAAGCGTGCTTTATCATAAAAATGATGTATTTGTGGTAAAGGATGTGAGGCATTAAATCTCCTCCGGTGGGTTTAGCCTTGAGGGCAAGAGCATTTGAGCGTACGATGGGGGCATCTCCTACACGTCATCCTTCTTTTGCATTTTAGTGTTACAAAGTTAGATGGAAAAACGAACGCAGTTTTTACCAGAACTTGTTTGGTTTCTTTTAAGCAGAAAGCTCCTTGAATCACGACACTTTCAGTAATTTGAAAAAACAAAACAAACAAACCCGACAAACAACGAATGAATAAATTTATGCCTTGTTAGATGCTGGGTTATGATAAAGATCCCATTTTCTAAATTGTTTAATCCTGCTGTGTGTCACAATTCTATTACTTTTAAATCAAAATTATTGTGGCTCTGTCCCTTTAGTTTATTTCTTTTAAACTTCAAATACAAATAAATCACATTTTGCCCTTTTTCAGACAACAAAAAAGCCATGATATAACATAAGAAACAGAACATGAATACAGAACTATAGAAAGTCCAATTTAATGTGATTTTATATTATTGTAGATTCAGACCCAGGTCTTCATATAGTTTGTACAGTTCATACAGTCTGTAGTTTTCCGTGCCATTTATAATATTGGTTTCTGCTTTTCTCTTTGTTTTATACCCACATGTAATTTTCCAAAACATGTAACTAAGGAGTCTTTGCAATTAACATTAATTTACCATTACCATTACCACCACCCATTTACCGTTTCTGAGTAAGGTTTCTCTAAAAGTTTATATCTGAACTAGGAGAACGCGATGATTAACATTCACGTTGAAATGTGTTACATCTCTAAGGAAAGTGTTTTCAAGAGAAAGAGAACAAGCTGCCTATAATAATATATCACAACCTCAAGTTATTCATGTCCAGCTATTAACAAATCAATGCCTATTGTCAATTATGTTTCAACATCTAGCATGCTAGCCTCATTGGATTTTTTCTGTACAAAGTACACTTTAAAAAAAAACCTAAGAAAATAAAATGTATATACACAAAGTGTAGTAGGCTACTAGTCGCTTAAAAGTAAATACTGTCCAGAGTTGACCTGCTTTGGTGGAGGTTTGTGTTTTCAGAGTGCTTCTTGTTTTTAGGAAAACACTAAATTTGCCACAGTAGTGTGTGTTCACACAACTGTGTGACGTGTGAACCATTCACCGTAGAATGTTTTACCTGCTATATTATGTGAACAAAAGAGTGACGTTAATGCTTCCAAAGCACAACGCGTGCACATGAGCTTTGTCTTACGCTACGTTCCTGCGCACACTAAACAATGCTGATGACAAAAGCTGTTACGTTTTATTTTTTTATCTACCTATACAGGTGCTGGTTTTATTACAGTGTTTATTGTAAAATAATATTTATAAATGTATTTTTATATTATTTTACCCTAATGTTAACAGTCATTGAACAGTTGTGGTCTGTGGGATCAGCTGAGTGTGTTAACATCTTACATCTTTGTTGCTTTTTATTGTCAGTCTAAAATTGATGCAACTAACTGCAACCACAGCAAAAGGATTTCAACAGTATTTTTCTTCTTTTGTCTTTTATATCCTTTTCACTTTCTTTGTGGATCAAACATGAGCTTTGGGTGGGGACAGAAAGATTACATGAGTCTTAATATAAATAGGCTAAAGGACAATACTTGAGTGAAATATTTGTTCCCTTTGGTCAGGGCTTGAACCACTGACACTCCCTAAGTGAATCACAGCTTACGCTCACGTGCTCCTCGGATTTACCCTTTTTCCAAGCTTGGAAAATATTTCTTCTGATTGCATAGCGTGTTCTCGAGATTTTAAAACTGGAAAGTTGAAACAACGGATGCTACTGAGGATGCGTTGACCACACATTGATTTTGACTTGACATACTAAACCCAAACTAGATATAATTAACATACTAAATAAACAGATTAAAACTCCAATAAATGCTCCAAAATATGAGATTGATTATGTGTCATGGTTTGAGTAATTTTAAGAATTTATGATATAAAATGTTCATTTAAAATTGTGATTAGTTCAAAATGAGCGATTAGTTCAAAACCATAACAGTAACATCAAAACATGTTTTTGTTTAACTACAGCTTATCAAAAGAACCCGACAGAAGACCAGCACATCTAATACATGTCAACTGCAAATACAAAGTCATCACTTAAGAGCCTTTGCGAATGTGTTTGATTCATCATAATACAGAACACAGTAATCAATACAATCTTGACTGGAGAAGCAGATAAATAAGAACATATGGATTATGAAATGTTTGAAGGATTTGAGGCTCTGTGAGGCAACTTGAGATTTAACTGTTTGCGAGTTTTAACAGCACACAAAGAAGCTGTAAATGAAGAGAAAAGCAAAAAGTCTGTCTTTCTTACAACAGCCTTTCAAGTGCATGCGACTTATAATGTCAAAATTAGTGGAATCACTGCATGACAGTCGGTGTCCACTCACTGCCTGTTGCATGCAGCACTTTGGGATAAATGACTCTGCAGCTTTACTGTAATGCATTTGATGATATATTGTGTGTCGCGTGCAAAAATACAGACAAGAAGCTAATCAAAGCACCCTGAATACATTCCAGAAATTTCAGCAAATTTCTGTGGTCAAAGCCTGAGGAGAGAGGGAAGACACAAGTTCAGCCCACACGCAAGGAGAGGTGAGGAAACCTGTAGCTTTACTCTTTGAGCTCTAGAATTGTGTGCTTGTCTACTGTGCATCTTTTTTCTGTGGCATTCACCTTTATTGCAGAGGCTGACCATAAAACATGACTTGAATGTACTTTTATTTGATAAAAATCAGTTAGTTGGAGCTCCAGAAGATGTTTTGCTCGTGCTGCCGAAGGAACATATCCGCCAGTGATGATATGTAAAAACCAAAGATAAAAATCCTTCTGAAAAATAAAGCTCCTTCTAAGGAATTGTGGCGTTATACGTGGACCTGTTGAGTCCGTGAGTAAAAATGTTCCGTGTGTAAGGCCCCAGTCAAATGTATTATCAACAAGACACTGTTAGACACATTTCATTAAACTTCATGGCAGAATGGTGATGATGGAGAGTATTTAACTGAGCCAGCAATCCTCAACTTTGCCTTCTGACTTGAGGTGGTAATGCAGCTGCACCATGGATTTTTCCTACAGCAGGGATTTGTAGGGAGGAGGAGGCAGAAAAGCTTCCTTGGGGGGGAAAGGAGTTTGCGTGCATCCAAAAATAATCTTAACTCCTAACAACAATAATTCCCGAGGTGGGTGGCGTCCAACTGGCCAAAGGCAGACTGACAACACCTACTCTGCACATATTTAAAGAGTGTGTGCTTCAAACTCAGACCTAGAACCAGACTGGTGATGAAGATAGATAGGGCAAAACAGATGCATATGCTGCGTGCAAAAACTATCTGAAGTCTGACAAAGAGAAGCAGGAGCTGTTTATAATAGAGACTTCCTGATAATAATATAAAGGTATTAAGATCAGAATACCAAAGCACAGAGAAGCTGAAACATAAGACTAGCAGGACAAAGAAGAAGCTTAAGGGTCGACAATGCCTTTCTCTTCCTGCTGCAAACCTGTGCCTGTTGCCCTGGGGCCTCTGGAAGAATCCAGTACCCTGACAACATCCTACTCTTCTTCTCCACCTCCCTCTCCAACTCGGTTTCGCCGTCCCCGTCGGGTCCTGTATCCAGCCTTTCAGAGCAGGAGGCCCCCACTCAGGGAAGCTCCTGACAAGGCCTGTCGCTGTCTTCTGTTCCTGTCTGTGCTCGTCTTCCTGCAGATCTACACAGAGGAGCCACACACCTGCACAGGTTAGTTTGAGTACACTGACACGCACTGATAAATGAATCATTACATTAATGTCTTTATCTTTCAGAAGTCACTACAAAGTCTCCTTTATGACTGAATTTGATGCAGATCAGTAAAAATTAGTGTAGAGCACTTACTCGTGTCTGGGCGAAGGGTCGTTATGGGTTTATGGCTAAATGGCTATTTTATACAAGATGTCCATACATGTTTTAACCACAAATAAGGGGAATTTAAATAGGCATTTATAGAAAGTGTTGAACTTTAGTTGAACTTTGTTCTTTGAATTTGAATTTAAAATTGTCATTCTGTGGATTCACAAGATATTGGCAAATACACTGTTCATTTTTTGATCAATAATTAAGTGTTAACATACAATACTCTCTTTATATGAAATAAAAACTTATTTTACAGTAATTGAGAGCCAATGCCCAGATCCAGCAGTGTGTCAACTTGAGGCTGGTGATGGGAGCCTAGGCACATCCCAAGGATGGACAGGGGAGGAGCCCTGGAGGATTCAAACAGTGGATCGAGGATCAGAGACACAGGTGGAGTGTGTGGTGGCATGATGGAGGACAAAGTCACTAAATGCGAACAGAGTGAATGAGAAAAGGGTAAAAGAGAGGAATAGCCACACAGACAAGGTTAAGTTCGAATACTGTGTGGAGATGGTTTCCTCTTGAAAACATTTCTACATGCTAGTTTGATTGGGGATGGATAGTGGTGGTTTCCAAAGAATGTGCTCCACCTGTTCTGTCACCGCCACTGAGATGACACTCCAGCTCGACAACAGCAGTTATGTGGGACAGTGAAACGTGGATGAGTACAGTCAAAACTGATAAGAAGGGTAATATTTTCCACTGAAGATGTGTCAGGCAGATCTCAAAGTTAAACTGGTGTGACCACATTACAAACAAGGAAATGTGGAGAAGGACGAAAGCATGAAACAGATGTCACCAGAAGAGAAACAGAAATGAGAAAGGCCTAAGCTTACATGGTGTACAATGTGGCACAAAGACTTGAAGCAAATCAGTAGTGCCCGGCAAAGACACAGGATGACCTATTGTAAATAATAATGTTCAGTCAAAGGCTTACATTTTAACATTTCAAATAATTGTAACTATTTTGTGAATATTTCTGTCTGAGTGTGTAACCCTGTGGTAAAAAGTACGTATTTATTCAGAGAGTGTATTTTTATATAGCAGCACCATCCGTAATTTGTTTGCTACACTCATTTTAACACGCATCATCTGCTTTTTTAAAATAAAGAATAAATTGTTTATGCAAATGCCTCCATAAATACGACCATGCCTTACAGTACCTTTTTCCGTTAGTGTTATGCTTAAAAGATAATGTATTTTTTACTCAATGCATGTGACTAAAAGTATGTGAGTGCTTGTTTCACCACTGGTGTGCAGTAAAAACTCTTTGTATGATGACATGTTTCTGGTTTGACCTGTTCTCTGCTCCGAAACTGATCATTGTTGCAAGAGGCATTTTCAAACCAATCTTCACTCTAACTGCTATGTGAGGTAAACTGAGCAATGCCTGTGTGGGTGTTTACTGTGAGCACAGGGGTCTTTGAGTCACTGACTCATGGGTAATCCCTCAATCAGCCCACGCAGGCTGCTATAACAAACACACACAAGTCTGAGACTGTCAGGTGGAATACGCGACTGGCTGGTATCACTGTGAGAAAGTAGATGTGTTGGCACATGCCCGGTATGTCTACTTGTGTTGAGTTGTAACACCAGCTGATTTCTCTGATACAGTGTTGATGTCGTTATATATAATTTATATTCTGCATTAACTTGGATTACCTTTTGAACTTTAGACTGGAAGATTATGCTACAAAAACGAAAACTGACCAGTGGCACAGAGAAAACTGCTAAAATTAAATAAAATAAAGAGCGTAAATGCAAATATTTGTACAAAGCTTTGTGCAAAAAGCAGTTTTAAAATCGTAATTGGTGTGAATGTGTGTGTGAATGGGTGGATGACTGAATGTAGTGTAAAGCTCTTTGGGGTCCACAGGGACTAAGTAAAGCGCTATACAAATACAGACCATTTACCATTTAATTAAAGCAAATGTGTTATGTTTAATCATTTAGCTTAAAAAAGGTAATGAATTGTAATTTCATGATATTAAACTTCTTTCCAAGAGGAGATTCTATGTGACTGGGGAAATTAATGATAACTTAACAGCACAAATAACACGAAAACCATCATAAACCGTCACATTCAGTCTAGACATTCAAAACATTAGTAGTCAGAAGAAACGGCCTCAAGAAACGACAGAAAGAAGACATCTGCCTCAAGAAGATGATGTCAGTATGGACTCGTAATATTTAGCATTTGTGTCTTGCTGTTTTACATGTCTCTGCATATGATCTCATAAAATTAGTGAGTGCATGAGCTCATCGTGTCATTCAGCAATATGAGCATGTGCATCACCTCACGTCAGCAGGTCAACACACTGTCGGTTTGGAGTAGCAGATCGTGGAGCATGTATACCAGTGCACAAATGCATTTATAACCCCCTGCAGCTAATAATCGCATCAAGTCTGTGCTGCAGGTCTACCCCAGTCTGCCAGCATTTACCACAATATACCATAAATCATGTAAACAAGCCGAGCTGAGTGAGTTAGTGTGCCTGTGTGACTGCTGCAGAAGTGTTTTGTTGCTGATTTTATTTGGCACCTTTAACAGGAACAAAATGTAAGATATCCAAACAGCCCTTGAGGAAATACAGACACATTGAGTCCAATCGCTTTGTCAAGTGTAAAAGAAGGTCACCTGTTGAAATACCTTTTTCACGTTATAGTGTTCAAGTGACTGAGATTCCCATATTAAGGTCATCCCCTGTCAGTGATGTGAAGAGTAAGACAAAAACTGTCTGAAACCAGGCATGTAATCTGAAGCATGAGCTTTTGGCTCGTACAGAGTATTTGTATATACACTGACCTTGTTGTGTGAAACTTCAGGTTGAGTATGAACACCTACCATTGTAACGGTATATAGATGAAAGACATGGAAAAGCAGAGCAGGTCTAGTGCTCTGTGTGAAATTGTAAAAGTACAATTTGCTTTGTTTAGATAAGATCGGGCATACATATAATAAATTCACAAGCATCATAAACTATCATAGAATACACTTACGTAGTGTGTTTGTGTTTGATGTTTACAGAGAGGACAAAAAATCTTTCACAAATTGTACACTCAAGCTTATTGATGAGGTCATGCGACGTAATCTCAAAGAAGAAACAAAGAGGAACATGGCAAGCTGTTAGTAACTATCAATAGACTCATTAAACATTGACATGTGACATTTTTGTCACAGGTGTTTTAAAAGCACACTAACTTATGACCTCAATGGAGCTGTAAAACCTCACTCAGCTGGCATGACTGAGCTAAACAGAGCCATATTTAGACAGACAAGCACACAGAGAGATGTGGCTAAAGGCTGAGGTGATAGATTCAGCTATAGCACTGTGAGTGACTACTGAGGTGATTAAAAGTTAAAGCCTTTTAAAAAAGAAGAAGAAGAAGAAGACATGGCGTCACCTCAGAGCAGGATGACAGTTTGATGAGCTGGAATGTCGGTTTCTGTCAGGGATTCCAAGAGTGTGTGTGTGTGTGTGTGTGTGTGTGTGTGTGTGTGTGTGTGTGTGTGTGTGTGTGTTTGTTTTCTTCCGGCTGTCGCCAACGTGCTTGCACATAGGGGGTCATATGATTGTTGGGTTTTTCTCTGTATCTATTATTGTACGATCTACTGTACTGTATAAAGCGCCTTGAGGCGACTGCTGTTGTGATTTGGTGCTATATAAATAAAACTGAATGGAATGAATTGAATTGAAGTGTGTGTGTGTGTGTGTTTGTTGACTGTTGTGTATATATGATTCACAGATGTCTTAAGAGCAATAAAATATTTACTGTAGGTGTGTACGTGTGTGCAGGTGAGCGCACAGGTGTATGACTGTGTCTTTGTTCATTTGGTTCCCACAGTGTCACATTAAGGCACAGATGACATACACTTAGTAAGTTGGTCAGACTCCGGTAAAGGAAACTGTTGTAACATTGCAATTCTCCTTTGCCCTATTTACCCATTTGATCAAAAAAAACAAAAAAACAAATTAAAATCTGTGATAATTACAGTGAGTTCACACAGTGCCCTATTTATTCAGTAAGGTTGCAAAATTTGGGAGCATCTTATCTCTATGCTGAGCCTGGTTTCTGGAAGAGAGCATCCTGAAGGGCATTCCTCTGATCCAGTCTAGATAAAATAACCATGCAGGCCCGGGGGAAGGGAATGTCCATTCATCTGCTCATATATCCATCTTTTTCCAAGATACACCCTGGACAGGTCATCAGTCGATCATAGGGCTAACACAGAGACACAGATAACCACCCACATTCACATTTACACCAGGGAATTTTCTCAGACTAAAGATGGAATGAAATGCAAGGTTGGATCAACTCATCACAGATGGCTCCAGGAAAAATGGAATATGACACACACATACACATTAGGGAGGCAATAGCTAATATGCAGAAGTCATCCACTGGAACATCTTTTGTGGACAGGATATACATTATGTGAAGTGGAGGTGACTCCAGTGTACAGAGTCTGATCCAACCCAGCAAAGTAGGGTGACCACATGCCCCACTTCACGTGGGACACATCATTTTATTGGATCTAGTTTACCAAAGTTTGCAGACGTTGCTTAAAAAGTCCAATGACACTCATAAAACAGTTTAACATGAAATGCAACAGAAAACAAAAATGCACACGTGTGCAAAGATTATTGTACAAGACCATTTGCACTGGGCCCATGGCAGTTCACCGTGACACAAGAAAGTGTTGTCAACTTTTAATCTCTGTGACCGACAGAAACTTGACACGGCTTGGAAAATTTGCAAGCTCGTCAACTAAAAATAGGCTGTGTGAAGATTTTGCTGTCAATCAGCCAACAATGACACTGCTCACATTGTCTGGCAGACAACCTTAACCGAGAGAAGGAAACACCCCTATTGTACGAGGAATATAAACACAGAAAGGTTATCAGATCAGAACAGGAAGCTTTTTTAGACACTAGAGATAATAATAAATGCAGTAGGTAACTCTTCTCTGTAAAAGCTGGACTCTATTTCCGATTTGTTGACTTTAAACCTTGATTTGGCTTTAGTTTACTGAACTTTTCTCATTGTGTGGTTCTCAATTAACATATCTGACATTTGTTGTGAGTGGAGAAAATCTCCATTAAGACCACAAGCATTTGTGTACCCGGCTGTACACATGTTTATTTGTACTATAAAGTAGACAAGGAGCATTTTAACATGAGATTATGTAGCGACTGACTCACCTCAGGAGCCTTCTTCAAATGGCCATTAGATAAGCCACATTTTATTTTATTTTTCGTGTTTTTCAGCTCTGGGGTTTTCCACATGTTAATGCCTGTGTCCCTGTGCGTGTATTAATGCCCAGAACTAATAGAAGCACACAGTAATTCTATTAAGGATGCATGCAAAACATATTTTCCTCTTCCTGGTTTTCATTCTGGGGTTTTTTTGCACGTTTGTGTATGAATGACTCTTTTCAGAAATAATCATGATTATCTCATAAACTCTCATGTTTTTCCTGTTGGGGAAATCCTTTGACGAAAGCTATCTGCAACCATCCTATTAACCATGTTGATAGTAAGTAAAGGGTAAGATGGAAATCATAAGTAAGCAGATTTGAGTTTGTCAGAAAGCCAAGAAGAGCTGCAGGATTCTACTAAAAGGTCTTGTAATATCATGAGGGGGCTGTAATCAAACCTAACAATACAAATGGGTAATTGGTATTTTAACATAACGAAATGAAATTTTCTTCTCATATTCCCTCATTCAGCCGGTCATTCAAATTTAGTATTTCTGTATAATAGGAAATTACATCAGCATGACACACTGTTAGCCAAATAATAAATAAATAAACAGGTTGCCAAAGCATGTCCCAACTAGTCAGACTCAGAACAGTCTTCTTTAAAGACAGACTCGAGTCCCGTTTTCTGCTTTA
Organism: Copadichromis virginalis; assembly: GCF_057382275.1. Lineage (NCBI taxonomy): Eukaryota > Metazoa > Chordata > Actinopteri > Cichliformes > Cichlidae > Copadichromis > Copadichromis virginalis. The sequence continues at coordinate 35,121,958 of NC_140629.1, forward strand.
CTGTAGAGATGTGTCTGTGGTGTACTATTTCTCTTTTGCCTACCTAGCTGATTGGCCAAGTTGTTCAGATGCACATCACCTTCACATCTCCCTTGCAGAAATCTTTGCACCATATCTGAGGTTTGCCTTTGGAACATTTTGTCTATGCCAGCTCCATAGAGGAGATGCTTGGGAGTACAGCCATCATCCATTGTCAGTACATGCCTGAGCCAGCACACCTCTGTTTCAGCAGGGTGCTGAATACTTACACTCCGGTGTAGTTAAGCATTTTTTTCTGCCCTGTAATGTTCAATACATGCTTGCAGCAGCACATATGAAAAGTGCTGAACTTCAGTTTCTGTCATATCAGTGTTCAGGTTTCGCTGTCTTACAGGAGAATACGTGTACTCGATCTTGATATAGTCTGTCATTAGTCTGTCACTTTTCGTTGGTATACCTTGTACCAGTTTGTCCTGTTGGTGCAAAGACGTGGCCCTCTTTCACTCCACTGTAGATAACGAACTTGTCTGAAGTTTTCCAGTTGATGAAGTTGAGTAGCTGGTTTGCTAACCAATCTTGCAGAGGCTCTAGAAGCGGCTGTCCCTGCTGTAAGGTTTATAAAGGTGATGAAGAGTGGCTGCTTCTATTCTCTGCAGCTTTCGAAAGGAGAAACTCATTTGATCTGTTGGTTTGGAATCTATCTATCTATCTATCTATCTATCTATCTATCTATCTATCTATCTATATATATATATATATATATATATATATATATATATATATATATATATATATATATATATATATATATATATATATATATATATATGTACATACATACATATATATATACAGCTGTTATACAATTGAAAAGCTTTGTGCAGTTTTTCCTGGAAAATCAGGTAGCTGCTGTGGAGAACTGAAAGATTGTTCATACAACTACAAAATAATATTATATCTCTTCAAAGATGTCAGTAACTCTATTTTAAAACGACTACAGTCATAATTTCTTCTGAACTGTCTTTGTTTCCTGACAGTAAGAAATTCATCTACATTTAGCTACATTTTCCTAGAAGGAATCTTTTTGTCACTGTGTATGATCAAACTTTTGCCTAAGACACCTCTGAATTTTTCCAGGTGCTGATGTTAGTCCAGCAGTTACAGGAAAAGGGGGAAAAATGAGTGACACAGCACCATCGTTTTTCTAGCTAAGACGAGTCTGGGTATTTGTGTTAATGATGGTTACTCGGAGTCAGAGCAGGTTACTCAGAGCTCGCTGAGGCCCCCCGGCCCCATTCTTTCCTCCCCCTCACACGTGCTCATCCAATCAGATCAAGAGAAAAAAGCAAACAAACAAACACACAAAAAAGATTTGATGCTTCCTTTTTGGCTTTAAAACAGTCCAAACGTAACACTTTAAGGAACAGAGAGATTGTTTCATACTACATTTTAAAGTGTTTTTTCATAAAGTTTATCATCAATGTGCACGCTTTTCACTAAATGCATTCTCTTGCAATTTTCTGTCTTGCTTTACAGATTTAAATTTCGTAGCAAACTTGCAATACACAAATCCTCAGAAAGAAGATGACCATAGTTGGGTGAGTTGTACAAGAAAGATCAAATATTTTTACTTCGTGCTACGATGCTGCCCTGAAAAGATGGATTTATGGGATTAAGCAGACAAAAGTGATGACAGAAGCAGTGTCGGTAACTGTAGGATGCCCTGTTGCTGGAATCCCCAAAATTTCTAGACAGGAGGTGACGATTGCAAAGTCAGCAGTACAGTAGTCACAATAGACCCATTCATGGGAAACAGCCTAGGCTGAAATATGCTGGATTTATCCTTTGAATTCGTTTTGTTGTTAGAGCTACAGTAAAAAGGGGTTGTGTGCTAATGCACCCCTTCCTCCCCCTGCAGCTGTCGCCTGGACGCTGCTCGGTCCGGCACGTAGGCCAGTTCACATGGCAGCACGCCAGTAACGGGGGGAGCAGTGTCAATTAGAAGCGTCTTTGATCAGCATTACTGCATCACAGTGACCCACATGGTCAGTCTGACGGATATGTGACTGGAGAAAATGACGGATAATATGATGTGTGTGCAGAGTGACCACGATTCCTGGTTTAAAGGGTCAGAAACAAAGAAAACACAATGAGAAAGCACGAGCAGACATTAAAAGAAACATGTGGTCGACACTGCAAACAAAACTGTTTAAAGAAGAAAAAGCTTTTGTGCTTCGCTGGGTCATATTTTACAGTAAAAGTGGAAATATGTAAACGCTGTCAAAGAGTTCAGACAGCAGACAGAGCTGTGTGGTCATCTCAGTCGGAAATAAAACATGAGCAGCAGACGATTTGAATAGTATGTGGGAGGTTTTGCACAGCAGTGTTACTGTCAGGGTGGAAAAGACGTTACACTACTGAGTCAAAGGAAGCTTACGGAGAAACAATATTTTCCGACTTTTTCACCTCTTTCTAAAATGATCAAAACCCCATTTACTGCATAGCTGGCTACCAAATGTAATAAAAAAAAAAACATAGAATAAAGTAATCGCTTCTTCAGTGACCTGAGTGAAGATGGGAACTTTTGTGGGATTTTGTCTTCAAAGCATTTAAGTTTATTTAAATTTAACCCGAGTCTGGCTTTCCACAACCTCACATAGTCTGAGCAGACAATGAAATGATCTTTAAAACACGTTTTCAAGTTTTTAGTCAGCCATCGTTGAGGTTTAACTTTCATACGTTAGCAATTTAGCACATATAAATCTTAGAAAAGAAAAAACACGATACATCTCTGTTAGCTCTGTGATTGCAATGCCGTGTAAACAGCTGCACAGGACTCTGCTGAGCTTAGGAAAACCCAGGTGTTTTTGTGCCTTTTTCTTATTTGTATGTCATCTAGCTTTTTCAGCTTGCAGGCAGTTTGTCCTGTTTGTCTGCTTACAAGGAAAGACCTGGGTCTCTATGTTCCTCTTTTTTTCTCTTCACCTTTTGCATACCTGGTCTCAGCAGATGCGCCTCCTCACTAAGCCAGGCTCTGGTGGAGGTCACTGACTGTTGAAAGACAGTTGTTCTATCCAAGTGTTTGATCATATTTGCTGTGTAATATGAAACCTCTTCACATGATTGTTGGATTGCATTTCACTAAAAATAATGACATGCGCATTTTTATGCAAATTTACAGCAGTCTGTTGAACTAACAGATTGAGTATTATTTGTTGTCAGAAACAAAGTAAAATTGTGTTTTTGTTTTTTTTTTACCTCGTAATACAAGAAAACGCTTACAAAAGGAGCTGCCATGTAAGGCGCAGGAACAGTCAAGTTTTAATCTGGTGATTTGTCATGGTGATACTCCTCTTAGTGAGATCAGAATCTCTAACTAGACATGAGGAAATAAAGTTTACAAAAAATAAGGCACTAGGGGCTCCTGATTGTTGCAGATATTAATTTGTTTTCGCTGCAGACCCGCTGATAGAAGTAAGAATTTCCTATCATGCATCTGTAAGAAGCTAAGTAAGCGATAAGAAGGTAAGTAGGTATGTTTGCGATGTGATGTGCATGTATTAACTTGTTATATTGTAACTGTTTGGATGTGCTTGAGCAAAGAGAATATTTTAATCCATAAAATAGTGCTGACTGCACACTGTGAACATCTGGTCTGCTCAGCCTTTACACCCGACCCAACGGGGAAGGGTTAAACACAGAGGAGACATCATGGACTTCAGCTTTTTGGTCTGGTGAAACAGTGCACCTAACTTAAACAGGCTTCCCTCCATATAGTCTTCATTTATAAAGTGCCCTGGAAACCAGATTTACAGTTAAAAGGTGTATTCTCCCATTTCAGGACAGCGAGTGAGTATTTAAAAAGAGAGAGAGAGAAAGTGGACAGTATATCATTTTTTTGTTTTTTAACATACAGCCAGGGACCGTACAAAAGTGACCCCCCCTTAGTAGTTTTTGGTTTTAGTGTCCCTGATTTACACTAAGATATTGATCCTGTTACCAGTTTGCTAACATAAATCACTATACTTACACTATTAGTAGCAACCTTTGGCACTGTTAAATATAGAACAGCTTTTTAGAGTAGGGCTCCAAGGTGTTTCATGTCCACTTTAAAGTACAGCTCAGGGCAGATGATACCCTTGCAGACATTTTGTGTGGCTTGCAAATGCAACAAGACAGAGTGAAGCATCCACAGGTGGATGAGATTTAGCTGTGGGCTATGCGTTTGCTGGACATGCTGCATGTTTCTGCCAGTTTGTCTGTCTTTGTTGCCTTTTCGGGTTCCTGGTACACAAAGTTATTCAGTGTAATTGATCACCTAGATCTGGACAGATTACCTGGAGTATTTAAAAGATGTGCGTCTGAGCATTTGCTCTCCCTTCATCCATCCATCAATTCTAGATGTTCTATGAATCATTCAGTTCTTGAGAATCTGAGTTGGTATCAGTGATGAAACTGCACGTACACAATTGTTACACAACTTTGGCTTAAGAAGTCATGATGAATGAAGACAAGTTTACTTTTACTGTGAAAAAAGGAACTTCCGTATGTTTGTATTTATTTATCACTGATCACACTGGTGACTAGGCTTGTATACTGACGCAGAGAAAGAATAGAGAAAGATTGATTTAGAGATAATATATTCACTTTAAAAAACAAAAAGGTAAGCAACCATTCATGATTTTTAATCATACATTTCTTGACCAGGGTGTTCTTGATGTTTCAGTTCACTTGATTATTTGACACTGTATTCAAAAAGAGTCACTGAGGAAACCATAATTTACTGAAAAGACAGGAAATGACATCACACCTGACTAAAAACAATCCACAGTACAGCAGAACAAGCATATAGCAGATAGCATAGAAGTCCTGCTCTTTATGACTCTGAAATGTACCTGTGTCAATGAGTGTATCCTTCAACTTCAATTTCATGCTTTGGAAGTAGAGGAAAGGGAACTCTTGTTAGCGGCACAGGGTTTCAGGCTGCTTCAGCTAGATGTTCTCGCTTCAGTGATGTTACACCAAAACTCCAAGTGGACTCCAGTTGCATCCTAGACGATGAATCTGAAGTTGGTTTTTAGCACTAAACAATGCTAACACCCAATGTAAAGATCACAGCTAAAAGAAAAGAGGTAATAACAGGACTTTCAAGGAGGATACAAACAACAGCAGCCATGGAGGGATCTGCTCAGCGGTGCACAAGAAGATGACCTTGAAGGGGAGATCAGCCAAAATTGAAATAATGTTGAGTTGTATGGGTTGAGTCCAGGAGACTTTTGATCAGATCTTGCATGTAGTACCTATTAAACAAATTTGATGTTACTTTAATCTTACTTTTCCATTCTAACTACATAAAAGTGGCTCTTTGGGTGCTCGGGTTCACAGTTTTTCAGGATTTTCTCTGACATAATACCTGAGTTTTCTGAAATAAACACTTTTTCTCAAACTGTGCCTCAGTCTACAATTCAAACTCCTTAAGATCTGCATGTCTCTTAAACATAATATGCCTCTGTGGATAAACCCACCAACCCACAGACACAGAACACTGAGTATGGGGCAGAGAGCCGGACCAGCCCACTGGCCACCAAGATATTTCTGTATGAGGTCTAATTTCAGTCAATTTTGCTGTTAGTGAACAGTTCATCAGACAACCAGTGGCTTGCCTCATCGCATGCCGTATTTGGAAAGACTGGTCCAAAAGATTCTGACAGCATGAATGTGTTTAGGAATCTCACACCCTGCTGATGAAAAAGGTGAAACTTGTTGTGACACATCTCTCAGCCATGTTATCCTCTATTCACCCAGACATTCAGTCAAGGTTCCCACTGCTTGTCTGAGTGTTTGCCTTTGTGTTTAGGCATTTTGCAATAAGGACACAGATTCATCAGCTGTCTATTGGCTCTTGCTAATTCAATCGATTGCGCAAAATCAAGATACACCCTTCAGTAGAATTTAATTATAAGTGGATATCTGTACTCCCAAAGATATTTATACACCTTCAATCAATTAACATTAAATCACCAAGACATGGGTAAAACAGTAAGTTCTTGCACAGGCTCCTCTTATATATTAATCCCAGTATAGTCGAATTTTTGGGACTGACTGGAAAATGAAAGTGCAGAATCAGGTTTAGGTTGCAGTAAGTACAAATATGTCGGTGTGACGTAATACTAATTGTGTTCTCGGTTTCTGATAGGTCAATGCTTCAGACGCTTCTAATGCTTTTGATGCCTAAGATGCATAAAGTTCTTTTGATTTTTTCCAACCAAAGATCACAGTTGAACAAAAGCAAAGGAATCAAACGTATTTCAAACATGCAGGAAGTGTACAGAACAAGTTTTAGACGTCTGCTGAGACTGAAACCGAGAGAAAATGTGACAGCATGTTTGAGCACTGAATTATGAAAATATCCCAATCAAAATCCATATCATTATCCGTGCCATTTAGCAGTTCCTGCATGAATTCATAAAGTACCTTCAAAAATTTTGTGTTTCCAAGATGTCTTGACCCTAAATATGAAGGCGTTTACAACTCATATCGCCAACCAACCTAAATGTCTGAGTTGTGCAACTGTCAATTTCGCTGACAGTTGAGCAACTCTCACATTTCTTTTAGTCTTGCTTTGTTTCATGTGGGTGATGACTGCATAATTGCAATGAAAGGAATACTGTGAAGAGAATCCAGGCATTTTTCAGCTTCAAAGAGGAAGTTACAGCCACTTCAAAGTAATACTGATGGGAATCTGTGATGATAATTGGCTTCAGCCATGTGTATGCTGATACTGCACGTGGAAAGTGCAGGTAGTAATGAATGGAAGCTTTAATGCAGTTGTTGGGAGTGTAGGTGCAAATAGTTTCCTGCCCACACAGTTTGCAAATGCAGGAATAAAAAAATGCCAGTATGCAAGACGAGGCAAGACAAGGTACATCTATTAAAGCACATGGGCTTAATATAGTGGAGTAAAAACATAAAAACACAAAAACGAAATAGCAGTCTGTTTCCCTTTTAAATAAAAGAAGAGTGAGATGGTTCATAAAGAATATTTCAGGATCTATCATAAGTTTCTAACCCAGATTTAAATATGGTCTTTTCCAAGATGCCACTATCTAAAATGTCTCATGTAAAACCTTTTTTGAACAACATAATTAAATCAGTTAAAAGTGTGATGGTCTACATTAGGACACAGTAGAGAAGTGCTGGCACAATCAAATATTAATTTTGACCGAGATGATTAACTGTAAAAACGTATCTTTTGCATTCCCTGTTTGGTCTGGTTAGCTGCTAAAATCTTCTCACTTTCACCACTTATTTTCACATCCAATAAACATTAGGGTTAAAGTTTGTCCTAGACATGTTAGATTAGTTAGAGACCCAACTATTGGCCTGCTATGGCAAGCTAGTTAATATCTTAAAAGAGAGTCAGAAATGTCCTTTAGTCCTGACATACTCAGAGCCAGTGCTGAAACCTGATAGCCATATTCATTATGTTAAGTTTTTTTGTTTTTGTTTTTTTACTTTTTATTGGATTTCTTTTGGCAAATTATTGATTTTTGAAAAGTGCTTTGTATAAAGATCTTGATGCATGCTAAATCATCCAGGTAAGTACATCTCAAAAGGTTGATTCTGTTCATCTAGACGTAGCGTTTTCAATGGGAGAAACGTTTTAAGAGAGTCACTTAGATAAGTGGTGAAATGTTTCTCCCATTAAAAATGTCACATGCAGATGAACAGAATCAACCTACTTTGCATAAACAGGCCATTATCCATGACGCCTGTGCAGTTGCCATTGTGAATGTTACCAAATGTCCAATGCTAAATTAATTCTGTAATAATTCTGCTACTAAATGAGCTAGAAGGCCAAAGGATCTTCAGCATCATATACAGTAAAAGTTTAGACCACAGCATGATTATCGTTAAACAGTCTCTTGCTTCAGACAGTCTATGCATCACAATGATCATCATCCTCTCTTTGTCTATCACAGCTTGGGAATTATCATCTTTGTCACACTGGCGGTTATGCTGACACAAGTCAGTATACGGTACATTCTTGGCTGTGTGTGACCATCAGCCAGAAACAACATTCGCATTTACACTGGCACCCCCTCAGCGATGGTCACTTGGGCTGGGATTACCTCTGTGGTCATTGGCTTTATCATGCCATCGAGTGTTTAAAGTATCTGTTTTGTGGGGGATCCAGCTACAGATCCTACAGATCCAGTAGCTGTTGCCTGTGTCCATACCATTGTTCAGACATGCAGAGTCAGTCAGGTCTGTCACTGATGCAGCCACTCACATCCTTGGTCAAACGTACTGTCAATGATTTTATCACCTTGTGTAGAAATTAGGCACAAAAAATGTACATATATACAGTGGGATGCAAAAGTTTGGGCAACCTTGTTAATAGTTCTTATTTTCCTGTATACATTGTTGGTTGTTACAATAAAAAAAAAAAAAAAAAAAAAAAGTCAGTTAAATATATCATATAGGAAACACACACAGTGATATTTGAGAAGTGAAATTAAGTTTATTGGATTTACAGAAAGTGTGCAATAATTGTTTAAACAAAATCAGGCAGGTGCATAAATTTGGGCACCACAAAAAAAAAAAGAAAGAAAAGAAAAAGAAAAAAAAAGAAAAGATAAGAAAAGAAAGGTAGCAGGTGTTTTTCTTGGAATGCTGCGTTTTTGTCCTCCATGCATAACGCCCCTTGTTATGCCCAAATAACTCAATTTTAGTTTCATCAGTCCACAGCACCTTATTCCAGAATGAAGCTGGCTTGTCCAAAATTGCTTTAGCATACCTCAAAAGGCTCTGTTTGTGCTGTGGGCAGAGAAAAGGCTTCCTCTGCATCACTCTCGCATACAGCATCTTCTTGTGTAAAGTGCGCCGAATGGATGAACGATGCACAGTGACTCCATCTGCTGCAACATGATGTTGTAGGTCTTTGGTGCTGGTCTGTGGGTCGACTGACTGTTCTCACCATTCGTCGCTTCTGTGTAGCCGAGATTTTTCTTGGTCTGCCACTCCGAGCCTCAACTTGAACTGAGCCTGTGGTCTTCCATTTCCTCAATATATTCCTAACTGTGGAAACAGACAGCTTAAATCTCTGAGCTTTCTGTATCCTTCCCCTAAACCATGATGGTGAACAATCTTTGTCTTCGGGTCATTTGAGAGTTGTTTTGAGACCCCCATGTTGCTACTCTTCAGAGAAAATTAAAAGAGGAGGGAAACTTACAATTGTCCCCCTTAAATACTCTTTCTCATTATTGGATTCACCTGTGTATGTAGGTCAGGGGTCACTGAGGTTACCAAGCCAATTTTAGGTCCAATAATTAGTTCTAAATGTTTTGGAATCAATAAAATGACAACAGTGCCAAAATTTATGCACCTGCCTGATTTTGTTTAAACAATTCTTGCACACTTTCTGTAAATCCAATAAACTTCATCTCACTTCTCAAATATCACTGTGTGTGTCTCCTATATGATATATTTAACTGACATTTTTTATTGTAACAACCAACGATTTATACAGGAAAATAATGGTTGCCCAAACTTTTGCATCCTACTGTAAGTACAACAAACAAAGTCCTCTGGCTGAGGAACACATCCATGGTCTTTTTTGTTGTGCAATCTTCAGGTGCTTAAAGGTGGCCCTAGTGTGCTCGGGAGCAGACATGATAACAAGTTTTTCCATTGCTTTTGTTTTATCTACAACACAGGACAGGCATCTTGGCTGCCAGACAAATTCAAATAAGATAAAGCCAATGAGTGATATAACCAAAGTAACAGGGCACCATTGGTGTCCTTTGCATGTGCAGGTTACACAACGTCAAAGAAATCCGTTAAAAAAAACAAGGAAAAAATCACTATGATGTCAGATTGTGAAAAGCAGAGCTAACCTAATCGTAATCATACTGTGGTCTGACTGTTCACGTTATACTGAAGATGATTACACAAATCTGCAATGTTCATGTCTGTTAAATTAAAGACAAAATAAGTCAAAATAGATCTATAAACTTCTCTTTGTTTATTTTTGGTGGTATCGATGCCCTGGCCTTGAAAATTTTGATTTGGCATTTAAAATTAGTATTCTGGCTTATTTAAAAGCAGAGACAGAAAATAAATCAAATTCTTCTTTCTATCTTTTACAAAAAAATGTAGTTTTGTTCAGTGTTATTTAATTAAAATGGGTGATTCTGAAAAACCAGAGTTACAGTTACATTCAAGAAGGGTTAGGTTAGAAACGCAAAGCTTTTTTGTGTTCCTTGTTAGGGACAATTGTGCAGGACTCATTTGAGTAATACTTTAGCAACCTTTTTGTAAGTTTTTGCATTTTTAGTGGTCGTCTTAAAACAGGAAAAGGTTGAAAATCTTTCTACATCTACCCAAAGAGTGAATAAAAATAAAAAAGTATAAAAGCAAAACGCCAACATGGTGCACAAACTGTGTCACAGCCTTAACCTACTACTTCCTTGTGCAGTAGAAGAAATAATATACCTATTGTGACTCTGTGGACTGGAGAAATTGATGGAAATGAGGAAGATAAAAATTAAATCTGCAAAGAAATCTGCACCATTTAAAGTATTTTTGCACATCCTCCATGGATGTTTGCTAATGTCATACTAAAACTATATCCAAAACTGCTCAAACAATACACACAGATGGGAATAAAGTTGCACAATACTTCTTGTTATTCATTTCATTATGTTGTCAGTTTGTTTCTTCCTCATTTTTGAGGCAATGTCAAATCCTGTGCAAAATGCACGTAAACCTCATCTAGTTTCTTTCGAAAAAGATAATCTCTGCATTATATCACAAACCAGCCGTGTGAAACAAAGGCCGAAGTCATCTCTCTCAGTCCTTTGCCAACTGTACTTGGGAGTAGGTGGAGGAAGAGATTTCTTTTTTTCCCCTGTAAATGGTTGGCGGTTTAGCTGTAAACAATAAGAAACCTTCAAACAATGATTATTATCATAAGTCAAAGAGATTGTTTCCTTGAATCGTCAACCTCACCTCCCTGAGTGAAATGACCTTGAAGTACCTAAATAAATGCATGTGCTTTGAAGTACCTCAGACACACTTTTTAGGTTTTCTAAACATTGTGGTTTCAAATCCAGCTGCACGCTGTAAGAAGAAAAAAGAAGAGAAAAGTCAAAATAGCAAGGCACTATGATTCCATCGCGTTTTGACTTTCTTACCTGTTATTGTTGACTTTCAGCTCAGCTTTCACTGTCTTGTTACTGTACAACCCCTGTTGGTTCCAAGCCCAGTGGCATTGGTTGCATTTGGTGTAAAAATCTGCTACTGTTGATCTCATGACCTATTTACCACTATTTGCTTAGAAAGCTGCACTCTTCCTCAAAATCCTAACCCGGTCAGGTCTATGCACACACGATTATAGCCTCTTCCATTGTGATATGTTTTATTACGTTTCAAAGTTAAAATTGTAAGCAAGCGTTGCTAATTGCTAATTTTGCATCATTTTGCATCATTTTGATAGTGCCAGTTAGTAAGAACAATTCCCCCCTTGGTCTTTCAAGCTACTTTAGGTTTTGTGTAGAAAAGCTGGCCTGCACAGAGCCGTGAACAAAGCCTCATTAAACACTTTCGGCAAGAAATGGATTGGCAACTGTAAGCTACGCTGTGAATGCCAAGTGTTTATACGGTAGTTGTTCTGAATAGCTAAAGCTCATCTAAAACTGTTCTGTGGAAGACAATGAGAAAGTTTTTTTTTTTTTTTTTTTTTTTTTTTATGCTGAAGCACAACTGTTAATGGTGTTTCATTGATTGAACACATCAGGCTAATCATCCTATGACATAGTTGGCAGCATTTTAGTGGTTGAACATACCCTTTGAAGCGTCCAGTTTCCAAACATGCTGAAGCCCTTCATCAGCCAAGATCGGTGGTTAATCTGCAGGTAGGTTTAAAAGTCTGGTGAAAAGCCTGAAAACAGAAGAACAGATTTAGCCTTGAGGTCGAAATACATTTTCCAGGCTGCATTAGAGCTAAGCTGACGCCTTATAAATATAAACTCTCCCTTAATTTATTAATAAAACATGGTGATTAATGTTAAATGCCCCAGTCTGTGCACAAATCAGCATCTAACCTCTGTAACAGTGGACAGGAATTACAGGAGTTTTAAAATTAAAATACTGAGACTCAACCAGAGTGTAGGAAAGATTTTGTTGCAGGTTTCAAATACAAGAAGCCAAATCTGAAACTACAAACAGAAAAGAAACAGCTCACATTTGAATTTTATAAACCCTTACTTTTTGTCAAGCTGAATCTTTCTGGATTAGATTGTGAAAGAAAGTGGAATTCCCTACAGGGCAGATCAGCTATGCTAAAAGATAATCTGGCAGTGTACAGTGAAACTGCAGGTTGATGCAATCCACTTCCAGAGAATTGTTGGCTTTACAAAGGGCGTAAATATACACCGTTTTCACTTGAAAAGGCATGAGTTATGCATGGAAAAAGAAAAAAGAAAGAAAATTATTTTATTAGATTTTTTTTTACAGTTTCTATTGACCATTTAAGACAGTTTTATACATTACACTTTGACTCAAAAACCAAGCATTTTTCTTTTATTTTTTTGACTTTCTTGAAAAACCCTGAATGAAATGAGCAAATGAAGCTGATTTGGATGACTTATTAGTACCGGGTTGGTTGCCTTTTGCCTTTAGAACTACCTTAACTCTTTGTGACATAGATCATAAGCTGCTGGAAACATTCCTCAAAGATTTATCTCCATCATGCAAATATCCCGTTGCTCTATATTCCAAAGTTGTTCTAATGGATTGAGATCTGATTACTGTGTACAATGTATTTGAGTAGAGTGAACTCTTTGTCATGTTCAAGGAACTAGTTATACATGATATGAGCTTCCTGTCATAGCATGTTATCCTGCTGAAATCAGCCAGCTGAATATGGGTTCACTGTGATATTAAAGAGGTGGACATGGTCAACAATAGGCTGCGGTATTTAAACAATGCTTAACTGATACTAAGGACCAAGCAGCCTGAACTGTTGGTACAAGGTAGGCTGAATCCTGACTTTTGGAAACTGAGGCTTCATTCAAACTGCAGCCTCAGTTTCCTGTTCTTAGCTAACAGGAGTGTGGTCTTCTGCTGCTGTACCCAACTGCTTCAAGGTTCAACATGTTGTGCATTCAGAGATTGTCTTCTGCATACCTTAGCTGTATAAGAGATTTTAATCAGTTCCATTTCAATTCAATTCTATTTATCTAATGCCAATTCACAACTATAGTCACATCATAACACTTCGCAATGTCAGTTAAAGACCTTACAATGTTAGAAGGAACCCCCAGCGATGAGATGACCCCTTATAAGCAAGCACTCGGCAACAGGGGAAACGAAAAACTCAGCAGAACCAGGCTCAGGAAGGGGCGAAAAGAAATCATTCCAGAAGAAACACAAAGCCTCCAGCAGGGGATCCAACCCTAACCCTATGCTTTCATTAAAAAGGAAAGTTTTAAGCTTAATCGTAAAGGGTGTCTGCCTCCCATTCAACACAAATCAACCTGCAGTCTGAGAGGAAAGTGCTCTGTTGGGATGAAAAGGTCCTATGATATGATGATCTCTGTACTGTATGTGAGGAGAATGATTTTTAAGTGTAATTCTGAATTTAACAGGGAACCAATGAAGAGAAACTAACATGGTAGAAATAAGCTTTCTACATCCAGTTAGTACTCTCACTGCAGTGTCTTGGAACAAAAGAGGATTTTTCAGGGTGTTGCTAATTTTAGCAATATTGTGCAAATTGTTATGTCAGTGGCACTGGTGGTTTGCACTGTTGCCTCACAGGAAGTGGCAATAGTGGAGTTTGCATGTTCTCCCCATGTTTGCGTGGGTTTTCTGATACTCTGGCTTCCTCTCACAGTTGAAAGACATGCCGTCAGCGGGGTTAGGTTAACTGGTTATCCTAAACTACCTATAGGTGTGAATGTGAATATGAATGGTTGCCTGTCACTCTGTGTCAGCTCTGGGACAGACTGGTGACCTGATGTACCCTCGCTCTCACGTTATGACAGCTGGGATAAGCTCCAGCCTCCCTTTGATCCTGAATTGGATACAATTTCAATTAATGCTGCCTCTTATGAGGTGGAAGCAGTCTGGCCATTCTCCTCTGACCATTTCCTCAAACAAAAACTGTATATTTTCTCTTTTATGAGCCTTTTTCTGTAAACCAAAGATATGGTTGCATGTGAAAATTCCAGTAGACAAGCAGTTCAGCAGGTTGTCTTCACCATGTCTATGTGGTAAATGTGATTGGCTGATTAGATATTTGCATTAACAAACAATTGAGCATGAGTACCTACTGAACTGGCCATAAGAAAAAACAGAATATATCTGCTAATAGTATTAATATCCAGATTTCTAACAGTCTCAAAATATAGTCACAAATCAGCAATCAGAACAACTCAGCCTCAACAACAACAATACAGTTTTTACAAAATTACACGCTAGATCTATCTCTCAGAGTGTGGACTACTCTAACAGCATAACATAATTTCACCACTCACAATGACCCACAGCTCAGGGTGACAAAAATCACATGTTGGAAAACACATCAAAACTCCCCTCCGTCAATATCTGTTATAGGGAAGCACAGGGTAGAATAAAAATTCCGAGTCACGTTTTCACATGTCTTACGATCCTAGTTTTGATTTGACTTTTTTTTCTGTTCTCTCAAACACATGAAGAAAACACAAGATCAAAGGATGATTTGATCATGTGGCAGCAGGGCTTGTTCAGAACTCAGCTGTTGTAGTGTGATTACTTCAGAGAAGGATGCCAGTGAGATGAGCCTAACACAGCAGATTTGTGTTTGCTAATCACTCTCCCTGATTTGCCTGCAGTAGTCTGCTGGAAACCAAGGCCTATGTTAAGACACCGACATAAGCTTGGAGTGTCTGCACAAGCACAAGGCTATCGTGGACGTTTGACTTGGCCTTAAAAAGCCCGTGTGCACTCCCACCAGCCGGCCAGTTTGGGGAGTGCACAACGCTGTGTAACTAGTGTGCAGAGAGAGAAAAAAAAGCATGCTGGCCTTTGTATTTCACGTTTGTGTACTCCGTCCTGTGCTGGCAGACTCTTTGGCTACATATTTGTATTTGTTTGTATTGATTTTTGTTCATGTGAACTGCATGCTGGGCATAGCATTACGCAAAGCAACAGACAAGGATTTTTGCTCATACTGGTGATTGTTATGTGTGAATACAGTGATCACAAACTGGGGTTTGTGGCCTGTCTCTGGTTTTCCTTTCTGTCACATTCAACTTTCACTTGAATTTAAATTTAAGCTGGAACTAAACAGAACAAAAGGCCAAAATCTTTGTTATTTGTTGTTATTTGTTCACTTTGAGTTTGTATGAATCCTTGTTCTTCTGCATGCAAATAAGCGGCCACAGCAAAGTTACTGTAGTCAGCCTCACTGTTTCCAGGTCAGCATTTGGAGAAGTCATTTAGCTGTAACACTGTAATTTGGGAATTGGAGGATTTCCTAAGGGAAAAAAAAGAACTGTCTGACTGAACGTGAATCATTTTTATTTTTATTTCAAAGTATAGGTTAGAGAAGTGGCATTTACGTTTACGTAAATTACAGTTTACTTTTAATCACAGCAGGATATGTTTTCACTCTTTGGCATGAAATGTGTGTGTGTCACTCAAGGTGTGGGAAGGAAGTTGCATTTGTTTTTCCCCCTTAATCTGCCCCCCCCCCCTCCCCTTTTTTTTTCATAATCTACATGGCACACATTTAAATAGTATTTTTCACATTTTCACATTCAGCCATTCATTCCCCTTTCTCAGTTTCGAGTTTGAGTGCTCAATAACAATAACATCCTGATGTTTATTTGAAGGAAGTTTCCACTAACATAACTGTTGCATGTTGCTGACAACATACTGTAGAGCGTAAAGTGTTTAGAGTAAACTGAAACCTTGGGGCTCTCCCCAAAGATTTCAGGATGTCATGTGAGTACCATGTGAAGGTTAATTTTTATAAAGTGTCCAACAACCAAAAATGTGTGACCTTGTTGATGAAAATATGGGATTTTTTTTTTAATTCTGGGAGAAAAAAAAACTTTTTATTTTATATCTAACAACAATATATGACAGTTTAGTGGTCTATCATTAAACCAATATTTTAAAAATCCGCAAATTAAATGATCATTTATATTTAGCATTATATTCATATTATAATTTTAAGTGATTTTAAATATAATTAAGATTAAATTCGCTCATTTGATTGGTTCAAATACTGAATAGTCTTTTAATGTGGGGAATGTAGAATGTAGTCATTCTACCAAGCCCTGATGATTCAGCTTCCATCCGCAGCCTGCTCGGTCAGAGCCTTGGCACATACGACATATAAAAAATTTTTAAAAGGTTTTTTTTCCTCACTTGTGCAATACAGGGAGTGGCTAACGATGTAGGCGTGGTTAAAGTGAACAACCTGCGTTTCGAATGTATAAATTCGAGGTCTTGGCGCCTGGAGTATATCTAACTTGCAGCAAACTACGAACAAGCGAAACAAACAAATCCTAGAGAAAGCGACCCAAGACTACGAGAAAATGTACGCACGGTCAAACAGCACGACTCTGACTGTTGAGCAGGAGAGATTCGCCTCATGCAGGATGACGAGCCGAAGCACGGAGCCGGAGGTTTTTACCTTTGAGCGGGTACCGGCTCAGGCAACCGCCGTGCGCTCCTACGTGCCCATCCGGCCGAAGAAGCGCTGCACCCGGGTCATGTACCCCGCTAAAGTCCGCATGCACCTTCCTCCTCCAGAGAAAAGCCAGGCCAAGCGCTGGCTGGTCATCCTGTGCCTTGTGGTGCTGTGGCAGATCTACACCGAAGATCCTTGCACAGAGACGGCGCTGGGAAACACGGAGAGCCCGATCGGCGACTACCAGGGTTTCTCCTTCCAGTCAGCGGAGGAGCAGGCTTGCCAGCTCTCAGACCTGTGCGCCAAACCTGAACTGATGTCAGCCACACCGAGCAGCTGTGAGGACGGCGGATCATCCAACGAGCAGATAATCCCGAAGCCCACCTGCTCCCAGCCCGGCCAAGAGACAGACACCAGCCGGTCCTTCGAGCAGAGCGCCGGGAAAAGCATGGTGGCACTGCTGGTCTACCACAGGCTGGGCAGCGACAACTAAAACTATCAGGACTGGTTTCACTGTAAACCGCCCCAGACAGGGCTACTGGGTCCTAACCCGAACCGAACAGGAGCTGATCCTGAGTAGTTTTTGGAGAAGAGCGGTGCGCCCTGCGCGGTGTAGCCGGGAAAGGAGCTCCATGCGCCGGCTAACAAGTCTCGCTCAAAGCCGAAGCAGGACTATTAGCAAGAAATGAGACAACACTCGAAAGAATCAAGGAACTGTGAATACTGACAAGAAACTGAAACTTGATTTTAAGAAAAACTTGAACTTTTCTCTAACGGCATTATAGGCCTGCTGGCAAAGTGAATGTTTTACATGTTTAATTTTGTCAAGGAAAACTGTCACTACTATAGGCCAATTATATGATACTGACACTGCTGTTGTTGTTATTGTTGTATATATGTTTTATTTAGTTATTTATTATATTATTTGCTATTTATTTAATAATAATTTTAATAAAAAAATGTCTAAAAGAAGTTCCTGTTTCCTGCCTTTTTACTGAAGCACACCAAATGCTGTTTATTGGGTATTTTTATTTCTCTAAACACATGTTGCATGTGTAGTTTACAAGATGAATATCTTACAGCCTGCACAGGATCATAGTCTGCAGATATGCATCATTTGCATAGTCCATTTCCGTCCATCGAGTTTGAAAACTACATCAAAGTCAGTCATTTTTCAAACCCTTTAAGGCTCTATCACATTGCATTTTATATATGAATAACAAACTCACGGGATGCAGTGCATTCAACCACTCAGTAGAAAATCTTCTTCTTTTTTAGTTCCAAGACAAATGCAGAAATATCGAGTCAACAGTGATCCAGATTCTGGGATAAGCGAAAGGGAAAAAGTAAAATCAGCACATATACACTTTAAAACACAAAGGCTGCTTTGGTTTTAACTTTATAGATGCTAAGACGCTAAGAGCGTCATTGCCTGAATTAGGAGACAAAGGACCATAAAGGAATTCTTTTCCCAGTATGGTGTGGAAGAACATGACTTGTAAGCACAGTGTGCTTACATTTGTAAGGCTTTCAACAGTATGGGTGCCACATTCATGTTCGTGTGTCTGCAGAACCAGATACAGTTAGAGCAAGACATGTTTATCATTCAGCAGCTGCATCTAAAATTCTGTTAATGGGCAGATACGTTAGAGACTAAAGGGTGTTTGAGATTTTAGATTCAGTCCAGAGTGATTTCTGCAGACTTTAAGGGGGAAAATAAAATCCTTTCCCCACTTTCCCTTTTTTTCATGCTTTATCTCTCGAGCCTTCAGAAGGCTGCTGAGTCATGAGTGGTTCCAGCTTCGTGTTACATCACAGCAACAATGAGTCGTGTCTGAAAACCCTTCCCAGTACTTTGTTATTGTAATGATTAATATGCCGCTGCGCATTTCAGTTGCACACACAGTAGAGTGTTGAGATTATTCATTCTTATTGATGATATGCTTCAATAATGTTATACTTTATATGACTTCATGCTACTTCCGCCGGCTTAGGGCAACCATCGCCTGGAGGCACCCGGGGAAGATCTGTTGATGTTTGATATTGGAGGTTGCCATGTTGACACTGTAAGGCACAGGTAAAAATCGTAATATGACAAGTATGACAAGCACGGGGTGGAGGACCCTGAGAATCTGTAGGACACTGTAAGAATATTCCAGTTGTGAAACAAATGGCCTTTTTAAACAGTTGTGTGAAAATAAACCAGCACATTAACTCTGGAATTGTTAGATAGTTGTTCATGCCAGTTGATATAATGTAGGTACTAGATGTAATACAGATCTGATTTCTGGTTATAAATCTCAATCTGAATAACTGTACATTTAATCACCATTTTGACTCAACAATATGTGAAAGAGCAGATTTCTGCCTGTATTAACATCCAAAACTAAAGCATCAGATAACGATAAGTACAACAAATGTGTTTGAACCCAAGTAGTTTTTCAGTTTTTCTGTGTATTAATATAAAATATATATTTATCTTCTTGTCCCATCACTCTCTCTTGTCCTTGTCCTTTTCTCATTTTCTTTTTTTTGGCACATCTCTGTGTTAGCCATAGAAATACAGTTCCCAAATTCTATAAAGTTGTAAAGTGTGGAGATAATTATCTAACATATCTTTTGTTGCGTTGGTGGCATGTTTTGGGTCATTGCCATTCTGGAAGACCCAACTATCTTCAGTGTTCTGGCTGAGGAAAGGAGTTTCTCGTCCAAGGTTTTACAATACATAGCTTCGCCCATCACCTGAGGTAAAGTCCTCCTATACGCTTAGCAGATAAAAAGCCCCAATCATAATGTCTCCAACTCTGTGCTTGACTGTGGGGATGGTGTTCTTTGGGTCATAGTCATCATTTCTCTTCCTCCAAACACGGCAGGTAGAGCTGATGCCAAAATACTCAGTTTTGGTTTCATCTGACCACAGCACTGACTCAAAAATCTTCTCAAAATCATTTAGAGATTAAAAATTATGAAAGGCCTGTACCATGTTTAACCTATGTGGTCTAAAGAAGCAGAGAGCGTAGCATGTAAACTATGAAGTTGCTTCTTCTATCTCCAACAGATCAGTATTTTGCACAGCACCTGCTGCACCATCTGTGTTTTTACACGAGTTGAGAAAAGTCTGTTGCAAGACCGGATAAAAAAACATCTACTGAAGAATTGTTATGGATGTACAGTAAAAACACTGCTTTCTCGAGCCAAGTCAACCAAACACATCACATATACAGTAGAGTTGCGAGGATGTTCAGTCACAGACGCAAAACAATGACTCACTTCCTGTTTAGTGTACGGCCTGATCTGGTTCAGGGTTGTTGGTCAAACGGAAAGCAAGCCGTGAAAGTCAAAGTGGATATTTCTGGAAAAGTGAGTTTTTATGTTCCAAGGGGTTTTGATCAGTAAGTTAGGTTTGCATAGTAGAATGGCATAACTTTGGTATAATAGTCCATGAACCTAGTGAATCTAATGAAGGTGAGCCTCAAACAGTAAATATTTTATTCTAACCCTTGAGCTCAGGTGGATGTTCATGCCTTTGCCTACCTTCAAGTGTAACATTTCATATGTCTTATTACAGACAGGAAACTGTAGGTGATTGAAAACTATAGACATTCTGCCACTGTCATGGTATATAGAGAGAGTTGATTTTCTGGTCAGTTTATGTTCCTACTTTCATCTCAAGCCATGGGTGTTAACCAAAAGAAAAAGAGGAGTGTAACTGAGTTTTCTCTGAAGGCTTTCTAGGCTCTCCTTTAGGGATGGGTGGGGAACTTAGCCATTCAGAGTCACTGCTCCTTGCCATGCTGAGTTTCTCTTTTATTAACTTAATTAAACATCATTATTCTACAGTTCATGTAAGTTACAACTTTAATGCACAAAGGCACTTGTGCTCAGACAAATGTTGGCTATTTGGAACAAAGCTTGCCCTGGGATGAACTGTGATCTCTCCGGGGTGTACCCTCCCTCACCGTATGACAGCTGGGATGGACTCAAGTAATCTTTGACTAGATAAGCTGTTAAGAAAAACTATGGCTGGATGGATGAAATAAAGCCATTTTTTTTACAATAACTCAGACTCTTTAGTTTTGCACATGAAAAAAACTTGGATTTGCTCACTGATCCTCTAACGGGATGGTCAGATTATTTGGAAAAAGAAAAAAAAAACAAACCTCTGATGTAATGTTTCAGAGCAGTAAAAGCTGAGGTCAGTCAGCTTTCCTGGAAGTTGCTCAGTGGAACCAAACCAGAGTGAAATATAATCTCCCAGTGTCTCGACCAGTGAGGTTCCCCAGCTAAGATTTTCCAAAAAAAGCTCCTCCCACAAATGGAAACATACAGGCCAACATTCAGTCTGTCAAAATTATTATAAAGCTCTTCTTCTGCACTGACTGTACCAAATATTCACAATAATTTTATCAAACGCTTTGATCCTAAATTGAACCAAAAATCTCTCTAATGTAACTGAAATAATTGCTGATGTTTGCATTTTTTTTATCAACTTGTTATATATGATTTCCTAAGTAACCTATGAGAAGCAACAAAGGCTCCTCTCCTCCAGATTTGTTCATGTGCAGCTCTGTGTTCAAATGTTGCATAATGCATAATAAAAAGATGCTTGGAGACCAGACCAGTGTGAACATGCCCACACCTCACTGCCTCATCGGTTTTACCCAGTCAGAGCTGCTGTGGAAACTTCCCACAAATTTCTTAGTTCTCTTTTTCAGTGGTCAGTCTTTTGCTTCATAATTCACCTTTACAAAGCAAACGTTACATCGCAGGAAAGATTTTACAGATGAGCAGGATATTGATCCAGAATTTGTTTGGTTTCTTCCAGTATGTAGGTTTCTTTTTTTTGTTTTTTAATGTCTTAGTCTAACTTTGGTCTCAGTTACTTTCCCGGTCGGGTTTGTTCCAGTTCAGTTTTTCTTGTTGAAAAAAAATGTTTTGTTTAGCTTTTTTAGGTTCAGGGGTTATTTCTTGTTGTTAAAAATGTATATGGTGTTTGTCAGGGGGTAACTTACAATACTAACCATACAGTACTGTCTTGAGTCACCCCATCCCATTTCTCCCTCACAGTGGAACACTCCCCAAAACCTGAAAATCAGCATTATTGTAGCAGTGTGGGATCTTCTTGACAGAGAACAAAACAAAAGGCAGCTAACAGTTAAAGAAGAACTTTGGAATATCATTAGGAAGCCTGGAGAACTATTCCTGAAGACTAAATCAAGTAATTACAAGCAAGCAAAGAAAGATTAAGGACTTGAGGTGTGGCTCGTGACGTTTACACAGTGCTGTAGATGAAAAGACAAACACTTATTATTATGTCATGTGTCAGTAATCATCTAAATCAAAGCTTCCTCTGGCTTGTTGTCTACACTCTGTTGACCTGTGTTTGTTCAAAAGACAAAGTTTTTCCAGTTATTTGCTTCCAAAACAGGCTCGACGTCTGAGGTCAGCATTTATTGAACATTTCTAAATTAGTTCTAACTGAAATTCCAGCAGATCAGCTTATCTCAGCACCAGCTGATATATTTCTATACACCCTACTTGTATATAAGGTACGACATAAACTGCTTTAGCCTGCCTACAGTTGCTGTGTATCTATAAGCCACCGCTCCTTGGTGTTGTGTCTCAGTATATCTATTGCCATTAATGCCTGCTCTGATCTTTGGCTTCAATGTCTTTCCATTAAAGGTCCTTCAAGGAAAACAAGATTCCCATAACAGAACCGTGCCAACATCTATAACTCTGTGATTTTTTTGTGTGAAGAATTTTGACCTGAGCTCTAAAAATAGTTGTGGAAAAGTGGAGCCAAGGTCAGAAGAGTTCTGTTTACCCACCAAAGTATGACTTTATGTCTGAACTTGCAGCCTGATAAGACACTGACTTATGACATAGTTTCATATCAAGTTTTGCCATTTACTGGTTGCAGCTCTTTCCCCTGTTTAACTGTTGGTAAACCGTTAAAGTCACTGATGATGAAGGACGATGGATGGTCCAACTTTAAGTGTTATCTATTAAACATTAAATAAATAAAACTAAATTCTTTGTTCTCTATATTTGTTTAAACCTGACAAATCTAAATAATAGCCTAGAACGAGGTGCACTCTGGAGTCAGTGCCCGAGGTTCATTTATAAATGAGTCTGAGTGCGTGACTTATTTCCCTGAAGTGGTAGGTAGTTGAGCTACATCTCTGACAACGTGACGCAAGCTGCTCAGGATCATTGGGATTAAACAATTGTAGATTTGTGACAGTTGACAGTTAGGCAGTCCTGTAGCTGCAGTAACACTCTGCTCTTGGCCAGATGACAACCTTCAGTTCGATATAGAGCAAGCTACAATAACGGTCACTAAAAATGTAATATGAGGAAAAAGAAACACTAACAGCTGGCGCTTCAGACAGTAAATGGTAAAAAAGAAAGTTTCCTTAACCAGGAGCTGGTTGCACTTCATTTCAGTGAGAAGCACCGTAATATCAACATTATATAAACCATTGTTCATTACTTAAATGTTGTTTTGTAATTGGCATACATTCAGCACAGAGACAGTTTTGTCTTGTCATCCATTGTCTGTTCCTTACATGAATGACCAAACTCCTCACCATGTTTCTAAGAGCTGCTTGTGTCATAGATGTAGACAGAAGTGTAGTTGACAGATAAATCATCAGCTGGCATTCACACCTTCTCACCTGTCAACCACAACAGCCCAGTACAGCATTCAATACATTTTAAAAGCCTAAAAGTTTTTAAATATCCTATGAAATGTTCGATTGCATTAACATTAGTACTGCAATATCTATAAAACGAACAAAGTCTCAAAACTAAAAAAAAAAGTTTGTTTTAGGCATTGATGCAAGAAAGAAATGACGAAAATGAAAAGATTCCTGAAAGTAAATATCAAAAAGTAGATTAAAACTTTCCATGAGATGCTTGCAAATGACGTGTGACATCTCTATGACCAGCTGAATGAGCACATATGGAAGAACTGCATGTAAACGGATCTACTGAGAGCTGTTTTGTTATTTTCAGCTGAGTCATCGTGATGTATTGTTACTCCTGCTGTGGTTCTTATTGCAGTTCTTCTGACTGGGGACTGTCTGACTAATGGGTCGTATCTGCTGAGGTTCACCCACATAAGATAACAACTCAATCGCATTGCATGTCTCCACAAAATCTACTGTTTACATCTCAGCAGACGCTCACACGCACACATTTGCCAACAGCCCACGTGCAATAAATGTGCAATAAACAGCAGCACAGACACACACATACAAATACATACAATGACACACGTGGATGAAGCATTGGCCTCAGTGGAAACTCTGCACTCTGCTTAACTGCGTGATCACTCCATAAACAACCAAACACACTTTATCCATCTTATTTCAGCGGCAGTCAGCGAGACCGTTTCATCTCGTGCTTGAAAACTTTTGTCTTTTCTTTCTTTTTCTTTTTTTACAGAAATCTTTACAGGAAATCTTTATTTGCAGGATAAAGCATGTTTAAAGTTTTGAGAGTTTTCAGCTGTTTAGCATAGTCTCGTGGCACTTCGTGAAATACTCCTGAGATGTAATCTGTTGAAAAAAATAGACCTATACCCCCTTAAAAACAACAGCTTTCACACAGTCTGAGGATGCTTCATGATATACTGCTGAAACGATCCATTCACTTAAGACTTTACATTATTTAGAGCATTTCCCGCCAAATTTATGTAATATCCTGTAATGTCCAATGGGTTTCACCAAGAAGAATGTCTTCCTGATGGAAACCACTTAGCAATTACAGAAATTATACCCAAAGAAATCTGCCCTAATATACATAAATGTAAACTTGTGCATCAGTTGCTGCAACTCTAATATATTATTTTTGTATTGATTTTGTTCATTTTGCCATTTTTTCTTGACTTGTGTCATAATTTCACCCTCTAAATGAGTTACTGTTTACTTCAAGGAAGGAGCTGAGCGTGATTACAAGGGTTAAAGAAAAGAAGGCTGTCCTCCTACACTTCCCTTTTTTTCCCTCCATACCAACACAATGAGTCACAGTGGTAGGAAATATCAAGAAACCTACCGGTTTGTACTGGAGTGGAGCAGAAAGGAGGGGCAGGGTGAGCACTGAGATCTTACAGAGAGAGAAGAGTGGAGGAAAGGACAGGGTAGGGTAAAGAAGAAAAAGGGAAGACAAGCATTCAGTGGGAGATTCCCCGGCTGTATCAGAGCGGAAGCAGAAGACCAAGTCAGGATTTCTCAACAAATTTTGGTCAATAGTGACGTTTCAACCGGAAAGAAAAATCTTACTAAGTAGATTTCAATATCACCCGATGGGTCAGCCTTAGGGTGAAGAAGCATCATGTAAGGGAAAGTCCTTAATACTTCTTTTATTGCAAAAGGTGTCTCCAACACCAGCAGTATAAAACAAAAGTAGTTCTCTATGTGGAGAGCTTGGGAGAGTTATATCATCAAGTAAACTTAAAAGGGACCAGACACCAAAGAGGTTAATAATTCTTTCAAAAAATACTACTTGTAAAATGATACAAATACATCAGGACCAGTGATGGGAATAAAGGCGTTACAAGTAACGGCGGCGTTACAAGTAACGGCGTTACTTTTTTCAGTAACGAGTAATCTAACTAATTACTATTTCTATTGTTACAACGCCGTTACTGTTACTAACAAGAAAATGCGATGTGGTCGCGTTGCTATTTTTCAACAAACAGACGGTTGCAGCTGTGTTCAGCTTACCGCATTTTATATCAGTTGCCGGAAGTATCTGTAAGTAATCTGGGCGCTACAGCTTTAAGCAGCTGCGCGCGCTCCCGCGGACGGCAATCACTTTCTACCCGACAATCACTTTTTGGCACAACACCTGGAGCTAAGGGGGCAAAACAATCGCATGAGTGCTGCTGTTTGACTGAGGAAAAATATAGCAGTCGTGGTAAGCCAATCACATGACCACTTCAAGATGACAAAGCAACAAGGTGATATATACCAGTTTTTGAATTGTGTCAATAGGCCACATAAAAACAGAGTCATGATAAACAATATATATTTATATATATTTTTCCTCAATAGTTTCGTCACGTTTACTGTCTAAGGACAGCACTAGCAAGCACTCTGCTTATGACCAAAAAATTAAAAAACAAAACAAAAACCAGCCCGTTCGTGTTGATGGAAAAATGCACCATGTCGACCAATCAAAAACTGATATGGCAACATGACATTCGGTTGTTTAGGAAGAGGGGGAAGTTTTAGGAGTGACGACGAGAGGGAGAGCAGAAAAAGAGAGAGAGCGAGTTTTGAGATTTGTGACGTTTAGCATGTTTGTAGTGTGTAGTTAATGTGTTGTCTTGTGTAGTTAGTGTGTAGTGTTGTGGCTAGTTTTGTGTTGTGTGTCAGAACAATAAGGTGACTGCTGTCTCCAGGTAGAAACAGGAGTGATACACCTGCTGCTGTCAGACCTGCAGGTATCAGGCTTGTGATGTTCTCCTTTATAATGGACAGAAATCTTTAGAGTGCGGCATCTTATTGAATGCAGAACACCTGATTGGGGTAAAAGGTAAATGGCTGCAAATAACTTTGTTGTTTGCAAAACTTGTGCCTATGATTTTAAAATTGACAATTTATATTTGAATAAAATTTATGAAATATGATGATGATTAAACATGTTTGTGGTTGTTACAGTAAAAAATATTACTTTTTCTACTCGGATTTTATGTTTTTTGACTGATTTTAGATCAATTGTGTTAATACAGTATGTCAAAATGAAAACATAACTGTAAATTAGGACACGTGAGGTTGTGCTGAAAAGAATGATACCAAACAAGGCAAATAAACAGTTTTTAAAGGTGAAACGTAGAGAAAACATCAAAAGTAGTTAAAAATGGCAAATTATAACCTGGACCCCAGAGGGTTAAACTTTTTTTTTTAAGTAACACAATAGTTACTTTTCAAGTAGTTAATTACTTTTAGAATCTTGTAACTCAGTTACTAACTCAGTTACTTTTTTGAAGTAACTAGTAACTATAAATAATTACTTTTTCAAAGTAACTTGCCCAACACTGATCAGGACACATTTTTGTCTTATAATTTACCTTTTTCCCTTTCTAAGAACATGCTAAAGTACACATACTTTCATTACAGTGTTTTGTTCAATGATGTTATGATGGGAATTGGCTGTAGGGGTGTAGGAGGTGGGGTGGCAGCGGCCCTGGCATGCCCAGGCCCTATTTGTATTAAAAATGGATTGATGGGTGCCTGGAGCCTTCAGTGGTGTATACGTGCTCTCTGCATGATTGCTTGCATGACATCTAGGAGGTTAGGTGTGGCAAGGTCTGTAATTCCATTCACTTGCATGTCACAGATAATTTGCTATTGGAGGGAGTTAACGTACTATGAAGGGGGGACAATAGAGGAGAGTGGGTTGCAAATTACTTCCACAGCAGAGAAGGTGTGGAGCAACACAAAGTGCTTTGCTTTTTCACAGTGAGTCTTTGTTCACAGGTTTTTTGTCAGGGTTTATGTCACTGCACAACCTTTGTCGTGATCAAGGCTCAGTTTATTGTCCAGAGTGACTCACAGGCATTCAAAGCACTCACTTGTAAATGTCACAGGTACAAGAAACACTCAGCTATAAATAGTTACTGATGCAAGTAAGGCCTCCATAATCAGAGGTGTGGACTTGAGTCACATGACTTGGACTCGAGTCAGACTCGAGTCATTAATTTTATGACTTTAGACTTGACTTGAAAAAATGTTCTAAGACTTGTGACTTGACTTGGACTTTTACACCAATGACTTGGGACTTGAATTGGACTTGAACCGGTTTACTTGAAAAGACTTGATAGTTTACCCCAAATACAAAATTTAACATGCATATTATATAGAGATTGAAAATGTGACGTCATTCACGGGTAGAACCGCAAAGGATTCTGGGAACTCGTGGCAAGCGGTACTAGCGCACGCAGGCTTTCAATTAAAATCAGTTATACAGCGATAAAAAGAAACACAAGAAGCCGTTGTATTATTAACTGCAATAGCCGGTCGCATGACAGCCACGGGAAGCCGACGGGTAAAGAGATCGGTTGTTATCGGATTACCTCGTTGAAGAGAAATTGTTCGAGCCATGTTTCCGAAGTAACAAAGAGGCGACTGGATTGCAGCCATTCAAAGGTCAAATATAACGTCCCAGAACACTCCAGCTCACAGGTTAGTCTGCTCCAAGCATTTACACAAAGGTCAGTGTTTTTTAGTAGTTAATACGTCACTTTCATAACATAACTGGTGATATAGGTTACAAGCAAGTCTGGCGCTGAACAGAAATTGTCGCGCTATGCTCCTTTATTTATTGTGCATAAATAGTAAATTATCCTGACACAATATTGCGTTTCGCTTCTGTTATTATGGTACATTGACAAAAACATATACTTTTATTCACAGGATAAAACAGGTTTTTTGTATCACTAATTGTCCAGTACGATTACAGCATACAATATTGTTGTCACTGCTACATTTCTGTGATGCTACCAGAAATTATTTCCACTACTAATTAATTACCGTTGAGCTCAAAGGTCCTATTAATAAACGGTTAAGGAATGTGTATTTATGACGACGATTTGTGAGACTGGTAAACTTATGATACGTACGATGGTCTTTCGTTCTACACGGTGCATTTCAAGGTCCTGCACCCATCCGTCGGTAAACTGTACCTGGGCTTGTTGCAGTGACCTGAAGTTACTAAACTTCATGAGTGTATGCACTCACTCCAAGAACCGTATGATTATAAATATGCATATAAATATGCTACGATGAGATAGCTGACTTCATCTAACTAGCAAATGTTGTCCAGGCTACGTTGGTGATACAGTTTTTTTAATGTGTATGATATTTTTGTCATGCGATTTTAAAGCCGGTCCTACAACCGCATCCAAGAATAACATGCAGCTTATCTCAGAACTGTCGGTGAAAATTATTCTTGGAGCTAGGTTTAATTGAGCTGCATTTTAAAGAAGTGCAATTTCACAATTTGTGTATATTTTCTAAGTTAACTATTTTGTCATGTGTTGAGAAAAACACAGATTTTAAAATTACATGGTCTAATATTTACATTTAGCATATAACTGCAACATGCTTTTTTCGTTGTTTTTTTTTTTTTAAAGACTCGAAAGGACTTGAAATTCAAAGTTTCAGACTTGTGACTTGACTCGGACTTTTACACCAGTGACTTGAGACTCGACTCTGACTTGCCTGACATTACTTGAGACTTGACTTGAGACTTGAGGATAAAGACTTGAGACTTACTTGAGACTTGCAAAACAATGACTTGGTCCCACCTCTGTCCATAATTATTCCGAGTTATATTTAGCTGCAGGTAAAAGAAACAGAAAACGCCTCTAAAAAAATAAACTGTATTCTTAATTATATTTTGATGATGTTTTACTAGGTGATATTTATTATGCTTAACAAGTACATTTGACCCTGCTGCATTAAGAATAATACAGCAGGTCCCACACGTGGGAAATTTGTTGTGTTGCAGCAGAAAGTGGACAATACAAAGTTACAGCAGCAAAAATAAGGAAAACTAGAATAAGATCAAAAGAATAACATACTATATAAAATAGAATAAAATACTATATACAGTAGAATGTGTGTGGTCAATTTTGTTGAGGAGTCTGACAGCAGATGGAAGGAATCACCTGCGGAGTCTCTCTGTCCCACATCGTGGGTGCTGCAGCCTGCAGCTGAAGGAGCTGCTCAGTTCTCTCAGAGTCTTCTGCATTGGGTGGGAGATGCTGTCCAGCAGGGATGACAGCTTGTTTATGTACAGAGTGTATTTATGTACAAAGACCAAATATCTTCACCGAGGCTGAAAACTATCCTGACACTA
Organism: Copadichromis virginalis; assembly: GCF_057382275.1. Classification (NCBI taxonomy): domain Eukaryota; kingdom Metazoa; phylum Chordata; class Actinopteri; order Cichliformes; family Cichlidae; genus Copadichromis; species Copadichromis virginalis. Next base: position 35,151,497 of record NC_140629.1, read on the forward strand.
TCCCCAAAAGTTGATTCTATTCATCTGGACGCGGCGTTTTCAGTGGGAGAAACATTTCGTCCCTCATCCAAGTGACTTCTTCAGTCTCAGCTTACTGCAGATATCCTGACACTATGCTCTGAACTGAATCCTGATTCGTTTGTGATATTTTCTGGAGAACATCAAGATAATTTCTCACAATTTTCCTTCTTTCAATTTTACTTTTGTAAAGATATGATCCAAAATAACTAATACCAGGCTAACTCACAATGATAGAGCTTACTCTAAAATTTCAGGAAGAAAAATTAAATCCAAAAAGTATTTTTCTTTTCTTCTTTCTAGTAGAAATTTCTGTCATTGTTAGTTAAAACTTTTACTGTTTTATGCATGATGATATTGTATTCTTAAGCAGCAATCCTTCATGTTGAGTAACCGCTCCTTTAAATCCTTCGTTTATTTTTAAAGCTCATAACTAATTTTGCCTCAGAGCTGCATAAATCCAAGATTAGAAAACAATTTGACGTATTTCCGAGGTGGGGAACACCCACAGTCCATCTGAAAGGCCTCTGGAAGTATGACTCTGCACTTAAATGCAGCTCCACCTGGTTTAGGTGGGGCTGCAGGGTGCAGAATCATACAACTTTGGGATGTTGCTAATTTGATATTTCCCACACCTCCCACTTTCTCACCAATATCATTTGACAGTGTAACTGACCAGTCAGGCAAGAGATTTAATCTGCACCCATCCATGACTGACGTCACATCTTATGAAGACTCTAGAGCGGCTTTTCCTCAACCTCCTCCGACCACAGGTACAACATGCCCAGGACCCACTACAGTTTGCATACAAGGTGGGTGTCGGAGTGGAGGATGCCATCCTGTACCTCCTACACAGAGCCCACTCACACCTGGATGGGGGAAAAGGCACGGTCAGGATCCTGTTTCTTGACTTTTCCAGTGCCTTTAATACCATCCGGCCCTGTATGCTTCAGGAAAAACTGAACAGGATGGAGGTGGACCCCTGCCTGGTGGCTTGGATCTCCGACTACCTCACCGACAGACCACAGTACGTCAGGCTGAAGGACATCACGTCTGACACAGTGGTCAGCAGCACAGGAGCACCACAGGGAACTGTGCTGTCCCCTCTTCTCTTCACCCTGTACACCTCTGACTTCTGCTACAACTCTGAATTATGCCACATTCAGAAGTTTGCAGATGACACGGCCATCATGGGGTGTATCTGGGATGATCAGGAAGAGGAGTACAGAAGTCTGGTGAGGAACTTTGTCGCATGGAGTCACACAAACCACCTGCAACTCAACACCTCAAAGACCAAGGAACTGGTTGTGGACTTCGGGAGGTCTAGAGCAGGTCCACTGCCAGTTCAGATAGAGGGGGAGGAGGTGGAGGTGGTCAACAAGTACAAGTACCTCGGGCTGTGGGTGGACAATAAACTGGACTGGTCATGCAACACAGAGCACCTGTATAAAAAAGCCCAAAGCCGACTGTACTTCCTCAGGAGGCTGAGGTCTTTTAACATCTGCAGGAAGCTCCTGAGGATGTTTTACCAGTCAGTGGTTGCTGGAGTACTTTTCTATGCTGTGGTGTGCTGGGGGAGCAGCACAGCAAAGAGGGACTCATCCAGGCTGGAGAAACTGATCAGGAGGGCTGGCTCTGTGGTCGGCATGAAGCTGGACACACTGGTGACAGTGGCAGAGAAAAGGACATTAAAGAAACTGATGGACATTATGGACAATGCTGGGCATCCTCTGCACACGGCCATAAACAACCAGAAGAGTCTGTTCAGTGACAGGTTGCTTCTCCCCAAGACAAGAACTAACAGACTTAAAAACTCCTTTGTCCCACACGCCATCAGACTGTTTAACTCCTCTCTGGAGGGGAGAGGGAGGGGAAACAGGAGGACAAAGGAGGGGGGAACAACTAAGCTGTAGTGCCTCTTCACCTCACTGTACAATACCTTGTGCAATACTTTTTGTAAATAGTCAACAGTGCAATAGACTCAATACTTGAAATGTGCAATTCACTTGTATTTTTATTTTTTATTCCTATTTATTCTATTTATCCCCTTTGTATATTTTATTTATATTTGTCTCTGTATTTATATATGTGTGTGTGTGTGTGTGTGTGTGTGTGTGTGTGTGTGTGTATATATATATATAACAGTTCTGTAACTGTAACTTTGGTCGTTGCTGTGCTTTTTTTGGAAGTCGAATTTCCCAGAGGAACCCACCCGAGGGATTAATAAAGTTCTATCTTATCTTATCTTATCTTCAATCTGAAATGTCACCATCATACCTCAGTCATGAGGTAGCAATGCTGCACATTCTGTGCCACCATGATGGTGCGGCGGCATTTATGAAACAACAAAAGAGGGTGTAGCCTGATGTCATTCAGTGAAACATACCTGAACGCAACAGCGACTGGTTTCACAGGATTACAGCAGCTTTCTTTGGTTTGTTTTTTGTTCTGTAGGACCAGTTCATGTGTGTGTTGTGCTTTAGTATTTAAAATGCTTCAGTTAATGTGCCTCCAATTTACGTGGTTGAAAAAAACGTGTGATGCCATCCTTTAACAACACGAGGGACGGAATTGTCTCAGTATTGCGTCACTGCACCGACATCAAAGGACAGCTTGGGTGTGTCTGCGAGATTCTAGCAGCTATGACATTCGATGCAGCAGGAATTAGAATGAGCTAGGAATACCTATTCCACCTCTCCCACTTCTTTATGCAGGCTTTATCACCCTCTCAAACAGGCTTGGTCTTGATATCTGCCAAAGCATCATGGTTTTGACTGGGATGCACAATTATACATTGTTAGGTACTGAAAACTGAGTAACCACAACAGTAGGATATACCTAGCAACGTGGTTATGAATCCTGAAACTTGAGCTTCGTGCATCTGAATATCCCATGTGTGTTGCACAAGGGAGTCACGCCTCTTGGAATTTAAAAAAAGAAAAGAAAAAAAGGACATTACATCTCCTTAAAGAAATATCGCTCTAACGGTGTTTCCCACATTTTAAATGTCATTTTTGAGTCTTATATGATCAATAATAATAATAATAATGTAATATTGAAGCAAAGCCCCATGGCCTTTAATTCACATAAAAGCGTAGAAATGTGCTGTATAAAAATATCAGTCATGTGATTCAGGGCACATGACTCTTTTTTTGTCTTCCTCACACAGTTCAGCTCTGTGATCTTCCTCCAGGAAAACTTGTCAGAAATGTATCCACATTTAGAAAAGAGGGATGTTTCATTGTTAATTGTATTTAATTTAAAGTTGTTACAAAATATACTGCATGTTACCTTGAAGTAACATTGTATTTTTATTAATTTCCTCTGTATAATTTTGTTATTGTATATTTTTACTGAGGTCAGAAACATAAGAGGGGATGGGAACTGACAACTGTGCCAGTTTAGAGCTTTTCTCAGTTGCTCAGGTGAATCATGCATTTCCAGGTGGTTCGATTCCTTTATCCTGCCATATCTTTCTTGTGGAGTTGCAGTTCCAAAAGCATGACGTCAGACTGATGCATCTTTTCACACACCTGAGTCACATCCAAGCCTTTTATCTGCTCCATTTCTTTCCGGTTTTCAGCCATAAAAATTTTCATGTACAGACTTTCTTTTCTTCCACAGAGAAGTGACCAGAATTTGATAACAAAGGTACAAAGAAGATAACGTGCATTAAATACAAAATTTAAAAAACACACTGTTATCAATAGAATAATTACAAAACCCTAACATCATAATATTCATACTATCCCTACAAATCATATGATAATGTTAGCTGTAAAATGTCCATGCTAATGTACAGTCTACTGCAGTAGGGTATAGTACCAAAAATGGTCATGTCTTCTAAAACCTCATGTTAAAATGCACGTGTTTAACATGTAGAACAAAAAATGACTTTAGTCCATCCATCCGACCAGTTCAGTTCAATTTCATTCATTCATTCATTCATTCATTTATTCATTTTCAGGCACAACAAATACCTATATTGAACATAAAATACACAAAACAAAAAACAAAACTTGCCTGAAAAAGGAGTGGGACGAAGAAAACTTATTAAATCCCACCCCTATACTCACTCATCAACAAAAAAAAACAATAAACTTCCCGCAGCTACGCCCATCATTGCATACAGACCCATCAACAGCCCCGGGCAGATACAAGCATCTAAGCGGCAGCTCGCAACCAACAATTAGAGCCTTCATAACTGAATACAGAATATATAAATTATAAATTGCATTACCACAGGTAACAGGCAGTAATAACTACAAGTAACAGACACACATACATATACATACATATATATCTACACACACAAGTACATATATGTACATACATACGCACACTTTATTTTTTATTTATAAAAGATTAAGAACAAACTTTATTATCCCACATGGGAAATTTGTTTTGGACAAGCTGTGCTAAGCAATATTTGCATAATAAAGCAATGCCAAAAAGCAATCAATAAATAAGTTAATTAATTAATAAAAAAATTTTCCCATAATAAAACTCAATTTTTAAAAATTGTGATAAATCCTTTTTTTTAAAGTGCCATAGGGGAGGAAGACAGGACAAAAGATAGACTAGAGAGTGTATAAATACATAGTGATTGAAAAAAGGTGAAGAAATATTCAGTGCATCATGGGAAGCGATTAGCAGCCCAGGCCTATTGAAGCATAACTAACGTAGGATTCAGTGTCTCTTGATCCAGCCCTAACTATATTCTTTATCAAAAAGGAAACTTTAAGCCTAATCTTAAATGAAGAGAGGGTGTCAGTCTCCCAAATCCAAACTGGGAGCTGGGTCCACAGAAGAAGGGCCTAAAATCTGAAGGCTCTGCCTCCCATTCTACTCTTAAACACACTAGGAACCACAAGGAAGCGAACAGTCTTAGAGCGAAGAGCTCTAAGGTCTTTAATATAACAAAAGTCATAGGATGAGTTTATTTAAGACCTTGTATGTGAGGAGAATGATTTTAAATGTGATTCTGGGTTTAACAGGGAGCCAGTGAAGAGAAGGCAATATGATGAATCCAGCCATCTTTTTTATTGTCACTTATCCAATCCAGAGAGTTAAAGCCTCTCACAAATGTCATAGGTCAAAGGACACGATACACCCTGAACAGGTCGCCAGTCTATCCATGCCTCACATCATCATTTAACCTCTTTGAACTGTGGCAGGAAGCTGGAGTGCTCGGAGACTAGCCCTCTCTGCACAGGAGGAACAAACTGTGCACACTTAGTTTGTTTCTTAGCACTAATTAGCAGATATGTGCCTTGCCAACCAAGTTTGCTAGTATTAGCAGCTAGCTTAGCCGTCAAGCTTTTTATCTAAATATGGTCATTGGCAACTCCAAAAAAGCAGTGGTGAAAATGCCAACAATGACGTTAACATTTTCTCAGAGCAGTGGGGAGCACTACAGTGTTTCTGTCATATGGCAGCACCTATTGTAAGGAGAAAAATGCTGAAATGTGACTCGCTGATCTTGCTATGGCTATGATAACATTATTCAGTTCATTGTTATGTAAAATATGTTTAGACTACTTAAGGTATTCATTGCAATGGGTGGTTCCATACTGCAATCGCTAATCTTGCAAGGTAAGAGATGAGCTTCCCTCTGTAATGGAAGGACATTTTGAAATAAAGACGGCTGAAACTCTTCCTTCTCTTTTTTTGACCTCCAGCGCACCTTTAGCGAACAAAGAAAAGCACAAATGAAAACAGGAATAAAATAAAATCTTTTGAACAAGTGTCTATTTGTGAATCACTGTATTATTTCATTTATTTGTTTCTGTTTATCTATGTTTTGAACTATCATAATATTTTCTCCAAACTTCTGATGATAGTAGAATTTGGATGTGAATCCAAAATATGACTATCCAATAAAACTAGTAAATGTGTATTTGTATCAGACATCATTTGGGTTCATTGCAATTTCAGAACAAATTCTTATTATTATTATTAGTAGTAGTAGTAGTAGTAATAGTAGCAGTATAAACCTCTATTACAAATGTATTCTTTACCTGTCATTATAAATTTGCCATTGTATTGATTTGATTTATAAAATAAGCCAAATAAATTATTAATTTTACAACTGAGAGTCCTATGTGTATGTTTTGCCACCATCATGGCTCTCATCAATGAACTATTTTTAGACATGCTGTAACTGTCATGTGCTCAAACGACTTTCTGTAAACACAATGAAGATTTCTATCCTTCCTGGTAGACTATTTGTGAAGTTTCAAGAACTTTGCTCCTCTGAAAAAGCATCACTCAGAGGAATGTTGGCAGTGAGACGATCAGACATGTAGAGCACCATATTTCATTCACCAGCAACAGCAGACAGCTGAATGGAAAAGTTCAAAGGTTTAAAACCACAACATTTGGAAATCCGGAGGATGCCATTTAATGTTGTTTCAGAGATAATTCCCCCCAAGTTATTAGTGAATATTTCATAATAGAAATGACCAGGTTTCCCTATTGACAAGGGTGTCATATTTGATACATGGGTTTTTGAGATCCTAACCTACTTATATGTTTTGTTTTGTTTTTTGCAGTTATTTAATTTTTTTATATGACTGTCCTTGATTATTTTACTATCTTGTGTATTTTAAAATTTAAAAAAACTGACAGTGTAAGAGTCAAGGCAGGGATTACTGTCATAGAGCTTTGAAATTATTTAAACTAAGAAGGAAGGATCATAGTAAAATACACGTTTAGAAGTTGAAATGTTGAAATGTAAATCTGTAAATAACAATTTGTAATACCTTTATTATATTATCTTCTACATTTCCAGTTAAGATTTAAAGCTCGGCTTGAATTTTGTCAAATTTATTTTTAACGTAAGTGACCTCTTGGGGGATTTTAAGGGTTCCAAGGAAGACAAGTAACTCGCTTAAACTGACATAATTATTGCATGTTTGCTGGAGTCAGCAAGCTGAAGACAAATTTGGATCTTACTGGAATCAGATCAGAGACATAACATCAGAAGTGGTGGGGAGGTTGGGAAATTCAGGAGACAGGAGGATAAAAACAAGCTCAGACATATCTGACGTTCAGTTCAAAGAACTCAATAAAACAGAAAAACTCTTTGGTGCAGTTCTTAGAAGCAAACGTGGGATGGGTTTCATCAGCAGGCAGGTTTCTTTCAAAATGAAACTACAGTTCAGATCAGACTCAGATCCATCTGTTCATTCACTTTCTACCGCTTTATTCAATTCAGGGTTGTGGTGGAGCTGGAGCCTGTCCCAGTTTCACAGGACGAGATGCAGGGGACACACCCTGAACAGGGTTGCCAGTCTGCCACAGGGCCAACAAAGAGAGACAGAGTCCTGCAGGAATGTGGGTTACTCGGTTTTGCCAAGAGAAAAGTATAGAATAGCCTGCCAGTCAGCAATTAACATATAACCACTCCAAGGTTAACCCTGTGCTATTTGAATATTAAATTTGCACCAGAGGCTTTACAAAGCATTTCAAACAAACACTTAAAGTACCATATGCACAAAAATGGTAAAAGTTGAGTAAAAGTTAGGATATTGTATGTTAGCATCGACTGCTATTTTAAGGTTAGCTAGCTATTTAGCTTAACTGTGCTCAAACTCAGAACTTCTCAAATAAAAATAATCTTTCTAAAAACTCCAAGTTTCCACAAAGCTGACATATTTTCATTACATTAAGCTAAGCTAGTAACGAATACTTACTGTAGGGTCTGAGAGTATTCCAGGCGAAGAAAGACCGCCACCTTCCCGCCACTAGTATTTCATGTTGCTGAACAGAATTTGATTCATTTTCCACCACGTGTATAATTTAGTTGACTAAAAACAGGCCAATACATAAATACTGAACTGCTTTTTAGGTTTTTAAAAATAACACACAAAATGTGTCGAACTGTGTAACATATCAAGTGTGTTGACTTTTTTACACGTTTTAAATATTTACGCTGTTTTTTTTTACACATGATACATTAAATTAACTCATTAATGATTAATTAACACGTTTTGTGTCATTTTTTAAACATCCTTTCTAAGAGTGCATGCGTCTGCATGTATCTCCTTAGCTAACCCGAACCACACTTTGTACAAACATTGATAATTTATTCTTATGATTTCTGTATTTTAATTTTATCATCCCCCTGCAAAGGTAATATTTTATTTTCCATTTGTTTTAGCACTGTAGGGTCACATAATGTTCTTTACCATTTTATCTCTCTTCACACGTGTGGATCTTATTATAGTGTAAGAATAACAAAGCTATTTGGCCTTTCGTGTCTGATGAATGTTTTGGATGTTTTTTATTTACCCTTTTTTTGACATTTTGACAGTCCTCTGTTACATTTGTCTCTGATCTACTCAACACAGCCTAGAAAATGTTTAAACCAAGCAGTCTGCCATGGCCTGTGTCTAGGGACAGAGGGCTCATGTATTTCTGTATTTATGTTTATGTTCCATGTGCAGTGCTTTGGATGCTCTCTCTCCTTTTTCCTCTTGTCTCCCTGTGTGTATTCATTTACGTTCGTACTCCCAGATGTTTTGGGTCGCAGAGGGATTGCAACCCGGAAGTGTTCCTGCGCTGGAAGCTGCCACACCTGCCGCTCATCAGCCATCGTCAGCTGCAGCTGATGGCCTTGTTTAGAGCGCCCTATTTAAGAGTGTGGTTGAGTCAAGCTCATCAGGACTGCCGTGATAGCTGTCATAAAAGTGACATCACATGATATGAGGCAAAGTGTATTCTCATTGTTAATGATATACGTAGGTTTAGGGTTTAATTCATACAGGTAGCGTCATTTAAGAGTTTCTTTCTCATGCCTTAGCATAGGCAGACAATGGGATTAGGCTGTGGACAATAGTTTATCTAATCTTTATAATACCTTTTGTACCTAAATGAGAATAGGGTGTGTTTTTTTAACCATGTGAACGTAACTGTTATTAGGAGGAGAAGTTCTAAAGGTATAAAAAGTGAATTACATCAGTTTTACAAAACAGATAAAACCCACTCAAAATTATGATTATGCAAAAGTTTTGAACTCTTGTTTGAACTTATTGTTTGTTTGTTTGTTTGTTTGTTTGTTTTTCGGTTTCTAATCCATCACATTGTTTTATGGATCATCTTATGCTTTTGATATTAACTGATGTTATTAAGCCACATGCTTCATGTGTGACAGCAGCCAACTGGAATGTGTCCAGATAGCTTTTGTCTGACCTCCTACTCCTCCTCCACTCTGCTTCTGTTTTTCTGAATGAATCACAATAAGTTTGTTTTCACGAGGATAAGAGTGTGTCGTAATTCAGTCAATGAAACCACAGGAAGCTTTCATGCATCCATTAGTGACGACTACTGCTCGGAGTCTCCTGGCTGATAACCCAAAAATAAGCACTCTGTCCTCCTCCTTGTTTTTATCAGGAGATATGGGGGTGACTAAACTGATTTTTTTTTAAATAGACACTTTGTGGGTGGCTGCATCTTGGAAAATCCAAAGGTGAATGTAATCACGCTTTTTGTGTCTCACTTTTAAAGTTGGAATTTTGTTTTATTGAAAGATACTCAACAATGTTTAAAAAAAATCAGTAATCTTCAGTTATTTGGAGTAAGCTGAATTTAATTGAAAGTAAGCAGTAGAGTAAATTAATCAGGTCACCATGAATGAATCAGTATTTAATTTCCACTTACATCTCCATTAAGGCAAATAAAACACTGCTTTCAGTGTGACACTTTCATGTGTTTCCTCTTCTAACACTGAAATAGCTTCAACATATAGGCAGCATCCTCTTGTCTTTGGCTGATCTGATTGCTGAGGTTTCTTTTAATATTATAGTCTTACCTCACAATATAAAGCGCCTTGAGGGATAACATAAAAAACTGACTGATATCTTGCTGAAATTGAAGACTTCTTTTGAATCAGCTGTTGGGTGATCTGTGACAATTGGGTTTTTCCTGCATGCTTAGTTAGACTGGCATATTGGGAACTTAAAGACTGGGTTAATGCATTGGCCTCTTAAAGCATTAGACGATGCAAACTTCACTACTGGGATAGCTGCTGCCATCAGGATGTTTCTGGGAAAGTTTATGTGGTTGGTGCATGTCAAAGTTCAGTTCAAATGTATTTATATAACACAGCAATCACTTTAAGGCGCTTTATATTTTAAGGTAGCGACCCTACAATAGTAAAAAGTACACGTAAGTACCATCAACATTTCTCTCATTTAGTGTTTTAATGATATAGATGACCAATTTAAATCGCTGTGTTTGCGCTGATGTGACTGAATTAAAGGAGCAGGGTCTACTTGAGTCCAAATAATTTGAATTTTATCATTAGCGTGAACATATCCACATACACAAATTTGTTCCAGGACTTACAGACAGACAACATTTAGCATAGATTTGTATTTCAAGCTGCTATGATTGGTGGTCTTTTTTATGTAGAAAAAGTACAAAGAGTGAAAACAAAACAAATCGGTGCATTTAAGAAAAAGCAGATTTAGACAAAACATCTTGTATTCCTCCTCTGACGGTGTCTATTTATTCAAACACTTTTAGGTTCATACACCGTTTTACTGAGAAACTGGATTTTTTTACTGTACATTTAACGAGAACATTTGTTCCTCTCCAGCATGAATTCTGCCTTTGTGCGAGGACCAGAAACAAGGACAAGAACTGTGTCAGTCGACAGCGAGCTGGACTGTGACCATCTGTTAGATAACCTGACGAGCATGACACCAGCATGTGGTCATACTTAACAAGTTTCTAATGTTGTTGTTAAACAGAGCTCAACTAACTTTGTTTCCTTTTCTTTCTTGTAATGTATTTTTATTCATTGTAGTTCATGTATAAGCAAAAGAACGTTTAAAAAGCGCAAAACTAATTTTGTTCTGTGAAAAATTACCTTCTAATTAAAACTTTTTGTTTTAATTAATTTCATTAATAATTGTTTTATTTCTGATTCTGACCTTTAATGAAGTGATTTGCCTATATAAACGTAACTTTCCCAAGCTGTCGCAATTATAAAGGGACTCATACACTAAAAATAGCTGCTGGAATTTTTTTTGGGCTAACAAGATGGTGATAAGAATAAGATACACAACAAGCCAAAGAGCCAAAATGCAGCAAATATGAATTTGCTTTAGAAAGTACAGGAAACATGCCCATCAGTCTTATCTGTGGAAACTGTGAGCGTTTCCTGTCTGCAGCTGTGTGACCGAGCTGAGGCCATTAGCATGACTTGCACTGGATGGACTCTTAAATTTGAGGGGGAGGAGTAAACTCATGATGAAACAAACAAGTAATGACGATAATGTTTTACTGCATGGAGGACCGAGTTGCTCCTACAACCAGATTTGGGAAAGTTTACATGCATGAGTCAGAGCAAGTAAATGTTTAGACAGTAAGATGAAGGCGGCTCTGCTAAGTTGTGGTTATTAACAGCTGTTTGGCATTTCCTGCTCACTGTGGATGACTTACAGGAGTTTTTGTCATCACCTGGACTCCGGTTTCAGTCTGTCTCTTGCCTATGGGTCCAAGAAAATATGCGGAAGCTGTTATTTCGTAACTGTAGAGCAGGGGTAGAGCAGACCAGCTACTGATTGGAAGGTTGGTGATTCGATCCTTGACTTCCCCAGTCTGCATGTAAGCTACTAAGTAGTACAAGTGGCTCTCCGATGCGTTAATCAGAGTGTGAAGGGTGGTTAGATTGCACTTGAGTTTATAAGTGCATGTATGAGTGGGTGTAAATGGTGAATGAGGCATGTTGTATACAGCGCTTTGAGTACTCCAGGAGAGTAGAAAAGCTCTATACAAGAATCAGTCCATTTACCACTCTTACAAGTAGATATATGGTAGTGCAAGACAAAACACAATATCAAAATTGCAATATTTTATACGCATATAACATTGCAACAGCAACAAATGTTGGAATTGTAGTTAAACATAAATTCCCATAAAAGAAGCTGCAGAAGCATTGAAATACTGGAAGCTGTTGCCTCACACATCAAATCATGAGAGCATGTCCAAAACAAAATAACAACTTTCTATCAAAAACACAACTGAATGTTTTCCTAATCAAATGTACATTTTTGGACTAGCCCCTGAGAGACCCATTCATTATATATCGGCTTGCATTGAGACAAGAAGTCATAGAAAGACCCTCCATAAATCACACCCTGCTTTAATCTCCTGCACATCATCAGGAAAGTGTTTGCTGGGGTTGTAGATCAAGTGAGCAGTAAAGCCCTTTTCTCATACACTTCTATCTTGTACAGCCGGAAGAGTCATCGATCAGTTGTTGCACCCAAGTCACAAAATCAGTGATTTTTAGTGATATGTTGGATTGAAATTTTTTTTTACTCATAAATAAGAACAAGCAGATTTATGTTGGAAATGAAACATAATTCACATAGACTAGGAAGCTCATGAATGTGAGACTAAGAGGTCCCTCCTTACTCTGCGTGTCATCAGGATGAGCTTCACTATGAGGAAACTGTGAATAATGTGGGGTTTTTGTCACTCATAACAGTGAATACTTCCTCTGAATAAGAATTTACATAGTTACATGGTTTGTTTTGGGTTTTAAGCATTTAAATATGTATTACCTTGTTATTATGAACTGGGTGGAAATATAATCAATTTAATGGTAAAGACCAAAAGAGGGGAGAATTTAGTTTCTAGTTTATTAAGAATTTGATCAGAAAAAAAAAATTCACAGTCATTGTCACACATTGTGACATATTACAGAGACAAAACCATGTCTACATAACAAACTTTTGTTACGTAGACATTACATTTAATATTTAATATATTATATTATAAATGCATGACTGTAAGGTTTAGGTATAAGGTTAAGAGAATTCACCTTAATGTAAGCGAACGTCCCCTGAAGTGACAGAAACAGGATAATGAGTAGGGATGGGTACTGGTGTCGGTTCTGACATAAACGGTAGTAACCAGACCGAAAAGCAGCGTACATTTCGGTGCTTTATTTCGGTGCTTTTTTTTCCTGAGCTGTGATACACTTCTAGCCAATCATTTTACGTTTCCGAGGATAGTAGGCGGGGCCAGGTACGTGCGTTCTTTTAGAGCAGAGCTACAGATTAAAAATGCCCAAGGCGAAGCGGTCAAAAGTCTGGCTGTACTTCACAGCAAAATATGCAAACTCAGCAGCCTGCAACAAGTGCTTTAAGCTGATACTGTGATACTGTCAAAGGAGGTAACACCAAGAATCCGATTAAACAGCTGGCGACGCAGAGCGTTTTTTTTAAAAGCCGAGAAATGCGCCGTATTTGATAGCTTGCTGCGAGACCTCACACCGTGCACGTCGGGTGGGTTGCCAGTTATCGGACCCGGAGCAACATCCCCCAAAAACCCGAAGAATAGAGTGCTGGCCCCTAGCCCTGCCAGTGTAGCAGAAATGATGATGGATGATGATGCAGCAGCAGCCGTTCTTCTCTGCATGAGTAGCTTCATGTTGTTCGTGTGTAATTTACGTTGAGTAGGCTAACCACGTTATTACATTAATGCATGTAAGGTGAACTAGCAAACATCATCATAGCTACATGCGGCTGTCTTCTTGTTTGATGGCAGATACTCCCTTCACCCTGGCCAAAAAGGCTAAAATGACCAAAGAAAAAGTGGGAAACAGTTAAACATGAGAGGTTTTTGGACAAAGTTTGTGTTTTTTCCATTGTTTAAGCACTGCTTCCAGCCAAGAATCATACCATATATGCCACATAGCTGCAGAAAAGGCTAACATTGTTATCTTTTTACAAAAAAAACCAGCTGAACATGAGAGGTTTTTGTACAAAGTTTGTGTTCTCCATTCTTTAAGCACCGGTTCGAGCACCGTTTAAGCACCGGCACCGTTTCAAAAGTACCGATTTGGCACCGGTATCGGATAAAACCTAAACGATACCCATCCCTAATAATGAGTGTGTGGCGGATTCCCCTCTAATTGCCATCTTTGTTGTAGTGTACACAGCTCTTGCGTCACGCCACACTGAGGGAACTCTTGTCAACACCGGGTGACCCACAGGGAGGAAGTGATGTGTGAAGTAATGCAAAACACGAGTTTAAGGAAAATAATGAAAAACAAGCAGCAGCTCCCCCAGCTGGATGTGCTGCTTAAAGAAAGACAAGCAGAGAATAAAACATAACCTACAGAAGATTTTTGTATCCATAAGTTATAAAGACCTAAAAAAAAATGTTGTATTCTTGAATAAATTACTCAACAAAAAAGCTCAGAATAACATTAAACTATTTGCTGACAATTAAATGTTTATATGGAAGTTTTTTTATGCAAAGATGATGAAAAAACATAATGTCCTAGCTCCCCAGTGTGCTGGATTTAGTGTAAATGATGTCATTTTTTTATGGAAACATGCATCATATACCTGCGAGCACATGATACACAGATTTTTACCAATTATATATTTATTTTCTTTAAGAAACATTTCAACAAAAATCTTTCTAACTGTATTTTTAACTCATTTTTTCCATTGTGTGTTTCTCTTTCCTGCTTCATGATATGTGTGCACATTTGACCTTTTCTGTGTGTATTGTTCAAGATTGAATAGAATATTTGCCAGTGAGAGGCTTCCACTTGTAACAGAGAATTTTAAAAGTTCAGTACGTTTGCTGATGCTGATAAGCAGGTCTCTGCTTCCACCTGCTGGCTAAAAGACACACACACACACACACACACACACACACACACACACACACACACACACACACACACTGGTTTTAGAATAACTGCATATGTTTGTTAAAATACAGTCCTTATGTAGGATAACAACTTACTATGCAAAGTATGTTTAACATAAAAAAAGATTCAACTTTGTTTTTTAAGTGCTACAAAGTTGTGAGGCACAGGTGGGTCACAGAGTCCACTCAGATATAAAATGCTTCTGTGAACAGAGATGGGGGGCAAGAACGGTCAAGATTCTCACAGCTTCACAGCTTGAGGTATGAACCTGTTGAGGAACCGCAAGGTTTTTGGTTTTGGTTCGTCTTCTATATCTTATCCCTGATGGTAGGAAGGAAAACAGGCTTTAATAAGGGTGCGAGGGTGTCCTGGATGATGATGGAAGCCCTGCAGATGTAGTGGTGGTTAAAGATCTCCAGCATGGGAGAGAGGGTGGCAACAATGATCTTTGCTGTTCTCACGAGACTGTCTAGATATTTCTTTTCAGACATTTTAATGCTTTCAAACCACACAGCATTTGAGTTGAGAGTAACAACCTTTCTCATTAAACTGGGAACAGGATCCATGATGATCAAAGTCGATGGTCTTCTGGGCTATGTCATCATCAGCACAGCACAGAAGGTCCTCGGCTGTGCACTCCTGTCCTTACAGGAGCTCTGTAACAGCAAAGCCCACAGTATCCTGAAGGGAACATCCCACGCAGCACATCCCCTGTTTCAGCTCATGAAGGCAGTACAAGACCATAAAAGCCAAAACAGTCAGACTGAAAAAAAGCACACATTCCCCGGTTGGTGCAACTATAAATAAAATTATAAAACAACTGAATACAATAAGTAAACAATGGTATGTCCCCTTTCACTAAACCGTTCAATATCGGGCTAATAGCTTATATTAACTTCAAAAATCCAGGTGCATTAGTAAAATGCTCCTGATTAAGAACGACTTCCAAGAATATTAGAGCATATTTGAGACTTTTGAAAGTTTAAAATTGGGGCGTTTATCAGCAAAAGTCTTGCAACTACCAGTCTTAATATTAAATCCAAATGAACAGAAAAGTAAACGTTTTTAAGGTAAAAATTGTTAAATTATTAATTATCCTTTATTTAGTGTAAACTAAAATGTTTTCTTCAAACAGTAAGTCCAGCAATGTTCAAGTAAATGTAACTAGGGGAGAAAACCATGAAGTACTTATAATCTAATGCATGTCATGTGGTAATTTAAGGCAGTTTTTTAACTGGTTGCTGAACTTCATTTGTTTTCAAGCGTTTAAAAATCAATAAATCGAATGAATGGATCTGTAAGGTTTTTAATGTGCGATTGAACAGTGAACTAAGCGTAATTCGGATATTTAGCGACATTTAGTAGCCATTGTGCCGCTAAATATGGCGCTATTCAACAGCAACTAGCTGAAAGTGCAGCTCTGTGTAAGTACTATGATAATAACACGTTGCACTTTACATCACGTTGATGTAAAAGCCCTATCTTCCCTCCGTAGTCCCTTTCATAGGGCTCTTGTGCGCATGTCCTCCAGGCTCAGATGTCAGACACTCAGGGGGCTCATTGCCTTCCTCCTCCTCCTCCTCCTCCGCCTCTTCGGAAACGGGATGTGATGTAAATACACAGAAACTTTTTTTTCTGTCCCTCTCTCCTTGGTGTATGTCTTCTTCTTTCCACAAACTGCTGCGTTAAAAGTAGAATAAGAGCAAAAGAAGTAAAGTAAAAAGTCGCGTAAGTGAAGCATCCAGGAGGTAGTTTTGTTCACCATGATCCTGTGAGCTCCTACGTCTGTCTCCGACAACAAACTCAAGAGAAGCCGGACTGCACTCTGAGAAAAACGAATCGAAGCGGAGAGAGGCTCGCTGCTGGTGTGGACCCGGAGGGAAACTGCGGACAGGTAAAACAGCTGACACTTTCTGTGGGTTTGAAAGGACTGAGAGCGGAGGATCCACGCTGCGGGAAAACTCGTGATGATGAAAGTGCATGATGGTAACAGGGCAGAAATCAGATTCTTTATATTGAGGCCTAGATGAGATGGGACATCATATCTCTTCTTTGTTGTATTGAGAAAGATGCAGGAAAAATAATCAAGACATGATGCAACCAGCTGCAAATAGATATTTACTAATTGACCTACTAATCCTACCGTCCGAACAACAGACATGTCAGAAAACAAAGGTGTGATTAGGTTTACAGAGAGGAGGAGTTTGAAAATTCTGGGAATACTGTAGAAAAATGTGCAGGAAATAAAATAGTCAGTGAATTACTATTAATCTTTTAGGACAAAGGCAAAACTAAACTGTTTAACGTAAAACTTGAAGATGAAAAGTATGATCTTGAAAAAGCCCACAAGGTTAGATGTTCAGTTGGTCATGATGTGTTTCAAGTTTCAAGGTATAGAAATGTTTTTTTTTTCCCTAAAAGAGAAGGTGATAGAAGTATAGTTCTGTCCTGTTTCACAATCATCCCTCTTCCAGATTATGTTTAACACCATGCGCTGTAGGGGTGCTCGATTGTTGTCTTCTGATGTGGTTAGATTCATTACATCTTTTTGTGTTGTTGCGATTTCAAATATTCACAATGATTTGACAATAGGTTGCTTCACACAGACTGAAGGAGTTTTAACCTGGATGATGACTGATGACTTCTTTGTGATAGCTTTTTTTAAACAAACTGACAAACTTCATGGCTCACTTGTAGATTCGTGTTTGGACCTCATCTGGTTCTAGATGTTTATAAATTGTACTAGCACACTCTATAGGGGTGAGGGGACCCCAGGGTTAAAATATGTTACTGGTCTAATGCAAAATACCAACCAGTGGTGCAAACAACTTGATGATAGTGAAAAAAATACTAAAAACCTTCTGGCACCAGCCTCCCTGCAGCACCAGTTAACGACTCCTTACCCTTCAGTGAAGTAAATGGTAAAGTTCTATAGGCTGTTGATGGGGATGCACGATTTGTGTTGAATGAAATAAAGTATTGCAGGATGCAGACAAGTGCAGAACAGCTCGCTGTGCATTAGTTTGTGTTTGTATTTCTGTTGATAATATATATGCAGATGCATTACTGAGCTAGAAAAGTCCTTTAATGGCAGAAGCTGTGAAGCCTTTTAAAGGAACAATGTGTAACAGGTTTAGCACCAAAGTGAAAAGTTAATCAAAGCCAGGTATTTACACCAAAGTGAGCATAAATCACAGAGCTTAAATACAGGAGTAAATGAGGTCTTCTGTATATTTTACTGTGAACTGCTGTGGTTATGTTGTTATTGTGTAAAGAGAGAGCTCATTATCATGTTTGTGTGCAAAGACATTGCATGTGTTTGCAGTTTACAGTAAGTTAATGTCACCAGTCAGACAGCAGACAGGTACTGTTGCCGTTTAATTTAGAACAGCTTGTTAACTGCTTCAAGTGAGCACACATAGGATTTGCCAATCAGAGAGCAGGACTTTCGGTTGCATTGTGAGAGTCCTGCATGCAGAGGTGCGTCTACAGAACTTTGGTGTAAAAGTTTGTAGTCTGCTGTGTTATTATAAGCTTTGCATGTACAGTGTATTTGCATGCAGGTCCATGTGTGCGTGCTGCTGCTGACCTCTTCACCTGCAGTGGGATCATGTTTGGTTTATTTTCATGTTCAGCACTGAGTCAGCTCACGTTACAAGGATGAACTTATGGCTCACAGCAGCAGACCTTGAAGTGCAAACCCCAGTACGTTTGTTTTCCGTATCGCTATGATCATCATCAAACCTTAATTTCATCTGTGGCTCAAAAGTAAATATATGCAAAAGCAGAATGCAAACACAAATGGACAAATATGACCAAAAACATGCAGGTTGTGGACAAAAATGATGATGATACTACATTTACCAAGTATTTTTGCCACTTAATGTTGAAAATTAATAAATCAAGGTCATGGTGTTCTTATTTACTGCGCTGTTATCTTATTCCTTTAACCAGGAAGAGGTTTTAATATTAAGAATCATGTTTTGTGGGTGTGTTACTGGCTCACACAGGCAGCATTAACCCAACATGTTTTTCAATGGCAGTAGGGCAGGAGAAACTGGCGCTTCCAGAGAAAACCACAGGAAGAACATGCATACTGCCCACTCAAAGGCCCTGCCCAGGTTGGTTTGAACCCAGGACCCTGTTGCTGTCAGGCGACAGTCTTAAACACTGAGCCAGTGGTGCCAGGCTCAGCACAGTGGTCAAAAGTCTTCTTGAACAATATTGACACAGTTGTAATGGAAAAAACATGGTTTCCACATCAGTTATGGCTGTAACCTTTTTCCTTACAAATTTTTAAGTTGTTAACAGCTCTCTTTTAGTCATCTGACACATATTTTATATGTTCCCTGCCTGTAAATAATTCCAGGCTTTCATAATATCTAAGCTGTGTTATTGCCGGGGATGTGTTAGTATCTAAACTTAAGAAAGAGACATTTGAGGGTTTAGCAAAAGAACATCTGTTGACAGTTTAGTTTGATGTAGATTTAGAAATTCGATAAGCGTGAGCTTTAGATGCATTTCCCCAGCAGCCGATGTTTGGAATAATAAGAGAGTACAGAATACAAGAAAGAGGAGAGCGGTGCAAGGCTGAAAATCCCCTCCACACCATGCATGAACCGAGTCCAGAAGGATCTGGAGGTAGTTTATGAGATTTTCTTGAGCTCATCAAGATGATGTGTCCCAGTTTTTTGTTTTTGTTTTTTCAGTTTGATTTGTCCCGTTATTAAATTTGCTTTATCTCTCAGTAGTAAAGGAACCTTTCAAAAATGTGTAGATCTGGAACAAGTCCAAAAGTTAATCTGCCCTAAGCTGGGCCAAACCCCACCTCTGAAGAAGAAGAAAGAAATCCATCCATGACTTTTTGAGTAATCCTTCTAACAAACAGGCAAGTAAAAACCTATAGCACCAACCTACTTTGTAGTGGAAAAATATAGCTGTTCAGCTCACAGACACATTGCACAAGTTTCCAAAATTAGTGTCAAAATATTAATGAAGCAACTTTTTCTTTGCATTTTTTTAGGTACACTGATGCTAAAGTCCTAAAATACAGACTATTTATCGATGCCTTCATTTACTGATACTAACTAAACTTTCTATTGTCTGAAATATTCTGCTGAAAAGCTCTCGAAGGGGAGGAAAGTCATAGAATCAGACTCCCTTTAAAAGTCCCCAAATCAGTGTAATGATCAGCAAACCAACAAATAACCAGCAAACTGCAAAGAAGGTGACCACAAACGTTTGACACTAACGTTTAATACACAGCTTGGTTAGTTATGGTACTTAAAGCAAAACTCACTTCATCAGCCTGACTTACAACAAATGTTATAAATTATACAGGCTTAAGTTGAGCCCACTGTGAGAAAGGGATTTAAATACTGCCAGTTTGTGAATATCTATGACTAACAGTAAATAATACAAGTGGTTTATTTGGAAACTACTTATCGACCAACAATGTGACGCAGTCTCTGCTTCCAGCTTCTCTAATGAGAGAACGTGCTGTTTAGATTACAGTGAACTGATATTTTAGGACACTTAGACACAAATGGAGGCACTGTTTTCTGACATTTTGTAGATAAAGCGATTTCTCTAAAAAGTAATTAACAGTGAGAAGTACCCCACCCCCAAACAAAGAACAAGGTTATTTCTATCAGCCTGGAGTTGAGTCAGTGACTATCCGACCCCTGCAGGTATTTAAGTGGCTTCATGTTTATGACGTGAGATGGTAAAAATTTCATTTGTTGTTTCTTGAAGAGACTCTGAGAGCAGCCTGGAGCTACATGGAGAGAGTGATTGCACAAGAGCAGGAGCTCAGTGTTTGGCTCACACTGTGAGAGCTGACACCTCAGCTCACTCACAAAGAAAAGCAATGAAAGACGCTTCACTCTGCTCAACTTGATGATTCTTATACCAACTGTGCAGTATATTACTCTTATTAAAGAAGTATAGGTCATGTTTGAGTGTAGCAGCAGCCGAGAATATAGCAAGCAGGATCCGATCTTGCGCTGCTACTGCTGTCATCATAAGCTCATGATGCCTAAACCTTCACCTTAAATCACATGATACTGAGGTGATTCTTGGGGAGGTGGAAAAAAAGTCAACTGAGACAAAGACCTGCAAAAGTTTTGTAGTCTCCACATGTAAAACTTTATTAACTCTGTTAACTGGGAAAATATTTGGCAAGAGCCAAATTTCTCAAGAAATATTGATGTTGCGGCGTTCTTCACCGATTTAGATTTCTTTTCTAGCAGAAAGGACTCTGCAAATGTTACACTGGCCACGTTCTTTGTGACAGTGAAGTAACAGATAGCAATGTAACCTGGTGCCTCTCCAGTGAGTCTCTCCAACTCCTCCGTCTTGTACTACAGCTGGCGACAGTCTCGGTTTTGCTCTGCAATCTTGGTGAGCTTGGCATAGAGGCATGTCTGTGCAGTGAGACCGTGGCTAGTTGTTTACCAGCAGCTGAACTTTCAAACTTATTTGTTCTCCCTTTGTATGCAAAGAAACTGCTTAAATTAGTTGCCAAGTATACTTGGGTGGCTGTTAATATAGTGAAGTGTGGGAAAACACCGAGGGAGCATTGATGCAGAAGTCTGTACCTTAGCTCTGTGTAAAACTGTGACAAACGTCAAATCTAATTGTTTACAGGAAGAAACTGTTTCTTGGGTGTCAAAAAAACCCACCAAAGACAAGCTCATCTTATGAGCGCAATAGTAAACTAACCTTCATTATTCTTTGCTCCATTGTGAGTCAACAAAGGGCACCAAAAAAGAGGAAAAAAGGTACGAAAATGCAGATATTTCCCATGTACAGAGCCTTGTTACAAAGTAAAGATCTTACATCGGTTTGCATTGTTTGAGTGATGAAACCTTGTGTTTTCAGTCAAACGTGAGAAGGTGTTAAGAACATTTAAATAGCAAGTCTGGGTATTTGTTTTGGTCTATCTGTTGGTAATGACCATTTCCCTCTCTTTTCAATTTTTATTTCCCTTTTTTAAAGAAGATATTGGTGCTCAGCCAAAGCGATTCACATTCATGCTAAAAGATGTAGCATGTTTGCTTTTACAGTTTTGCTACAGAGAAAGAATTGATACTGTCTGAGAGTCCCCAGATGGGAAGTGTGTAATTGGACTCTGAGTGGCAACAAGCCACTGGCGGAAAGTGCTAAAGAGAAAGCAGAGAGATGCTGCTCAGACTTTCTTTTATCTGCATATGCACTGATGTCTGTAAACCTTGGCGTGGTAACCTACACCGTCGATGTGTTGATAGAAAGCAGGGGATAGTCACTTTACAGCCAAATAGTCTTTGTTTTAATGCTTTGGCCTCTCTGCACTCTGAGTCTGACTTTGAGCTGAACGTTAACAAGATGACGTCAAACCATCTTCAAGAATCTCGATGAACGCTCTGGCTTTCCCATAAAGGATCATCAGACTTACAATATGCACGGCATTGGAGTTGCATCTCTTCTAAAATCTATCCAGCTCAATCTGGAGCCAATAAAGCCATCTATCTGTGGGAATCTAGGAAAAAGTAGACCTTTTTTTAGATTGTATCTCGCATGTTATATATTATATAATGCTATAATATATAATATGATATATCATCCTTCGCCCAACTAAATCTTTCACAAGTTTAGAAAAAGTTATCCAAAGTAATTTAACTTCAGGTCATTAAGTTACCACATAAATTCTTCGACCTTCTCGTCAGGTATTATTACGACATTCACGTAAAGCCTTTTTATAGAAATCCCACCACAGACGCACTGAAAAACACAAACACTTACAGGAAACTTCCACAATAGTTTTTGGAGAAACGTGTGCAGATAGTAGCTGCGGTTGGAGCCGAAGGAACAGATTACAGATAAGTTTAAAGGAGCCCATGTTTAAGTGCATTGAGTTTCCACCAGCCAGGCTGCAGCCAGCAGCTCATTAAACCCTTAAGAAACCACAAGGAGGATCTGTTAGAGTGGATCTGTGCAAGGCACATGAAGAGCAGAAGAAGAACGGCCAACATGGCAGCTGCTGAGAGAAGATGATATTGACTGAAATCGTCCGTGCCTATCACAACTTTATTAAAATTACATTTCTGTAAATTGCCAAAGGGATGCTCTGGTGGTTTGTGCACTGTCTGCTCTGAGATTGAGTCTTATCTGGTTTTAAAATAAGAAAAACAACTTGTCACTGCACTCTCAAATACTCTGTGTAGCTACTCTGCATTATTAGAAGTCTTATAGAAGGACTTTTCAACCGCCGACACTCCCATTCACAGCTTTTGTTCATATTTCTTGCAGTGTGGGATCCATTTCTTGCTCAATCATTTTCAAGTAACTCTCTCATAACAGCCCTCAATGGCTGGTTTAACTGTTGCTGCAAAGTACCCACATAAAAACATTGTTATTTTACAAGCTTCAATTTCCAAATGAACGACTTGCCGCTGAAAAGTTTGCTGGAGAATCATGTGAAGTCACTAGTTACTGAATGTGTTTTGCTTCAGCTGTGGTTAATGTAGCGGTCATATTCCCACCCGTTTACTTCCAGTAAGATCATTGACACCTTTGTTAGTCCTGCGGGGTGAGGAAAGGGTGAACAATCCTCAGTGATGTATCACACCCTCCTTATGGTGACTATGAGACTGATTACGATCAGGACAGACCTTTCCTGACTTCCCCTCTTCAGTGATCTTTTAAACTTTCCTGTGTAGCTTTGTTAATTAAATCCAGATAATATGAGGTAAGTGTCCCTTGCATTTTGTCGAGCACACTGATTTTAATTATTTGTAGCATCTTGATTTTTGTAGTTGCATCTATCTGACTGTTGCCACAAACTTGATGAGAATTCTTTCTAAAGTCGCTACAATGTGGCTACAATGTAGCTTGCTATTGCCAGTGTGTGAATGTGTGTGTGAATGGGTGAATGACTGAATGTAGTGTAAAGCGCTTTGGGGTCCTATGGACTAGAAAAGCGCTATACAAATGCAGGCCATTTACCATTACCATTTAATCAATTAGACCAATTGTTGACGACCCACCCTGAGACACCTTTTTGGATTTTGGTTTGGATTCTTGCAGCCGATTTGTGACAAGTGGGTTGGTAATGGTTGATCTAATCTATTAGTCCAATTGATTACCATGCCATAGGCTCCTGTATTGCTCCTTAGTATCAGACAGGTAAATTAGTAGTTTGTTAGTACACTCCATTTTGGTGTATTACATCTTCTGGTAATCAAATTAAAGAATCAATACCTATACTTATGTATAAAAAAAAAACTTGTTTTTGTGCATTTTTTTACAATGTACTAAATCAGTGCTGCTGTACTTTTGCTAAAAGTCTATAAGATGAGTTGAACTGCACATTTATGAGTCTGCTGAGTGGATTTGACTAGTTGATTTGCAGAAGGGTTTGGTTTGAATCCAAAGATGCCCTGAATGCACTTTGGGATGTTAGCTGTTGGTTTATAGCTTTTTGGCTCATTAAGAAATTTCTCTCCTGCCCATGCATGCAAGTCAGGCTGGTAAATATGCAGATAAGTATATTCAACAGTTAAGTCACTCTTTTTCAGTTCTCCTGAGTTCTCCTGAGTTTTTATTCAAGTCTTACTAGGGTTTATCCCCATAATAACCACCACCTGCTGACCCATCACTTCTCCAGAAAACAGCATCAACCATTTCTGAAAATCCCCGTCCTGTGTAGTGAGAGATTACGTAGTTTTTAAAGAATGTCTGAAGTCTCTTACGTTCCGTGATAATCATCCATAAGGAGTATAGATTCTCATGAACAACTTGACTCATTGCAGTTTTCCCCTGTTGACTGAACAGTTAAAATGAGTAAGTAAACCTACAGACTTTTTCAAATTGTTTTTTTTTTTTTTTGTACTTGCTCACAGCTGGTTTAAAACCTCGGGAACTGGAGCTTGAAGAACACAAGGGAACATTGTCTTGCACTCCATGAGAATAGCTACCTTAATACAAGCAATGTGTCAGTTAAACTGAAGTCAGATCTTAGATAGGCTGCGTTTTTCTTTCTTGTGACACCTTACTTTCTTGGCTTTAAATGCCGTGCTGCTACACATGGATCTCTACAAGTTTGTGACTGGTTATGTGCTGACAACACGGCCTCTTTCTTTTGAAGGGTTAAGTTTGACTTGAATGGTTTATCTGTATTTATCTGAGTTCCTAACCACTTTCATGTGACTGCTAAACCTGGTTTTTAGTGTTAGGGTCAGTAAAAGCAACCGAGGAAGGGCTGTACTGGGTATGTTGAATTTGCTTGTTAGCACAGGCCCCTGGTGAGTTTTTATCACCAGTAATGGATGAAATAAAGCAAATGAATGCCAGATTTACTTCAGCCCTTGAATATGCCAGTTGATCTTTAGCTCATGCAACTCTGTGGTCTGTGTAATCATCTGGTGACAGACTGGGTTTACTCTGCATCTCACCAAGTGCATCCTGGGATGTCTGTAGTCCACGTGTGCTAAACGAGACCTAGTTCTGCCATCTGCCTGGACCGTCACATTAAAGTTAATGTACTCTGTGCTGTAGAAATTTGTGCAAACAGTAAACTGTTGGGTATCAAAAACCAAACAGTGGCCGTTTTTAAAGTGACAGGAGTCGTGAATAATGCTGTTTGATGTCAGAAACAGATTTTAGTTTACAGTTCTTCAGCGTCAACTTGTGTCTGCTCAGTGATAACTTCACTGAGCCTCCTGAGAGAGAGGAGTCGTCTGCTCCCTCCACCTCCAACCACTCCTGACAGAATTATGATACCCTGCATACCTGTGTGTGTATATCTGTGTGTGTACTGCTTGCATGTAGGTGCATGCATGTGTATAAACCTGCAGTGCTTTAAGGATGTATGGTCCTGAGTGTGTTTTAAATGGCTCCAGGTGTGTGCTTGCTTGCATGTGTTTTGTCGTGTCTCCAGGGTTTGTATTCAGACTTAAGCAACAGAGTCTTGAGTGACATTTTGATATCAGAGTAGTTACAAATTCTCCATCTGATTTCCAGAAGAGCAGCACTGAATCAATTAAAAAGAAGATGTGAATGAAGCAACACTTGCAGAACAAAACATTGAAGAGTTTTATGTAATCTTTTACTCAGAACTGCTTCAAGGCCAGTTCTGAGTAATTGTTTGAAAACTGTGATGGTTTACTCACTGAAAGTTTTAGCAGTTACTCAGCCATGCTAGACGAAACAGTTAAAAAGGAAGATGTACTACAAATATTGTCAATAAAATGCGTCTTGCAGAAGGTTTGACTATTTGCCAATCATAGGGCTGCATCTATCGTCAATTTCTTGGTGGATACTACATGTGTTTAAAATACAGTTGGGCTTATTCCCAATACCAGTAAAAGTAACTGTACAGTGTTTTCTATTAGTGGTAAAATAGTTTATCTGTTATTGCAGGTTGTGAGGATTTTGTCTTGCGAGGAGATCTCGAGGCTTGCATGCATGGGCCTTTCTTTTTGGGACTCGTTACCTCTTTGGTTCTCAACCCAGAAGTTAGAAGGAAAATGCCAGATGTCACAAGATGAGTAAAGATAAGAAAAAAGACCCAATTTTGGTCTTTGCTTTCATTTCCTGGCATCAGCTGCACATTTCACACACCTTTTAGCTGTAATTAAAACTATGTGACTCTTGAATGCAAACATTTCCAGAGGTGATGTTAGCAAATCAGTTAAGATCGGGTAAAATATGTCTTTGAAATTTGGAGTTAGCAGGAATTTCCCAGTTTTAGGCTTAGCATGTCCCCCATTCATACTTTTCGGTGTATTTAATTGTGTTTAACTTGGCTTTGGTCTTTGCTGTCAGTTCAAAGCTTTACATGTTAAATCAAGCGCTCCTCACATTCTTCAAATGCCAGCAGCTTTTTCTAAACCAGCTGCTTCTCGGCTCGAGTTCAGACCTCGCAACCATCACCTGCTCCAGGGTTACATTTGCATCTTAAACGTTTTTCTGACTCCCAAGAGCAGTTTCACTCCGTGAGAAAAGTTAATAAAAGAACATAAACATGGACCTCAAAGCGCTGAACAGAGACAGCAGTCTATAGCAGACAACAATAAATGACCACAAAGTTTTGCACAGACTGAACAGGCACTGTTTCTGCTCATAGCTGTGCTTGTGTATGAAATGAACTTAAGAAAGGACTCCACAGATTTTACAGTTGATTTGCACAGCATGGTCAGCACTGTGAAAGCTGTGTATAGCTTCTTTTGTGTGTGTGTGTGTTTTAGCCCAGTTTGAACTTGAAGTCTAGACATCTTGTGACCTGAGTATCACCAAACTTAACTCACACTGCTGTGGATAGAAAATAAAAGCGGCAGATTTTCTGTGAATGTAGCCTAAAGCGAGGGTTTTATGGATGGCCATGAGTCTATGTTTATCACAACCCACAAACAGATGAAAAAACCCTCTTTTGGCTTTCGATATGTCTACAGCGCTATTTGAAGGAAAACACTGGGAAGAAGGATGGCGCAAAATGTTTTGACGGTGAGCACACATCTGAATTTGGCTGCTCTCGGTCGTGTGGTACGGTTTTGATAAGAGAATCTCTTCATGAGTCTAATTATGGAAGTTTTATTTCTCGTCCAATTGCTCTGTTGTTTCTGTTGATAAGCAGCTGGGAGTCTTTACCGTCTAACAACTTGATGGTGTGTTCCATTACAATCTGGACCCAACAGGCCTCTATGATTGTGTGAGCGCAGCCTCATTTATTGTGTTGCATAATCAGGCAGACATTGCTGCAGTGACAGAAAGGCTTTACAGCAGATTTTGATTCATATTGACTTGATAGCATCGCACAGCTGCTACAGATTTGTCAGTTGCACATACATGATGCAAAGCTCCCATTCCAATACATCCCAAAGGTGCTCTGCTGGAGATCTGGTGACTGTGGAGGCCATTTGATTACCAGCTACTACAAATCACTGGTTTATTTCAAGAAACCAGTTTGAGATGATTTAAGCTTTGTGACATGGCACATTATCCTGGCTGAAGCAGCCATCAGAAGAATACTCAGACTGTGGTGTTCATACCATGCTAAAGTGGTACTAAGGGACCAGAAGGATGCTAAAAAATGGAAAGTATCACTCAAACCATTATACTGTTGATGCAGGAGAAGATGAATTCATGCTTTCATGTTGTTTACACCAAATTTTGACCATGTCAGAATGTCGCAGCAAAAATTGAGAAACATCAGACCAGGCAACATTTTTTCCAAACTTCTGTTTAGACCCTGACTGCTATATCAACATGGTATTGGCATTTTAATGGCCAATTAAAAGCTAAAGGAGAAATGCCCTTCAGACATGTCATGAGTTTTAATGTTCCACAGGTAACTTTCCTACTGGCAACTTGTGTTTTGAACGACATGTCAGATTTTTGAATCACCAAGTATCGGTATGAGTATTGGTCTTAAAATCCTATATCAGTATATACATCAGTCTCTACTTCCATTGTTTCTGTTTTTGTGAACCCGTGTGTGCCAAGTGGCACACGGTGTGGTCTTCTGCTAATGTAGCCCATCTGCTTTAAGGTTCAATGTGTTGCACATTCAGAGATACTTTCTTGCATACCTTAGAGATGGTTGTGTGGGAAAATCCCAGTAGATCAGAAGTTTTTGAAATATGCAGCACCAACCAACAACCATGCTGCGTTCAGAGTCTTGCCAAACGTTTTTTTCCTCTGTCTGATACTTGGTTTGAGCTTCAGCAGATCTTAAATGCATTGACTTGGTTCCATGTAATTGGCAAATTAGAAATGTGCATAAGCAAGCAGTTGAACATGGGTACATAATATAGTGCTAGTGAGAATACACAGAAAGATGTTTTTGTTCATTAGAATGGTGATTCGATGGAGAGTGATACAGACCAGCTAACATGGCTCTGGGATTCATAGAAGCAATCACAATTGAAAAAATCATTTTTAATTAACACATTTATGCATTTAAAGGCTTTAAACTACAGAAACTCATCATAAAGACAATTAAAACATTGTGTCCATAGTCCTTGACAAAAGAGTGGGATTGTGGTATCACCTAGAATATGTGTGTGTGTGTGTGTGTGTGTTTGATTGGTTTATAATAAAGTCTTGCTCAAAGATCCCTTTTCCCTAAAGTGAAGTCAGGCATAACGACAGATAATTTTAGGTCAGTGTTTGTTACTAATGGTTTCTATTGTGTTCTCGGCGGGTCTGTTCAGTTTTGCTCTCAGTGAACTCTGTCTCATTCACCCCATCAACCAGAGAGAGAGAGAGAGAGAGATGTAGATTCCTGTGTGTAGCTGTAAGCGAGAGAGAGAGCCTTGGAGAAAGGCATGTGGATTCCTGTGTGTTTGTGTGAGCGAGAGACACAGAAGGAGAGAAAGACAGAAAGAGAGCGAGAGAGAGAGGTCTGGGTTGCGTTGAATGTTTGGAATGTTGAGGCTTTTGGCTTCAGTTTGTTCTGACGGGAGGAGGGAGGAGAGAGAAATGAGGGACAGAGGGAGAGGAAAAGAAAAATAGGGAGAGAGGAGGTAAGTAAGGGGAATTAGAGAAGGACAATGACGGTTTACTCTGTATAATAAGGAAAATGTACTTGAAGTAAAAGTAAAGGTATGAATGCGTTCTAATGGCCATGCCCATTTATGAACATAATTGTAGTTTGTTAGTATTTTGTGACTATTTTTGGCGGCAGTCAACTTTTTCATACTGGTTTAAACTGATGATCGTTTCTTTTTCCTTTGGGTGGTTCCAGTTACTTTATAAAATCCCATTCCCACGTGGCTGACATTCTAACCTTTTTAAACACCTGTTGGTCACGTTTGCATTAAAAATGTTTACTACTTTTCTGAACTGTGGCTTTAGCAATCATGGTGTAGTGTGTGAACTGTAAATGCCAATGCCCAAAACCACTGGAAATGAGGATAATATTTTTACTTTAGTTACCGTATTTTTTGGACCATAAGGCGCACTGTCGATGAACGGGTCTCTTTTCATACATAAGGATTATATGGATTATAAGGTGCATTAACCCTTTAAAAACGGTCAGAGCGGGCATGCTCCGTTTTGCGTAACTATTTTTAAATCCCGGTAGCACTGCAACCACGTGAGCTAGCGCAATAATTTTTTTTGCATATGAAACCAGAGAAGTTGTACTTACATCTTATGCCATCAGCTTGTCCTAGGTCACAGTTTCCTTCCACATATAGCTTTGCAAAAACTGCATAAAAAGCACTTGCAGCAACAAAAGCATAATATTCCAGAAACACACTTTGCCGATTCGATCAGCTGTTCATAACACTTCCTACGTTGGAACAGACGTCAGCGCGAACTATCGCATGTCCGCCATGACCTGCCCGAAACCGGAAGTGATATCATTTTTGCAGAAATGTAGTTTTTTACCATCAGGGCCTCATGAGCTTATACTGGTGTTTTTAAAAGTTATGTTTGACTTTATGACTTTCTGTGTCGTTTCTGGGATGCTTAGAACTAAAATTGCACTGCTGGAAATAGTTTATTTTGATGCATATGCTGCTTTTTTGCAAATTTGCACTATAATATTTATTTTCGTTTTTCCTGCAGTGTATAAAAATTGGTGTATTTCAAAAATAAAACTATGAAGGCACTCAAAATAAATTTCCTGTGGTGGGAAACTATTTTGTGCAACTTTTTTGTATTTACAGTTTTGAGGGATAAGCCTCTTAAATTTCTCTAACTAGAAATATATCTTAAAAAAACAAAAACGATTTTCAATTTTTTTGTAGTTTATTGCACTTTTTTGCAATTTATGTAATTACTATGCACTTGATGCATTCATATTATTAAAATTTAGGCTGTAATGGTTGTATTGATTTATAGCAACTTGAAATGCTCCCAAAAATGGCACTACAGCATGTAAAAATATAATATAAGTTCTGGCGGACTTGGTTCTATGGTAGATCTTAAAGGGTTAAGCGAAACAAAACAGTCAGTCAAACTCCCACCTCCACTTCTGTACCATTGATTCATTAATGTTGAATTCTCTTGCAGCTGCTCTATTCCCATGTTGTTGCAGTATATTATTGACTAACCTCGTATTGTGGATGGATTATCTCAGTTGTTCTCCTGACTGAAGTTTGGTCCGTTTACAACATCCTGCCATGCAATTGCATTTGTCCCTAAACATCGGGAACCCTCATGTAGGGCTGGGTCATATCATACCATTCACAGTAATACCGGTATAATATTAGGCAATGATAAAAAAAATTTAAATATCGCAATAGAATATGGGTAAAAAGTGCATATGCAGTGCCTTTGTTTTCATACGCACATGGCAGAAGAAGCATGGCGACGACGGAGAATGAGAAGGGCGAAAGCGGATCGTTGAATGACAGATGAACCAAAATTGGTTTGTAAAAATGCTGCAACTTCAGTGGTGTGGAACTGATTTGGCTTTCGTCTGTTAACTTTTATCGAGTGGAAAAAAGTTACTATTCATCCTCTAGCTTCACTGTGTTTAACATAGCTGTTTAACATTTTAATTTTTTCAGAAATCTCTGTCAGAACATGCTATATCATGTTTAGGTAGAAACTAGCGAGCTAACTAACTTCTAACTCCGTTAAATTTAATAAATTCTGTTTTCATGGATCCATGGATGTTAAACGTAACTGTTACACCTGGTAAAGCAGCAACGCTGAACATTTTATTACAGATGAAAGTTTTTAACTCTCAGTGATGCCGCAATGTTCGTTTGACTTTGGAACCTGAAGCGCTAGCCGTAATGCTCTGACTATCCATCAAGCGGTGCGGCTTCGTAGCTTACCAAAGTTGTACTAAAACATTTTTTGACAGATTTTTGAGTGCCGTGTACCACATAAGATCGGTTCATGGTCAGTAAGCACAACCAGAATTCATACATAAGGCGCACGGGATTGTAAGGTGCACTGTCGATTTTTGGGAAAATTAAAGGATTTTAACTGCACCTTATAGTGCGAAAAATGCAGTACTTTAAATTAGGGCTGCCACGATTAGTCGACCAGTCACGATTACGTCGACTATCAAAATCGTCGACAACTAATTTAATAGTCGACGCGTCATTTGAAGCTTTGTAAGATCCCAAAAGACGCAGGAATAAGTAGTAGGATTTAAGAGTGTAATAACGGACAGAAATAGAAGATGGCAGCACAGCATGTACAAGGATACCAGCTGCCGTTAAATCCCGAAGAAGAAGAAACTGTGTCCCAGAATTCATAGCGCGGCCCAGCTCAGTTTCCAACAATGGCGGCAGCTAGTTAGTTTTAGTATTACTTGTATTATTCTTTCTCGGTCACAAAATAAACGTTTAACATATTTTCAGACGAGAATGTAGCTGTGTAAACCTCAAATATCTGCTCAGTTTATCGAGACACCACATATTTTAAAAAGCGCTCCGACGTTTTCGGAGACGTCTGTTACCCACTAGCTCGATAGCTAGCCGGGGTTCAAGGCTAACTAGAGCCCGTGAGAACACCGGACTCCCGGCAAATCGTTTTCAAACCCACCGCCGTCTTTCGCTACTCAGGTTAAACATGATATATAAGTCACTTAGATAACTTACAAATGTTATTGTTTGGCTTTTTTTTGTATTTTATTTGTTCCTGAGTAAATCGGTTTGAGATTAAAGTTATAGTTTCTACGCAGCTGAATAAACGTCAAGCAGACAACTGATTATCAGAAGTGTGAGATGGTCGAGAATATACTCCGGTGTCCTGTTATATTTTAGATAGCAGGGAGCAGACGGCTGAGTTTATTAAACTCCACCGAAACAATCTGCAAATTTCACTAAAATTTAATAAACTATCGTCTTGTCTTTGTGTTTAGTTAGCACATACCTTAAACACTTAAAGCTGTAAGCTAATGGTAGTTATATAAGAGCAGATGCTGCTGGTGCAATAAGCTGTACGTTTTACGTCCAATGGACGCATGATCTGATTAGTCGACTAATTGCAAAAATAATCGGTGACTAGTCGATTATCAAAATAATCGTTTGTGGCAGCCCTACTTTAAATATATTTTTATGCTGAACTTTTGTACTAACAGCAAATAGTCTGAGTACATAGCTATTCTTCTATATATCTATAGTTTATCTGTTACAAAATAACATTGTCTTTTTTCATGTAATGCAAAAGTGCACATAAGCTGGACATGAGCCTGGGCATCCTGCACAATGGTTTCTACACTGGAAACACCCATGTTCAAACAATGGTTTGTCAGAGTGACTGTGACTAAGCAGTGATGTAATCATTTAAAGCACACATAGCTGGGCTAGGCAAAGAATCTCAAAGTGCAAGTTCTGCATAATTGAAACAAAGACAGTTTTGTATGCTTCCATATAATGTGACTCTGATTTTAATAAGATTTAAAGTTATTGATTAAATGCCCCACAGACCAGAGTGCGCTGAACAAAACTAGTCTTTCTGTACTTTTCTTTTATGATAACATACTTGTTTGATGCAAACTATCTTCAGCTATATTGTGTGTTAATTTATTACACAATAATCTCTGTATTGATGCAGAACGGAAATGCTTTTAAAAAATATCAAACTATTTAATGAATCCAGTTTTTTAAATGCGTAAATTTCCTTTCACTAGTTTCGATCATGTTCTTTTTAGGCTTTGTGATGGTGTCAGTTTTGATCTCTGACACTGTTTTCTATTACACTCAGGTGGGTACACAGACCTGCTAAACCCATTTGTGCTTTCTGTCAGTGCTGCAGATTTACAGTTCGGAGGTTTTTGGTCAAAAGAAGGTTGTTATTTCCATCTGCAATAATTTATATTTGGCAGTAAGGCTCTGCTCTGGAAAAGCAGCAGCAAGACCCCTCTACAGAACAGGTCAGGCATCAATAACTTGTGGCTCCTAGAGTTTCCAAAAGAAGAATGGGAAGCAGAATCCAGCCCCTCTCCTGTGGAACCAGCTCCCAGTGTGCACTCAGAGACACACACCCTCTCTAATGTTAAGAGCGGTTTAAATGTTCTTTTTGGATAATGCTTATAGTTAGGACTGGATCAGGTTACCTTGAGCCATCACTTAGTTGTGCTGCTGTCGGCTCAGACTGCTGGGGGACTTTCCCAGGTTGCACTGAACATTTCTTCTCCTCTCACCTCTTTTCACTGGCATTGCATTTATTGTACAGCTATTGCATGTTACTAACTTTTGCCTGCTCTTTCCTGCAGTGTTTTTCTTTTTTCATTTTGTTTGTTGTGTGTGATCTCTCTATGCTCCTGTTTTTTTCCCGTCTCTTTCCCCTCAAACCCCAGCGGGTCGAGACAGATGGCTGCCCCTCCCCGAGCCTCGTTCTGCCAGAGGTTTCTTCCTCTTTAAAAGGATGTTCATCCACATAGATGATTGTTGTCGGCTCTCCACTCAAATATTATTTGAAATTGAACTGAATCAAACTGAATTTATTTTTTTAAGTCTCTTATCTGTGTAAATTGCTGGACCCACATGTCTTCGTTCACTCAGGTCAGCAGACCAGATACTTTTGCTGATTCTGAAGAGAAAACTCAGACGTGACAGTTGCTTTTTCATTTGTGGCACAATTTGCCACTGCACACCAGGCAGACTTAAATCTCATTTAAAAATACACCTTTGCTCCCTAGCCTTTGTCCCATTGTGAGATACTGACTGTGATTTTAAGTCATCTTTTAATTGTGATGGTTCTTTTGTGTCTCCCTGTTGCTGCTTTAAAAGTAAAAGTGGCGAAAGTATTTTATAGATAGTGAATGTGGTTTGGTATGAATTGAACAGATCATGACATTGAAAGCAGGATGCAGATCTGCATCAACTGTGGACATGCTAGAGCGATTTAGATGAGATTTGCCAATTGGATCCATAGAGCAGTATCAGTAAAGCGATCGGGTAATGTAGGCTGATCCCAGCTGATCTGCTGCGATTTTCTGGACTTTGTAGCCTGCTTGAGCTAACCCTAAACTTGATTTATGCTGCTCTCAGCAGCAGAGAAGTTTGAAAAAAACACAAAAGGCCCTTTGCCAAGTCCACAATTGACCCATTTACTGTATCGCTCTCATGTTGCACACTCATCTAGAACAGTGGTCTAAAGCGAACACAGACCTTTAAAGTAGTTCAGATCTAAACAAAGACGTGGATGATGCATAGACACTGACAAACAATCTCCTGTGTTGTTTAGAGAGCAGGACCTAGTTACATAATGTGCACACTTTGGTAAGGCATGTAATTGCAAGGCTTGATGCCCCAAAGTTGTTTTACGGCGATTTAATTTCCAGAAATCTGGTTTATTTATAGCAAGCCTGAAAAAACTAAATGGTCTGTTTGTCATGGTGGCTCGAGAGGTCAAGAAATACTCCAGGAAGTTATTTATAATTTGCTTATAATGAAGCAGAATTTTTTTCATCACTTATTTGTTACAAAAACAGTTCAGTATCAGTCTTCATTAGATTCTTCCAAGGGTTACTTTTTTGTTTCTCTTTGACTTCTCTTTGTCTCTTTTACTGTCTTTTTCTCTCTGTTATTTTCTCTCCCCCCCTCTCTCTCACTCTCTTGTCATGTGATTTTGCTGTAGAGATGAGCAACAGAGCAGGAATCTGAGGTTCAGCCAACGCATTACATAAAGCTCCCTCCTTCTCCCCCAGTCGTTGCTAGAAAACAAACGTGAACCACTTCTTCTTCAGCTCGGCTAAAGTGAATGAACTCACTTCCTGAAGGCAGAGCAGGGAGTTTTTCATTAGGGAAAAAAAGAGAGAGAGAGAGAGGGAGAACGATTGTTTCAGGAACAGACTGGATTCTCTGGTATTTAAGAACAGTCAGTATGTGCAGAAAAACATGCAAGTCTGTCTGAAGCGGGCTGCAATCAGCTGCTGCAGCCTGTTGTGTCTACAGACCGAAACATTCACATCCATGTCAAGATGGCAAGGCTTCCCGTCTTTAACTCCTGTTAGCGCTGGGCTGGATGTTTGCCACAAGGACAGACAGCAAAGGTTTTGATTCATGGTCACTTTCAGATTTTGCCTGTTGAAGTCATCACGACATAAACTGGACGCATCAGACGTGATTCTTCTTTGTGTTTTTCATTTCATTGTAGAGCAGAGGGTCTTGAATCTGAAGCTCCCTGTGGCTTTGACAAAAAAAGGAGAAACTAAACTTAACTACAGTAACTTTTCTATATTTTATAAGTGAGGTCTGGTACCAGAACTGTGCTGCAACCCCATCAAGAGAAGTTTGTGTCTCCCCCTGGTCTCAAGTCAGACAGAGCCACTGTGATTGTTCTGCAGATGGAGTTTACTTTCTTTTTTACTTTTAACCTCCTAAGACCTGAACTCTTTCATGGCATGCATTTTCAGTTTCTCTTGGGACCTGATGAATGTAAAAACAAAGAATTACGAGATTTTTTTTTTTCTTTTTACCTGATTTTTGTTTCTGAGAGAAATTAGACTGACATATGAGGACATTCGCTTTACATTTCGATAGAACAGTGGCAGTATAGTGTCCTCGGAAGTGGATATCAGGCCCTTGTAGAGCAAAATTTAGTATTTTGGTCTAGACCAGCGGTCCCCAACCCCCTGCCCACGGACCGGTACCAGTCCGTGAGTTGTTTGGTACTGGGCCCGCGAGTTCAGGCACAGGTGTAAAATTTAGGGTTTTTATTGGTTTTTAGTGTTCTTTTTTAATTGTTTTTATAGTTAACTCTGTTTCCCTGGGTCTTTTCCTGTGTGTTATGAATTAATCTTCTTTATTGGTACCAGTACTGGTTTTATTTTGCTGTATTTATCTGCGACACCTTAAAGGCCGGTGTGTGAAAATAGTGTCGGACATAAACTGGTCCGTGGTGCACCTTTACTGGGTTAGCATCAGGGTCAAATTCCGCTCTGATCCCAAAAGAGTTTAAAAAACCTGGAAGTTCGTGTTTGACTTTAACGCTGTCCTCTCTCTCTTTGCTTCTCCCTTCCACCCATTGTTGTCCTCCCCACCTTGCTCACCTCCCTCCCTCCTCCTCCTCTCTTTGTGTTTCTCTCCTTTTCTTCATTTTCTTATCGGCCCTCGGCCTCAAACCGCTGTCTGCGTTCTTTCTTCCTCTCTTTGTCTTTTTTCCTGTCTATTTTCTTTTTCTGTCCTCCTGTCTCTCTATCACCCCGTCTTTCTCGCCTGCCCAGCTGTTCTGACCCCGAGAACTTTACACAGAGTGAATGTAGAGAACAAGACAATACGAGTAGACAGCGGTTGTAGTTTTTCTATATGTGTCTATGTATTTATGCTTGAAATGCTTTGTGTGCAACAATAGGGGTGTGTTCGTGTGCGTGTGTATGTATGTGTGTGTTCTTTAGTGTTGCGTAACCTCTGTGAGTGGGATGCTGTTTGCGTCCAGTGTTTATAAACTACTCCGCTCCAACAGCAATAACGTTGCGAAATCAAACACACACACACACACACACACACACACACACACACACACGCAGTCCTCTCGTAAATGACGGTAGGAGTCATTCAGACTCCTCCTCGTCCATCCATCCTGCTGCAGTTGTGTAAAACAGTGACCGCTGGAGACAGTCGACTTCCTACAGCGAAAACAAAGATTTTCTTTGTTTTGTTTGGAGGAAATTGCAGTTTTCAATGTTTTAATGTCAGATAATTAGTTAAATTACTCTTAATGTGCACAATGGAACACCTAAATCTCCAGAGTTCTGCTTGAATGAGGGATTCACGTCTATTCAAGCCTCAAATGAGGGATATGATAGCTGAAAGACTCTTTAGATTTTATAGTAAACCGTAGAATGATTCTTTAAACGTAGATAAATTAGAAACAGATGAAAATATGTTGCTGGATAAAATGGGATTAGAGGGAATAAATCATTTTAAGGAGGGAATAAGGATAGGAGCAGCAAAAATCAACAAAAGTAGAATTCTTCAAATATTCATCATCACACAGGAGACGTAAAAAATTCGTTCATGTACTATGATTGTCAACTGTGGGTGACGATGGCGGGCAAAATCAAAGACTTAAACATCTATTCTAGTTATGTGTTTATAGGACCTTTTTTATTTTACAATGGCAGTAATGGTCTTTGCATATGTGCAAATTGGCATGTCAACTTAAAGACAAAATAATGCTGTATTTTATGGGTCAGTTTACTGAAACTTTCCTCATAATTTTCCTAAAAACATGCAAAAATTGCAAAGATATTTCCCAAAAGAAGTCAACGTGGTGCTGCAGTGGTTAGCGCTTTTCCTGTTTTGGAATGAGTTCTTTACACGCACTCTTGGCTTCCTCCCACTGTCAAAAGACATCCTCGTTAGGTTAGCTGGGTATTCTTAATTGGCTATAGGTGTAAATGGTTGTCTGTCTCGATGTGATTGGCGGCCTGTCCGGGGAATAAGCTCCAGCCCGACTACAACCCTGAATTGGATAAAATGAAGAAAATAGAGGGATGGGTTTCCAAAAAAATGTTTACTGTAACACTTTATTCCCTTGTTGTCTGAGCCGTCATTCGCTGTCAGCTGCAGATGTTCATGTTGTTTTTTCTGTGTCTCGCAGAGATGTAGCGTGTGTGTTGGTGTGATCGGCGGACCATCATGCACCTCTTCTTGCTGCTGATCCTTCAAGCTACAGCAGCCATCGGACAGATTGATCCCGGTACACAGGCACACACACACAAACCCCACTTTACCCCATCTTGATTTTAAATCTAAATCAGTCCTCTGCAATGAGCCAATTTAAACAGTTACAACTCAATAAAATGTTTCATTTGTAAAGGTCTAAAATCCGTCCTTGCAAAACACATAAAAATAAAATTGTGAATGTGTTTTTCCAGCACACTGTCGCTACCCCTTGGGCATGGAGGATCGACGGATCAAAGATGATGCGCTCAAAGCATCCAGCCAATGGCACGAAACAACAGGACCACAGTACGCCAGGTAGGTGTGGCTTAAAGGTTAAGTCGACTGGTTTTAAAAAAGTGTCTTTTATTGTTTTTAACTCTTGAATAAAGAAAAAAAGAAAAACCTGAAATGGAATTGTGCGATACAAAAATTGATTAAATATGCTTTAGAATGAAGTCAAATAAAAATTAGAAGATTTTAGAACTCCATCTTTTGGTTAAACTTGTGCAAGTGTGGTTTATGTGTGTGTGTGTGTGTGTGTGTGTGTGTGTGTGTGTGTGTGTGTGTGTGTGTGTGTGCAGGTTGAATCGTGAGGAGGGAGACGGCGCCTGGTGTCCTGCAGCGCTGCCATCAGTCAGTCAGTACCTCGAGGTTTGTGTCTGAAGCGTGCTCAGTCATGTCCGGGTACCTGCATTTGTTATGTGGCGAAGTTCTACTCCATAAGTAAGAAGGTGTCGTGCATGCAGGAGAAAGTGGCGCTGCGCAGTCAGTGTAACATGAGAACGGGTGAAAAGATCACAGTGGATCAGAATCTGAGGTTTCAGAGTGTAACACAATATTTAAGTGCTTTGCAAAGCAGCTAAATTCAGTACATTCTGATTTAAAGGTGAAGTCTGTGTGTGGTCTACAAAGTTATTCTTTGGATAAATCTAGAAGCTCATGTGTTACCCAGAGAAGGCTGTTATTACAAACTGGCATATAAACCTAAATCTGTGTATAACAGCTGACTTGTGGGACGAGTGGAAGACAAAGAAATACTTACCTTCAGAACTGAGCGATCTTTTAATAAAGTTGGTGGTATCGATACTGCGCCACATGTGTGAATGCTGCAGTGTGAAGCTGTAGGTATTTAAATATCAAAGGAGAGAATCTGAGTCACAGTCATCTGTGGACATCAAAGACTGTATGGAAAATCCTCAGTTTCACATGATATTTATGCGATTCAGACATTCTTACACTTCACATCTGTTTAAGTCGCTTTAATATCTGTATATTGACATACGTTTAATATGTTAAAATGAGGAAAGTAATTAAAAAAATCTAAAACCTGAAAATAATTTTGTGATGTTGCAGAGGTTTTTGTGTGCACACTGTTGAGTAAAGGCACACAGAGCATCTTTAGTTTTTACAGTTTTCTTTATGGGCCGATTTCTGTAGAAATGCAACAAAAATCCTGAGACGCTGCAAACACTCAGCTCACGATAAAAACCAACTTTGAAGCCTGTTATAGATCTCTGACTTAAATGCATCTCGTATTTGGAAGCTGCATGCCTCTTGACATTAAAATTGCAGGATTAACAACCAGATGTGTGGACGGCTTGCCTCTATACTTTTGGGGTGAACCATTTTCCCACGTTAATGATACAATATTATCTTTAAATGCAGCCTTTAGTTTTTAGGTTACTCGCATGTTACAAGATTTGACCGAAAGCCTTTTGCTGGAATTTTCTTTTTAGGTGGATCTCGGCAGACTCACCTTTCTGACGGTTATTGGTACTCAGGGACGATATATCAGGAACTCTGGGAATGAGTTTGCCCGAGAGTATCGCGTAAACTACAGCAGGGACGGCAAGCTGTGGAAGTCCTGGAGGAATCGGCAGGGGAACGAGGTGAGTGACCCAAATATCTTACAAAAAGGACTTAATGAGAGGAGAGAGGAAACAGACTGAAAAATGGGACATGAGAAGGGTCTGAGCCGAAGGAAGAATAGGAGGAAATACGTGAGGACTGATGGAGGGAAGACTGGAGAAAGAGGAAGAAAAAAGAAACGAACAGGATTTTTTTCCTCTCGTTTTTCACTCTAAGCTGCTTCTGGTCATTCATATTCATATCAGAGGAAATTACATTTACACGCCAGCTTCCTGTTGGCATTCGAGATCCCCGCAGCTACGCAACACTGTTAGAACAATTTAAAACACCAGAATCATGTTTTTGATCTGAGGCTCCTCCCTCACATTCACATGGGGAACTTCCCAGAGTCTGTGCAGATTTCTGGTTATTTTGTGCCCAGCAGCACAAAGATTCACATTCCAAATTTCTTTTTTTCACTTTAGGAAATGAAGCCCGGAAACATCCGCTGAGGAGTAACTGATGCATGCCGTCAGCAGAAACTCTCAAGCTTGTCTTCTTTGCTTTGAATGTTCGGCTGCTTATTTCTACACGTGCAGTTGTGCAGGGGCACTGTGTGAGAGAAGTGAATATTAAAAAATATATATATTATTTTCTTGAGAACATAAATTTGGCATCATCCTCACCGTCCTTTTGCATCTATTTGTGATTATTTTTGTGGTTTTTGTCACTTTGTTCGATAATTCTGCTCATTTAGGGTGTGTTTGCGTTTTGTATTTGTTTAGCATAGCTTTTCTTGTCTTTTTAAAGAGATTTTCCTGCATCATTATAATAATGTTGGTCCAGGATCTACGTTGCAACTGACCAATCAGCTTTCAGTTTGCACTGGCCAAGAAGTTAGTTAATTATTTTAAAAGTATCACTAGCAAACTTACATGAGCAAACTAAATTTGGCTAACAGAAGCTAACTTGATAATATTTTTATTCGATTGTATAGATTAATAAAGAAAACAGAGCGTTTCTTATAAACATAGCCTTTTTTTTCTTTTTTACCCCATAATACAAAGCTGTGACATCACAACAATGTGACTGGTCACTTTCAATGTTGATCCTGGACACACATTGTTATGATGATGCAGAAAAAACACCAACACAGGGATATCAGATGCACCAATCGTTGGTCGCTGCCCCTCCCTGATCTTGATTTTGTCGGTGGTCTCTATTGCCAAGCGCTGCTCATAGCAGGTTGTTTGCTCACTGGGGCTCTCTCTCTAATATTGCAGCATATTTAACTCCCTATTGTCAGGCACAAATTTTCCTCTAAACACCATCACAGTGGATTTTAATCAAGCAATCAAAATGTGACTGAAATGCACACCTTCTGGTCTAAATCAAGGGATTTAACAAAAGTAACACAAAACCTATAAAAGTGGCTAGATAGCAACATTTCTATCTCTTTAATTAGCCCATTCTCACTCCCAATGCCTAATATACCGACGATTTGTCAAATCCTGAGGTGTTCCATGGGAA
Organism: Copadichromis virginalis; assembly: GCF_057382275.1. Taxonomy (NCBI): domain Eukaryota; kingdom Metazoa; phylum Chordata; class Actinopteri; order Cichliformes; family Cichlidae; genus Copadichromis; species Copadichromis virginalis. The sequence continues at coordinate 35,193,143 of NC_140629.1, forward strand.
TGTGAAAGGTGACCTTCTGCGTTCCTATGCTACGCGCTGGATTGTGGATGAAATCGAATAGAATGAAGCTCCCACGGTAAGACATGTTCCAGCCGTGTATTCCAGCCCTAACCCTAACCTTATCCCTAATCGTAACCGACACCTTAATCGTGTTAAATAGTGTTTTCCAAAGCAATTTAAGTAAAATAAACGTACATGTGTGGATTCGTTCCAACGGTTCTCATTTTCCGAACTCGTAATATAGCGTTGGGTGGCTGAAATCGTAATATACCGACTATTTGTCACCTAGCATAAAATGTTACACTTTGGGAGTGGGAACGTGTTGCTTTAATAGCTTTATTGTTTGTTTGTTTTTCAGCCTAAAAAAAATCCCTCCTTCACTTGCACCAATGTCTCTTTGGGAGGTCCAATGCACACCTTCCAAACACAAGTTCAGCACTTGGAATCAACTCCAGATCTCTTGTCTGGTTCATTTGTCACTGAATAATGAGGGCACAGGTCTCACCTGGCCAGGACACTGTTTGTCAAGCAATTCTCTGAAAATCAATGGACTGTATAAAGATGGCTATAAAGTCAAAACATGTCACATGACAACTTGTAACAACACTATTAACCTACTGATTGAACAGATGTTCCAGGGGTTTAATCTTTCTGTACTCCTGGTGTGATGGTCTTCTTTGTATCCCTGATATCTGTGTACAGATTATTGAGGGAAACAAAGACGCCTACACCTCTGTCATAAAGGACCTCCGCCCTCCGATAGTCACCCGCTACGTCCGGCTGCTCCCCGTGACCAGACTGTCCACCACCGTCTGCATGAGAGTGGAGCTGTACGGCTGTTCATGGGACGGTAGGACACATAAACACACAGTTTCCTTGTTAATGTGCGTTTTCGTCAGCTCAACTGCCATTAGAGACTGTTTACGCTTCCTCAGAGACAAGTAAACCTCTTCATGTCAACAAGCTTTTAATGTCCATAAACAACTGTTTTTCATCCACAAGCAACACTTTTATTTAACAAACACTGCTGTTTATCAGATCCTTATATCGAGCAAAAACAGGAATTTGAATGATGTGAGTGCGATCCTCACACTGTTGTCATGAAGGTTGAAAGTTTGCTGTTCTGAGTGCAGCTGTGGGATCTTATTGTGGTGAGATAACAGTGAAATGGGATGAATTGCACCTTTAACTTTCCACTCCTCCTGGTTTCAGATGGGCTGATATCCTACAGCGCTCCAGAGGGTCAGCGGATGCAACCGCCGGGTTATCCCATCGCCAACCTCAATGACTCCACATATGATGGAGTACACGAAAGGGGGTGGGTCTCTCTTTGCTGCACTCGTACATACATCACATATCAGCGTTTCCTGTTTACTGACTGCTTTGTCATCCGATAGGAAGCTTTTCGGCGGCCTGGGTCAGCTGACGGACGGCGTGATCGGCCAAGATGACTTCACACGGACCCACGAGTACAGCGTGTGGCCTGGCTACGACTACCTGGGCTGGAAAAACGACTCGCTGGAATACGTGGAGATGGAGTTCGTGTTCGACAGGCAGAGAAACTTCACCTCGATGAAGGTTTTTCATTTTTGCTTCCTCTACCTCATCAGTACTATGAACTCACCACAAACTTTGTCATAGCAGTAGTGGTTGACAGCACTTTTACATGTGCTTTTGCAATTACCAGACTTACTCAGAGCCTAGAAATTGCCTCTGGTTCAGATCCAGTGTCGGGTTTCTCTAGTTTGCTCGGCACCATGTCAGCGTCAGCCTAGGCTGATGGCAGGGGACATGTTTAAACATCTTTGTGAGGACAGTAAATTGCATGCTACTATACTTGTGGGGGCCAGCAGTCACTTATGGGGACAAAATGCCCGTCCCCACGAGTTTGAAGGCATTTTGGAGATTCAAAATGTGGTTTTAGTGTCAGTGTTACAATTAGGTTATGGTTAGGTTTAGGCTCAGGGTTAGGCATTCATTTTTGATGGTTAAGCTTTAGGGTAAGGGTATGGTTAGGCTAGGGAAAGCATTATGTCAATGAGATGTCCTCACTAACATATGAAAACGTGTGTGTGTGTGTGTGTGTGTGTGTGTGTGTGTGTGTGTGTGTGTGTGTGTGTGTGTGTGTGTGTGTGTGTGTAAAAACGTACAAAGTAACTTAACTTTGTACGTTTTCAGGAGCATGCACAGTATTGTCGCATAATAAAAGAGATTGAAAAGTATTTTCTGCCTACCTTTATATCTGGTCAAGCTTTTTAACCAGTTGCTTACAGCTCTCCTTCATCACTGTGTAACTGATTTAACTGCAAACTTACTTTCCATCCAGCATTTGCTCTTCCTGTAATATGGAGCGCAGTCAGCAAGTGCTCCAGCAATGTTCAGTGGAGTCATGTGTTTACTTTTAAGTCACGCATCAGCAGCTGCTAGCATCTCCTCCTACTGTGCCATCATTGCCACTTTGTCTGAGTCCATTATAAATGAGCTTTAGATCCCCGTGGAACTCCCTCACGCTTTACAAACAATAGCAGATGTTCTGCTACTTACTCTTACTTTCATTCTCCATCCAGGTCCACAGCAACAACATGTTCTCCCGCGATGTGAAGATCTTCTCCTCGGTCTCCTGTTGGTTTAAGCCCCACTTTGTATGGGAGGCGGAGCCTGTGGAGTTCAGGACGGTGCTGGATGACCGGAATCCGAGTGCTCGCTACGTCACCGTGGATCTGAACCACCGCACTGCCAAATCCCTCCGCTGCCACTTTTACTTTGCTGACGTCTGGATGATGTTTAGCGAGATTTCCTTTCAGTCAGGTAACAAACACGCATGTGCAAACAAAAGTGCAGAACAGTAAAAGAAGGAAAAATAAGTGACTTCCTGTTTTTTTTGTTTTTCAGTGGATACCATATTCCTGACCCAAATGACATCTCCTCTACCCACTAAGGACACAATCACAACACCTGCACAGAAGACAGGTGTGACAATTAATTGTTTCACGTTTTAAAGTCGCCACTTCAAAACTGCGACAGATAGAGGGCGCTGTTTTGTCAGTTTGTGCTCAGGTCATTTTTTTTTCCTTTTTCTTAATTTTTGAGGACGTATATCTTTTTTAGCATTTCTGTCATACTTAGTGGAGCTACCACTAACAAATGTATTTGCAGAAACAAATGATAAAATCTTTGGTATATGGTATTCTAACCTGTCTTCTCAGCCGCTGCTCCATCAGCTAGTGCCACACCAGATGATGGGAAAACACCCATCCTTATTGGCTGCCTGGTAACCATCATCCTTTTGTTGGTCATCATCATCTTCCTCATCCTATGGTGTCAGTACGTCTGCAAGGTATTAGAGAAGGTGAGGATACAAATAAATGAATTACCTTTGTTTTTCTGAGTGGAAGTGGGGGTTTCTTAATAAAGTACCTTTATTTTGTTAACTTCCTGTCATGTCCGTTGGTGTTAAACATGCTGTAATCACTTAATCGCTTTAGGTTTTAAAAAAATGTTCCTGTAAACAGCTGCATTCTCTGCTGAAATGCAAACCATTTCCTAATAGATGTCCACCAGGAGGTCCCTGGTTCCATTTTATGGTCTTTAAGTCACCTCACACATTTGTTTTGATTTTTCAAAAAGAGGTTAAAAGCTGCAGTTTAGATCCCAAACTCACGTGGGAGATGGGAGGCATTTCTTTTTCTTTTTAGGAAATAAGATTATAGCTTATGTTTGTGGCTAAATCAGGACTATTAAGCATTAAATCAGATTAAAGAACGAATAAGAATGAACTGACTGACTCTTTACAGGCATCTGTGACCCCATGTTTTTTCTTTCTTCCATCCTAATCTAGGGTCCACGTCGGATTCTTGATGAGGAGGTGACGGTCCGGCTGTCGTCCTGCAGTGACACCATCATTTTACAGACTCCACCTGTGCCCCCGCGCTCTGGACGCGCCCCGACTGGTACTCTTCTTTTACTTGTATCGTTTAAAACATGCCTTTGTTTGCCATTATTATTCATGCAGAAAGAATTGGTGAAAGTTAAGGTGTTAAATTTCGTGTTTGTAGGAGAGATATTCTTATCCTTGACTGATTCCTGCTGTTTTCCTCAGGTCCTGTGAACACTGACCCTCACTATGAGAGAATTTTCCTGTTGGACCCTCAGTACCAGAACCCAGCGGTGCTGAGAAACAAACTTCCAGAGCTGTCACAGAGCGCAGAGGCATCTGGTAAACACCTTCAACGATGAAGTCGATGCAGGCGTTCATTTAAGAATTAGTGAAAAAGACACAAGTTGAGAAATAGCAGAAAGTCCTTTGAACGCTGCGTCATGATGTTTGTCTTTGAGTGACCGCTTCATAACCGTGTGTTTAGGCTTGTAGTAGGAATTTGTGTTAAGAATCATTGATGCCTCAGAGATGTTCCAGATCTATCCAATATGACATGATTAATCACAGCTGTAGAGGAAAAAAGGTCGAAAGCCTTTCAATAAGAGAGTCTGCTGCCTCCTGGTGGCGATGTCAGTAATTTCAAACAAACTCTACAAACTTCAAGCATCCATCAAAGTTCTGATCTTCTGTCACTCATTAACAACTCCTCAACCTGTTTCTCTCCTGTTTATTTACTTCAGAACGTGTTAAATAAGCTCTTTTTTTCTCCTTTTTCTCTCTATTTAAGTTTCCCGGATGAAGTTGAACATGCATGCTCATTCATACTTATTCTGCAGTGCTTCTCTCCTTTTTCTCTCGGCTCTCTACGCCTCTTTTCCAAGTTTCCTCTTCTTCCAGCTCTCCTCCTTGGTAATCCTCTCTATGACCTCCTCCTGCTGACTTCCTGTCATATGACATCAGGATGGCTTCGTGGTAAGAGTTGAAAGGTGTGACTTCATGCAGTTAATCAGATCACATATACTTAAGTGAAATCAAGTGAAGTTTGGAATTTTATTTTATTTTTATTTTTCAATTCTTTTCCTTCTATGAATCATCTTATGACCTCTCATGACCTACTGGAGGGGACCTAACCCTGAGAGGTTGGGATATCCTGGATTGAAAAAACTTCTGTAAAAAACAAATTCAAACTAGTAAAACTTCAGTCAGCAATTAGAATAATGGTACTAGTAAAATGATAAAGATGTACTGCTTTTACTTTAGATAGAAAACTAGAAATTACCAGTAATTTAATGTTTTTACTATAATCTTGTGCTGTTGGTACTTTTCAGTAAGCTTCACTTCATTTTTTATTTATATTAGACATTAATTAAACAAGCGCTTGTCTTTCCAACAGCATGTGGAGGTGGCTATGCTGAGCCAGACATCACCCAGTGCACGCCGCACCAGTGTTTCCATAGCAATGCGCCACACTACGCTGAGACGGACATCGTGCGGCTGCAGGGCGTCACTGGCAGCAACATGTACGCCGTCCCCGCCCTCACCGTGGACTCTCTCACCAGGAAGGACATCTCCGCTGCCGAGTTTCCTCGGCAACAGCTGATCTTCAGGGAGAAGCTGGGGGAGGGGCAGTTTGGCGAGGTGAGCTTGTGGGAGGTTTCGTGGGCTTCAAAGTTATCCTGGAAAAATCTTATTTCATCCCTATTTCATCTTCTTCCCTGGCAGGTCCACCTGTGTGAGGCGGAGGGACTCCCAGAATTTCTTGGGGAAGGCTCGCCCCTCCCTGACCGAGACGGTCACTCTGTGCTTGTGGCTGTTAAACAGCTGAGGGCCGACGCTACCAGCCAAGCCAGGTACTCTTTATGAGTGTGTATATGAATCGCGACAATGTCAAACTATATAAATTTGGAGCTGAGGTGGTTAAAGGTTCATCCCCTGGAGAGCATATATTGGTTAAAATCAGTGTATTCATTGCTTTAATGTGTTCATATGATGAAAATGTTTCACTATTTATACACTAAAAACAAAAATATAGTCCATAACTAGTCAAATGAATAACGTGCAGGACCGAAAGCTCCAAACTGCATTTCCTGGTTGACTATTTTTTGCAGAGAAAGCCCTCCTACCTACAAATGCAGACCATGTTATTTGAAGTGAGAGCAGTACTTGACTCCGTAGATGAGAATATATTAGGATAAACTGGTGTAAGAGCTTCAAGGGATGTGCAGGATCTAAGATCTGTGCATCAGGCTTCACTGTAACACTGAGAAATACATACCTGTAGTTGGTTCCTTTGAGTTGAAGAACAGATCTGGAAATGCTTCCTCTCCTTTATCTGTCCGTCGATCAGGAACGACTTCCTGAAGGAAATAAAGATTATGTCTCGTCTGAATGACCCCAACATCATCCGACTGCTGTGTGTGTGTGTGTCGTCCGACCCACTGTGCATGGTTACTGAGTACATGGAGAACGGAGACCTCAACATGTTCCTGTCGCAGCGGGAGATCGAGAGCACTCTTACACATGCCAACAACATCCCTTCAGTCAGGTTAACCATGCACACAGTTCGCACAGGTCATACATGAAAACAATCGAGCGTCAGGTTTCTAAACTATCTTGTTAGTGCACTTTTGATTCTCACCACTTTGAATCGCTTTCTGCTTCTCCACTTCAGCCTGTCTGACCTCCTCCATATGGCGGTGCAGATCTCGTCGGGGATGAAGTACTTGGCATCTCTGAACTTTGTGCACCGTGACCTGGCCACAAGAAACTGCCTGCTGGACCGCCGCCTCACCATCAAGATTGCCGACTTTGGTATGAGCCGAAACCTGTACAGCAGCGACTACTACCGTATCCAGGGCCGGGCGGTGCTGCCTATACGATGGATGGCCTGGGAGAGCATCTTGCTGGTAAGGTTTGGACGAAGGGAGTTGATTTAAGATACGATCTTTATTTTGCTCCTTTTAAACTTTACACCCCTGTCATGTGTTACTTTTTGGTGGAAGTTCTGCGGTTATTCTGCTGCTGCATTCAAAATCTTCAGATACTTGAATGAATGTTACCCTGATGATACTTTCCTCTGTATTAGAGAGCTGAGAGCTGCTGTCATATGAGATAAGCTGATACGTTTTCACAGGATTCTGTCTGTAAGCACTAATCATGATTCAGTAGCTTGAAGAACCATCTTTAAAGTCATACAGCATTTTTTTGCTGTATGACTTTATTAGTCTAATATAATTGTGGAGGAATTTTAGCCCACTGTTGTAGTTCTTAGGTCTTTTTTTTCCAAACTGGGAAAACATCTGCTGGTAAATAGGTGGTCAGATATTATTGTATGTTTTTCACATGTTCGTACAGGATATTGTATTTGTTTTAAATGTTATGCACTTGTGTGGTACATGTATTTTGACTTTTGTTGCTATGATGCCAGGTCTCTCTTGGAAATGAGATTTTTAATCTCAATGAGATTTTTTACCTGGATAAATAAAGGACTAATAAATAATAATAATGATGATACTAATAGTAAAAAAATTGCTGATTATGCTACTTAGCCTATTTTAACCCCCAATACTTCACACATACTACCAGCCAAGCCAGACTCTATGCAATGCTATAAATAGTCTTTTTCAAATGACTGGTAGTCTATAAATGTCTTTAATATTCAAAAGAAGAAGAGCTAAAAGTTCCAGAAGTTTATATAGGCTTGTAATTGTATTCAAACCCTGGGGACATTTGCCTAGATCAGTTCAGCGACTTATAAAAAACATGTACGTTCCCCTCACATCTTCTTTTTTAAAAATCAACGGCTGAAAGCAGTAAAACAGTTTTCCACAAAACAAATAACAAACTCTTTACAGTTGCTTGTCTTTAAAATTGCTAGATGCATAAATGCAAATGCAAACTGTTTCACTAAAGGAAGTTTAGCTAAGAGTTCTTCAAAAGCTTCCTGCCCTCCAGAGGAAGCACCAGTAGCGGTTTGCACACTAAAACAATGAAACATCTTTTTTGCTGCAGTGTTTTCTTTCAATAACTTTCCTGTTCTGCATTATGAATGTGGTTGCATAAGTTTAATGTCTTTTGCAGCTGTAAAGTTAAGCGAAAAAACAATGGATCCAAGCGGACCCAAACCAGGTCTAAAGCAGAAGCTTTTACGTTTTTATCGTATCGTATTTTTTTGTAAGTCTCACAAAGTATCGCAATCAACATTTCATCAGCAGCTGTCTTCAGAGAGTCACTGAAAATAATAGTATTTTAAAGTTGGAGTGTTAAACTTTCAGATGTGATTTTTCTCCTCAGGGTAAATTCACCACAGCCAGTGACGTGTGGGCCTTTGGAGTCACCCTGTGGGAGATCTTCACTCTGTGTAAGGAGCAGCCCTACAGCCTGCTGTCTGATGAACAGGTCATAGAGAACACTGGCGAGTTCTTCAGGAACCAGGGCAGACAGGTGAGGCGAAACACAGGACAGAGTCACAGATTATTACCTTCTGTCACTGGATTAAATCATTTTGCCCACCTGAGAGTAAAACTGCAAACATTTAATTTAATTGCAACTGGATCCAAGACAGCTCATAGCAGTCTTTACAAACCTGGAAATCAGGACCCTTGTAAGTGCCTGCAGGATAAATTTGAGGGGCTACTAAACCTAAACCAACATTTGTCTTTTTTAACAAATCACTGGACTCTGTCATCACTCTTAATTCTCCCGTGTCCCTCACTAGATCTTCCTCTATGCCCCTCCACTCTGCCCACCTTCTCTCTTTGAGCTGATGATGCGTTGCTGGAGTCGCGATATCCCTGACCGACCCACCTTCGAGGGACTTTACCAAGCCCTGAAGCCCCACGTCAACCAGTGAGTCAAGGCTGCTGGGATCTGCTGGTTGGGATTTCCGTGGCGGTGGGACTCTTATAAGAAGACAGACTGACACAAAAGCACAGAGGACTGGAATTACAGTGCAGAGGGATTGTTGGTTTGCTTCACGGCACTAGCGACTCCCTTTTCTGAAAGACCAGGTGATGATGGAGGGAGACGTGACTAGTCAGCTCAGAGGAGAAAATATGGCAAGCTTCAGACCTTTTGGTCCATAGTGAACAAACCATTGGCAGTTTCATAGCTTCTTCTGTTTTTTTACAGCCGCTTTACCCCAAGCCTTTTGACTTGTTTGTGCCAAAAGTTGCCTTAAACCATTTGTTTCCTTCTCTTTGACTTTTAGAGATTACAAAAAACTGGATAGTCCTTGTAGTTTCTCCTTTCCCTGTGGGTTTTTATTATTATTATCATTATTATTATTATTATTGTTATTATTATTATTGTAAAGCACTGTGTCTGTGTCTCTCAGTTATTCATGTTCATATATTAATCCACACTGGAGCTAGGGCTATAGGGTCAGATTTTAGTGTAGGATTTTATTTTTTAGATTTATTCTATTTTAAAATTTTGTTGTTTTGTGGAGTTTCACAATCGTTGGTCTTTTTTTTTTGTGGATATGAATGTTGGTCAGCTGAGGTTCACGTCGCGGTGCCAAGAAGCTGAAGAAACCTGTGTGGCTCACAGACTGAAAATCAGTCGGTGGGTATCTGTGGGAAATTCTGAAAAAAAAGAACTTAAAGCCACATGAGAAAAAAACTGAATCATGCCACTTTTGTTCCCTAAGAGACAAAAAAAATGTTGAAATGCAGTTTTAAAATAAAAACAGAATTGTAAGCATCTTTGTGAAGATGGGCATGATGGTCAAAATTTATTTTGATTTTATTCAAAGTGCTTTGCATATGTAGCAAAATCGGTACCAGAGGGAAAGGTCATGGACGCCTGACCCTCAGATGCTGGTCACAGGGAGATTAACCAAGTGTCGAATACCAAGGTGTCATTTAACCTGTCGGTGTTTGTCTTTGGGGACCTGCAAAATATACATTTTGTGGATAAAAAAATCAAAAAGCATATCTGATTTAAACGTGGGCACCACGTGGTCAGAGTTTAGTGCACACCAGCATGCAAAACATTAAAAAAGCAGGATTTTCACTCAGCACTTGGTTTGTCCTCTCAAAATGAAATTCAGGTTCATTGGTCACACACGTCAGTGACACACAAATGCAAATCTGATAGTTATGAGCCCTGCTTAGGCAGCCCATCTCTGTGGGGAGATTTAAAACAGGTATCCTTTTTGATTTTTGATGGGCATTGTGGAACTTTATGAATGCACCTTGCATATCTCCTTATTTGAACTCACAAAGCTGAAGGTGTTAAGCTCTTCTCTGGCTTCATGTAGTCGGTTTTATTCACAGAAATAAACTGCAGTAATACTTACTGCATTGCTGCACATGTAGATGTCTCACCATTTGATATGTCTAGTCTTCTGTAGTCTGAATTTGCTAGGATTTGAACTCCAGACAAGGCATTTTGTCTTGACTTAATGTACCATCTACATTTGGGGCTGTGAGTTCCCAAACTACTGCGTTACAACAAGGTTCACTGATGAGTGAAAGCTGATAGACTGTGGGCAAATGGAGGCCTTACACCAAGGCTGGATTTCCAACTAGGCAAAGCAGGAAACTGGGAAAAAGCCATTTGTCTGTCACCACTGGTTGTTGCTAAAAAATGTTTTAAGTGCTTCCAACACTGAGCAGGTATTTAACCGAAGAGCGCCCTGCAATCATAGTTCATTTTCTGACCCTGTGTAGTGGAATAACCCTGTGGCAGATTGTACCATTTTAGTTTAGTTTGTCCGTAGCGGAGCCTGTTCCTGAAGTTATATTTAATCAAATGTAGGTGTAAAGACTAATGTTTCAGCTCAGAGGATCTGATTACACGGTTCATATTCAAAGGCACGCTGGTCAGGAGATCAGTGTTAGCTATCAGTGTATGTTTTACATGGGGGCCACTTAACAGGTTCATGCATCAGAGAAGTCACTGCATCCAATCACTGCAGCACCTTTACTGAAAAAACCATAAAGATTTTTATGTTTAAAAAGCAATGCATTCATTCTGACTTTGTTTTGCATAGCATTCAGATGAGTCTTGTTTACAGAACTAATGCTGGATCGATGCAGACTGTAGACTGGATTTATTGTTCTTCTGTCAGGATGTCTTAGGAGTAATAAACTTTTAACAAAAAAAACCCAAAACAATAAATGTTTCATGTCCAAATGTTTCACGATGATTTCAGCTTCAGCCAAAACTGACAAACGATACGAGCGTTGGAATTTTCATGATTCTGTCTCATCTTCAAAGTGTTGGCATTAACTTTAATCCAAGTATCAGTCCTCACCTTCCTTCTTGCAAGATTAAAAATGTATAACCGATAAGGAAGTTCATGTCGACAGTGCAACGATTTAAGCGAGCAGTTACAGATATAAGGCCATACAGATTCATATAGATAGGTGACCATAGCCAGTGAGTATTTTGCACAACCTGACAAGGGAGGGATGGATCTGACTATGAAACTGAGGGATGGGTCGTAAGGAAGGCCCGTTTGCATAAGCAAAGCATACCCTGCTTTAAGTCCAGTTAACTCTAAATGAACTGTAGTTTACAAAATAAAATTTGTGCTGAATTAGGTCAGACTAGAAACTATTGAATAAGACTATAAACTACCTGGGAAAGTCTTTACTTCACAAATGAAGTTAGCTGAAGAGAGATTCTCATAGACTTCTGTACAATCAGACTTTTTGCCACTAATGGAGTTTCCTCTGGGAAATGGGAGGTTTGAGGTACTTTTGTGTTCTGTGCCTCATTTTTCAGACACAGAGACTCTTTCTGTCTTTTCTACAGTCTGTGGATGGTAGCGGACGGTGCAGCCTTTTGACTAACTAACTCAAGTGATGCTGATAGTGGCTATCATGTTAGTAGTAGCAAGAGCCGCTTTGCCCCCATGCTTCCTGCACCATTCATTTTAACATGACTCAAACTTCTGATGTGTCTGTTTTCAGAGTTCTTGTCTAATGTATAAAGGTGGTAAAGCATAATTTAATGTCTTTTTTTTTTTTTACTGTTTAGGTCACTCAGTTAATGTCAGTGTGTATTATTTGTATGCAGTACACATTTGCAGTATTTTAAATCCTCCCTGAGAACAAATCGTATAAAATTAAAAATGGCGCGAACGGAGAAAGACCAAACATGTAGATTTTTGAGTACATTTTTCTGTGTTTTGTTGTTGTTGCAGTAGTGTTTTGTTATCTGTACTGTATCTTACATTTCTTTCAGCGTGTTTGTGCGAGTGTTTAAGAGAAAGTGAGATACTGAGTGAGTCTTTTCAACATTCCCTTGAGCACTGGGAGCTAGTTGAGGTTAAAGTGGTTAACTGGATTTGCTCGGTTGTGCCAAATTATGTTAACTAAGCAAAAGAGGGAGTTGGGTTTTGTTGTTGTTGTTGTTGTTGTTTTCAAGGCAAGAGGAAAGATGGACAGAAGGAAACCACTAAACTCAATCTCCCAGAGTCCTTTGCTACAGTGAGCCTGTGTATTTTGTTTTGGTTCCATTTGAGAAATCTTTTAGTTTGATAGTGTACAGTATAATTGGTCTATAATATCTCAGTGTGTGAATGCAGATTAGGTGTGGTAATTTTTATTAATAATTAATTGTCTATCTGAATTTATAGCTATTTCTGTTTGTTTTCCCTTTTTTTTTTTTTTTTTTTTTACACAGGAATTCAGCATTTATGGACATTTTTCTGAACAAGATGTTCTGTTTTGTTTCCCTGTTGTGTTCACAGTAATTTCTCATCCACACTGTTTAATCTTTGCTCCCATCTTCAGTATGTTTCAGACACATATTGTACATAGGCTAGTAGCTGTTTATATTAATATATAGGGAGGAGGAAGCTTGGTGTTCTCTGGTCCCAAGTGGTTTTCACTCTGTACTTTATCTCACTTTGGTTTGTTTTCCTATAATAAACAGTAAATGTGTCAAAGATGGGGTTTTTTCTTTTGTCTTTGTTTGTTTGTTTGTTTGTTTGTTTGTTTTTTTCATGAGTAGAGAAAACACTGCAAATTGAAATCTAAGCTTTTCAACAGTTGACGTTACAGTTTTCAGTCTAGACCACATCGATGTTCTGTACAGCAGGGGGCAGCAGAGAGATTTAAAACACACACGTATACAGGACAGCCTATATGTGGAAATGAGTCCTAGAGAAGCTTTGTTGTTCTGAAGGAACACTGAAGGCCTGATTTCTGCACATTTTTATGCCTTTTGTTTCAGGTTTGAATGTTCTGTGAGGATTTACGCCTTTTTGGTTTTTTTTCCAAGAAAAATAAAGGTTAGCAGGGATCCAACACAATAACAGGGTCCGTGGTGGGCAGGAACTTTTTTGTGAATTAAGGCACTGGTAATAAAACGTAACAGCCAATGATTAAAAATGACAAATTTCAGGCTCTTTAAGCTCTACTTTGGTCTCAACCTCCTCGGGAAAATATGTCTAGAGTAACCGTGGGTTTACCAAACTATGTGGGTTACATTATTAAGCCAAGATTGTTGCATCACTCGCTCCCTGTTCAGTGTAGAATTGAATTAAATCCTTCTCTTCATAAACAAGGTCTTGAATAATCAGGCCTCATCTTGTCTTAAAGACCTTAAGTACTGCATTACTGGGATATTTAAAAGTAGAATGGGAGCTTTCATGCCTCTCATTTGTGGCACTAACTCTCAGTTTGGATTCGGGAGACAAACACCCTCTTTCATAATGTGTTAAAGGTTTTCAGTTGGCTGGACTGCAGGCAGGGCAGTTTAGTACCTGGACTCTTCTACTACTTCTTCTACTATAGGTGCTGTGTGCGGTTTAGTATTGTCATGTTTAAATATGCAAGGACTTCCCTGGAATAAGACATCATCTGGATGGAAACATGTGTTGCTCTAAATCTTGTATATACCTTTCAGCATTGTTGATGCCTTTTAATGTGTGCAAACCACCAGTATAGGCACTAATGCAACCTCATACCATCAGAAATCAAACAGCTTTCCCATTTGGATTTCTCTGACTACAGAAGAGCTTTTCCACTTTGCCTCAGTCCATTTTAATGAGCTTTAATGAGCCACCGTTTCTGTTTTCAGACATTGCTTCTTCTTTGCATGATAGCACTTAAATCTGGATTTTAGGACTGGAACAGGGAATTGTGTTCACAGACTCACAGACGATGATTTGTGGAAGTTTTCCTGAGCATGCAGTGATTTCCATGACAGATGCATCCCTGTTTTCAATGCAGTGCCCCCTGCAGTTCTAAAGATTACAAACATCCAATACTGAGTTTTGGCCTTGTCTCTAGCACACAGAGATTTCTCCAGATTCTCTTAAACTCTTGATGATATTATGTACTGTAGATATTAGATATTCAAAATCAATTTTTTTACAGATTGGTGAACCTCTGCTTATCTTTACTTCTGAGAAACGATGCCTCCCTAAAGATGATCTTTTTTTCCCCCCTTTCTAGCCTTCTGATGCCCCATTTGACTTTTTTTTTAAAATAGGGATTGCTGCCATCAAATTAAAAATGACTTGTTTTAGTTTTCCCATTTGAAACATTTGATATGTTTTCCATGTTCAATTGTGAATAAAATATGACTTTATGAGATTTGCAAGTCATCTCATTGTGTTTTTATTTCCATTTTACTCAACATTGCAACTTTTCTGGAATTGGGTTTTGGTCTCTTTTAATTGAGATGTTTCTTTTGTATCTAGGATTTATCATGCATCATAATCAATCAGTTAGTTTCCGTAGTAACTGCACAAATTCAGTAATGAAAGAGAAGTGTTATAAAACCTTTGCAGGTTGCTCATGAACTCTGCAGGAATCCTGACAATCACAGATTTTGTAACTGTCCTAAATTTGGCAAAGAAGCCAAAGGCAGAGGTTTGCCTGCATGTGTGGGCTCAGTGCCGGCAGATTTCATAAGGGTGGTTCACGGCCAAAAAGCACGGCGCAGGTTTTACTTTGATGGAAGTTTGTTTAAAGTTGCCATGTCTCTCTGTAGGTATGAAGTGTAAATGTCTCTTGGTTGATAAATTGACAGCCTAAAAATGTGCTGTAAGTTTAAAAAGCACTAAAAACCTTCCACACGTGTGAAGGTTTACACAACACTGGGCAAGGTGACAACAGCTTTTATACAAGTGGTATGATGCTAGAGTAGATCCAGCCAAACCCAACCTGACTGTAATTGTTGGTGCTCTGCTCCCTGCTGTCCTTCCAAATGTGCGAGTAGGACTGGTCACAGTAGGGACTATTTTTGTCTCTTTAGTGTGAGAGCTGTCACGTACACCAAAAGCTTCATAGAGGACTGAGAATAGCTTGAGCCATTTCATTTTTGAACATTTACTTTCCTTTCACTTTAAAGGCCGTCAGTGACAGAATGACAATTAGCAAGTGGAGTACGCGAACATTTGGAATGGAAATGCCTTTAAGTTTCATTCTATGTCCAAGTCCTGCGTTTGGGTCCGTATCCTGCCACAGTACACACCTTGAAAGGTGCAGCACTGTGTACCTATTTTATATACCTATTTCACCTTGAGACTGCCACCAACATTTTGCAGACTGGCTGAGAAATATACATTTTTCCATAGTGATCTGTGGTTACCAGATGGTCTCCAGGCCTGTATGACTGGAACCTTATGTTACCTGTGCATTTCCATGACTCTGCTACTTTCAGCTGCTCCCTTAATCCCAAGAGCGCAAGCACCTCGGCACAGATTTACACCAGATATACTTCCTGACAAAACCCCAAATGGGATTTGGGTCTCCATCTATGATTGGACCAAACCAAACCTTACAGTTTTAAGGTGAATGTGTAAACCACTACACTATGGAGTCTCTTGCTTCTCCTTACTGATTCTTCTTCCCACCTTTCTTCAGCTCATAAGGTTTTCTACTGTGGTGAAGAAAAGGTAACAAGGAAAATGTTGTAGGGAGTAAATGTTTTTTTTAGCTTTTCCACTGAACCCTCAGTCTTTGTTAGGTTGCCATTTAATCTCCGTTCTGTTTCTCAGTTTTCCATTTTTCTGGCTCCCAAATTTTGATTTGCTTCTAAATAAATAGATCCTTTCATATTTACTGCCAGCCATCAGTCCCATCCAAAAACCTTTATATTTAAATTTGCAGATAAATTAATGTAATCTACATCAGTTAAACATAAATAGTTATAAAACCAGAACTCTTCTAACTCTGGTTTTTGCATTATGTTCACTCGTGGAAGAATCTGGATGTCTGTATAAACTCTCACAGCTCCTACAGAGCAAACAGCAGGATGCTATAAGCCAGTCATGAATGAATCGAAGCAACAGCACAATCTTTAATCTTTAACTGAATAAAATATGATACACGGAGGAATGTTAAGCCTTGTGTGCACAGATAAAGGATTCGGGTCATTCATTAAATAATGCCACTGTTGTGTTTTGATGCAGGTAAATGCCCATGTGCCATTTTAAGAACTCTGTTTTAATTCTTATTTTGCCAAAAATAAATATATCTTGAAACCCTAAGAATCCGGAAAATAATAATTGTTTTCAAGTTCAAACATCTGGCTGAATAAAGCCTCATTAGTTTGTGTCGATTAAAGATTTAATGGTCCATGTCAGGAAACAGGGTCCCTGCAGGAGTTATAATAGGAAAGACCACAGAATAAAAAGGATGGAAAGAAGGAACCAGCAAATTGGTCCTAAATGGGCCAAATCACGCACAAGATTGAGGGCTTGGTGTTATTTTTCTCTAACATCACTTCAAAGAATGAAATTATATTATTTAAAATTGATTAGCTTAGGTGCTGAAATGTATGGATGACCATGAACAAAACGTTTTATTTCCTTTCCCTTTGTGAAAGTAAATTACATTTTAGAATGATTTATATTTTAAATGTTTGTTACTTTGGGAGTGTTAATTGATATTTCCGCCTCTAGAACTGCTCTCAGGGGTTTTGACACAGTTAGTGCTCTGAGGAATTTTACAAAAGCCTTTTGCTTTGCTTTGATTTGTTTTATTTAAATGGAGCTTTTCTAGAGGTCTCTGTTTGAGTGTAACAATCAGATTACTACAAGCGAGCAGGTGGCAGATACTGAACTGTACATGGAGAGCAGAGACCACCAGATGAAAGTACCAATGCCAACAACGTGCAGCCCTGCCCATACAGGGTGATTGACAGGTTCTCTCGTCAAAGTAACTGCACAGAAATGACAACCCCCACGCTCTGCTGTTTATGGGTGCTATCTGTCCCCCAGCTGTTTGACCTCAGGATAGAGGAAGGGGCCAGCTAGTTGATGTGTTTTTCATGAGTTTCTCAGCAACTTTACAAGCAGATCAGCAGCAATGAAGTGAAAGCAATGCTCTGGTTGGATGGATGGATGGATGGATGGATGGATGGATGGATGGATGGATGGATGGATGGATGGATGGATGGATGGATGGATGGATGGATGGATGGATGGATGGATGGATGGATGGATGGATGGATGGATGGATGGATGGGAAGACTAGTTAACTGCCTATATTTTGATTCCAAATTTTTCACCTTTTATATAACATTTTTTGGTTTTGGTAGCATGGTAGCTTTTTCAAATATCCAAAAATTTCAAAAATTCGTATGGATTAGTTTAAATTAAATAAAATTTAGAGGACAAAGATGGAAATAACTACAGACAAATACAATAAAGATCACAGTGAAAGAGTGTCTGAAGGCCTGACTGATTTACAGCTTCACTTGTTGACTTGTTGCCTTTTAACCATAATCAGTAGACACACACACACACACCGGGGGAAACCTGCTGTTTGGTTTCTTGACCTATGGATGGATGGCATGTGCTGGGGCTGGAAATAAAACCCACAAAGCTGCAATTAGACAACCACATTTTTTTTAATTCGTCCAAGTTTAATTTGTCACCAATTATTTGATGACACTTTTGGAACAGCACCATAAGCCACTGACTCAACCAGCTCAACTCGCAGAAAGTCATACTAACACATTAGCAGCTGAAGCCTCCCTTTAAGGGTGAAAAAAACACTTTTTCTTTTAAAAATGATTCATTATGATATATTTTTTTATTTTATTCTGATGATTAAGAGTGATTTTTCAGAAAACAGTCTCTTTTTTTGGTTGTTTAAATATCACATGTTAAATTGTGACACACAAGCTTGTGAATGTATCTGGTGTGATATAATCAGTGTTTTCACACTAAATTGATGTAACTGCAGCTTTGTACTGACCAGGTAAATAAGAATGTTTTTAACCCATTCAGCCATGCACACTGCAGTTTACTGCCACCCAAAGTCTCATGAATATGGTTTCTATTAGAAAAAATACACAAACGAGGGATTGGTAATGATTTTGTACTTCATCTTAAATTGATTCTTTAAAGAAATCTACCATGGGGTGCAAGGCGTGACCTTACTTCTGAAGTGGGTGCCAAAAGACATTTGAGACCCCCTACTGTAGTTTAACACATGGTTAGAATGAAGTGCTGTCACGTGCCTCACGTGTCTAAGTTGTTGAATGCAGGTGTGCCACTGACTAACATCAAACCTTAAACGTGGTTTAAGACGGGGAGCTGACAACACAATCATGTTGTTGTTTTTTTCAATTTCGTGGCTTTGTTATGGATTTCTTGTTTCATCCACTGTTTTCTACACATACCAAAGGTGATGATGATGTTTGTAATGATGAAGGTACTGCTATTGTGCCTGGTTTCCATGGGTTGTTATGTGTCCCGTGTGCAGTAGGCACCCTCCAGGTAGCCAGCCCTCATTATGAGGCTGTTTAAAGTGCTCAGATCAGGCCGACACCTGCTTCTCATTGGGAACAGCCTTGTATTGCTGAAAGGGAAGTGCAGTGAGCTGTGATAAAATCCGCCCTCCTTTGATCTTCACACAAATGTTGTAAAAAGCGGCTCTTGTTCAGGCAGTTCACTTTTTCCTTTAGCAGTGAAGGAATCAGTTAAAATTTGTACACGCGGCTACCTGCAGCTACTCACCAAAACACCATGCAAAAGCATTTCTGCTCCAACACAAAACCCCAAAAGGCAACCTGGTGTGCTTCTATGAATTTAAGACAAAAGGAATCAGTATGATTTTCATGCATATCTGGTGTAGATTGATGATTTCTTAGAGAAATATTCTAAGTATTTGTTTTCCTGTGCAGATAAACTCTGCAGCAGACAAGACAAGAACACATTTCACATGTAGTCAAAAATGCATAATTACAACAATATAACAGCAGTATTTACACTGCATCATATTTCTGTTACAAACCACAGATAAATCAAACAAAGTCTACGACCGCTCCAAGTCCTGCAAGCCTCCAAGTCTACGACAAGCAAGTCAGACAAGCAGGCTGCTGCAAGGCCATGAAGCATTTTATTGAGAAGTAAAAGAACTGTAAAATCATTATGGAAACCTACAGGCAGCAGGTAGTTATAAAGTTATGTTTTCACCTTCTAGTCTACTGTGTCTGATATTTGAAGCCAGAAAGAAAATAAGTGGCAACCACAAGAGCTGAATGGGTTGATTTTAGTTGCACAAGCTTGGAGTGCTGCATTTGTACTGCCTGCAACTTTATACATGTCCTGAGGTAATGAGCAAAAAGTACCTGCCTTGTAATATGGGCAGGGCTTGGAGCAAACCTTTGTAGAAAGTAGATGACCCCATCAACCCCATCAACAATGTGAAATTCATAGTGCTTGATAATGAGCTTGTTTAGATTTTTTTTCTCTTTACTTTACCCCACTTCTTTAATTATAATTTATAATCTTTAATTGCATATGGCAAATCCCCAAGCTTTACCATCTGAAGCCCTGAATTAACATTGCTGAACAGGGTTTTCTTCACAAACAAACAAACATGTTGATTGGACAATTTCAGTGCCAGTTTCAGGTATCAGTATTAACAGGAATTAATCAGTTAAAAGGAATAAATTAGGAACTGAGAGAGAAATATACTTAACATTTTGAGTAATGATTAGTCTTGAGACAGTTTCTGGGTACCAACATAATTAAAATCTATTTTCCTTCTCTGAGCTTCTTCCAAACAATGACTGCAGAGCTGGTGAGACTCCTGTCATTACAGTAGATGAAGCAGCTGATCATTTGCAGATGCTCCACTGTTCCTCCGGGGAACAATGAACAGGTTCATTATCAAACTGTGGATACCAAAATAAGTATTTTGCACATTAAGCGACATGAAAACAAGGACAACAAACTGCAAACAACATTTTCAAGGTCTCAGACAAGAGCAAGCAGATTTTTTACCATCTCATTAAAGGAAATATACAAGGACCAAGGTAAGGATACAGGTTAGGTTCTCCTTAAAGTGTGTAAAGACCACTCCGGATGGAAACATAACTCACTGACATGTTAAACAGAAAATGTATAGTGTAACCTAAAGCATTTGAAGTGATTTATCTGGATTGGTTTAAAGGGAAGGAGCTGTGGCTCTGTGGGTGGCAGGTTGTGTTTTACTGTGCACTCAGAGGAGGAAACTTCTCAGTTGGTAAGTGCTTCAATTTCAGCTTTTTTTCTAAAGCATCCTGAGCGCTCAGCATGAGAGGAGCTTATTATTTTCCAATAAAGCCAGACAAAACCTGTAGGTGTCGAGTCACTGGAGCACACCTTATTATGATTAAAAATATGTTAAAAAAATATGATATATGTATTTTTAATACCATAAATACCCACAAAATATAAGCCCCTAGTTTTGGGCCACAAATAACTGGAGCATACTGGACTCCTTTTTTACCCTGAGAGGTCTTTTTTCTTCTTTTTAAATGAAGGGTGGACACGCTAAAGCAATAGTGAGTCAGAAATCAGTATCTTTAGATCTCTGAGTAAAGTTGAGCAGCTCTGGC
The DNA here is from genome assembly GCF_057382275.1 of Copadichromis virginalis. NCBI lineage: Eukaryota > Metazoa > Chordata > Actinopteri > Cichliformes > Cichlidae > Copadichromis > Copadichromis virginalis. The sequence continues at coordinate 35,213,823 of NC_140629.1, forward strand.
CACAGACATAATTTGACTGAGACAGGACTGCTATGAAGTCAAAGCATCACCCTAATTACGCCTCATCCTGTGAAGAGGAGACAATAGCCTGGAATTTAAAAGTGAAAAAGAAGGAGCTGTTTTTGGTGCCGTCTTTTCTAGTAAAGCTTGATAAGATTTTAGTTTCGAAATGTCTCAAACCAACTCCTTCTGACATGCAGCGGTTTGCTTTCTTTTTTTCTTGTTCATAAACATCAAACTTTCTGAATCACAGTCAAAATTACTTTACCATGCTTCATGGAGAAATCCATCCACAGCATTGAAATCTGGAATTTAAAGGTTTTCATGCATTGCTGTCATGATCCATTTTAAATCACAAATCTCCCCTGATGATATTTTCCATTTGCCACATTTGGGTAAAGCTGCAGTTTCATGATATCTGGTGCTCCTGAGCTGCATCTGCAGTTTGGGTTTGGCTGGGATATGAACTATAATTGTGAGGCCTGGGGAAAAGCCTCAATGAAAACAAATAGGACAATGTGTAAAACTGCTGGTCGAGCCTTCCACATGTTTAGTGTAAAAATCAGGAGCCTCTTTCAAACATGTAAACCAAGACAATAAACTTCACATTGTGTGTGAAAGAGACAGAGAGCATCTGTATTTTTTTGTAAAGTCTCTAAATGCAGTGCTGTACTTTCAGCAGCACAGAGGGTTGTCATTGGTATCATAACTTCTAAGGTACTGCCTCTGTACCCTTGTAGTTTGTGCCTTACATAGACTGTTCGTGAACCTCTACTAACATTTTTTCATCTTGATGTAATAGCACCAAACTGGACATTTTAAAAAGTCATCAAACTTCAGAACTATTAATAATTCATTGTATGGTAGTCTTCTGACCTTAATAAACACTCAAAGCTTTATTATTTCTGCACTTATGACCAGTTTTAGAAGCAACAATTAATGTAATATGCATGTGTTTAGACTGAGAGACTAAACAGTTGCTACAACAGGGAGAACGGAGGCCTCATGCTGTCAAACCCAAAACCTTCTTGCTGTGAAATGTCAGTGCTAAATTCTTCCTCATACTGCAATTAGGAAAGAAAGATAAACATAACATAAACCTGACAGAATGCATGAAATACATTCAGTCAACTTACAAGAAAATACAGTAAAAGCTTAATATTTTAGAGAAAAATGCATATTTTACCTGATTTCTTTTCATACTTAGCTAAGTTGAAATTGCCTCCTGTTATCACACCTTAAACTCTATCAGACATGGTGTCAATATACAACTTTGGCTACTTTAAAACATAAACTTGCAAAAAGGTACATGTAGTTACAGTGAGGTCCAGTAACTGGCTCCCAGGGTACTTTTGTGAGATTGTACTTGCAGTGGAAGGGCCTGACTTTAACTCTAATTTCTACAGTGCACTTGTGAACTTCGTAAAAAATAATTCCCATTTGATAGCACACAGCTGGAGACTGCTGGGAAACTTACTGGACATCTACAAAACTCAGTTTCAACTGTATGCTTTTTTATTTTTTGAGTTGAAGCGAGAATAAAGAAGTTACAATTACACCAAATGAGAGTCTGAAGCCACATCTGATACTTAAACTTAAACCACCTCTCCCTCTCTCTCTCTCTCTCTCTCTCTCTCTCTCTCTCTCTCTCTCTCTCTCTCTCTCTCACTCTCTTGCGCTCAAACATTTGAGAGGAAGTCCTTGAATCAGCAGCTGTGTGGCTGGAAAAAGAGCAACTCTCATTAAAAACTCAAGAGATTTGCTATTAATAATGAAGGAGCTCTCCCCCATCGTTTTGCTGATTTCTTTTGCACACATTTGTTTCCTCTGTGCTTTTCTGGATGGAGCTCGCGCCCAGGAAGGTCCTGCTGCTGATTCACTTCGTCGGGGGTTGACATGGCAACATAACGGGCAGGTTTTCAGCATCCTGAGCCGTGGCTCTCAGTACAGGCCCTCCGCAAGGAGGCAAAGCGGATCACCCAGCCAGGGGAACCCCGTGGTTGTCCTCAGCAGTGCTAACGATACAGCCCGGGGCTCCCCGAGGGTCCCTGCGGCCAGCAGCTCGGCGCAATTACGCGCCATGACGCACCAGCGGCGGCAGCGACCTGACTCCGGCGCGGTTGGACGGGAGGACGTGATGGTGGGAGATGATCCCTACAACCCGTACAAGCCTTCCAACTATGACCCTTACTATAACTACTACAACTCGTACTACAGACCTAGACCTCGGGTTCAACCCCGACCCGGTTATGGCACCAGCTACCACCAGAATGGTAAGAAAACTAGCTTGCTTATTCATTAGGACGTCACTGACAAACCATCACAAAACAAGCTGGCATGATTAAAATCAGTAAAATTACACAAACGTAGGTTTTTTTTTTTCATAAGACTGTGAGCTTACCATATATTTAAACACCTCACATCGCTTGTGTTAAGTGTTGGCTCATAACCTCATGTTATTTTGTCTACATGCAGCTTTTTATAGGCTCAGCGTTCATGCTCAACCAATAACCCTTTAAATGTTGACTTGAAATAAGGTAGATTTGGAGTTTCTACAGCCTTCCTCCATATACACAATGCCTGCAGGTGTTTCAGTGTAAAGATCCTGTAACAGCCCATTTCAGCTTTGACTATTTGGCACGACCAGTTTATAAGTTTTTCCTAAGCACATTTATAATATGCCTTAAGGGGCTGATCTTAAAGCTAAATGTTGCTGGCTTTCAACTTAGACCTACATGTTAAACTACACGGTATCTCAGTAGTATACTGAGCCAAGGTGTCACTTTTAAAGTTTAGTTTAAAGGTTTTACTTTCTGATGTCATAATGTCATGTGAGTGAAAGTGGAAAGGGATGAAAACAGTATACATCTGCCGTGTCTTGTTTGCAGGACTCCCTGATCTGGTTCCTGATCCATACTACATCCAGCTCGCTACCTACGTCCAGAGAGTGCCCATGTACAACCTGCGCTGTGCTGCAGAGGAGAAATGCCTTGCCACGTAAGATAACACAGCTGACTGCAGGCCTCGGTTCTGCTGCCTGTTATCAGATATATTTTATTTTCACACTGTGCGTTTTAAAATTCACCAATCAGCTGTAACTTCACTTTGAGTATGAGTGACTGATTGAACGAAAAACTAATGTGTGAATGGACAAAATAGTTTTTTTAGTTTCAGATGTGAAACAGTATAAAAGGAGAGGGACAGATGCCTTCACTAATAACTAGCTGCACAGTCAGACAAATGCTGGTGTCCTTTTTTACTCCCATTGAGATAATTTCTGTGTATGACATAAAAATGTGAAGCTAGGACTGACCAAAATTCAGGAGCTCAGTGAAGGAAGCTGACAACTTACTGCAGGTTCGTTCAGCAGCGCCCCCTGGTGTGCAGACGTCAGCATATACACACAAGTTTGTTTTTTACATAGTATCAGAATCAGAGTCAGAATTTATTGCTAAATCTTGAGCAAATTTATAATATTAGGAAATTGCTGCGGTACTTAGTGCGAAACATACTATAAGACACAGACTTAAATAAATATAAAAAGTGCTAAGCAGATATATGTGTGTGTAGATAGATAGATAGATAGATAGATAGATAGATAGATAGATAGATAGATAGATAGATAGATAGATAGATAGATAGATAGATAGATAGATAGATAGATAGATAGATAGATATCAACTGATGCTGTGCTTGAGAGTCACCATCTACCGGAACCAAATTCCTTGTATGTATCTGCACATATAAATGGCCACTAAACACGATTCTGATTCTGATGAAGTGCTGTATTTGGGTAACCATCTACCTGTGTCCCAAAAGAATATTATATGATTTATAAGATACATTTAATAACATACTTTACATGGAACATACCTCATCTACTGAAATTCCAAATCATTTCCATTTCAGTGATGGACACAAGACTCAGTGTTTGTGCAGAATTCCCTCTTTTATTCATTCAAACTGAAGACTTGACTTTGAGCTCGTCTCTCGCCATCATCTCTCCTCCTCTAGGTCTTCTCGTTATTCTCAGGATTATGACACCAGAGTTTTACTGAGGTTTCCTCAGAGGGTGAAGAACCAGGGAACGGCCGACTTCCTGCCCAGCAAACCTCGATATGCCTGGGAGTGGCACAGCTGTCATAAGTAGGTTGCCAGATGAAAGGGTTTAAGAGATTCACGTTGGTATACATTTATTATCCCAGTATTGTTCCTGGACTTACTTTCCCAGTTATTTGGTAGTTTACTGCCACACTGTGACTTTATTGTGGTGTTATTCAGTCACTTCCACAGCATGGACGAGTTCAGCCTGTACGAGCTGCTGGATTCCCGAACTTATAGTCAAGTGGCTGAGGGTCACAAGGCCAGCTTCTGTCTGGAGGACACCTCCTGTGATCCAGGATACTATCGCCGCTTCGCCTGCACCTCACACACTCAGGTACAAAAACACATTGGGGACAATATGGAAGTAAATTCATTTATATATTGGATTACTTCTATATTACTATTAAGGAGAAAAACACATTAACCTGACTTGTAGACGTCATATCTTTTATAAATATGACAGAGTACTGTATAATGAGTACTTTTGATCTTATGAAGCAGTTCTTAGTTTCAGCTAAAGCAACTTTTTTCCTGGTTCCTGAAAGCTGAAAACTCATTGATGCCATTTTTTTTTTACAAAAAAAAGAAGAAATCAATATTTAAAAAATCTTAATATTAAAAGGAACAAGGAAAAAGTACTCTTGCTTAACAATATGTAGCCTAGTTTAGGGCCTGAAACTAGATGATTTCTGAGCTCACAGACTGTAGACAGCACAGGTTTTTATTCTATAAGAGCCATGTCTCTTACAACTAGGGATGGGTATCGAAAACCGGTTCTTGTTGAGAACCGGTTCCCACTGTTTCAATTCCTTGGAATTGTTTGCCATTTTTGCAAACGATTCCCTTATCGATTCCAGTCGCCCCGAATGACGTCATCACGTTGCGGAGCGTCATTTACCTGGCAGGAAACACGGCGCGTAAGCGGCTCAAACGCTCAAAAGTTTGGTTATACTTTACGAGAACGGATGACAACAGGGCAACTTGCAATACTTGCAAAGTAGATGTTTAATTTAAGGGAGGAAACACTACGAATATGCAAAAGCATTTGCTCACAAAACATGCGATGACCTTAAATGAATGTCGTGTTTTTAATTCCGCTCCGGACTCGTGAATCTCAACCCAGCAGCAGCGGTAACGTTTGCACGTCCTCTCCCGTTAATGCGGCAGGTAAATAATCAACTAACAGTGCATATTATGTTAGCGCGATCTGCCTTATTACAAAACCTGCCATTACTGTGCATTTAGGTGACCATGATGAGAGAGACAGAGTCTGGCTCAGATGCTGGCAGCTCTCGCTGCAGTCTACCGTTAGCGTCTCCTTTCAGACCAGGATAGACGAATGTCACCGAGCAGTGACTAAGTTTGTGGTAAAAGGCTTGAACCCATTTGCCACAGCAGATGCCCCCGATTTTCGGTAAGTGAATGTGTTTAATTGTAGGCAGGGACATTACTGGATATTCTTGTGTAATTGCTACAGAATAATTTATGTTATACTTTGTTATTGCTACAGAAGAATATTTATTTTATTATTTTACATTTACAATTTTTTTTCCTGGGGCCCCTTTGACACCCCATTGAAGAGCCGTAGGCTGTGGATCTCTTAAGATCTCACTGTTGGGCTTGTAAGGCCATGTTACTCCTAAATTTCTATCTTGTTCAAAGAGAAGATATAAAACAAAGTTCTAAGCTAATCGACCTTAGTGTTCTCCTTTTTTAAAGAGAATCGATAAAGAATCGAATCGTTAAACAGAATCGAAAATGGAATCGGAATCGTGAAAATCTTATCAATACCCATCCCTACTTACAACCATTAATTATATATATTCAGCAATTCATCATTTAGCACATTAATTTTCATTCGGTCTGACTAATAAACTATTTGACAGCTTGAATGCAATTAAGCTACATTGCAAAACAGACTCCAGCAACAGTGGGACGTAGGACAGGACCCCCTGGTGGTGGCTGAAGCAAGTGGAGTTTGAAAGGCAGAATGACGGAAGAAGACTGAGATTTATAGCACATCCAGGGCTGATCGGCTCACATGGGGAGGCAGGATAATAACTGGTCATGATGAAAGAATTAAGTTTGACAGCGTTTAAAAGCAGAAGTGATGCAAAGAATAGATTAGCAATCCAAACACCCACAAATGCAGCCAGATGAATGAATACAGCTATCCCTTATTGACGTTACGCATAAGCCTCAACAAAAATGTCTTAAAATTGTGTTGTGAATGTTTATATTAAGTTCACAGGACTGTGTTAATGTGGAGTTTTTTTCCCTTTGTTTTCTAATAGGGTTTGAGTCCAGGTTGCTATGACACCTACAATGCTGACATCGACTGTCAGTGGATTGACATCACTGACGTCTCTCCTGGAAAGTACATCCTGAAGGTCTGATTCACATGTCATGGTTTTGACCGTTCTGTGCCTTTTTAAAATACAAAACAATATATTATTGAGTTGTTAAAGATTGAAAATAGTAAAGTTTTGCCAAATGTTGTTGATTTGGTCATATAATTTTCACCTTCTGCACTGATGAGTGTTGTAATACACTCCTTTCCTGTCAGGTGACAGTAAACCCCAGACAGCAAGTTCCAGAGTCCAACTTCAACAACAACATCGTTCGATGCGATGTTCAGTACACCGGCACCTCTGCACATGTGTCCGGATGCACCGTGACAGCGTGAGAAACCTCTACGTTTCCTTTACTGTTAATTCAGGCTGATTTGGTGAAGCTGTGAAATAGAAGAACAGCCATAGAACCATGTGATTACATCACAAGAAATCAGCTGATGCATTTTAACATAAGGACGTCATTGGGTGTTAGCGAGACCTGCTGTGATATTCTGTCTGGAGATGGTGGCACTAACAAAAAGACAGGTGGCCGAGGTGGAGGTGGCAGAACTGAAGATGCTTCACTGGGAGACAGCTGGATGGACGGGATTAGGAATGAGTATATCAGAGGGATAGAGCAGGTTGAGCAATTTGGACACAACGTTAGAGAGGCAAGGCTAAGATGATGTGGACATGTGCAGAAGAGGGATAGCTGATATACTGGAGAGAGGAGCTAAATATAGAGCTGTCAGGGAGGAGGAAAAGTGGAAGACCACTAAGAAGATTCATAATTGTAGTGAAGGAGGATATGTAGAAGAGCAGTGTGGCAGAGGGGGATGCTAGGAAGAGGATGAGATGAAGATTTTTCTGTGGTGACACATTAACTTGAATATCTTTGGACTGTGGGAGGCAACCAAAAATACCTGGAGAGAACCCATGCAGGTACAGGGAGAACATGCAAGCTTCTTACAGAAAGACTCCAGCTGACCAGCATGTTGAAACCAAGAACCCTCTCCCTTTGAAGCGATAGTCCTAACCATTACATCATTGGATTATAGCCTGGTAAAGCCCAGACAGAGAGTGGGTAACTCACTAATCTGTGCTGCTTTGTGAAACAGCTCCTTCTACACCTGAGAAAAGATTCAGTTACAGACATAAATTCTGTACTGATTACGGATTTTTTATTATAGATTTTCCAAAACTAGAAAGTGAAGACTTCCTTTCAGGTATAAAGGTGCAACTGTGTTCTGTGATTGATGATCACATGTAAAAGGTGCAACTGCAGGTTTATTAATCAGCTGATTTGTCTAAGTAGTAAAAAAAATATCAACATTTGTTGTGATTCTTTATGTTGTTTCAACCTGTGGAGTTCCACCTTATTTCCTGACTTTGTTCTGGGGAACACATCCACTTCCTACTGTCTCTACAAGATACCCACAGCTCAGTTTAATATTTCACCGAAGCCAGAATTCTGCATTTTGCTGACAGAAAAGTAAACTTAATTTTACGTCTCTGAGTAAAAATACAGGATGTTTCTTTAGCTTTTATCTAATTTATGAATTCAGAATGACTGGAACCAACTACCTATCAATCATCAGTACCTTTGCTTTGCTTTTTGCAGCTATTGAGGTGAATCCCTGGATATGAGCCTGAAGATGAACATAGAAGACGCATACAGAGCTGCACAGGAGTTAAACTTACAGTTTGTTCGCATGTGAGTCAGATGATTCAAATATACACAATAAAAAATACTCAGGACATGGAAATACCTGAAATAGGGACGATATGCTGATTAATATTTTAGTATTTTTGAGTTACTGGGGTAGATGATCGATTTATGATGGATCCAAACCAGAGATGGAAAATAACTCAGTTTGTGGCTTTCACAGCAGTTCTGATTCATGACATGTGTACTGTATTTCTATATTGAGAGAGACGTTGTACTTTTTGCTTCCATACTACTACATGTATCTGACAGTTGGAGTTACTGGTTTCTTATTTTTTTCTTACTTTGCACATTTAGTTTTTATATCCAACATAAAAGTTTGTTTAAAGAAGCTACTTTTTACCCAAAGGCCATTAGATACACTTTTTTAGCCTAAATAATTTCAGGGCAGGATTGAGTAGGAATTTATTTGCCTTTATATCATGTTTTTTCTTTTAATTTAGTTTTCTCATGACCTCGTGCGCTTTTTCTATTTTAAACTGCAAAAAACTATTTCATGTGAGTCGGGCAAAACAGACACGCATGCTCTCTCTGCGCTTCTATAGACTGCTTCAGTATTAATTTAATGTTTGAAACTTTAAACACATTTCGATGACAGTTTCTTGGCATTTTTAAATATAATGGACATTTCATTTTTTCAGTATCCTGTACGATTTAATAGGCTTTTTTGGTGCTATAGACTAGATTTTTGAGTTTTGGTGCTAAAATATATAAAGTTTGCACTTTGTGTTTACGAATTTAAAAAACGAACAAAAAAAAAATCCTGCCTGTAAATCCTTTACAAGTGAGTAAGTGTGTGTGTGTGTTTGTGTGTGTTAACTGTGTAAACACAGTACACAGTGTGTGTGCCTGATGACCTGTAACCACACATACCTGCAGAGCTGTGTATAGGCCAAGCTCATGTCTCATGCTATCATCCTACATTTCTGCTTCATATCACACTAATAAAGTTTGCTTGAATGTGAAGTCATTCGTGTTAACATTTGTCTGTTTTAATGTGAGTTTTCACCGTGTCCACCGGCAGCTGTGGCTCAGGTGGTAGAGCAGGCTGTCAACCAATCAGAAGGTCAATAGATCTTCCTTGGGCAGGTTGCCCCTGATACATCCATCACAGTGTGTATGTCAATGTTAGATAAATGTCCTTAAGTATAGATAAAAGCCCTGTGTGAATGAGACTTGCAGTGCAAAACGCAAAATTAGGTAGAAAGGTGCTACATACCAGTCATTTACCGTTCAAGCCGTAGCCTCTGGGGCTGGAAAACGAAGCAAATGTCCATTTGAGGCTGACTCCAGAAGTGAGTCACTGCTAATAAATCCCCAGGCCAGCATTACAGGATAAAAAATAATGTTATCAGTCTCTTTTGGTCATAGATAGTTTCTTCCATAAGCACTAAGGTACAATCCAGGTACATGCTCCAGCTACGAGTGTAAAATACCAGTATTCCTTAGGTTGCCAAGTATTAATATTAGGCTGCATATTAAAGATGCCATATTATCCACATTTTGAAGCTTTAGCATGACTATTTTTACCACCACAATGTTTTTCTTTGGTTTTGTGTGCTGTTGTTTTTTTTAATCAAAAGCAACCATATTTGAACAAAACGTTAGCAACTAGCAAGCTTGCTTAGGAATCTGCACCCTAAAACTGCACGGGTGATCTTCAAACACACAGATACCCACTAACTAGTGCTAAGCAAAAGAGGAATATAATACAGAAATTTCATGCACCAAAACTGAAGCACAAACTCCTTAAATAAAAAGCCATTCATGTTAGTCAGTTACTTTAAAAATCCGAACATTGCTACAGCTGCCAGTGATAGGACACGTATACACACCCTGTAAAACTGGGCATTTTAACAAAACAGTTTCTGATGATTGATTTACTTTTGTACAATCATTAGTAGCCATTACAGGGACTGCAGCTTTTAACACTTCTCTGTTGCCTTCACTTTTCAGCCACATGATTGCAGCTTGGTTCCATTAAGCACATATTTGTGTAAGTGTGATAAATCTATACAGTACATTGATGCAACTTGCTAACCATTGGGTGACATATATAGCAACCATTCACAAGAACAGTCACATTATTATTATTATTATTTATATTACAATAAAAAGGCCTACAATATTGAGAATAAGTTTAACATTCAGATGGTCCTCTGTGAGGAAGCCGTTGGTGATGGTGGGAAGGAAGAACTCTCGTTTAACAGATGAAGGGACAGAAATGAGAAAAAAGAAAGCTTAAAGAGACGAGGATGAAATACAAACTATGTGGCACAGTATTACTGGCACGTACTGGAAAGAAGCAGGTATAAAGAGTAATAAAAGTGTAATCTGAGTATTATCTTCTACTTGGTATTCTTGTCACACCGAGCCTTTACCTGAGGAAAACCTTTTGTGGTTAAACTTATGTCATTGACACCCAAAACAACCTGTCCGGTATTTAGATTGTTTCAAATATTTATTTATTTATCTGGGTAGATTGTCTCCATTTTTAATTATTAATGTTTTTTATTGTTAAATGAAAACAAAAACAAAGAATCTATGGATTATTTCTTTATTAGACATTTTAGCAAATAATAAACAATATAATCACTCATTATTTTTATATATATTATGGTACTATTTAGTGTGAATGCTGACTTATTTATTTATTTATTTATTTATTTATTTATTTATTTATTTATTTATTTGTCATTACTCAGCTTTTTTAGATTTTAAGGATGTTTACTTTCCAAACTTGGAAAATTGTAAGTGCACTTTACCCTTCAGGTGAATGATTCCACCTTTTTCAGCTCATTCAACATTTTTAACTTAACATTCAGCAATTATTTCATTTCAGCTCAAAACATCTATCAGCATTCAAACTGCAGTTTCTTCAGAAAGTGCATTTTCTAGTTTTTTCACTTTCTTTCCTTCTTTCTTTCCTGTGACACTAGATGTCAGTATTGAGGTAAAAATGAGCTGCTGATGCCTCGTCTAGTAAAGCAGAGGTTTACAGGCTGTTATTATGGAAACACGGAAACACAACCTAACATTTATATCCCATCTGTGGAGTAGCTTCTGCGACTAAAAGTTATGTAACTGTGTATATGATGTCAAATGGCTCATTTTAGAAGACAGATCCAGGATGCTGACAAAGAAACCACTGAATTTGGAAGTTTGTTTTAAATCATTGCGGTCGGGAAAATAAATTATCTTTCGCTCACTATTTAGCGTAAAAAGGACATTTTTCTTTAGTATATCTAATTTTTCGTGCCAGACAGACCATTTGTGAAGTTGTATTAATATTTGTGTTCAAAATGATAACAGAAAAAGGCTCTTGTTCAGGCTGGGAGAGGGTGAAGAACACTTTAAAATGTTTATGCAAAATTGAAATACTTGGGCTATTTTTTTAATCTTCATTGTTTCAGCCAAACGTTAAGATTCATGACGTTAAAAATAATTAAAATATAGATTTAAGAATATTAGTTTAACATGAAATGAAACATAACAATAAGAACTGCCCTTATGATTCTATATAATCATATAATTACGATTAGAATGAAAACCCCATTCAGGATTTCAGTGTGGTCTTTATTCTAAGGATAACGGATCCATATAACGGACTTCATTTCCTTCGTCTGCGCTGCTGCCCTCATCGAAGATCGTCTATTGAAACAACGCCTCAGTTACCAGCAGGAAAAAGACACCGAGAGACTGAGCATAAGACAGACTCGGTGCTCCACTTTTTTAATAATAGCTCCGGTTATTAAAATAAGTTCATTATTAGGATACTAAATATTAATAGTCAGAAATGAAAAAAAAAATTAAAGCGGGGTTTACATAGGCAGGTTTGAAAGGTAAGAAAAATATGGTTATTTTAAGAGCATTGGGAACAGTCTGTGTGTTGTGTGAACTTGATGTTTCTCCATTTCTGTAAATGCTAACTTTAACTCATCATTGTCCTTTTCTTTCTTTCTTTCTTTCTTTCTTTCTTTCTTTCTTTCTTTCTTTCTTTCTTTCTTTCTTATTTTTCTTGTTGTAAAATACATTTCTATATAATACTATATATATTTATATATATATATATATATATATATATATATATATATATATATATATATATATATATATAAAAACACCCAGCACGCCCCTGCGGGCGGTTTATCCTTCAAGCTCGGGTCCTCTACCAGAGGCCTGGGAGCTTGAGGGTCCTGCGCAGTATCTTAGCTGTTCCCAGGACTGCGCTCTTCTGGACAGAGATCTCCGATGTTATTCCCGGGATCTGCTGGAGCCACTCGCCTAGCTTGGGAGTCACCGCACCTAGTGCTCCGATTACCACGGGGACCACCGTTACCTTCACCCTCCACATCCTCTCGAGCTCTTCTCTGAGCCCTTGGTATTTCTCCAGCTTCTCGTGTTCCTTCTTTCTGATATTGCTGTCATTCGGAACCGCTACATCGATCACTACGGCCGTCTTCTTCTGTTTGTCTACCACCACTATGTCCGGTTGGTTAGCCACCACCATTTTGTCCGTCTGTATCTGGAAGTCCCACAGGATCTTAGCTCGGTCATTCTCCACCACCCTTGGGGGCATCTCCCATTTTGACCTCGGGACTTCCAGGTTATACTCGGCACAGATGTTCCTGTACACTATGCCGGCCACTTGGTTATGGCGTTCCATGTATGCCTTGCCTGCTAGCATCTTGCACCCTGCTGTTATGTGCTGGATTGTCTCTGGGGCATCTTTACACAGCCTGCACCTGGGGTCTTGCCTGGTGTGATAGACCCCAGCCTCTATGGATCTTGTACTCAGAGCTTGTTCTTGTGCTGCCATGATTAGTGCCTCTGTGCTGTCTTTCAGTCCAGCTTTGTCCAGCCACTGGTAGGATTTCTGGATATCAGCCACCTCCTCTATCTGCCGGTGGTACATACCGTGCAGGGGCCTGTCCTTCCATGATGGTTCCTCGTCTCCCTCCTCTTTCTTGGGTTTCTGCTGCCTGAGGTATTCACTGAGCACTCGGTCAGTTGGGGCCATCTTCCCAATGTATTCTTGGATGTTCCTTGTCTCATCCTGGACTGTGGTGCTGACACTCACCAGTCCCCGGCCCCCTTCCTTCCGCTTAGCGTACAGCCTCAGGGTGCTGGACTTGGGGTGAAACCCTCCATGCATGGTCAGGAGCTTTCTTGTCTTTATGTCAGTGGCTTCTATCTCCTCCTTTGGCCAGCCTATTACCCCAGCAGGGTACCTGATCACGGGCAGGGCGTATGTGTTGATGGCCCGGATCTTGTTCTTACCATTCAGCTGACTCCTCAGGACTTGCCTGACCCTCTGCAGGTACTTGGTGGTTGCAGCCTTTCTAGCGGCCTCTTCATGGTTCCCATTTGCCTGCGGGATCCCCAGGTACTTGTAACTGTCCTCTATGTCTGCAATGTTGCCTTCTGGTAGTTCAATCCCCTCAGTTCTGACTACCTTCCCTCTCTTTGTTACCATCCGACTACACTTCTCCAGTCCGAACGACATTCCAATGTCATTGCTGTATAGCCTGGTAGTGTGGATCAGTGAATCGATGTCTCGTTCACTCTTGGCATACAGCTTGATGTCATCCATGTACAGGAGGTGGCTGACAACTGCTCCGTTCCGTAGTCGGTATCCGTAGCCAGTCTTGTTAATGATCTCACTGAGGGGGTTCAGGCCTATGCAGAACAGCAGTGGGGACAGAGCATCTCCTTGGTAGATCCCGCACTTGATGGTAACTTGTGCTATGGGCTTGGAGTTGGCCTCTAGTGTTGTACGCCACATCCCCATTGAGTTCCTGATGAAGGCTCTTAGGGTCCCATTGATCTTGTACAATTCTAGGCATTCCAGTATCCAGCTGTGGGGCATTGAGTCATAGGCCTTCTTGTAATCAATCCAGGCAGTGCACAGGTTGGTCAGTCTGGTCTTGCAGTCTCGGCTGATTGTTCTGTCTACCAGTAGCTGGTGTTTTGCACCTCTGGTATTCTTGCCAATTCCTTTCTGTGTCCCGCTCATGTATTGACCCATGTGCCTGTTCATCTTAGCCGATATGATGCCTGACAGGAGCTTCCATGTAGTACTGAGGCAGGTTATTGGTCGGTAGTTGGAGGGGACCGGTCCCTTCTTGGGGTCCTTGGGGATCAGGACCGTCCGGCCTTCAGTTAGCCATTCCGGGTGTCTCTCGTTAACTAGCAGCTGGTTCATTTGTGCTGCCAGACGCTCGTGGAGTGCAGTCAGCTTCTTCAGCCAGTAGGCGTGAACCATGTCGGGCCCTGGTGCTGTCCAACTCTTCATACTGGAGACCCTTTCTTGGATATCTGCCACTGTGATGGTTACTGGACCCTGTTCAGGGAGGTCGCTGTGGTCTGCCCTCAGATCCACTAGCCACTGAGCATTGCCGTTATGGGTTGCATCCTTCTCCTATGCTCTTCCAGTATTGCTCCGTCTCCAGCCTTGGTGGTGCTGTTCTCTTATTGTTCCCTTGCCACTGAGAGTACACCTTTGCTGGTTCTGTGGAGAACAGCTGGTTTATTCTCCTGCCTTCTATCTCTCTGGTGTACCTCCTCAAGCGGCTGGCCAAGGCTGTGAGTCTTTGCTTGGCAGTTTCCAAGGCCTCAGGTATGGACAGCTTGCTGTATTTCTTAGGCACCTTATTTGTCGCACCTTTCTGCAACTCCGTTAGTTGGCTAACCTCCCTCCGTGCTACTTTGATCTTGCCCTCTAGCCTCCTTCTCCATGGAGGGTACTGCCCCTTGTGGCTGTTCAACTTGTAACCAAGCATCTCACTGATCACTGTTGCCGTATTGTAGATCAGCTTGTTAGTGTCGGTAATTGTGGTTGTAGGTATTGCCCGTAGTGCTGCATTAACATCATCTAGCAGACCTTCTGAGGGTACTTCACGTAATCTTGGTAACCGGCTACGGGGGATCCAGGTTTCAATATATATATATATATATAAGAAGTGGACACATCTGGTCAGAAAAATCAAATAAAGGTCACATTTCTGCACATTATTCGTCTCCACTTTTATTAATTCAATTCTTGTAACAAAGTTGAAGATTCATTATTACCATTACAACAATTAATAATATTTATTTGATGTACTATCTACAATTTTATCTTCGCATTTCTATAAAGGACTTTTAAACAGTTATCAAAGCCTCTCAGCGCGGCTAATGTAACTCGATATAGGCTTGTCCAGCTCCACTCTTTCTCAGTTACATAGATAGGCATAGCTTTGATTGTTCAAATTGCACTTGTTGGACCTCAAAATGGTCCAAAGGAAAGAAAAACAGCAACAACACACCCCCCCTTCTTCAATTTCAATGTCTATGTTTCTACATGTGAAACACTGAATTAAAGCGTCTGACAATCAACCCTATAATATATTATATATCAGTCTTTTAAGTCTATATTTTGTCTCCAGCTTTTAGCAGTTTCTGTCACTCGGTCCCTTTTGCTTAAAACTCAAAGGCAAACTTCTCTGTTCAAACCCTGACCTAGCCCAGTCATCCTAGGATTGTTCCCCACTTATTTCACTTATTATTTTGTTTATTGATAACATTATTATTATGGTAATTTCGCTGTGCTTTTCATTTTAGTCATGTTGTTTATGTGGGTTTTGTCTTTTGTTCTTGTGTTTTTGGGGGGACTTGGGATCTTAATACGTTTACCTGCTTTACTACCTACTCTACGTTTACTAGAAAACACTTTTTGTAAACTCTTGTTTATAAATAAAAAAATGTTTGACATTATTTTCAATGCTATGAAATTTGTTAGATATTATTTCAAATTCTTTTGAAAATGTGTATTATTCTTGCTTTGCTCCTTAGTGAATAAGCTACCCCGCTGCACAACAATAGTAAAAGAAAACAAACACAAATTATTTATTTATTTATTTAATTTTTTATTATTTATTAATTTATTTATTTTGCTTTATTTAGCCTAAAAAATCAAAAAGAAAGTGAAGTTTGTCTTTTCTCCACACTACGTGGTCTTGGGAAATTTCCTCAGAGTGAGAGCTCACCCTGTTTCCGGCGCTTTGTGCTGCCCATATGTCAAAGTCTTTGTGCTTTTCAAGACAGAGAGGCGACAGAAGGGAAAAAAACAGCTGGATCCAACAACCATCCAGCTAGCGTTACCACTAGCAGCAACCAGCTCCTTAAACCGGCTAACCCCCCTCGGCTGCCTGACTTCCGAAAGGTACCGTGTCTGAAAACTGTCCGTTAACCGAGAGCTAACGGCTCCTTATTCCGACCGCCTTATCTTTTACCTGAGCTTTCTCTTTGACCCAATTTTCCAACTGCCAGCCTGGCTAGCCTGTTAGCTTCCACATTAGCTTCTTTAGATGCTGATTAGCTAGCTAGCTTAACTGATTAGCCTCCTGCTGCTTGAGCAGGTATCCGAGGATTAAACAAGCTGTCAGTAAGAATCATAGGAGCACACTCGCCTCCCATCCTTTGTTGTCATTTATAAAGCAGAAAGCATAGGGCTCTGTTGGCCTCTTTAAGTCTGCTTCATACTAACTGTCCTTTTAAATAAAGTCAAATGTTTCTCGTATTTTACTTTTATCTGCTTTTAAAGTGTTGCCATACTACATGTACAGTACTTTTAGTCATTTAAAGTACGCAAGTAGTGCTTTCTGATTGGTTTAAATCTTGTCTAGTGCGAAGACAATCTTATTTTCTGAGGTGTTGAAATCTGCAGATCTTTGATAAATTTACTCAGTTTTTACTGGAAAAAATAACTGTTATCTATCAGACTGCTTCCAACTAATATTAAGGCCAGAATAAAGTAAAGTAAAGTAACCACCTGTCAAATCAAACATGCGAGGCTACTTGAAAGTAGCTTTTATTTCTCTGGTGCAAACACTGGTTGAGGAGCTGAATGGCTCCTGTAACCACAGCAGTCCCAGGGGAGCACTGGTTGAAAACTGGCACATAATGCCAATGAGGGTTCTAAGTGCAGAAGCCTCACTTACCGACTGTTTCTGCTGGTGACAGGCAGACAATCAGAAGAAAGTTAGCTTAAAAGTGGAGGATTTTAAGCAGCTTGTTTGAGTGAGAGAAGATGAACTGGATGCCCTGATAAGGATAAATAATGAACTGTGAATGATGCCAAGTCCAAGAATAAAAACAGGGTGCTAATATTAGCTGTTCCTCTTTAATTGGGTAATCTATCATCTATTTTCTATTTTCTACTGCTCATTGTCTCCCCGGGTAGTGTCCATTTAGTCAGTTGTGTCATGGGAGTTATTGTTATATCCTGTGGCTATCATTGCAGTTTCTTTTGTCAGTGTGGGTTTTCTACTGTATGGACATGGATATTATGATTGTAATCCATGTTTTGAATGTCGTTCTGTATGCTGTCATTTAAATTTAACTTGGTGAGCTCTGAAGAAACTCCAGGTCTCGATTCTGTCTGATTTACAGCTTTATCTTGCAACCTGTGTTTGGCAGGGCTCAGCTGACAGTGGCGCTTGAACCCAACTAACCTCACGAGGAGTTCAGGGTTTTAGAGGTGCTGTGTGCATTCCCTGCTCCCAGTGGTCGTTAGATCACTGCTTCCATTTCTATTTTTACACCAGTTCAACAAACAAGTCAGAACATGTAAATAAGGGAGACTTTGAGATGACGGAAGGTGGATTTTAGTTTCACTGATTTCCATGGGAAATGCGAAGTAGCATGCAGTAAATTTCTAATTACACTTTGAGGAAAGAATAAACTCCCATCCTTGTTTCTTGTCTTTCCTCCAAAACAACGCTTCATCTCTGATTATTTTTGTGTCTTGCTGTCTGGAAGGATTTGGACTCGTCAGCTGTTCACATAAACAGAGTGAGCAGACGTTGTTCTCCTTCCTTTTCTTTTCTTTAAAAGTTCTATGTTATTTTTGATGTCGGGTTTCGAAGCCTAAACTGTTGTTATCAAGGATATGCAGGCTCGACTCTTTCTCAAAGCTGCAATCAGAGGGTTTTTTATTTTGACCCGTTGACTCCCACGCAGTCTGAAAACAGCTCCAGTCTTACACGGACGCACCAGTTTGTTGCTTTCTGAACATCTTGGACTTCCATGACTGGACGTTTGTTCTTCTCAAAACATAAAGAAATCTCTAAGCGTAGTCTTAATGTGTGGTCAGAAAAACAGACAGATTTCTATTATTGCCTGGAAAATGACCATATGAATTTTAAATTACTTCTTGCTTTATTTTTCTCTGAAAGCAGTGTACAAGGAAAAAAATGTTAGTAATCAAAGATGAGAAAGTTATGTGGTAGAGTAGGGGTTAAAGCTTCTTTAAGGCGAGGTATGGCACAGCGGCACACAGTAACTTATTATATATGTGAGAAAATTGACGATTTTTCAGTTTGGTTCTAAATGCAGATAGCTGTAAGTGATCTCACATCAACAGGCTCCATGATCCCGAAAGAATGGGCCAAAGAAATGAAATGTTCCCTCAGAACATCTGGATCTTATTGTAGGTACACCACCTGATGACGTGAGAGGTCTCACAGTCTGACTCCACTGTAGCCATGGTGTTATTTTAGGTGATCCTCTCATGACTAATACTTCCATCATTGATTAAGCTGCAGATTTCTTGCAAATAATGGGGCTAACGTGCAATCAGTTTTTTTGATTTTCATTCTTTATTTCTAATTTGTGTGTATAGATATTTTTTAACATCAGCACAAATTTAGTCTACAAAGAAATCTTGCTGCTTTTTTTTTTTACAGCCACCTTTGTAACAATTTGGGATTTATTGTAGCTGTTTTGAAGCCTCTTTCTAAATGTGCATACATTTCATTGGTCTTGTGTGTATAAAATTCCACGTATAGCCAAATAAGATGTTAAATAAACAAACACAAAAAATGTTGACTTTGTTTGAGAATGAGGTAAAGAAAAATAGCTACCCGTCCCACTTGCAAGTAATAAAACACTGAACAAATGGCACGCTGCTTCAGATGAGAAGGATGAAGCTAGAAATCTGCTGTGCTGCTTTAAATCATATTTGTCCAGTTCCAGTTTCTTTATGTAAACTTGGAGGTTTTTTTTCCTCTCATACAAAAGATGGAGTCATGAGTTCTATAGGGTTTCATGTAGTGCAGAGAGCAATGCAGTTATACATGGATACATTTCTATTACTATACAGATAATACCTGATTTTCTTTAACTATTAAGTCAGGGGAAAAATCAATTACTGAAGCTACAGGCATGTCTTGGAGACATGAAGGGCAGTGTGACTTGTAATTTTCACTCTGTTTGGCCCTAAGAAATTCAGAAAGCCTGTGTCTAACCTGATACTCTGGGTGGCATTATTGTGTCCTCCTGTTGTAATGTGAGTCATTTTTGACCATGCGTATGTTCTTTAAATTGCATACTGAAATTGTATATAGCACTGTCATCATTCCTCTATTGCTAAATATTATCAGCTAAATAAAACAGTCTTTTTTTTTTTCTTTTTTTTTTTTACTTTAAAATTATTCTTAAAACTTTACTTTTTAAGAACATCTATATGAGGTTCAGGTGAACATGAACCATGGGATATAAAGGGGCAGGAACTCAATAATAAGCCAATGAACATTTCAAGAAGTGTATTTATCTCCATCTTTACAATAAAGAGAGATACACCCACTCCCATTCAGCTGAAACTGAACCTCAACAGTATCCATGTGCCACACAACATGGCAACATTGACTTTCTATTGCTGTTTGGCTATTTGTGTGAAGGAGCGGGCCACTGGGTGTTTAGTGAAATCTCCTCCTCTGTATAATGTGTCTATCTTTTGATGTCTCATCTTTTCTTCAGCACATCTTACTTTCAATTCTAAGAAGTATATTTTTCACTTTTTGGCAGTTTTTGGTAGTTATTTTGTAAGTGGGAAACGTAGAATTAAAATGGCCTCAAGTGTTATTATAAAAATATGCTACTAGTGTCATGGGCCTGAGTCCATGAATCAGTGATTTTGTGGTAAATGGCCTGTATTTGTATAGCGCTTTTACTAGTCCCCTCTAGGGACCTCAAAGCGCTTTACACACCCAGTCATCCACCCATTCACACACACATTCACACACTGGTGGAGGCAGCTACAGTTGTAGCCACAGCTGCCCTGGGGCAGACTGACAGAAGTGAGGCTGCCATATCGCGCCATCGGCCCTTCTGGCCAACACCAGTAGGCAGTAGGTGAAGTGTCTTGTCCAAGGACATAACGACCGAGACTGTCCAAGCCGGGGCTCGAACCGGCAACCTTCCGATTACAAGGCGAACTCCCAACTCTCGAGCCACGATCGCTCGTGTTTGGTGTATTTATTGTTGTTGTTATTATTGTTTGTGGGCTGTTTTGGGATGGTTTGTGTTTTGGGGTTTTGGATACTGGGTTTCTGGGTTGGTGCTCCCTCTGTTGGTCCCTGGTGTTAGTGTCCCCTGTCTGATCAGGATAATCAGGTCCAGCTGTGTCTCCCACCTGTGTGTGATTTCCCAGTGTCCCTCTGTGTATTTATAGTGTGTGTCTGCCTCTGTTCCTCGTTGTGTCTCTGCATTACTCTGTGAATCCTCAGCGTGCTCTCTCTGCTGTCCTCCCTTCGTGTTCAGGTTTGCTATTCTATGGTTTAGTTTCTCCCAGTTTAGTTTATCCTTAGTTCTGTTTTGCCATCCCCCACTTTGTGTTCTGTATTCTTAATAAACCACCCTCACATCTTAGTAAGTGCTGCATTCGAGTCCTCCTTTCCACTCATCACAACGGCTGCTGCCCCAGTCGTGACAAATAGAGGTTTAAAGTAATTTACTAAATACCGGAAACTAGTCTGTGAGTTTGGTATCTATGAAGAGCTTTCAAAGCCAGTTTCATCTTTGATCTGATCGTTGTTATGAGCTCTGAACTCAAAAAAGAAATGTAAACACGATCTGATTTTAGCCATAACCATGTTACTCCCTGGTTACTTAGTCCTACCAGCTGGAATAGAACAGGAAATTACACAGAAAACACTGACGATTACAGCATTGGTGAGCAATATTTTATTTATTTTTTTACAAACCATACCAGCTTCATGGTCAGAGCTTGTTCTCTATTTGGCCGGATTTTCAAAGAAAGAGAATGGCACTGATGAATGACAGGAGCTGATGACGTGTCTTCTCTTTCCTTGCAGGATCTTAACTAGAAACAGTGCTGATGTGATTGTTGAGTTTTTCTGTGCTGTCATGTAAATGGAATCTGTTCAATATGTGTTTTCACATTCTCTCTCCCTCTGACAAAATAAGTAATTTGGAAACATCCCTGTGGGCTCTGGAGACTTTTATAGAGTTAGTATGTAAATTGATTAATGAACAAAAGTAATAGTTGGAAACCTCATTAGCCATCTTGGGCCTCAGTCACACCAGCCTAGAGTCCAGTTGACAACCCTATGACCAGTTCCAGAGTGGTTGCTAAAAGTTGCTGTGAAAACTATACTTGACCCAATCAGCCACATTCATGCAGGCCCAATGATTAGTCAGTGATCCCCTGGTAACCACAAGTTGTGAGTGGTTACTGGAGGTTTCATGTAGTCATCAGGTGATATTTATGGGCTCAAATTGTGGTCATAAATATTTTGTACTTGTAATTCAGGATTTGTATGTGTAAAAAAGATTTGTGTGTGTGCAAAAAGTACAAATTTTGACCCTACTTTTCTTCCTTTCATCTGATTGGCCAATGTCATGTCAATCACAAATTTAACTATCCAATCAGAGAACAGATGGGTTTGGCTGTTGGAGGGGTGCTTTATGGAGCTTCAGGTCCTTGAAGAGAATAAATGCCCTTTTACATGCCAGCCCAGCATTTTCCTTCATCACCACGAAGGAAAACAGTCTGTGGTCGTCCGAGTTTGGTGATTTTTGTGCCACAGGTTTACGTGCTTAATACAGGGACTTCCACAGCCTTTTCAACGTATTTTTTTTCACGTCTGCATGCAAGTCCAACTTTTGTTTTGAATGCGAATAGTCTCATTTGCAGTTCGTCTCACACTTTACAAAGCAATGAATGAAGGCATGCAGCTTACATGTGTTTATCATCCCTGAAATTGTCATGTGGTTATCCTCTACCTATGTTAAGAGGACAGAAAAATGTTGGAAATTTTAGGCATTTTAAAAATGAATTCCTATGTAATCAGAGGCCATGTAAAGCAGAAAAGTTTCCTAATGCGGGAGTAAAATTTTGCATAGCTTCATTAGATAGCCTAAAGTTATTGTACAAAAAAATAGTGAAAACTTTCAGATTTGACAGATTTTTTTTTCTGTTTCTTGTTTCAGAGTTTGGCTTTTGTTGCCAGGGAGCTTCTTGCTCTTGTGTTTGTTGAGGTTGCGTGCTCATGGTACAAGTCACGCTGCTCTGTGATTAGTCCTGATTATCCTGCTGTGTGTTGCCTTTGATCACAACTGCTCAGTCAGATTGTGCAGTTGACAGTTAAGGCTTTATGTGCGGCATTACCCAGTAGAAGAGGATTTGATTTGCTTCAAATAATCCCTTTTAGCCCTTTCTTGGTGGGTGAAAGAGAAAATTCTCCTTAAAATAGAAGTGACTTTGTTATTTGTTCTGTGACTTTGTTCCCGGTGCAGAAATTTGTCATATCAGTTAGAAAAAGATCATCAAAAAGCACTTTAACGCACATTTTCAGCCAAACGGTTTCCTGCAGCTACTTCCTGTGTTTTATCCCCACTGATCATATCACTGCAGCAGTAATTCCCAGAGGTTGTTTTTTTTTTTTCATTTTCATGATTTAAATGCTGCTAAATAAAAAAGCTAGGCAAAGAAAGTTGTGGCTTTTATTGTCCTGATTTGTATAAAATGCAACCCCCCCCCCCGCCAAAAAAAGATAAGCGTGAGGAATAATTACCAGTCAAACCCAAGTCTACTTTTTTTCTTTCTTTACAAATTATTCCCATAAATTTGAAAACTGGACTTTTTTAATTGGCTCAGCTAAACCAAAAACAACAAGTCAAACATTCATCAAACACAGAAACACAAAACTGTCTATTGACTTTGAATGTTGATGCTGATGAGCACAGGGAAACCATTAGTGATATCCTGTTGCTTTGTTAGTGCTTTTAGTCACACATTGACATCTTGCCTTTTTGTCTGCAGCTGGTTGTGAGGCTGATGATGTGGTGTGAAGATGGAGGCTCCTGAATACCTCGACCTGGATGAGATCGACTTCTCTGATGATTCAGTGGTCAGTATGATATGACAAGCTGCCCACAGGGGCGCAACTACCAGCTGCATCTTCATCACCAGTAAAGTTTGATGGGGTTGTACGCAGCTAACAGAATATAAAGCAGTTCAGTCTTTGCGTATCTCTGGAGCTCAAGAAGATGATAGTCACTACCACCCTTCAGTTTACACACAGCTATGTAAATAATGCTAACTTTGCAATAAGCATATTTATGGTTGCTCAGTGCTTAAAAAAGATTATTATTTTGATCAATGATTAGCATGACTGTTGATTCACTTAAAATCATCCGCATTTGGTGAACTTCATAAAAAATGTGTACTTTTGCAGGAACTTAAAAAAACAACACTTTAAATGAAAGGCAAATAGATTAAAAAATGTTGGCAGTGCTGGAGTTCTACAGTAGAGAGTTAAGTTACATGCACACTGGAAGCAATTTGCAGGGACGTGGCATTGAGAGACTGTAAAAAGTGAATGATATTTGGCAACTTCAAATAGCTGTGGGTGAAATGACTAATGACAACATGAAATGGGCAAGAAAACAACAAATTTTCAGGTGAGCAACTCAAGAGACTACCACTGAGAGTGTTAATTGACATATGATGTGCTAGTAAATACATTAGAGGTTCACTTGGGCCTGGATTGTCCACAGATAACCAGACCATGTCTGTGCAGATGGTGCCAGCAGCAGACTCAGGCAGTAACCTCAGATAAAAAGTGATGAAGAGCTGAAGCTGATAACCAACTGACACACCACAGAAAACAGATCAGGTTAAAGTCAGAGATGCTGAGACAAAGCCAGCTGCAGACAGCTGTTAGTGATCATTGCACAGGTTCCACAGGATGTAGGCTTTTAGGGTAGTGGCAAAGGCATGGATCAGGGATGCACTTTCCTCTAAGTTACAGTATAAATCAGCCATACACACTAACCCTAAGGCTAAGTGGCAGGACCTGTTTTATCTATCTGATAAATAGGAAAATAAAATAAATTAGCCAGCCCATAGCATTGTATCAATTTTGGATGGGTGGGATGATACAGGTGGCCTTGACTGTAGCATCGTGCAGTCAAGGCCACCTTGATTGCACGAGGTGGCCTCGAACTGCTCTCAGTTCTTGGTCGCATTTAGTCAGTGCATTTCTTTATTCCGTTAACTTTCATGACGGAAAGATTTGGACAGATTTTCTTGGCTTTGGGTCTGTGTAGGAAGGAGTTTGAAATTACACAGCTGTAACTGCTTCAAGTTACAATCTGTCAGTACTTAAAGTAATTGGCTAATATCTAAATATAACTTCCTTGCACAGCTGCTGGACTGCTGCGTACAATTTTCTGTCTTTTTTTTTTTTAATCTTTCCTCATCCTCTTACAGTATTCTGTCACGTCTCTGAAGAGCATCCCTGAGCTGTCCAGGAGAAGCGATGGTCAGGCAGAGGAGAGGCAAGGTAACTTAACAATAATATAATTACAGTTTGGCTTGAAACAGTTTAGATCAGATCTCTGATCATCCTGTCCTCCTGCAGCTCCAGCCATCAATTGGAGCCGCAGTGTGTCCTCCCACAGCGGCGGGGGAATCAAACCCACAGGGATTGCTGAGGTTCACAGTAAGTTCCGGCCGGTGAAGAGGGTCTCACCTCTTAAGCACCAACCAGAAACCACTGACGCAGAGACCGATGGTAAAGTCCAAGGTCAGGGGCTGGTTCTGGGGGAGCCAGTTGAGAGTAGTAAGGATGACCCTGACAAACAGACTAATGCCTCCTCTGACGGGCAGGGAGGAAAGGCTAAGAGCCTGGGCAGCAGTGTTGGTGTTGTTGGAGGGAGCAACAACCCCCAGGCTTTGTTTGGGGAACTGGAGCACTATGATCTGGACATGGATGAGATCCTGGATGTGCCTTATATCAAGTCCACTCAGCAGATGTCCACGCTGCCCCGTGTTCCCCACGACAAGCGGTCAGTGACGGGGAGCAACATAGGTGGAGGCACACTGGAGAGGAATCGGGGAGGAGGGCTGAAGAACTCCACTTTAACCCACAATGAGCCTCTGAGCCTGGGCAGCAGTAGTAGCTCACAAACTCAGGTGAGTCAGCCAGCATCTTTTATGCTTCATATTTCTGTTTGTATTTACAGTGCCTCTGTCCAGACCTAAACATATACATAAACAAATAAATATAGCTACTACTTTTGAAATGTGGGTTACAGTTGCTCCTGTACAGTAACATTAACAGATATAGACTAGACTATTCAACAATACAGTATGTTAAGATAAAAGGAATAGCACAATATATACACAAATCACCAAATAATAAATATCTGGGGTTGACAGATGTGAATATAAATAAATATCAAGAAAATTGACAGCAACAGTACTGAGTAAGAAAAGAGTGTGTGCAAAAAGATGTAACTATTGCAGTGTTTACAGTGTGTTAGATGGAGGAGTTGTACAGGGAGATGGCCACAGGCAGGAATGATTTCCTGTGTTGTTCAGTGGCGCTTTTAGGTAATCTCAGTCTCTCACTGAACGTGCTCCTGTGGCTAGCCAGCATGTCATGGAGTGGGTGGGAGGTATTGTCCAACATTGTCTTTATCTTGGACAAAATTCACTTCCCGACACCACTTTAAGAGAGTCAAGCTCCATACCCTCAACATTACTGGCCTTGTGGATCAGTTTGAGTCTGTTGGCATCAGCAATGCTCAACCTGCTGCCCCAGCATGCAACAGCATAGAGGATTGCTCTGGCCACAGCAGACTCATAGAAAATCTTGAAGGACCTCAGCTGCCTCAGATGACACTGGCCCTTCCTGTAAAGTGCAGTGGTGTTTTTAACCCAGTCCAGTTTATTGTCTATGTGTACTCCAAGGTATCTATAGTCAATGTCACAATGTCCACGCTGACCCCGTGGATTTCCTGGTCTTTCCTGGTCCACAATCAAATCCTTGATCTTTGCCACGTTGAGCTGCAGATGATTCTGCTCGCACCACGTGACAAAGGAGTCAACCACAGCCCGGTACTCGGACTCATCACCCCTGCTGATCCAACCACCACAGAGTCATCAGAAAACTTCTGAAGATGGCAGGTCTCTGTGCAGTGGCTGAAGTCTGTGGTGAAGAGGAAGGGGGAGAGGACAGTCCCTTGTGGTGCCCCTGTGTTGCTAATTACCATCACAATGTGGAAGACACACTTACTGTGGTCTTCCTGACAGGTAATCAACGGGACACAGAGAAGCATCCACCTGCATCGCTGTTAGATTATTTTTATTAATCCTTTATTTATCCAGGTAAAAAAATCTCATTGAGATTAAAAATCTCATTTCCAAGAGAGACCTGGCATCATAGCAACAAAAGTCACATACCACATAGGTATATAACATTATCACCCAGGAGAGTCAGCCTGGTGGTGTTGAATGCACCACCAGGCTATTTTTTGAAGTCAAAAAACACGACCCTCACAGTGCTCTCCTGCTGGCCCAGATGGGTGTAGACACGATTGAGCAGGTAGATGATGGCGTCCTCAGTTCCGAGTCGGGGCTGGTAAGCCAATTGAAGGGGATCCTGATGTGGTCTGACTATGGGTTGGAGCTGGTCCAGGATGAGTCTTTCCAGGGTCTTCATGATATGGGAGGTCAGTGCCACAGGCCTGTAATCCTGGGGGCCACTGGGATGTGGCGTCTTTGGTACAGGGACGAGGCGTGATGTCTTCCACCGCACTGGGACCCTCTGCAGACTCCAATATAACTGTGACTGTAATTTTCTCACTTAAACTAAAAGCTCACTTGGTGTTTTCTGCAGTATTGCGTTCTGTCACCAGTGAAGTGGTCTGACCTGAGGAAGTCCAAATCAATGGATCCAGACCTCCACCACCTCCACCGATCCCCAGGTGGAGGAGGTTACCAGCCAGAGATGTCTTCTGGCCTCCTTAGCTGCTCGTCCTCTCTCTCTTCTTTCTCTGATGCAGGTATTAAATAAATGTACTGTCCTCTGTTCTGTTCTTCCGTGCTAACATATATATATACATATAAAGACATGACATGATTTTCAGACAAACTGCTGTCTGCACGGGTCTATCCAGACTCTCAGAGCCAGAGACCAAGTGTGGACCCTCCAGGGGGCCCAGGACTAATTTTCCCTCTGCCAGGGGGCAGCGTGAGCAGGCAGGACAGCTCCAAATCCTGGGCTTCTGCATCAGGAGGAGTGGGAGGTGGGTCAAGGGGGTTTGGAGGGAGTGGTGGAGCAGGAGGGGAAGTAGACGAGGAATCCAAGAAGAACCAGAACATCATTAACATCGTTAGAGAAGGACAGATCTCATTGCTGGTGCGTATTTCATCATATTTTGTCATCCTTCTCCTCATCACCCCGTCGTCCTTTACACTTCACAACCTCTGTGTTTTCTCCTCTTTGTCCTCCTTGTGCAGCCTCACCTGGCAGCTGATAATCTGGAGCTGATCAGAGACGAGGATGGAAACAACCTGCTCCACATCTCGGCCTCTCAGGGCCACGCCGACTGTCTGCAGCATCTCACATCTTTGATGGGGGAGGATTGTCTCAATGAGCGCAACAACCAGCAGCTCACCCCCGCTGGTCTGGGGGTCAAGGTGAACTTCAGTGTTAGACTGGGTGTATGTCTCCAAAGTAACATGCTTGTATTCAAGTGCTGGCAGAGATTCTGCTTTAATGACATTGAGAAGACAACTTTGAATTACATCAAGCCAGAGTACTGGCACCCCACTGTGTGGTGTGTTCAGGGTCACCCAGCAGTGTTGGCATTCAGTGGTGTCATCATGCATGTTACACACATTAACTGCAGTATCTTGTTTGTCAGATAAAGTCCAACAAAAGTGTAAGAAATGTGTTTATGCAGCTTCAGCCTTATTTTAGCTATGTATCTACCCTGCATGATGTGAATGTAATGTGCCTGTATACCCTTTAAGTCTTCAAATTCCCACTGTTCATACCTGCAGGTCAAAATATTAGTCCTCCTGAAAGTAGAAAAAAACATCTGTAAGCTAACAAGGGTATGCAGACATTTGATTGGTTACTGACAGCTGGTCAGTGAGGTCATACTGTAATAATAAGATGGAGGTTTTTGATAAAATTAGGTAAACGTTTACTCCAGCTCTATTGGCAGCCGCAGGATGTTAGAAAGAAAGAAGTTAAATGCCGCAAATATGAGCAGGTCCTGCTTTGGCAGCCCTGTAGTGGAAACTAGGCTCTTGATTGGCTGCCAGAAGGGAAGTGTGTTATCTGGAGACAAGCTCTGCAGCTGTTTGCTGATTCCTGATTGGTTGTTATTAACAAGACTGTTGTTTATATGCTTAGATTAACAGGATGACAGATTTCCAGCCACCTGGTCCATGCTGAAGTATGTTAAATGAATGTAGTCGTATTACTCACGTTGCAGGGGCATAAATCTTTTCACTGACTCATTGTGGGAACTTGGCTACTTTTTAGGCCACATATCAGTAGTACATAACAGTTTGGATCTAAAGACACAAATAAGTTCATAGCAATGGTTCCTCTCTGGAAAATATCACAAGAATCATGTTGTGACATTTTAGGAAGCTGTCTTTTCTCACTGTAACACTCTATAAGAAATAAATTGTGCCAGCCCTGTTCTTACTCCTAGAAAAACTCAGCTTATTTTAGGTGAAGTTGTTGCCCGCATGAAGAACATTCGGTAGCTTTTTTTCAAAGAAGCTGGCTGGCTAAATACTGATCTGGTCACATTGCAGTTTGGACATGCACCGGCTGATATGGCTCGAAGTGATTGAAACATGCGTGCGTGTTTGTTGTAGAATGGTCATCTGGAGTGCGTGAGGTGGATGGTAAGTGAGACAGAAGCCATTGCCGAGCTGAGCTGCACCAGAGAACATCCCAGTTTGATCCACTACGCGGCCCGATATGGACAGGTAATACACACACGTGCACATAAACACACACATGCAGGTGATGAGAGCAGTCGATTTTATTTTTTCCACATTACACATTGAGTGTTTTCATTCCCTACAAGTCAGTAGGTGGATATATTGGTAATTTATAATTTGCTTGTGACATCTGTGATTTCCAAGTGTGTGGCACAGCAGTCAATAAACAAATCAGATTGTTTGTCTGTTTACTTAGCGTAAGTTTAATTTGTGTGTTATTTTTAAGTTATCTTTTATTATTACCATTAGGAAAATTCATTCACTTTATTTAACCCATCCTATGAAATAGGAGTAGCGTAAAGCCGCTGTGCAAGGGACGACCATCTTAATAACTTAACCTGGCATGTTTTTGCTGTTGATATTCTAGTGTAAAAGCTAAAATGAAATGCTTGAATCACATGAACTGTTAAACTTTATTATGAGAATTTATTGCTGCTTTTAACTATCATTAACAAATAATGACACATTATCATGGTTACTCTCATTTCACTGATCCAATAAGACGATGAACATTTAGTTATATTGTTTTAATGGATATGCCATCTCTCCCTTCAGGAGAAGGTGTTGCTGTGGTTGCTTCAGTTCATGCAGGAACAGGCTATCTCTCTGGATGAAGTCGACCAGAACGGAAACACTGCAGTCCACATAGCAGCTCAGTATGGTCACCTCAGCTGTATACAGGTAACCTGATGTTTAAGTCTGTGATATAGCTTCAAGATTTACATCACTGGATGTTTTGCTCCCATAAATATACAGCAGGTTCTGCTGTTAGTCCGCCTGCTGTCAGAATCTGTGTGGACTGAATGACTTGAGCTCTAACCTCGACCTGCGGCAGGTGGAGAGTTGGTCATATTGTTTATTGTCTCAGAGCAGCTAATGCTTTGTCTTTATTCATCTGTTTCTCTGGTAATGTGTCATTCACGGGGTTTTTAAAAAGTTCTACTATCTTGAACCTTTTTTTCCTGTTCCTAAATATTGTTTCTTTGCTCGGAGATTTATCACTTTATCACCATCCATCACGCTTCTGTAGAGTAAAAGGTTAAATGCTCGCTGCAACATTCTGGTTAGTTCCTTTTTCTCTTACTTAACCTGACACAACACTGATTTATTACAAGTGTTAGGTTTTACACTTTTCGCTAATTTTCCTGCAATAGAGGCTGAGGGGTATTTTCTCTGTAGGTGGCACACCCTGCTGAAGGAAGGGCGGATATTATTAGTCTTGTCTGCTTCCTGCTGGCTAGCCCAGGCTGACAATCAAAATACTGATAACTAATGATATGGTTTAAATGAGAGAGCTGCTTCTCTGAAACGTCTGAAACTTGTGGGCTAGAGCTCAGAACTGTGAAAGGTTTGTGTTTGTTTATCCAGACTCTGGTGGAGTACGGCTCCAATGTGACATTCCAGAACCAGCAGGGGGAGCGGCCTTCCCAGAGTGCCGAGCGGCAGGGACACACCACTTGCGCCCGCTACCTGGTTGTAGTAGAAACCTGCATGTCGCTGGCCTCGCAGGTTGTTAAGCTCACCAAGCAGCTCAATGAGTAAGTTGATGTGTTTTTGCATAGTTTAGAATTGTAGTATTATCATCCTGTTATCTGAGTCTCAAATATGTCATAACCCCAAAATGTTCAGCTTATCACATTATGAGATGAGAACATCATCACCACTGGTGGTCATTAATAATAATTCTTTGGAAAAGATCCAGCCGTCCATTTTTTTTTAAACTTCTTATTCACTTCAGGGTTGCTGGAAACTATCCAGGGCCATTTTTAAAAATGGCGGTTTGTATTTTTCTCTCATGACTCATCATTGACTGGTTAATCGGTGGCATGCTGCCTGTCGACGTCACATTTTCACATAGACTCAGCTCACATCGAACCCCAGCTGAGCAAGTACTAAAAAAGTACCTGATACCAGGTACTGCTATCTAATGGAAAAGCCTAAAAACCGAGCTGAGTCAAGCTGAGCCAAGATGAGTGGGTACTAGTAGAAAAGAGCTATTTGTGTCTTTGTGGGATATCTTTTATTAATTATTTGCATCATGAAATCTGTTTGTGTAATTGTTTTGAAACAGACAGCATTCAGACTTCAGTGTTCTTGGAAAAACACAGGAGCTGTCTCAGTGTTAGATCTGTCATATGTGTTGCATGTTTGTCATGTAGACAGGCGTCAGAGAGAATGGCCTTACAGAAACAGCTGCAGAGACTGATGGAGCCCAACAAGGCAGAGGGGACACCGTCCAGATCACCCAGGTAACAGGCACACACACACACACGCTCGGTGTGTAAAAGCCATACAGATGAAAGTTAATCATATAATAAAAGAAGATGTGGAAGCTAAGATCTGCTTAATGAGTCAGAGCTGGTAAAGTGACAAAGCAGCAGCTTTCTCAGTAGAGCTTGGTGAAGGACCACAATAACTTGAAAAACATAGACATGTGCCTTAGGTCATGCCAAACAAACAGAAATCGTTGCTAATGATTCCAACAGATCTAGCAGGTAACAGCTGAGCAACACACTGCTTAAATAAAAAGGCTGTGTTTTACTGTTGAGTGGTGTGTATGTACTAGGGATGTGAATAAGTAGTTGACTAAGCAGTTTAACACTGCTTTCATCGCTAACCAAAGGTAGAAATACTAAAGCGTTAAAATATGAACATGGAGCATGATCTCTGTCTCCCTGTCTGCGCTGCAGCTCCCATCAACCCTCTGTGGAGGCGTGGCAAGAGATGATGTTGACTGCTGAGGGGACTCCTGGTGACGGTCACTGGTTGGTTCGTCAGGGAGGGGTGGGTCCAGACTCCGTGCTGCGGCAGCTCCTGGGGAAGGACATGTCGGAGACACTCTGTCCTAGAGAGAGACTGCCTCCTGCAGGTGGTATGAGCAGAGAAGGCCCTGGGGCTCCTGGGGGCCGCAGAATTGGGCTGGTGGAGAGGAGAGAGCTCAAACTAGCAAGACTCAAACAGATCATGCAGCGTTCCTTAAGCGAATCCGATTCAGATGGTTATCCACCAGAAGAGGGCAAGAATCAGGGAGCTCCACCCTCAAACACACTACGACCTGATAGGCCATCCCACTTGCCAATCACAGAGGAGGAGCCGGTGTCAAACCACCTCCAACTAATGATGAAAAAGCACCTCCCCTCATCATCATCTTCCACAGTTGAGAGGAAGCTGGCATTTTCTCTCAGTGGATCAAAGTCAGTAGATAGCATTGGCTACAACCCGTCCCCCACCTCCAGTGACCCTGAAGCCACAGATGGCAAAACCCCAGACGTTCCAGGGGACCAGGATGCCACCAATGGCCAGAAAGTCGCAACCAGCCCCAAGAGTGCCCTGAAGTCTCCCTCATCTCGCAGGAAGACATCCCAGAACCTCAAACTGAGGGTTACATTCGATGAGCAGGTGCACAAGAGCTCCAGTCAGGAGGCAGAGCCAACAAAAGTGCATCAAGGGAAGGAGAGGACTCCAACAGGAAGTTCTGAAAGCAAGCGGCCTTTCGGGACGTTCCGCTCCATCATGGAGACACTGAGCGGAAACTCAAACCATAATAACAACAACAGTGGTGGTCAGTCGGGTTCTGCGGTTAAAGTGTCCACCATGCAGAACTCCTCTGGCAGGAAGTCAGAGAGTAAAAGCAGCCCAGGAGGCGGAGCCAAGGGCAAGAGCAAAACCAGTAACGTTTAACCAGCTAGTTCCTACTGAAGGGCAGAAAGCGCATAATGAACAGAAAGCAATCAAGAGCAAACAGCACGAGGCAGAACATGAGAAACGTAAATTAATTTACATAATTTGTGTGAGACATTACAGAAAACTGACCACAAATAGTGACACGGGACATAAAAATGCTTCTTGATAGGCAGACCTTACATGTTTCAGTGGTAATGTCTTAAGACAGGGGTGTCGAACTCCAGGCCTTGAGGGCCGGTGTCCTGCAGGTTTTAGATCTCACCCTGGGTCAGCACACCTGAATCAAATGATTAGTTCATTACCAGGCCTGTGGAGAACTTCAAGACATGTTGAGGAGGTCATTTAGACATTTAAATCAGCTGTGTTGGATCAAGGACACATCTAAAACTTGCAGGACACCAGCCCTCGAGGCCTGGAGTTTGACACCTGTCCCTGAAAAGCCTTCAGTTGATCCCAAGTGATCACCACGCAACAGTAAGAGGATTAAGGGGACTAAAAAGAGAGAGCATATTTCTCCCAAATTGGCTCAACTTCATGGGCTCCCTGTTAAATCCAGAATGTATTTTTTAAATCTTCATCCTTACATAGAAAGTCCAGAATGATCAGGTGCCATCATACCTTAAAGACCTCATAGTAAGGGTTTCAAAAAGCAGAATGAAAGCTGGAGAATTCAGCTATCGGGCTAAAGAATTAGCTCCCAGTTTGGATTCAGGAGACGGACACCCTGAACTGAACTGTCCACTTCTAAAATTTCCTTTGTAATAAAGCTTTTACTTATGGTTGGATGAGGTGACCCTGAAACATCCTTTTATGCTGCTATAGGTTCAGGCTGCACTTCCCATGATGCACTGAGCTCTTCTACTTGACTTCTTTTTATTCTTATATGTGCATCTGTTGCTCTCTTGTTGTTTGTAGTCTCTCTGTGTCCATCTTTACTCTCTTCCCTTTTGCTCCACCCTCCACCCAGTCACACTAAATGCAGCCCAACCCTAACAGCTGGAGGTCTCGTCCTGTTAAAAAGGAGTTCATTCTCCCCGTTGTCACCAAGTACTCCTTATAGGTGATTGTGTGATTGTTGCAGTTCTCTCTCTAATAATGATGTAACTTACAATAAAAAGCGCCTTTTAGATGACTGTTGTTTTGAACAGACACTGTACAAAGATATAAACAACAACTAGCTAGAATGTAACTGAAGTTTCTCATGTTCATTGTCTCAGATGTTTAGCTTTTGATTTGACAAAACAAACTGTTTCATGTCTTAAGTTCTCTGAAGGATTTGTTTTATTTGATGGGCTGATGATGATGATGATGCTGTGGTAGCTGATGTCCTACGGAAACCTCACTTCTCCATATTTCAGCTTTTCATGCATTTATTTTTTTTGTTTGTTTTATTTTGTTGCACAAAAAGTGTCAACATTTTCTAAATGGAGGTTTGGAGTTCCTGTTTCTCTGCCGCTGTTACTGTGCTCTGATCAACACTAAAGACGAACTTAGGAATATTAGTATTTATGTTTACACACAGTTATATGATTAAATTTTTTTTATGTGGCTATAATCATGCACATTTCTAACGTGCAGCAGCACAACAACAAATTTTTAAAAACCACTGTATATATTAGTATTTAATTATGTGGTTTTGTTTGTTTTACATTATATTCAACTTTTTAATTTTGATTTTATCGTCTATGGCATGAAGTAGAAATTAGTAGTTTGATGTGTTTTTGAGACTGGGAGGTTTAAAGATGCACCTTCTACAGCAGCTGATAAACTGGCTGAGCATATGAACGATGAAGTGGGAAAAGAAAACGTTTAAGCTTTTTCCTTTTTCCTTCTTTTTCTTTTTTCTTTTTTTTTTTTTTACATCTTTTGTGAGATTGAAGTTTTACAAACTTTCTCAAAGCTTGAAACATGAAGACTGAGGCTGTAATCTGATACTCCTATCCATTTTTTTTTCAATACTGCAACATTTTCTGGTTCAGTGTTTAAAATAGGAAACTTTATTTATCACGAGCCACATTTCCACCTTAATTTATCAGAACTCTTGCTTATATGTCTAAACTTTTCAAGTTTCCACCACGCTCTGGAAATATTTGGCAAATACAAGCCAGTCATTTATAAAATCATTGACTTACTATTAGCAGACCCACATTGTCGGGTTAATATTTAAAAAAAAAAAAAAAATCAAAAACATAACAATATATAGATTAAAAAGTGAGCATATAGTCGAACAATCAACAACACTCAGGACTGTAACCCCACCTTAAAAGATTAAGCCCTGCCCACTTCTGCTTCCACCTCGCCATACACGTGCCTGCAGAACACACTGTAGATGATTCTCAGTGGTTCGATGTAGCTGGCTGGAACCACTGACCATGTACTACCATGACTAATCCCTTATGCAATTACAGATTGTGCTCTTTATGTCTGTGAAGGTTCTCAGTCATCCAGGTCATCGTAGTCCTTTAATGTTTGTGCTCTGTAGTTGAGAAACGTCCATTTGTGTTCTGCAGAAACCTCAGCTTTGTTCTTAAGTTTTAAACGGTCTCCCTGAAACTACATTTTGTAGAATAACTGACAAGGTGTTTATCTCCCAGGAACATTACTGCATTAAAAATGTTGCAGCTCTAAGTCGCAGCATATATCAAAGATAACAATATGAAGCAGGACTAAATGAACTCAGTAAATGAGGCATTCCTAAGCTTTGGGACGTTTTGTGGTGCTTTCTTGTAATCCAAAAATGATTTGTAATTTTCTTAACATTTAATGTTTGACACAGCCTCTAGAGCCTCACTAGCGCCCTCTAAAGGCTTTTGTTTTTCTTGCTGTCCGATTGCATGAAAAGCAGAACAGATTACAGCCCCAGTTTTTTAAAAGCTGTGGGAAAAACTGGATCACGTCTGTTATGTTTTAAACACATGTTTATGTTCATTCAATTACTGTTACTGATGTTTCACAGTGGTTTGGACTTTATTCTCTAGTTTTTAATTCACATTCCTGTATATTTTTTGCAGTTTGAGTCAGTATCATTCTGCACTGCAGTTTCAGATGGTTTACAGTCACCTTTTTGCAGTTTTCTATTCCTCTGGCTTTGCACACTCGCTGTGTGTGGTGGGCTGCAGTAGTTGGTGGGTATCTGAGGCAGTGGGGCTCAGGAGGATTTACCCGCATCTAGTCCTGATCTGTTAAAGGAACAGTCCAACATTTTAGTTTGTCATCTCTGTGCACTTTGCCTCTGATTGGATGATTAAGTCTGGGGACTATGCATACAGAGTCTCTTCACTTCATGTTTTTTTTTTTTTTTTTTTCCCCCATTTAATATTTATCTGAATTGATATTTCCCAAATATCTCACTCTTCACTGTTTAATTGCTAAATTTACAGTTAAGTGTAAAGGAGGTGTGACAAGATTAAAACTTTACTCTTACTCAGGACATAAAGGTTCCCATGCTTGCTTCACACCCCTTCCAGTGAGCACACTGGAAAAGACAAGGTGTCATTCGGCTTTAAAAAAAACAGTCAGATTTGGGACCTGTTATGCATTTACTTCTTTTCTGTCGTATACATACTATTACAGTGGTGGATGCTTACATTAAACAGAGTTTCAAGTAATTAAGTCAGTGTATGTACAAGTAATCCCTGAAACCCAGGCTTTAGACTCCCCTAAACACCCCATTGTCCTACAGGGTTGTTTTTCCTATTGTTGGGACGTCAGACACAGCAGATCCCTAATTCAGTCATTTCGACAGCTGCACCAACCTGCTGATCATACCTTCAGGTTTTCAGAAAGTTGCCTCAAAGGAGCTAAAGCAGCTGGGGAAAATATGGCCTTTTATATTTAAAGGTCTGTAATCATTCCCAAAGATTCAACATAACGTTCATGCTTTCCTGCCAAATTATAATTAGTAATTTGATACTAATTATAAGAAAATAATTTGTTTTGTTTTTATACAGTAACTTTAGCATAACTGAAGTCGTGCAAAATTTTACCATAATACTGTGAAAACTCTGAATTACAGGCCTCTAAAGCATACAGGGTTGGTGCTTTTTAAATTGCCTTATTTGTCCTTCATCACTTCAGGAGTACAGCAGATGGACACATGAAATTTTCAGGACTGAAACACAATCTTGAACTTTGTTAAAAACTGCAACCAAATTTTAAATCGGTTTTAAACCAACTCGAAGTGTCACAGTTTTTTTCTGAGGATGAGGAATTGTTTTAATTTTAATTAATTTTTCATCAGAAATTTCGTGCAGCCAGCTGCTGAACCTGAGAGTCACCTGTAAAGTCTGCTTAGAAGGTCTGTGAGAAAAAAAATCATAGTATGAAGGCGCAGTGAATGAATCATGTCTTCATTGTGAAATGCCAAAGTTATTGTATATAAACTAAGCTGATTCTGGCATTTTTAATGTGGAATTACCAGATTAAATACTCAAATTTTATTTAATTTTTTTAGGTCATTTTGAATTTCAGACTTTTAAAAGTACAAACAAAAATCAATTTCCTTTAACAAAAATTTCCTGGGAAAATATGAACAGGCTGCAGGCCTTTAGGACCGTTATACCTGGAGCAGGTTGCAGGGAAATGTTTCAGCTTCCATTGCCTCAAAATATTGCTCGTTGCCAAACAATCAGTGTTCTCTTGGCGGGGCCGGCTGTGTTAAAGATTGTCTTTGAAATGAAGTTGTTTTTATCTGGAGCATTTTCTTTGTAGGCACTCCCTCAGGACAAGAAACGGGAGACAAACTGAACTTTTGTGCTTCTAATGAACTCTTTAGAAGCACGGTTACTGTTGCTGCATCGACTTGGATGTTTCCTCTCAATGCAAAGAAAGAAAAACAATAAAAAGAGACGCAGTATCAGTGAATGTGGAAGTGGAAGTGTCTGACCTGAGTTTAGATTTTTTTTTTTTACTAACCAATGTGTACAGAGACGGACGTCTTCTGTCCTGCTATTTAAATTGTTGTGAAGGCTGAAGACGAACTGAAATAAACTTTATTTCTGGACTTCCAGGTGGTGTCGGGTCTAATTGTTCACAATGGTGGGATGAATAATGTTCCTCTTTTTTGATCCCCGTTATCAGAGCAATATTTCATAAATATTACCTTCCCTGTATCATAGTGACACCTGAACTCTTATGTAGATATTAACTTACTGCTTCATTTAACAGTCATTAACTGGCTTTTTCATGTTTTATCAAATGACTAAAGAAAAGGGATACGTTTATGCCAGAAACCTTTTTCAATTCCTTAAGTCGCTTCTCTTAAACTGTAGATTTACTTAAAACTAAAATCACTTCCTGTCTTTCATATCACTGATTCTGTTTTCTAATAAGTGTAGAACCCCAGTTCCACATAGCTGGGGTGCTGCGTAATAGATGTGCAAATCTTGTAAACTAAACTTTATTCACAATAGAACACAGAAAACATATCAGATGTTCAACCTGAGACATTTTACTGTTTCATGAAAAATTCTAGCTCATTTTGGATTTGATGGCAGCAGCACATCTTTAAAAAGTTGAAATAGGGCAACAAATGCCTGGAAAAGTAAGTGGTGCTAAAACAAAACAGCTGAAGGAACGTTTTATTTCTACTTAGGTTAATTGGCAACAGGTTAGTAAGGTGATTGGGAATAAAAAGAGCGTCTTAGACAGGAAGAGTTTCACCAATCTGGAATTCACCGTGTGCAAGGGACACGACCAAAACTATATTGGAGGCGCTG
The DNA here is from genome assembly GCF_057382275.1 of Copadichromis virginalis. NCBI lineage: Eukaryota > Metazoa > Chordata > Actinopteri > Cichliformes > Cichlidae > Copadichromis > Copadichromis virginalis. The sequence goes on from NC_140629.1 coordinate 35,252,490, forward strand.
CATTAAAAATGAGCGTGGTTCTGTCATGAAATCGCACCATGGGCTCAGGAAAGCTTCTAGAAATGATTGTCTGTGGACACAGTTTGCTGTGCCCTTCAGTGCAAATGTGAAAACGCTGCTTCTACTCTGGGTCAAAGGTCATTTAAAATGGAGTGAGAACAACCAGCAAACTGTTCTGTGGTCAGGTGGATTGAAATCTGAAATTGTTTTTGGAAAACACAGTTGCCGTATCCTCAAGACAAAAAGGAGAATGACCATCTGGCTTGTTCTCAACACTCTCAGTTCAAACGCCTGTATCTCTGATGGTATGGAGGTACATTAGTGTCTATAGAGTTAGCTGTTTGCACATCTGAAAGGCAATAATGAAAGGTATACACAGGTTTTAGAGGAATATTTGCTCCAGACATTTACTGGCTGTTGTTAAAGTGTTGAGGTCAGAAAGCCCTGGTAAACATGAATTTTGTGATGTGGTACTTCCATCAAATCAAACTTACTTTTTTGTCTCAAATCTGTTTGTTTTTTCTCAGTTTAAGCATTTGATATGTTTACTTCAGAGCTTTGCTGAGAAGTCCTGACTTTAAGATTCTGGAGAATAAACTTTGTTCAGCCTTATTTTGATGGTCTCTGTTAATCTGACAAATAAAACTTCCCAAGTTTTGCAGCCTTCTTCTTCTTCTTCTCGAACAATAAATGAAGCCGTCACTGAGCCGTCCTCCAGCACCGTCAGAGGTCCTCTGCAGGTCCCAGGACCCCACTTTTGACCACGGCTGACCAAGATGGATGTCATGTGTGAATTGTGCTCACTGGTAATTTAATGGACAATACATAACAAAGCGTATATTTATTTCTGCGCGCTTCAGCAGCATCAAAAACAGTCACTTAACAGGGCAGGATTTATGGTGTTTGGGTAGCAAATTGGTCTTTGATGGTTCCCACGCAGGGTCAGCTGCTTCCCCACGGAGCCTAATGGGGTTTGCTCTAATAGCGTCCCTCAATCATCGCAGTGAATATGAAACATGAGCTCACCGGCTGACAATTAGCAAAACAACAAGGAGAGATGAGAGGGTGTGATATGTGAGGAATGCAGGATTTATTGGGATTTTTTTTCCCAAACACTCCTCGCCTGTTCATGCAACAAAAAATGAAAGCTATTTGTTTTCCTTTTCCCCCCCACCCTCTACTCTTTCTCTTCACTCCTTTTCTTCGAGGGGTTGGAGTGGGGTGGGGGGATGAAGTTAAACTGATAAATTAGACCTCATTTATTGGACAACAGTTTGAGTCAATACCCAGGGGCCTCCGCTGTGCAGTGTGGACGAGGTTCCAGAACCACTAATTGGATCACTCCGTGTGGATGGAAGGGGAGGGGCTGGGGGTGTTTGGGTGAGAGGGGGGGTTTAAGGGGTGGGCGGGACAGGCGGTGCATTTGGCCAACACTGACGCCTTCACACACACAGACGCACACACACAGAGTAGCAGTTGTCTTGCGGTGGACGTCCACGGCACACGCCACGAAAACAGACGAGACAAGCGCTTGATTTGACAGCTGGGGCGGAGGGCCGGAGAGGGTGGGGGGCTGCAGGAGTCATGTATAGATTTTTGTGTCTGTTGTTTTGGCTTATTTGTGTGCTTCTTTTACTCAGTCAATCAAATTTAATTGACACCGCTGGGCTATGGTCGGGGGCCCCGTGGCATGCTGGGATGACAGGCCTTTAATGCCAAAGAGAAGAGAGGAGGTTCTTCTGCCTGTGAAGGATGGAGGGAATGCGAGGGGGTGAGGGTGAGGAAGACGAGGGCAGAGGGTGACAATTCCTCAGCCCATCAACAGCATTAATTGATGTAACGACAGCGATGATGGATTCTAATAAATACAACCTTTAAGAAAAAAGGTAATTAGATGGCGTCCTGTGCAAAGCGCCAAGCGCTGATTCCAGACTGGCTGATAAACACCATTCGTCTTCCACAGCGGCCTTCAGACGGACACGAGGCATCATTTACATGCAGATCAAACTCAGCATTTGCATTTTAGCTTAAATGAGAACACAACAGAGCATCATGTTGCTTTGTAGCCTTACCAACAGCCAAACTTGGCCTTAACAAATGTGAAACTGTTGGTATCAAAAAGTGCAGATTTGATATTTCTCATGTTAGATTACAAGAGTTCTGCATAAGCCTGAAAGTGGCCAAGACAGGACCCAGTTAACCCAAAAGGTGCTGGGCAGGAGATCTGCTGTCATGTTTTTTATATTGCATTATAGCTATGACTAATGTTGCTGTTAGCCTTAGTTTTTCCGTCGCTTCGTGTTATATAATATAATAATAAGGTCCATCTGTACGGCACATTTCACAACCTGCATTACAAAGTGCTTCACAGAAACTATGACTAAAAGAGGAAATTGTAAATCAGACAATAACGACGTGAGCTTCTTTTGGCAGGTCATTCCACAACTGAGGAGTCCTAAACACTCGATCATCTTTTGTCCTTAAGTGTGATGTCAGACCAGTTAACAGGTTTCTGCCTGAGGATCTGAGGCTGTGAATTGGTTGGTACAGGAGAAGCAGTTCTAATATATATCCTGAGACAAGACTATTAAAAGGCTTTAAGAGTCATAAGTGAAATCTTAAAATCGATTATGACCGGCCAGTGTAAAGGCATTAAAACTGGTGTAATAAGCCTTGCTGCAGCATTTTGTACAATCTGAAGTCGATTTAATGTGTTCTGATTTATAGCCATTAGAGTAAGAGGACACGAAAGCATGAATGATGGCCTGAGTGTCATTAAAACTTAATTTTGAAAGGATTCTTACAATATTCCTGAGGTGGTAGCACAGCTGGGTGAGATGAGATTAGGATCCAAAATCACCACCAGGGTTTCTGACAGCTGATTTTACATGTGTGGATAAAAGGCAGAGAGAAGATTTATTGATTCTTGGGTTCTTCTTGTGTTTTCCTTTTTTCACTGTGCTGTCTGTCTCGCTAGGCTTGGGCCCTCTTTCAGTTTACTTCCTGTTTTACTTTGAAGGCTAGACCCTTTTGTGCCTTTCTGTGGTTTGATTTGATTTCCCCCCCTTTGTTCTTTTCCCACCCTCTGTTATACCTGATTTAGTTCACCTGTTCATACCTGTTTCCCTCCTCGTGCATATTTAGTCACTGTGCATGCACTCAATTCTTTTTTTTAATGCAGTGTTTTCTGATGCTGGTTCTTTTTGCTTGGATTTGTCATATTTTCCCATTTTTGAGTTTTTTTCCCCTCTGCCTTCATTGTGTGGTATTTATTTTAAGTTAGTTTTTCACACTCCCAGGAATTCTGAGCTACTTTTCTGTTTTTTTTTCTTTTCTTTTCATGACCACAACAAAGTTATTCATATGTGTATATTTAGCTCATGTTTGTTGCCTTTTCTTCAAAGGTTTTCCATCAATATATGGAGCTCAAGTGTTCCCTGGTGTTCTCGGGTCCTTTTTTCCCCCTTGTCTTTATCCGCGTGTCCTTATAAGGCTTTTTAGAGGCTGGTTGACACTTCACCCCTGTCAGGACTATAGCCTTCCATTCACCATCCAACCTCAAACAACTCAAATGCCTTTTCATCAACTGGCAACTTTAGGAGTTGAAAGATTAAGCCAGCATGGATGTGCCAAACACTAGAGTTCCAATAATAGCCTCAAAAGGGAGTTAATCTTCACAGCATTAGCACAGCATTACAAAGCGTGCTTAGCTCCTGGTACAACAATCTAACACAGACAGAATTTGTGCTCTTGCTGCCTTTTCAAGCATTTTAATCACATTATGCTGACATAAAATATGCCTTTTCAGGCAGTAAAAAGCTTTAAAAAGCTTATGATTTACTTTTAGTGAGGTAAATGCTACTATTTTATTTATTTTTCTTCACTGATTACTTGAAATGTGGCTAATGCACTTGTTTATGGTAGCAGTTTGCTAAGTAAGCTTGTTAGCATTAGCTGATTAACTCTCATCCACATATGGTTGCACAAAATCCAACATGGAAGCGTCCAAAATGCCAAACCAATGGCTCACAATGCTAGTCTATCTTGTATATGCACTCTGTGCTTTCCATCCATGTGTTTTGTATTAAGTGTGATCTTACACTGTTATGACGCCCATTAGAGTTGCTTCAGGCTTTTATCTAAAAGTGGAACGAGCAACCAAATGAATCTTTGCATGTAGGGCAGAAAAACATGTTTCAGTCTTAATGCATCACATTGAAACACATGAAATGCACAGACAGATGAATGACAGGACCCAAACCAGAGATGAGCCTGAAGCTTGGTGTGACAGGAAGTGGTTCAACAACAGGTGCATTTAGTTCAGGTCAAACTTTCGTTGTTCTAGGTGTGCACGGACACAGACAGAGCCTTTACTTAGATTTTGCCTTTTAATAACACGTTGTTTCATCTGAGCAGTGTTATTAGAATATGATAATATTGATGGCATACACAAGGTCTGGTGTGTGGTGGATCAGTCAGCTTGGTACAAGCTGCTGCAACCAGAAACAAATCTGTGTACCTAATGTAAAAATTAAAAAGATCAAATTCACTTTTAAAAAATGTAAATAGTGACCTGCTTAGTTTTATTGCGTTTCACTTATTTATGTTCCTCAAATCATTTTACTGTCACCTTTATGTCTTTGGACATGTGATCTACAGTGTGATAGTTCAGCCTGTTAGTGGAGTTCAGGGTTTATATATTGTGAGCGCAGCATTTATGATTCAGCTTTGATATTGGCAGATGCAAAAAAAACATCATCATTCAGAGAGATAACGGGACTCCCAGCTGAGAGCTGCCATATGTTATAGTTAAATTACAACAAGGCTTTAAACTGAGGAAGTTACAAGAGCTCAAAGAAAGAAAAGACAGAAGTCTTCATCACAAAATGACAGGAGAAAATGATTCTTGCAGGTCTATCAGTATTTTCTTTCCTCATTGTTTGCATTTTTATGTGCTTTTTATTAATCATGGGATCTATTACATTTTTTAAATGCAATTTAATATAAAAATTAAACAATCTGAGTTTTAAAGGTTAAGGAAACCAAAACAGGTGGTTTTAGACCTTTTTCTGTTCCTTTATTTAAGTCTTGAGCTTTCTTAAAAATGATTTTAGAAGGAAAACTTCTAATTGTAGTTATCACTGCTGATGTTCATGGATATCAGCCTTTTTGACTGATATCAACACATAAATAATGTTTACTGGTGTCAGTAGCTAATGTTTAAGGATGAATGTGATGAAGTGCTGAAAGCCTCTGAACCAGTTCAGATATTTTCCAGTGATTATAATTAACCTGGCACAAACATGGACGTGAATTACAGCAAACAAAAGAAACTACCAGGAAGAAAAAATAGCGGGCAAGTTATTATTTCAATTTTAATTTCAATTTTTAACTCCAACACATCTTTGATTGTATTTCATTTATATATATATTTTTCTTCTGTATATTACTCATCGTTTTTTAATCTTATATTTTATCTGGAAAACGAGTGAACCGAGGCTCGGGTCAGCTGACATGCAGTCCCCCTGCACGGCCAGCTGGGGGCAGCATTGCAGAGTTTAAGCCGCTGCAGAAGCAAACTGACCCTCAGCAGCAGTTTCGCTCTTCAGCAGCCGTTTGGCATTTACCTCCTCTCTCACGCAGTCGATTTTGTTGATTCTGAGCATGAAAACAGCAGCGGCACCTTGTTAAAGTGTTTGTTCGGCCTGCAGACTGTTTGTCCCCGGAGAACCGGCTCGCTGGGAGCAAGTATCCCGAATAACCTGCAGTAAACCGGTGTCTTATTTTAATCTTTTTTTGCCTCTATAATTGACAGTGGGCTCAGTTTCCTTCCCTGTGCACAAACAGTTTGTGACCCCGGAGACGACGAGGCGATCGTTGATGATGTTCTGTAAAATGTCAGAAACACGCGAGTGTTACACCCAAAGAGATGATTGATTTCCCCCCCCCACCTCCCAATTTCTAAAATGTTGTGGAAGCGGGAAGCTTTCAGCTGAGAGGTTCTTTAATAAACAGCTGCTTTTCCCTCCGCACACAGACGTGAAATAGCCACAGAGGGAACATCTCGTTAACATTTATCTGTTTTAACACGAGAGAGCATCCGAGTATTTCTGTTCTCTGAAGACAGAATCTCAAATGTCACATCAGTATCGCGTGCGCGCGCACAGACACACACGAGAACTGTGTGATAAAAATCTCAGAGCTTTAAAATTGTATGTGCACTACTAAAATACACTTTCCCCTGATGTTTCTAGAATAAAACGCGATGGAAACTCCAAATATGAACCTCCATACTAATTTTTCATTATTAAGATTAGGATAATGAATTTACATGATCCAAGCATTTACAACAGTCAGTTGAGTCTCTAAGTATTTGGACATGACCCTGTTTTTTTTTTGTTTTTGTTTTTTAAAATGATTTATTTATTTATTTATTACTAGCTTTACTGCAGGACCTTCAGCAGCTGGTTGATTTGATGTGTGCTTTCAGTTTTGTCTTCAGTCACTGAAACTTAAGCTCTACTGTGAAATCTCTTGCCATTTATTTGCCTTGGGAATATCTTGGCTTGCTTTTATAGTATGATTTGCCTCATTAGCTAATGGCACTGTGAACCTCCATTCATTCGATTTTTCCAGCATTTGACTGACTGCATGAATCCTAGTAGAGCGTATAATTAACATAAACAGAAGAGTTATGGCTGTCCTGTTGTTTCATTTCACATAACTGCTGTTTCCTATCATGATGACGTCTGCAGTGCATGGGGCGAAGGCATGCTGACTGGACTGTGCAGGAGCCAGGCTGGGACTGGCATTTCAGGACTACAGCATATAAATGATTGGCTTCAATGAGACAAGAAGGGTCCAATCTATGGAGGTTTATTTGTAGCTCTTTATCCAACCAGCCACACCACTGATTGTTTTAAACTTTGCTTTGATCTGGGTCTAGAAAGAGTAAGGCGAGCTGCCATTTGTTTTCTGTTACTCCTAGGAGGTAAGCGCTTGTATGATGCTTTATTAATGTTGGGTCAGCTGGCTGGAATTGATAGTTCCTTTGTTTTCTAGAGATCTTGACAGAAAAGAGTCAACTGTTCTTCTTTAGGTTCTTGATGACGTTTCACCTCTCAGACAGTCATTGCTCTCATCTGAGATGCTTCTTTGGTTCTAAAAACAGAATGTGGAGAGTTACAGATGTTTAACCCCTAGTGGGGGTTTGTCTCCTTGGACATTCATGGGTGTCATTGACCCACAACTGATCCAGTCATAATAGTAGTAGCAGGGTGTGTGTGTGTACATGTTTAGACGTCTTTGCAAGGAAAGAAAATTGGGATGCTACTATACTTGTGGGGACCAACAGCCACTTAAAAAATGCCTGTCCCCACGAGTTTGAAGGCATTTTTGAGGTTCAAAATGTGGTTTTAGTGTCAGGGTTACAATTAGGTTATGGTCAGGTTTAGGCTGAGGGTTAGGATTAGGCATTCATGTTCGATGGTTAGGGTAAGCGGCTAGGGAAAGCATTGTCAGTGAGGTGTCCTCACTAAGATATGAAAACGAATGTCTGTGTCATTTATCTATTTTACTTTATGTGGCATGTTGTGAGAGTAAAACATGAACTTGAAGAGCCTGCTGTTCATTCATGTGATTCGAATCATGTGACTAAACCTTTCATCATCCCAACGCTGCAACAAAAATCATGATGTCGTTCTATCGAGACTTAAATCAGTTGTTTCAAAAAGTAACATAAAATAATGTTGGTTAGCTACACTGGAGTCAACAACAATTTCCTCAAAACAAGTTCACCTCTTTTAAGAAAATAACACTAAGGGCTCAATTATAGAAAAGCTTGACTTGATACAAATGATTTTTTTTGTTTTTGCTGTAAAATGGATCCAAAAAAAACCCAACCCTCCAGCAGCTGGTTTTTAGTAGTGTGTTTTATGGCTCAGTTTTCCTTTAAATACTTGCCGTGGATCACAGCGTGGACTCTCACACTGTAAAAACTTCAGTCCGAGAGGATTCAGTCTGTCATGTACTCAGACCCAAACCTCTGATCGCTCATTCTCACTCACTCCGTTATCTCTTCCTGAATGAAATAATAGTCAAATAAAACTCTCTCATTTTGCTGAGGGGTCCTCCGGGAGCCTCTTAGGGACCCTCGAGAGTCCCCAGACCACAGTTTGGGAGCAGTCGGTCGGGTCCGAGTTTACAGGCTGCGGTAATGATGCTTGTTTGTCCAGTGGTCTGTAAATCACACCAAAATTAGAGTTGTCACAGGATTCACTGGAGACACAGCAGACCATCACTAATACCTCTGCACCGTGGAGACACTCTATAACACCGAAACAAAAACACGCACACTCTAAAACCAGCCTGCAGAGGAGATAAAAGTAGTTTTAAACTGATACAGACCATCTTTAATAGGAGCCTCTGGAGTTATGACTGTGAACTGCAGACCCACAAAGGGACCATTTAAAATAGTGATACTAGTGATAATAGTAATTTCTTAATTTATTACTGTTTATTTATGTTTGTGATCAGTGTTGGACAAGTTACTTTGAAAAAGTAATTAGTTATAGTTACTTCTTCAAAAAAGTAATTAACGGAGTTAAAATATTGCAAAATTATACGTGGGGCAAATTATTGACAGCTGCCCAATTCACAAAGATTGTTGTTACATTAACTTTATGCTGACCCAATGTTGATGATGGTGTGATGAAAAGCAAAAAGATCTCAAATTAATTCTTCCTTATTTATTTATTTATTTATTTAGACCTACAGATCAGTGTGATTCAGAGTTGTAGGCAGTTGTATTTTTCATCCTGTGGCAGAATAACATTACAGACACTGAGAAGACTAACTTGATTTTTAAGGCTTTGTAGTCAAACTCGTTTCTGTAACCCAAACTTCAGTGTTTAAAAATTCACCCAGTTAAATCCAGTGTATTAGCAGTCAAAACACTACAGATTACTCAGCTACATGCTAAACATTGCCAAAAAAATCCAGACAACTAATTAAACACTGAATATATCATAACACTATAATAACATAACTAATATTTGGAACGACGCTGATGAGAGTCACAGCTGACTGTCATCTCTGTCACTTTGCTGGACAGAAGGGGCAGGAGTTGTTCTTGCTGGACTGCAGCCACACCTGGATACAGTCTTTGTGGATGGTGTGAGAGCAGCTCAGTGGGTGGCGGCTTTCTGGGTCCACATGGTTCTGGCACATCAGGCAGAGTTTACGGGGCCCGGCAGCGTGTCCACTTGGTGCTGCTCTCTGAATGGGATTCATTGGCCTCTGGATGGGGCCTGGGGGAGTGGGCCGGCTAATGGGCCCCAGGGCTGACCTCTCGTTTTGGGCCAGCCTGAAGCCAACCTGCTCGATGACTTCCTCCATGGACATGCCGGCCAAGGTACCACGAGAGCTTTTTACCTGCTGGAGCAGAGACGTCAGCTGAGCCCTGTTGCATTGTGGGAACCTCGCACCGAGCTTCTCCAGGACTTTGTCCAGTTTGCCTGCCGGTGCAGAGGAAGCTGCAGTAGTAGCTACAGCGTGGGGTGGTGGGGAAGGAGCTACAGGGTGGGTGGCCTGAAAGGGGGGAGAGGGGGACAGACTAGGAGGAGGAGTCACCCTCACTGGGCCTCTGATGTGAGGCAGAAGCTGAGGGGGAGGCTGGAACTGAGGTGGAGGTTGATCCTGCAATGATGGGGAGGGTTGGAAGTATTGCGGGGGTGGGGGGTGGTGGTAAGGGGCACGGTACTGGGGATGGTGCGGGTGAGGGTGATGGTGCTGCTGCTGCTGTTGGTAATACTGTGGGTGCCTCTGCTGTTGGAGGGGTCGATGAGCTGGGTTTGAAAGAGGCGGGGCCATGATGTGTGGCTGAACCAGTGACTGCATCACCTGATCGAATCGCAGCTCAGCCTGTTCGAGAAAACGCGTAGTTACTAACAGAGCTGATGACAAGCAGTCGTCTATGAAGGAGCATATGTAGCATTTATCAGTATCTTTCACAAAGGAATAGAGAAATCTGATAACATAGATGGGAGAGTGGGATGGACATGAAAACACAAGGTGAAAATAAGTCTAAACCCTTTCTATCATGATGAAACAGAAATAAAGATTTAAAAAGGTGAACAAATATGGGAACTAATACAAAGTAAAGTAAATAAAGAGGGAAATTAGAGCCTCAAGTTGATACAATGTGGTACATTTAGTAGTATATTTATTTCACTGAATTCGCTTGAGTCTCTCACCATGGGAACCTGCGGTAAAGAAGGCACATTGATCCTAGGGAGGGACTCTAACTCTCGCCCCTGGTGAAGCTGCTGCAGAACCTCCTGGAAGCGGCTTTGGAGCTCAGCCTGGTTCCTCTTGACCAACGCTTCTTTCTTCTCCCACTTCTGTCTCTCATGAGAATACTGCTGTGGGAACTCCACCCTGAGTGCGTTCAGGTATTGCCCCACCTAGGACATAATCAGTCTCATGATTATCATTACTTATATAAATAAGGTGCCTGACAGATTATGATCTGTTTATCTAGAACTGGGGTCTAAACCTCTTTCAGCCAGGCCTCAATGCGAGCCATGGCTACGTCTCTCTGCTTCTCCACAGCTGCAATCTCGTCCTGCAAGGCCCGAAGCTGAGCTTCCTGTGCTTCCTTCCTCACTCGCTCCATCTCCTGCCTCAGCTCCTCCAGCTCTTCCTGCCACCTCCGTTGTTCCTCGCTTTGCTCCTCTGTAAGCGCTGTCAGCTTTTTTTCACCCTCCTCCAGCTCTGTGGCCAGCCTGATTGCCAGAGGAAGATGAACAGAGAAGAGCAGAGTTAGCAAGCAGAAAATTATTTTGTAACAAATTCCTCTTTTTAAAATTTAAATATATTCTAGTTTCTTTAATTTTCTGTCAAAAGGAATTAAGGCATTATCTTAGGTTTTATAAAAGTGTGACTTTAGCTGCAATTTTAGAACCTCATTTTAGCCTACCGATATTGCCATATCACAGATATATCACTGTAATCATATGTTGCCCTCTCAACCTTGAGGTCGAGGTCACTCCAACTCGTCCAACATTTTAAGTAGATGCACCTATGGTATCAATTTTAAGCTTGTATGTTACCTTGTTCTCGAGGCAAACTTAGGTGTTCAGGTCTAACATCATCTTAACTACAGTGGGGCAAAAAAGTATTTAGTCAGCCACCGATTGTGCAAGTTCCCCCACTTAAAATGATGACAGAGGTCAGTAATTTGCACCAGAGGTACACTTCAACTGTGAGAGACAGAATGTGAAAAAAAAAAAAATCCATGAATTCACATGGTAGGATTTGTAAAGAATTTATTTGTAAATTAGGGTGGAAAATAAGTATTTGGTCACCTCAAACAAGGAAAATCTCTGGCTCTCACAGACCTGTAACGTCTTCTGTAAGAAGCTTTTCTGTCCCCCACTCGTTACCTGTATGAATGGCACCTGTTTGAACTCATCATCTGTATAAAAGACACCTGTCCACAGCCTCAAACAGTCAGACTCCAAACTCCGCCATGGCCAAGACCAAAGAGCTTTCGAAGGACACCAGGAAAAGTATTGTAGACCTGCACCAGACTGGGAAGAGTGAATCTACAATAGGCAAGCAGCTTGGTGTGAAAAAAATCAACTGTGGGAGCAATCATCAGAAAATGGAAGACATAACAAGACCACTGATAAGCTCCCTCGATCTGGGGCTCCACGCAAGATCTCATCCCGTGGGGTCAAAATGATCATGAGAACGGTGAGCAAAGATCCCAGAACCACACGGGGGGACCTGGTGAATGACCTGCAGAGAGCTGGGACCAAAGTAACAAAGGTCACCATCAGTAACACACTACAACGGCAGGGAATCAAATCCCGCAGTGCCAGACGTGTTCCGCTGCTGAAGCCAGTGCATGTCCAGGCCCGTCTGAAGTTTGCCAGAGAGCACATGGATGATACAGCAGAGGATTGGGAGAATGTCACGTGGTCAGATGAAACCAAAGTAGAACTTTTTGGTATAAACTCAACTCGTCGTGTTTGGAGGAAGAAGAATACTGAGTTGCATCCCAAGAACACCATACCTACTGTGAAGCATGGGGGTGGAAACATCATGCTATGGGGCTGTTTTTCTGCCAAGGGGACAGGACGACTGATCCGTGTTAAGGACAGAATGAATGGGGCCATGTATCGTGAGATTTTGAGCCAAAACCTCCTTCCATCAGTGAGAACTTTGAAGATGAAACGAGGCTGGGTCTTCCAACATGACAATGATCCAAAACACACCGCCCGGGCAACAAAGGAGTGGCTCCGTAAGAAGCATTTGAAAGTCCTGGAGTGGCCTAGCCAGTCTCCAGACCTCAACCCCATAGAAAATCTGTGGCGGGAGTTGAAAGTCCGTGTTGCTCGGCGACAGCCCCAAAACATCACTGCTCTCGAGAAGATCTGCATGGAGGAATGGGCCAAAATACCAGCTACTGTGTGTGCAAACCTGGTAAAGACCTATAGTAAACGTTTGACCTCTGTTATTGCCAACAAAGGTTATGTTACAAAGTATTGAGTTGTATTTTTGTTATTGACCAAATACTTATTTTCCACCCTGATTTACGAATAAATTCTTTACAAATCCTATCATGTGGATTCATGGATATTTTTTTTTTTTTCACATTCTGTCTCTCATAGTTGAAGTGTACCTCTGGTGCAAATTACTGACCTCTGTCATCATTTTAAGTGGGGGAACTTGCACAATCGGTGGCTGACTAAATACTTTTTTGCCCCACTGTATAGGCATCTTTAATGTACAGTCTATGATCACAATGCAGCGATACAAAGTGAACAGAATTTGTTTTGTTGGGAATATGGTGGGAATATGGTTTAAGTCTTACCTGTTCTTCTCCTCCTCTGCTCTGTTTTTCTCAGTGGTCATCTCTGCTTTCTTGGCTAAGAAGTTCTTCCTGGTGGCTTTGGAGTTGTTCAGCTGCAGTTTCACTCGCAGAGACTCCAGTTTGTCCAGTAGACCCTTAACGCACGCGCGCGCGCGCACACACACACACACACACACACACACACACACACACACACAGTGGTCAATCCCACAAGAGATTCAGAACCATAAACACATGCATGCATTGCATAGCTGTGTGTGTGTGGGTTGATATCTGATATCCTCGTGTTGGTGTTGTTCCCAGATCATCATACTAAATGTTGTTCCAGGATCAACATTGCAAGTGACCAATCAGAATGTTGTGACGTCATACTTTTGCGACTTCGGGAAAAACCGGCGTAAAACAAAAAACTGTACTAAAGCTGCGTGAAACCGCCTCTGTCCGCCGATCAACGGACCCTAACCCTAACCGTAACCCTTTAATAAACAGTAAGCAGAATTGATATTGTCCTTGCAACATTGGAATTTCATAAATGCACGAATGGCTTGGCGCGCAAAAGAATAACATCACAACAATGTGATTGGTCACTTGCAATGTTGAACCTGGAACAACATTTTCATGATGGTCTGGGAACAACACCAACACGAGGATATCAGATCATCCGTGTGTGTGTGGTGTCTCACCTGGTGTTGCCGAGTGGCCTCTTCCTTTCTTTTCTGCAGCTGTTGTTTGTACTTCTCGTGTTCCACCTCTTCCTGATCCTGTTTTTTCAATAGTTTGTCGTACTGCTCCATCAGGGTGGAGGTGTACTGAAACACGGCCGCCACGTGACTCTCCCAGTCGGGCTCTGTGCTGACACTGGACTCTGCTGTCATGCTGTCTGTCTGCACAGCCTGAGCTCTGTGTTTCAGATCTACAAAAGACAACAAGGAAACAACTTATTAGGTACAGAAGTAGTTATGGTAACAGTGAGACTTTAAGGAGTTTAAAAAGCAGTTTATGGTTTCTAAAATCTATTGCATTTTTGTAAATTGCCAAACTGCCACGCCACACTTAACAGACCTGGTATAGCAACTAAACAGCCTGTGAAATACAGTTTCTGTTTAATAAAATGTTTTGTCTACAAGTAAAAACACAGTGAATTTACAGCTTAAAACTAGATTTCACATTCATAAATCACCATTTCCAGCTACAAAACTCTTTAACGGCGAGTTCACTGCACTTTCTCTTATCTGGACCACATTATTTGAGTCTATCAAAGACCACTATGTGCAGACTTCTCAAATTCCCCTTTCATCTAGAAAACACGACACCAGATGTTGTTAAGCTCCACCGGGTATTCTTCACTGTTCAGCTGTCATTGTAAAATTCCGGCGCTTTACCTGTCACTCCCATTTTGGCGAAATCCAGTTCAAGGCCAAGGTCCAAGTCCGGGTCTCCATCCTGTATTACATGATGGTCTTCCGCTTTATCGTCTGAACCCTCGATAGCCGTTTCCGCGCTAGCATCCATGCTAAAAGAAGTACAAAAACGAAACTTAGTCTTTTGGATTCGCTTTTCTAACTTGACACAAACGTTACGTGTTCTGTAAACACCGAGCGAACTTACAACAACGTAGTGAGCTCCACAAAGGCTCTTTAAAATAAAACTTCGGCGATATCAGCTGCCGTTAAGATCCTGTTTACACCTGGCGCCAGCTACGAATGTGTGCACCCCTAAATGTAATCCGGCTGAAACACTTCAACTGTCCAGGGGTTCCAAAACAAAGATCTTCTATGTAGGTAGATAATTAGGTAGAAATATTTATTTATTTATTTATTTATTTATTTATTTATTTATTTATTTGCACAGGGACATATAGAAAAACTACAACTACATAGATACGACAGGAGTAGCAGAATTGAAATGTAAAGCTGGTGACTTTGTAAGGAATAAATTCATAATAATTAGAACTGTTATTTGCTACATTGTTATTTTTAAAATATAAGAAAATACAATATTGTTTAAGTAACAAAAATACATTTAAAAAAGGAATAAATCACTAGATGGATGTTTATTGGATATTGGATGTTTTTTTTAAAGAATAAAGTCGCAAATTATTTCTTTATTTTTCCCCTGACTAGTTGATGTAATTAAGTATTTATCTGTACACTCTAAAATTTTGATTTTCATATATCTAGCAGTACCTCTGCGCACATACAATGGTTATAATAGTGCATAATTATTTTATATAAAACCATTTATAAAAGCAGTTCATTTCTTTTTAATTGCATTTTTCTAAATGATCTTTAAAGAAAAAATACCATAAATGACTAAATCACATCTGTAGTTTTCTACTGTTAGCTTATATATTTCAGTTTAATTCGGTTTTTCTTTCTTCTTTAAATGAACTAAAATCCGTCCATTTTAAATATTTACTTTTTCTACTTATTATAATTTTCAATATAGTATTTACAATAAAAAAAATTAAATAATGATACAAATAAACTTCAAAGAAAAGGTATTTTTCTTTCAATTTATGTTTCGTATTTTCGCAGAGAGGTTCCACAAACTCGTGGCGGAGTGAGTCCTCTTCTCTTTCCGCGCTGGCTCCCATAGGGATTCCTTTTATTGGTCACATGACAAACTGGGAAAACCTCCTGACTCCCCGCTCCTCCTCCTCTCGCCCTGTCAGTCGACTGTTTTAGGGCTGTGTGTGTGTCTGTTAGCTAGCTGCTAGCCATCATCACCACAATAAACTGCAGAAACAGAAGACGGATATGGCAGATACAGCCAGGGACGCTCCACCGGAGCAGACCGACTTCCATGAGCTGGAGGACGGGGAGGAACTGTTCCCGGAGCCGGCCACAACACAGGAGGTGAGGAGGAGGTGATGAGGGGAGGCCGAAGGGGAGCTGTGGCAGGCAGGGCGTGATGCCTCCAGCTGACAACAGATGGAAACTTAGAGGAGGGGCAGCAGGCAGGCTGGACACCTTAAAATCGCTTAATTTTTGAATGAAGTTTGGCGTGTGTGGAGGCTTCTATTGCATATATCTTTGCACTGTCATCATTCACGAAAACGGCTAAAAATGCGAGGTGTTGATACACCAAACGGTGGCCTTCTAAGCCACTGTTACAGGAGCCGATAAGGTCTATTTGGGCTGAGAAAAAGCGCAATGGAGGTGTGTTTTCTTGCAGTCAGGTGACAGTCACACAGGTGTAAATGATACATTCAAGGCGGATTGGAAAAAACGGAAAAACAATAGTTTAGCAGATTAAAGTTTCTTTGTTTCTTTATGTTTGTGTATCTGAGCTGATTAAAGACAGTGGTTAAAGTTTGAAATTATTATTTGTCAAAATTATGTAAATATACTGGTGAAAGCAGCCCAGAAAATCCAGCAGGCAGATTATAGTTTTTTGACAAAGTGAAGGGACACCGAAGATACTCAAAACAAACAAAAGAAGAAGAAATATCAAGGTCAAAATGTTGAGTAATAATATGTAAAACGGCAGTTTTACTAATGCTGAACTAGTTTGTTGTATAGGGCTTGGCTTTGATAAGATTTAGATGGCATTAGTGGTCATTATTCCAGCCTTTTGTTTGATCAGTGGAATATCCAGAGAGTAATTACTGTCAAATATTTGTTGTCTGCAGCTTCTTAGACTTAAAGGTTGGATACAGTACTTTGTGACACATGACAGCAAGCTGAACATTTCTGTGTTTTGGTGTTGACTAGATTTGTTTGAAAACGGAATCATTTTTTTTTTCGTATTAGTGTTAAAATGTTTGTTTTTAAAGGGAGCTCAACAAAGCTGCAGCACAAACATTTGTAATGGCATTAAAAGCATAGACTGTAAATGAAAGATGGCATCATGTGAGCCCTCGCCATTTTGAAGCCTCACTTTTTGCATTTTGGCCACAACCATGTCAGGTTTTTGGAGGCACAAGTGGACGTATTTGGATGAGAGGGTGACATGCAAGATGTATGAAGAGTGAACAGTATGAAGCTTGGTTAGCTTAAAGTATTTTTAAAAACAAACTGAAGCAAAAGCTTCCTGTGTGTGCCACACAGCAGACCATATTATGTTTCAGATAATTGCAAGAGGTCACCAGCATCAACTTGATCGGGAGGTCCAGTTCAGTTAGCTAAAGCTTCTTGTGTCAATGAAAGTGGCCGTGCCCTTATTAACTTCATGATCATGGGAGGAAAAAAAGTTGGGTATTGACAAGCGCCAAGTGGCCCTTTGAGGAATTATAGATTTTTGCACCTCCTGTTCCCAGAGGTTGCTGCATGCATGAGAGAGCTTTTTTGTTCAGCTTTTACATTTGTTGATGTGTTCTTTATACCATCTTTGTCCTTTCTGACCATTTTTGACCAACCCGAATCACTGTGGTGCGTGTTTCAGCCTAAATAGAAACAGGCAGGTGCAGAAAAACGAATGAAGGAGCAATTTATATTCTCTTGTTCTATGATTAAGAGGTAAATAAAACAAATTACAAACCATGTTAAAGAATTTGCATATAGAAAAACAGGAGCTTTTCATAGTGTTGGAACCTCAAATCAGAAACAAAGTTACCAGCCTGCAGCAGGAAAGTGCAAACACACACACACACACAGGTTCTCTTAAACGGGCCTCTTTTTGTCATGTCAACACTCTGGTTTTTCTTCCCGGTGATGATTGCCTTTCTTGAGTGTCACAACAGCACTCGTGTGTGTGCGTGTGTGTGTGTGTGTGTGTGTGTGTGATGCACTTCTGCACTTCCCCATCTTAGCAGCCTGGGTACAGTTTCATGGCCCACATGTTTCTTCAGAAGGACTAGTAAACTGACAGAGTGACCACTAACGTTTTAACTCCTCCTCTTTCCCGCTTTTGTTTTTGGTTTGCAGGAAGGTGAAGCATATTCTCTCTTGTGTGTTTCTGATCATAATCCACTATGTATTTCCTCCTATTATCATTTCCCCCTTCCTTAAACGACTGCGATCCAGTCTGACAGTTCTTCAGAAAACCCACCCCTGGTCACACTTGGTTTTAGTTTTAGAAAGATGTTGATTGAAACAATAATTTTCATGTTTTTGTGCTGCAGGTTTTGCTGTTCTATTTTCTTGTAGTTTCTAGTAAATTGAGGCCCTTTAACGATTACATTTGAGTCATATTTTTTGTAAGTTTCGCATTTGATTTTGATTCAGGGTCCAGATCAGCGGTTAGTTTTGTTTTCATGAATTATCCATCAGTTTCCTGTGATTTTCCTCAAAGTTTGTTTAAAGCCTCACAGTTTTGTTGGAACTGTGCAAGTTTGAAACACTAGTTGTTGAATGGAAGCAGCTGCTCTGCTGTGTTTGTGTGCGTGCGGTGTTTCCTCTGACCCCTCTTTGCTTGCTGAGTAAGGAGGGAGGAAGCTCCTCGTTATCATCACTCATTTCCTCCTCCTGCCTCCACACTCAACTCTTTCTGTCCTCTCAGCTAAAAACTCTCCTTCGTTCGTTCTTCCCACTTCTCTCTTTCTGGGAGTCCAGCTGAGTTCTGTTTGTACAGGTGTGGTTCATTCAGTATTTTACCACCACACTGACCAGAGAAAGCTCCATCTGCCACCCTAATAACCGGCCAATCAGAACAGCCCTCACAGAGACAGCTCGATGTTGTTGCCCACATTGGCATTTGATTAAACTACCAATCCAACTTTGTGGGGGGCCTGGAGCCTATCCCAGCTACCACGGGCCGAGAGGCGAGGTAGACCCTCGAGGGGGAGTCGAACTCTGGATCTTCTTGTTGTGAGGCAACAGTGAATCAGTTAAACCTAATTAATCGGAACCTTTTCTCTAGTCATGTCATCAGCGTGTTAGAGATCAGGCGTTAAACTTGGAAACCTGCACATAAAATAATCTCCACTCCTAAAGCAATAAAGTTGCGACACACTCTACACAAGTGATTCATAAACTGTCAACTGCTCTGTGCAGTTGACAGTTTATGCTGGGAAGGAGTGTGTTTAGGTCACTGAGAATCACTTTCTTCTTCCCTGAAAAAGCAACGGAAGTGTCAGAAGACTGCATATGAATATGTAGAGTCTGTAGTCAGGATTGTTGGTGTCTTCTTCTTGTCTGAACAATCACGTTTGAGCACGCTCTGGTTGCGTGCAGGTAAATGGTTCTTGAGTAGAACAATGATGACCACATAAAGAAATGACCGCCAGTCAGTTCATCACTGTGAAGAATAGAGCTTATTAATTTGACACTGCTATCAAATCAGTACTCAGTATTTGCAGAATCCAAGATATCAGATTCAGTGATGGTGTAGCCCATTTCTCTGAAGTCCTTGTGATGTCTGTAGTGAGGCATGAGTCATTTCTAATCTTTGAAGTCTCTTGTTTCTCTGGAGGAGGCAGCCTGTTCAGCCTTTGTTGGTGCTGCTGATCGATCAGTTTTACCTTCAGTGTTTGTGGAGCAGCTGGCCCAGGCAGGAAGTCCTGTGGTTCAGCAGGATGGATGACACACACTGCTGGAACCTTTCTTTTTTCTCTTTTTTTTCTTTGCCTTGCTTCTTCTGTAGAATATGTTGAGTCTGCACAGCTTCTGTGCAGATGTGGCAGCTGCTCTCCTTCCACTTTTCTTCCGCGCTGGCAGGAAAGAACTTAAATTTGAGTCAGTCTGCTGTGACGTGAAAATGACACTCAGGCTCTGTGGAGTTCAGAAGTTTGCTGGAAGTGAAACAACGTGGAGTAAAGTGCAAACTCCAGCTTCAGTTTTAAGAGGAATTCAGTGGTTTCTGCTACACAGATGTAGGCTGTTGAAATTTCTGCTGTGCCTGCATTAGTCACCTTTTAACAGATACATATTAACCCATTAGAGCCCAGACCCATTTTTATTGTCAGGAAAAAACTTCGGGACAGTCAAAGTTGGAACTTTAACAGGAACTTTCCTCCATGTGTGAAGAGGCGATGACACACGTGTGACCCTGGGTTCTTATGAGTTAATATGAAGTCTGATTGTAGAAGCGGAGATTTAGAAGAAAACAGACAAAACAGTTTTGTTTTGCTACTTCGAGACATTTTAAACTACTTTTTTTTTTTTATTAAAGTCTTTGCAATACAGAAAGCTCTCCAGACTTGGATATTAAAGTATTTATTTAACTGAAATATCAATGATAGATTCTCAGTCTACCAAAATCAATAGGTGATGAAAGGAAGCAAGGCATGAAATGGTAAATAATTCAAATCTCTGCACAATAAGATGTCATTGTGCACAGAATTAGTACATGATATAATTTATCATCAGGTCAAAGCTCCTTTGTTCCTTGTTGCACAAGATCTCACACTTTTTTGCATCTGTGTTAATGTGCAGTCCCAACCAGCCAGTTTAGCTGCTGAGGACATCAGCACCAACTCAAATGGACCCAAGCAAGACTCGCTCTTTGATGACGATCCAGAGGATCTGTTTGCAGGTAGGAATCCACAAACTCACTTTCACATTAAAATTAAACTCCAGTGACTACAAAGAGAAGGACAGAAATCTATGCAAAAAGGACCTCACTGTTCACCGTCTGTGACCTCAATAAAGTTGTTCCCGATGAGCTTTTGATGAGCTGGATTCCCGTCTTGCTGAATACAGAATGATATTCATTTAGTAAATTATGGTTCCATTAGAGTCAAAACAGATGAGTCATTGGAAGTATGAAGCCTGAATCACACAGAGTCTCAGTGACTTCCTGTTGTGTCTCTGTGGTGTTATAGAAGCGACAGAGGAGGTTTCGTTGGACAGTCCAGAGAGAGACGTTCTGCTGTCCGATGGCCCATCGCCCGCCATCACCCCCATCACCCCTCCCACGTCCGTCATCACCCCTCGCATTGGCCACACCCACGACGACATGTTCACACACTCCTCATTTGATGAGGTAACGGCACTCAAAACTGGCTTTTAATACTCTGATAGCAGTTCCTCTAAAGTCTTTCTTAAATAAAGTGCTTGTGTATTTGTGTATTTTCAAATTGGAGCAAAAATTTAGTTCCTACATTTTATTTTAATTTAGATTAATTTCAGTCTCATGAGTTTGAGACTTAAAAGAACAAAAACATCTGTGACATAATTTTATTCTATTCTTCTTCTTCTATTATTGTGACATATTTATATTCTATTTTCTTCTTCTTATAAATTTGTTTATTTGTTCTAGAGCAAATGCATTTTCTGAAAGGCTCATTTTAATGCATTTTTTATCATCAAATTATAAAGGCCCGCAGGTCGTTTAACTTCTTGAATGTTTCTTTGTTATCTCAACAAAGGATTTCCAAATTGTGTGTAATAACTACCAGATTTAATAACTGTTTTATGGCAAGAGGCAGGTATACTCTCAGTGGGTTGGTAGACTGTCAGAGGTTTAGCACAGATTTAAATTATTTTACTTTGACAAATTTAAATTGCATCTTTTTGGCATATCGAGATGACTATAAGTGCTGGAGAAATCCATATAAATATTGTGATATGTGGTGTAGCGCCTGACTAGTTTCGCAGGTTAATGTGACACTGAATATGGTGTTCCTCAAGGAAGTATTCTCGGCCCTTTTCATTGTATGTGTTCAGCAACATTATTACGTATAATATTGTCAGATATTTCTGCTGCTTGTATACGTAAAAATGTTTTAGAACGTCATGAACATAAAGAGAGGTCTTACATGTGGAATTAAAATACCAGAAAGACAGAGACTGAAGCAGCTGCTCTGTCTGAAGGCACAAGGTCCAGATCTGGTAACAATTTTAGACTCTGACCTGAATTTTATTAGACATTTTAATACGGTGACAAAAATGACTTCGAAACATGAGACAATTTTTAACTCCAGTGTTGCTGAAATGCTGACGCATACTTTTACAAGTGACTTAGGTTACTGCAGCTCACTTTGTACTTGACACCTTAAGAATGCTGACAGTTGGCGTTAATTCAAAATCCTGCTATACTTCGAACTCCAATTACTCGCTTATAAAGCCTTCAATGAAGTAGTAGCTTCCTTTGTCAGCAGTTGCCTTTCAGTTTATGTACCAACAATGCCTCTTTGATTATACTGCCTTACTCTTGAATTTAATGGCACTGAAGTGTGGAATGGCCTCCTTGTTGTATTTTAATTGCATTTTGAGCAGTATTAGAAGTTTGAATGGTGAGGATTTTAATGTTTTATTGTATTGTTATTTTCTTTATCTGTAAACCACTTGGGTTACTTTGCATGAAAGGTGCTAAAAATTAAAATTGGAATCATTGTTTCAAAACTTGCATTTATTGGTCAGCTTGCATTCCTTCTGTTTTGGAAGGTGTAGTACTTTTTTTCATCCTTTCTTAAAGAAAACCTGCATTTATTTAGAAAAAGTATTTGGCAGAAAGTAAAGAAATCCCTGCTGAATGGGGAATTGTTCACACATATACTTCTGAGTGTTGAGTGGAGTCTAAAAAATAAATAAATCAGAAATGTTGTTTTGAAAAAGTCTCAGATTACACTTTATAACTTTCGATTTGATTCACATTTCTATTGTAATATTATCGGTTAGTAGCTAAAGGACATCAGTTGCTAAATATACAAAGTGCATTTTTTTTCCCTGTTGTCTTCATTAAATATTCATCTTGCTGTTGTGCTGATGTCAGACACTAACACAATTTCCCTGGAGGAATAAAATTGGGAAACGTTTTGCTCCTATTTTCTGTAGATTGAAGAAGAGGAGGGCGGAGATTCTTTTGACATTCACATATCGGTGTCTGACCCAGAGAAAGTTGGTGAGTACATGGCTTCACATCATAACATATCCACGCAAAGATCTCCGAGATGCTTCCCAGAGCCAGAAATGCAACTGATTTTAGTGGCAGCATTACGAGACGGTTCTCTCACTCACTAAGCCTACATTTCCCATCAGCCCCCTGTTACTCTGCATTTCCTCTCGTCCGTTTCACATCAGCTTCTTCTGTTTTCATCAGCTTCCACCACAAATTGAGAGATGAAGAAAAATGCAGAGGAGACACCAACAGTCTGCTTAATCACAATCTTGGTCATCATGCAGGAAATTATTACACTAAGCATTAGCACTGGAGCTTTGCAGCCCTGCTAGATCCCTGAACAAACTCTGTCATTAGTTATTCAACAGGCACAGTCCCTTTAAATAAATATAAAGGTCAAACAAGGAACATTAAACAGTAAATTGCTGATGCTTGTCTATCACCGCAAGGAAACACATGAAACCAGTTTAACTAGTCTGGCACCTGATCAGTGTATTCCTGTTACATCAGTCAGATATTTGTCTTGGTGTATAATTACTTCTTTAACAGTGACAGAGTGTGTGTGTGTGTGTGTGTGTGTGTGTGTGTGTGTGTGTGTGTGTGTGTGTGTGTGTGTGTGTTTGTTTCACTGGTTTGTGTAAATACTAGTGATGCAATTGAGTAATTAGAGTAATTATTTTAGTGTGAATCAGCTTTCTGTGTGTGTTCCAGGTGATGGGATGAATGCATATATGGCCTACAAAGTGACGACCAAGGTGAGATTTTTATACAACATATTCATATAATGTTGATTTTTGTTTAACATTTATTTTTATAATTTTATATTTCTAACATAAAGGTGGTATAGCAAGGGGGACTTATCATTCTCTTTTTAAACATTGCTTTAATGTTCAGTTATCTTTAGCTAGGAGAAAAACATTTTACTAATCAAAAAATCAAATTTTTTAGTTATATTTTTACAAAAAGTATTCATTAAATTAACTCTTCCTAAAAGCAGCGATGGCTGAAAGCTTTAGAGGCCTGCCAAACTTATATTTCAGATGTTGTTTTCTTCTACTCATAATTTATCGTTCTCTGTCTTTCCTTTTATGTCGCTCCTTCAGACCTCCGTGTCCTTGTTTAAGCGAAATGAGTTTGCTGTAAAAAGGCGTTTCAGTGACTTTCTGGGTCTGCACAGTAAACTGGCCTCCAAGTACCTGCACATAGGCTACATCGTCCCCCCTGCACCGGAGAAAAGCATCGTAGGTGAGTAAATGCAGCGCGACATGCTGCACCTGCTCGACTCCTGGGCAGATTTCAGTATCTGCAAAAAAAATAAAAAAATCTCTTTATTAATTTCATTTTAACTGCAGTCTAAGACCTGCACAGATGAAGCAAATCAGTCATTAGTCACAACACTGGGACGTGATACTCATCCCTCAGCCTCACTAAGAACAGAGCATTTGGGTCCTCCTCACCAACCATTTACAGTGAAGTCCACAAATGTTTGAAAAGTGTAACAATTTTAACTTATTATGTGAAAAGAAACCAATCTATGATTTATTGAATTTACCTTGAACCCCTGAAAATACAGAACTGTCTATGTATACGAATGTCTGAAATTCCAACCCCGTGACTTCAAGTTGAAGGTCTGCTCTTTAACCGCGTCTGGATTGGTTCATTTCAAATCTATTTTGGCAATTTACAATTATGACGCTGTCCAAAGTGTCTATACTTAACAATGCTTTTCTGTCACACCTGTCAGAGGGTTTGTATCAAGATAATGTGGGCTGCCCAGAGTTAAACTGCACTGAGATAAAGCCCCAAATTAACTGTCAGGGAATGCCCTGTGAACTGAACCCTGAACCACTAGACACACAAATGTGTCTGTGCTCCCTGGAGCATGATTATCTGTATTAAAAATATCCTTAAATACATCTAGCTAGCCAACCATTTAATTTAGCAAAGGACAGTAGATCTGTATAATGAGCACATGAAAGAGCATGTGGTCCATAACACTGCTATTAATATATAAAGATATTACTTTAAATAAATAGTAATTTATTGTCATAATGTTATTAATATATAAAGTTTAATATGTATAATGTTTACAGGAAATTTCATGTATTAATGCAAAATATTCACTTACGTGGTTTTAATTTTTAATTAATACACTGAAAAACAATATTAATGTCGGAGAGGAAAAGACTACAAGCATGAGGAGGCTGTGAGAAAACTGACAACATATGCATGCATGTGTTCATGTAAATGTCCCGTCCTTAACCTGTTTGTTATTCAGTTATGTTAATGAGCTTCTCCTCTTTGCAGGGATGACAAAGGTGAAGGTGGGGAAGGAGGACCAGTCATCCAACGAGTTTGTAGAGAAGAGAAGGTCGGCACTCGAGAGGTATGAAAGATTGTCCTCAGACATTTAACGTGAAAAATGAGTGTTTGTGTGTGATGAGTGACCTGCTAGCGAGCATTTTCTGGTTTATTATCTATAGAAATCAGATTACTGGGAAATATGAATCATCACAGCCCACATTTGCATTGTATCATTATCATGCGGTGATGATGTAACGTTGGGAGCAGTTTTAGATCAATTATCTCTGATGCTCTCAAACACTAATGGAGGTCTAAAAATGCACATCAGCTGCTAAACACTGTTTGTTTTCCTTTTTTTGTGTTTTTTAATGTGTTAGAAAGTCAAGAATATTTGAGGATAAATATAGATTAAATTATTAGACAACCTGACCTGACTTTTTTTCAGAACGTCATGCAGTGTGACTACCTGACAATGAATCCACATTTTTGCATAGATTTGGCCTCTTAAAGATATGCAGGCCTAAACCTTTGATCAGCCTGTTTCAGTTTAAGGGTTATTTTCAATAAATTGCATGCTCAAAAAATGTTTTGTCACACTCCCGTTTCTTCTTGTTGCATGTTGGAGCTCTACTTGGAATCTTGTTACAACCCAACCATGCAAAATATGACTTTTTTCCATTATTCAAGTGGTCTTAAACATTTGATCAGGACTGTATCAGAAATATCCAGTTAATTCAATACATTTGCAACTTTTTTGTGGATGCTTTTAGTCTCTTTCTGGATATTTTGTATTTGTGGTAGATGTGCTAAATTTTTATTTATATCAGAGTTATTGTTATGTACAGCTGCACAGTTTGTTTTCTGTCATTGTTCACCCAGAATGATGATGAAATAGGTATTTAATTATAATCTGTGTGGTGTTTCAAAAGTCAAAAAATGTGAGAGAAACAGAGCTACCTTAAACAGGGGATTACAAATATAAAGAAATGACTTGGAAATGTAAAAAAAAGAACTGAAGAGCTGTTGTATCAAACGTGGAATTCAGGCCTTTTTCACAGGAGACTTTTAATTTGCCTGAACCTTAAGCTGCTAAACTGAATGTAGCTGTTAGTGTTTTCAGACTGTAAATAAATGATGGTTAAACCACAAATATCAGGTGCATCATTATCAAAACCTCCATCTTTGTGTTTGTGTCTGTTTGTGTGTGTTATGTTGAATGCTGAGCAGTAAGGTGGAGGGAGGACGGGTGGGGCGGGGCTGACATTCTGCTGCCATTTACTGATGCTGTTTGATTGACAGGAAGGTCAGCCAGTGACAGCTGATGGAGCTCAGAGCTGCTGCTCAGAACTCCACCCTGATGGACGGACACACACACACACACACACACACACACACACACACACACACACACACACACACACACACACACAGTTAATAAGATCACATTAATAGAATTTTGTAAAGTTAAAAACAAGTATACGTTGTTTGAAAAACACTTTTTTCCCCTCCAAAAGCAAATGCTGTGCAAACACCAAACCAACAATGGGAGAAGGTGGAGGGGTGTCTCCAGAATATAGAAATGTAAACTTTTGGAGGATTAAACAGTCCGATGGCAGAATAGAAGCCATCGTCGATGTGCTGAAAATGTTAAATACCTCTCTTTGTGGAATAAATTTAGCTCATTAAATCATGCACTCGTGTTGCTTTCAGAGCCCAAAGATTAGCACCCTGTGAGGGCTGCTGCCCGTCTAGAGCTCACTGCGTTCTCAGGCAGTTACCTTTGCTAGTCTCACATGGGCTCAGTTGGACATGACATGGACTTTGTACTGTGGTGCCGAAAAAGTAAAGCCTGTTTAGCATTATTGGATCAGACATTTCTCAAGGTCAGGTGTGGCATCAGTTAATAAGAGAGTCGAGAAGTGTAACAAATAGATGAAAAGATGGTCTACATGAGAAACCAGAATGGGTGGCAGGCCCGTCTCAAGCTACCAGTAATGACAAGGACACTAGCAAAAAGCAAAAGTAGAGAAAATCCTGTCAGGAGGGATAAGAGTCTGTGCCCACCACCTGCAGAACCATTCCCCTTATGGGGGGTTTTCTTGTTGCCTCTCTGGCACACCTGTTGTCACTATCATTTGCAACAAATGAGGGGCAGATTGATATCTCTTAAGTTTAACTGACTTTAAGTTTGCAGCCACACTTTAAAGATGACTAAAGAAGAGCCATAATTACTAAAATCATTTATTTTTCTCTGGCGGCTGCAGCTTCTCTCACACAACAGGGAAGATTCACTTCCCAGAACAAACCCACTCAGTGAGTTGGTGTATTGTGACATTGTTGAATAAAGCTCCGGAGACTGCTGAGGTGTTCATTCTTAATTTAAAAATTTCTTGCCTTTTCTTGCTGCTGTTGCTCTTCCTCTCTCGCCTGCTTTCTCCCTATACATGCACCACTGTTCCCTGACATGAGTTTGTCACTGGTCTGATTGACTCCCTGCAGTTTGATGCTTTTCTTTTTAACTTGTTACCTTTTTAGGAATGGTGATTTGTAGTAAAAGTCTGATACTGTGACAACCCCGACTTATAATATAAATTTTAAGACAATATTCCAAAATCCAGACTGAAATGCAAACGTTGCAAGCTTGATGATCCTGCCAGTTCTTGACCTATAAGCTGCCCATGATTTAGAGTTGTAATATCAGGAGCATCATCAAATATAAGTATTTCACAGCAGTGGTCAGATCAGAAAATGTGTAAAACTCCAGTGGTCTGTTTTGGATTCATTGCATAAGGCAGTGCTTTTCTTTAATTAGAGCTCCTTGAATGGCACGTATAAAAACAGAGCTGAGAATTGCAAAATAATGAGTTTAAACACCAGCCAGTCGTGTCAAAGAAGAAGCTGATTACTCAATGTCATCTGGGATGGCACCGGAAACTAAACTTCATAAAAAGAAAAGTTTATCTTCTGATTCATATTTCTTCTTGTTTTCAGATATTTGATGAGAACGGTGAAGCATCCCATCCTGCTGAAGGATCCTGACGTTCTGCAATTCCTGGAGAGCTCGGAGGTAAATAAGAAAAATTACACCTTTTGCTTGGAGATGTTGGACTCATCAGCGTCAGTCAGTGCAGGCAGGACTTCCGACAAACCTCAGCAAACTTGTTCATTATCATCACATCCCTGCGCTTCCACTTTTCCCTACTGAACTGATGTAGTTTTAACAGCAGCACTTCCTGCAGCCCAGTGTCTTTTGAATGTAGCGGTGGGCACCAGTCTGCATCATTATTTAGAAACTGCTTCAACGCTCCACTGCAGAAAATCAACACAACCTGCAAACCTGGAGTCAGACCTCTCTGTTCTATTTCTGGAGTTTAATTTTTACTTTAACGCTAAAAACTGAGTTAAAACTCTGAGCAGCACGTTCAGTTATAACATGCCGTTTGTTTGCGGTGAAACTTTTGAATCAGGTGAGCTGAAAAATCTATTTATTTCCCCACACAAGTGTTTGTCCATTTATTTTCCAGACAAACAAGAGATGGTATTTCATGCATTAAAAACGGCGAGCACTTCCACACTAAACCTTAATTGAGAGAAAACCTTTAGTGCAGCAAACTCTATGAGTAGCTGGAGCTGAGTATCGATATCCAGTGCTTAAGGATTTCTATGATGCATCACGCTAAAGCTGGAGACTGCAGAATAGTAAACATAGACTGTATAGAAAAGATGGTTTTAGCCACCGTGATGTCACTAACTCGTTAATGAAGTCTCGTTTTGAAGTCTTGATTTTAATTCAAGTTTATCTCACACTAAGGTTACCTGCACAGTGCATTACACAGACACAGATGTCTGCTAATTAGTGCCAAGTACATAATAGAATACTTTCACTCAACAAAATCCACCAACAGCACAAACACTGTACAGAGGTCCAGTTCACTCTCATTGGCTGAAGTCTAGTGGATTGCTAGCTACGCAGTTGATACAGATTTGATATTCAAACAGGCCTTAATAAAATTTAAAGGCATAAGTAAAAGCGAGAAAAACCATATACCTTTTAAAGCTGTCGCAAATGAAGTAAAAGGGAGCAGCCACAGCTTTATAAAGACTAAAACCAAAAGATGTGCCAGACTGTGAAGCTTCTCAGTTGCTTTTGAATCCAGTCTCAAGTGACGATTAGAGGAATGAGCTGAATGATTTCACTGTTAGAATCTGGGCATCGCCCCCTGCTGGACATTAAAAACAGTGCAAGTTATACAGGCAATGACAGCTGCCTATTTGTTCTTTTTTTTTCACTGACACTGGATTATCCACTAAAATCTCTTAACACAACTGCTGTGTGCTCATACACCTCATAGAACAGAGTTAAGTGTATAAGAAGTGGTTGATAAAGATGAACCAACAGGAACAATGAAATAAATAAACTAGAAATAGATTCAGCTAAATGTGTCAAATTAGCTGACATGTTATATCTGTCTGGACTGCTGTTGCATCTACAGTTGTACCAGCAACAACTGCTAATGAGCCTCACATCCATAAGAGACTATCTACTATTACACTGCAGGGAAACTAAGATGTCCTAACCCAACAACTGCTGTACCAATCTGATTTGAAAAACTCTTTCAGCATCAATAATCAAACAAATTAAACCGTGCATAATTTGGATGCATATGGTATTATTTATATAGTTTCATTTGCTATAATTGATATATTTTTTGCATATTTAACTGGGCCATCTGCACTGTTTCGACCGATCATGGTGGGCCGCCTTGTTATTGAGCCACCACAATTTGCCTAACAAGTTCCCCATAAAGGTTGTTTATCTGAATGTCCATAGGCCTGCTAGAAACAGAGCTACAGGATGACCATAGTTGAAAGATCAGGGTACTATTTTGATTCAGCCTGTGAGAACTAATGGCATCTATGTAAATGTCATCTTTCTTTAATCATACCTGAAGGTAGATTGCCCTAACAGAGCAAAAAACAAATAAAACCCTTTAAAAAAAGGCAAAAAACAGGTCCTCACTTTTCCAATCTCTTCACTTCTTTTTCCCAACCAGTGGCAAAATGTCCCAACCAGGTCAAAGCCCAGAGCCGCTGCTGTGAACAGAGCTTTCCAAAAACTGCCTCGGGGCTTAACAGCCTGCGGCGTTTTCTGTTTCCTTGTTTTATTGTCCACTCCGACAAATCCTCGGCAACATCGGATTCAAACTATCCTACCCCCGCCCCGCTCCCTCCTCTCCTCCCCTGCTACCCACCTGACTGTTGGTGGGATTGTGTTGTGATACAGCTGCAGTCGTTGGGTCCAGAATAAATGGCTTTGTGTCACAGATTTAACAGGTGAATTGCTCGGACGCTTGACCGAGCGTGTCGGTCCGTCTGGCCCGCTTAATGAAACACAACCAGAGGAGGGAGAGGTGGAGGGAGGGGGTGAATGGCACCGAGCTGCAATTGAAAGCTATTTTCACCTCCCACCTCAACTCATTTACCCTCGTCCCCCCCTTAACTGAGGGCCCCGGGGACGCCGCCGTCCTCCGGCTGCTGCTGCTCCTGCTAAATGAGATTGGAGTAGGGGGGGGAGTAAGCCGTCACAGGAAAACCCTGTATGTCTGGAAAAAGTAAACTTTTCCAGAATGAAGAAAAATGAGGCTGTTTTCAAATGGGTGTCCCAGCTTTTTCATTCTGATGCAAAGGATTCTGTGATGGTTTTTGTAGCCATAAAAGACGATCAGCACATAAAGAAGCTGCATTAAACCTGTTTGTAGCTAAAATGTGGTAGACAAGACAATCAGAGAGGAAAGGAGAAAAGACCAGAGATGTTTGGAGACGGAACCGGAACGAGAAACAATAGGAATTGAAAAGTAGCAGGGGAAAAAACTCAAGGAACAAAGTGATCAGGAAGGTGGAAACAATCTAAATCAAAGAGACGGCTATTAAACGCAACACATGCAGTAAGGATGAGACTAACGAAAAGCAGGAATAAGCTGAAATGTATGAAGAAATGAGCCATATAAAGGTAATGAGAACCTGAGCTTGTTTGTTTGTTTGTTTGTTTGTTTGCTTGTTGTGTAGTTGCCGCGGGCTGTAAGCACTCAGGCTCTGAGCAGCGCCGGACTTCTGCGAATGGTCAACAAGGCGGCAGATGCAGTCAACAAGATGACCATCAAGATGAACGAGTCCGATGCTGTGAGTGACGAATAGAGAGGAAGGGGCGAAGGAGGAAAGGAGGAGGGATGAATAGAGAGACTGAAGGATGTACAGAAAGATGGGAGAATATAAGGAAGACAGAAAAGAGAGGAAAAAGATAATGAAGGAAGGAAAGAAGAAACTCGACTGGGGGAATAAGGACTAACAAAGAGTGTGGAGAGGTACTACTGAAAATGAGGAATGAAAAAAGATTAAGAAGGGTGAAATGAGAAGGAGGGAAGATGGGATGGAAACAAGAAAATAAGGAAGACTAAAATGGGAAGTGAAATGCATTTTAAAATATAAGGTGTGGGTAGAAATGAATAGGGAAAAGATGGAGGAGGGAGAAAGAAGGAAGTATAAACAGATGGTAGTGAGCCAGTAACTTAAGGAGGGACAGGAAGGACAAAAAGACAGAAGATTGGGAAAAATAAAGTAAGGAAACGCAAAAGAAATCTGGAAGTGGGGCGGAGCTGGGGGAAGGAAAGAATGAATGTAAAGCAAAGCAGGAAAATTAAATAAGGAGGGAAAGAAACAGCTGGATGAGCAAAGAATTGGAAATGGAGGCAGAGGTGAAAGTGACAAGAAAAGGGAAATAAAGTAGGAAAGATAACAGTAAGGAATGAAAATCAGATGGGAACACTGGATAAATGAAGACTGTTTTAATGGCTGGGTGTGTCTGTGTTTGTGTCAGTGGTTTGAAGAGAAGCAGCAGCATTTTGAGAATCTGGACGTTCAGTTGAGGAAACTTCACACCAGCGTGGAGTCTCTGGTCTGTCACAGGAAAGGTACGCTTAGTGTTTACCAAAACAAATGTGTTCTCTTTGACACTGTCTTCTTTGTTTTCCGTATGTAGACAGAGGCTGAAAACTGTATTAAGCCCAACAAAAGAAAACACCTGAAAGTTTTTAACATAGAAGTTAAAAATAAAAGTTCTGATAAAATGTCCGAACTCTTCCTCTGCTTGTGAGTAGAGACCCTGTAAAGTGGCTGACTCTTAAAGTCCTCCTCTCGCTCCCCTCCAGAGCTATCCGTGAACACGGCGCAGTTTGCCAAGTCGGCGGCCATGTTGGGGAACAGCGAGGACCACACAGCTCTGTCTCGGGCTCTGTCCCAGCTGGCTGAGGTGGAGGAGAAGATCGATCAGCTGCACCAGGACCAGGCCAACGCTGACTTCTACCTTTTCTCCGAGCTGCTGGGTGACTACGTCCGCCTGCTCACCGCCGTGAAGGTACCACTCACGACTGCTGAAGGTTCCCACTACAAACGAATGAGAGGTTAATCCGGACGTGCTGGAGCTAAGAAGCGTAGAACTACATCTGAGCTACATCTGAGCGACCAGATGTAGCTCAAGACTGTATGTCTGATAAATGGAGGATAAAACGATAGAAAGTGACATTTTTGTTTGTTTGTTTTTTAGCTTATTTTCTTCAATAAGATTTTCATTTTTTCATCGTTACAAATAAGAATGTGTTCTTAATGGCTGCATAAAGGTTACATCACTGCGCCATCTTGTGGTACAAGTAGGTTTTAGACTAATTCACATTACAGACTTGTTGGTCACAGCAGTTGTTTCTTCATGTTCTTTTGAGAGCTTTTGTTCATTTTTGATGGTTTTAAGAACAGAAATTACAATAAGTGTGTGTGTTTGCTCAGGGTGTGTTTGATCACCGTATGAAGACGTGGCAGAAGTGGCAGGACAGTCAGATGTTGCTGCAGAAGAAACGGGAAGCTGAAGCCAAACTGCAGTTCACCAACAAACCAGACAAACTGCAGCAGGCCAAAGACGAGATCAAAGAGGTAAGACGGTCGTTTTGTGAAACATCATCACCAAAAATAACATTTACTATGATAGAAATGACAAAATATCCCATTAGAACACATGGGATCATCCCATTTTTGATATTTTTGCTCATCTGGTCATCAAAACTGTTGCTTTTTTTTTTTTTTTTGATGCAATGATTTTCAGACTTTTTGCCCATCACAAATGGGAATTCAGTTTGAAAGCACACCCACACCCACACCGTGTCATCTGACATCTTTGTTTTGCCACACAAAGGCACTTTTTACAGCCCAACAATTTGTGCATTAGTGTCACAACTCTACTTTACATATTAGAACTTTCAGCAAATAATCTGAATTTGGTTATAATATTAGAAAAGTAAGACATTTCATTGTGTTTGGGGGGTTAAAGAAGCACCATCCACCTGTTGCAGACTGTGTTTTGGGGAATCTTACAATTTATGCAATTTTATGTGGCTTTTTTATTTCTTTTAAATCAACCCGTTTTGTTCACTTTTTTTTTTTCTGTCACCTTTCCAAACGCTTAATCGGCGTCCAGCTGTTGGTCTTGCTGCTTTTGGATCAGACGCAGCAATCACTTGAAGCCAAATTTCAGAGGAAATCCTTGATTTCCAAATTCCTCTGTCTTACCTGGCACCACCTTATCATTAGCCAGCTTCTCCCAAAAGATAATACACCTGGTCCTGAAGCTATAAGACTGACAGCTTTTATGATGCTGTTAGCTCTATTTTCTGTAGTTGGTGGGCTGCCTGCACAGGAGCGTCGTTTTAACATCCTCGCTGTCAGTCAAGGCCTCTGATGCGTCACCCTCTGATAATTCCGTCTAGTTTCCAAAATGAAAACACGACACACATAATTTTTTAAAATTTTATTTATATTGCTCGCTTTTTTTTTTTTTTTTTTTTTTGTCTCTGATCTCAAATTGCCATCTTTATTCCACCTGGACCAAATTCCCGTCTAATTACTTTCTAAGGTTGGGTTTTTACTCTGAAACCCTTCCGAGTATGATTAAAAACATATGGTGTCGTTCAGGAGCGACTCTCCTCTCTCTGTGGTTTTGTTTCTGATGGGATGCCCGGTCAGGTCGAATAAATGCACCTTCACGGTTCATTCATGTGAAAATATTTTGTTCTTTTCGTCCGCAGACTTCACTTGAACTCGGTACGACAAACAAGAGCAGAAGAGAACAGAAAAGTACTTTATTAGAGCGTCTGTTGAAGCTGTCACCACACAAATTCATCCTCCGTGCTGTCTGTCAGGATTCAGCTCACACACACACACAAACAGAGACGGTCGGGGGGGGGTCTGCGCATTAGAGCCGAGCAGCTGTCAGATGTGGGGTTTTGGGTGGAGAAAGGGGGGGTTTTTTGGGTGAGGTGGGGGAGGCTGTCAGAAGCTGCAGACGAGGACAGATCACAGTAGAGTTACAACCAACATTTATTTGGAGCCGACGAGAGTTTTGCCGCCTGTCAGGAGTCGGGTTTTGGTTCACGCTTTGACAACAGCCAACAGAAAACACACACGAGCTTTTTCTAAAGTCCAGAAAAAGAGTTTTACAGCACGCTGCTGCTGCTGAACCGCTGCTGCTCAACCACCGCTGCACACATCATGTTAAATGTTGACTACGCTCTGCTGTTTTATCCAATCCCAGCGCTTCATTTAAAGAGAACTTAAAATCAGGGATGTCCTTCTTTTTTTTTTTTTTTTTTTAAATGGTAAATGTTGTTTTTGGGGGTTTTTTTTAAGTTTCTATTAGTTTTTGGTAATTTGTGTGTTTTTCTGTGCCCGTGCTTGCAGCATTAGTGATGTGGAAGAAACATTTCTGAAAGATTACATAAGGAAGGAAGTTGACTGTGGAGCTTAATGGGTCTCTGCTTTACTGCCATCCGTTAAAAACAACAGCTGTCGTGAACAGTCAACACAAAGTGAATCATATTGGGGTTTTTTTAATATAATGTCAGAGTGAAAGGAAGTTGTTTTTTTTTAAAGCTATGACGGAGCTGAACCTCCATATTCCAGATCAAGATGAATAATCACACAAAAAGAAATGCAGTATATCAGAGGTTATGGTTTAATAGCTCATGACTGGGTCTTTATATCCATACCTGAATGCTGTTTGACCTAAACAGAGTCTGACAAAAGTTGCCCCCATGTGTGTGATTTTGACCTAGATTTCTTACTGCACTTCTACTTCCTCTCATTCCTTCAGCGGTTTTTTTTTTTTATATTCCACTTGGCTTCTTTATTCTAACACACAGAATTAACTTCAAACCTGAATGTCATCATAAGTTTAAGTTTGCCTTTAAACAGCTTTGCCTGGAAAAAGGATGCACAGTGGATGTAGCAATAAAAGCTTTCTTGTACATTTATGGCCACATTAACAGTGTGCTATGATACAAGAGTCTATTTAATGTCAGTATGACTCAGTAGATGAAAATCAACTATGAAAATTATGTATAATTGGTGTTATTTTGGGCTGTAGTTTCCTCTGTCACAGAGATGTGGACTAGTCTTTGGTGAACAGTCAGATTTTTAACCCACACTGCCCCCTGTGGGCAACACACTGAAATAACTATCAGAGTCTGTGAATCGGAGTCTGAGTTTTTTTTCTAAAATAATCTAAATAATCTTTTTTTTGCGCCAACACATTTTTTTTCCCCACACTCAATTATTATTTTATAACACAAATGATCATTTCTGAGTCATTTTATTCCCATTTTTTAAAAAAGCTTTTATTCTTTCTAATTAATTTGTCTTTTTTTTTTAAAGAGTTGCATGAATGGTTTGATCATTTTTATGCTTAACAACATTTCATCCTTATTATTGAAAGGTAAAGAAAAAAAGAGCATGAAGGGAATTTTTTGGGACACACAATTACTATTAATTAACCCCAAATAATTAATTAGTTCATTTCCAAATTAACAGGATATTTTAACAGACTTTTAAATTTTTCAATTAAGGGCTTTCTTCAGTTTAGGAAACTTGACGTTGTTTTATAAGAAACAAGTCTTCCTCCTGTGTGATGTTTAACACATTACAGCTAAAACAAAAATATAATATATATAGATTCTTTTTTTTTTTTTTTTTTTTTTTTTTTTGGTGGTGATTTCCTTTCTTCACTAGATGAGATCAGAAGGTTCGTATTTAGAAACCATTCTCGGTGAAAGACGCTCACTCTTCATCTTTTCCAGCCGTGGTACGACAGCCTTTTAAGGAACTCACTTGTTCTGCTTGTGTTTGCACTACAGGGTGCAGAGGGACTTGGGTCTAAATTAAGTTCTGTAGGATGGTTTTACTCTTTTAAAAATGCCCCTTCTGAGGTTGTGGTGCTGACTGATTGTTTTGTTTTTCCCCAGTTTTATATCAGATTATTTTTGGTTTGTTTTTTGAGTAACTACAGTTAAGGAATAAAGTAACCAGATTACATAAATAGTGGAGACAAAATACTTCCTCTCTGTACTCTCATGTCTATACCTGTCTGCAGACATCTTCACCAAGTCCATCTACACAAACCCATGTACATTAAAGATGATATGCATTTAATTGAACACTTATTTTTCTTGTAAAACAGAGAAAAATAGCAAGGAAACCATTCCTCCCAACAACCTAAAATCCCAGACTTCATCTTTATTTCTACGAACGTGTTATTTATATAGAGAGATATCTTTTATACTAATTTAGTTTGCATACAAAATAATTAGGATGGGCCTTTCAAGAGCACAAACTTTCTAGATGGAGAGGCTACATGTTTTTCTTATTTTCTGAGACATATATGCTGTTACAGTGGTGCATACTCAAGTTTCAAATGAGGTCAGTATATGTGCAAAATCCCTGTGAGCCAAAAGCTCAGGCTTCAGACCGCTCGAATCTGTCTTGGCTCTTAATGGTGTCAGTGAGCGCAGATATCCCATATACGGTCATCTCGGGCACAAAGAGCCCTCACCAACCTGCTGTTCAGACCTTTGGTTTGTTTGGGGCAGTCGTTCAAAAGTTGGTTTAAAGGAAGGGTGTCCTTAAAGGGGAGGGCCCAAAACTTGTTTCAGATAGTTAGCGGGTACACTGGAACACAAATGCACCCCCCAAGATGAAGATTATTTTAAACTATGAGTCATGAAAAGCTAATCTGGAAGAAGCCAAAAATGTCTTCAGGAAATTTTAAACCTTTTTGTCATCATGTTTACTACTGATCTTTTATGATGATGTCATTTTGGCCATTTGCCTGCTGGAGCAGTACAACAAAAACTGGCAAAAAAGACATCACAGGTATTCAAAGCATTTAAAAGAAAAACATTTAGGCTGTTAGTGAATGTCTGGTGGATGGACAATCAAGCTGTTTTGTATTAGATTAGAAATATTTTATACACTGATTACATTTTTAAAATTACATGTTAATTGGTGAACTTTTTGCTCCTCCTTCCAGTCTTTATGCTAAGTTAGGCTAACATCACTCCATAGTGAACACACAGATTTATGTTTTAGAGCCATCTGAATATTTCAGTCCATAAAATACTTCAGATTTTCCAGTGAATGTGTCACATTAGATAAAATCACGAGCGAGACGTATGAAAATACAGTAACATGATCAAAGTGTTGAATTAAATCTGCAACTATCTAACTAGACATAAGCTGATAAATTATGTAAAGACATGCTCAGCATTTTTATTTTGTGTTGGAGGGAGGATTTCCTTTCCTTTCAGTGCCTGCATTTCTCCTCTGTGTTTTTGCTCATGTCTCTGGATCTTCCTCTATGATTTTGGAAGCTCTGAGCATTTTTTTTCCCTGCCTCTTAACTTTTGTTGCATTTTTCCTGCCATGCCTTCCTGCAACCAGGAGATTGAGGAGGTAGGACCTGCCCTGTCTGTCTGTCCATCCATCTCTGTGTTCACCTGCCCGACCGCCTGCTTCACACCTTTGAGTTGCTTCTCTTTGCTGTTTAGTTCTCATATTTATCAGTATTCATTTGTGGCATATTGTCATGTTACCCTTTTTTTCTGTTTTGCTGTTATGGCCCGTCACATGAATCAGACCGTCAATCTGAAGAGTTTTCTTACAGCCATCAGGTTTTGAACCAGTTTAAAGTTTCTCTCTTTGGGACCAAATGTTGACTCAAAACTTTCAGTGAATGGACAAACTCTTTCATGTGACATCGAGTAGTCTAGTGATACCCAACCAGACACGCTTGTACCACAGATCAGGTTCGCTTTGGTGATTTGAGCCATCTGCAGCTATTGAGACTGAGAATGCCCAACTTAAGTGTGGATTAAATGTTAAGCATACAGGAAAAAATGGTAGCTAAATCAAATAAAAAGCCAAACGTACCTTATTAATTGCTCAAATAAACAATGCTAGCTGGACCAAAGTGCCTTATTTATATGAAAGCAAGCTATGAATTACAGACTGACTGTTCAGTTGTCTGAAAAATATCATCGAAATCTAGCTTTTATATAATTAGTGGTGTTAGTATTCGGTTCAAATTGAATTAAATGAGAATATTTGCGACCTTATCAAAGGGGTACATCCGGCAGGAAGGTTGGGAATCGCTGATCTAATCAAAGTCTTTATAAGC
The DNA here is from genome assembly GCF_057382275.1 of Copadichromis virginalis. Lineage (NCBI taxonomy): Eukaryota > Metazoa > Chordata > Actinopteri > Cichliformes > Cichlidae > Copadichromis > Copadichromis virginalis. The sequence goes on from NC_140629.1 coordinate 35,290,946, forward strand.
ATCCTCATAGCTTACATCATAGTTTTTCTTGTTTAGTTTAGTTTAGTTTTTTTTTATTTTTATCCATGACCACATAACACATAATAATTTAGTTAAGTTTCATTGTTGTTTTATCCTTTTTAAAGACTTACTGAACTACAACTGTCTGTTAATTAAATATTAGTAACCTTAATAAAAAAAACATGTAAAGTATAAAAGTCAGCTCTGCTGAGTCAGTTCTTAACAGGGAAATGTGATTTAGGTCTAAGCTCTTTACGAAAACAAATAAAATGCTAAAGTCGTCTTTATGAGCACCGGATCAAAGATCAGGATGAAAAATAAAAGTATGACATTAATTTGTTTCCTGTATTAGCTTAAAAATATATTAAAAATATATATTTTCACAGTCAGTCGTTCATTTAAACATTATTTTGTGTTCTTAATTCCTTTTTTTTTTAACACAAAGGAAACTAGTTTGTATAGAACACTTTAGGTTATGTACGACTAAATAGTTCTTCCTGTTATATTTAGGGCGCAGAAATGTTGGCATGAAAAATATCGTGTAGATGAACCTGTTACTGACATAATCAGTGTTCAGGTATTTGCAATGTGTCAAATATGCTCACAACATTTCCTGTGATAGATCCCATTCTAAATCAAGTCCCAGTTGGATTTACTTCAGAACATTGTTTCTGTTCCAGCTTTTCCAGCAGGAGTTTTAATAGACAAAGTGGGCATTTTCAAATTTCATGCTTAAGATACATACAAGTTACAGGTGCACATAAGTCAAATCTGATTTTTTTTGGTTAAAATATGTCTTTGTAAACTTCAAACTATCAGTAACAACATCAGTAATTACTGATTGGTATTGTCATATTGTTTTTTTTCTTATTTAAACTGGCATGTGAAATCAGTCATCTAGAACAATCCTAATTATGATGCAGTTTTTAAAGCTGCACTTTTGCAGAAAGGCATTAAACACTTAATAATAACCAGCAATGTTTCTAAAATATGACAATGAAATTTAGAATTACAGAAATATTCTAAATGTAGTTTTCTCTTTTCCCTTTTTTGTATGTATGTGTGTTTCAGCTGGAAGGGAAGGTCCAGCAGGGCGAGAGAGATTTTGAGCAGATTTCCAAAACCATCCGCAAAGAAGTCAGCAGGTTTGAGGTGCGTGGGTGAATGTGAATATGAATCGGTGAACTGTTAAATGATGAAATGAGGTGGGCAAATAAATATACTTTTTATGTCATTTTCTAACAGAAAGAGAGAGTGAAGGACTTTAAAACAATCATTATCAAATACCTGGAGTCTCTGGTTCAGACACAACAGCAGGTAAACAAAACTGTTAGTGACATTTTTCATCACAACTAAAATACTCTCGAAACGCTCTTTTAAATATAAACTTTAAATTAAAAAAAACTTTTGTGTTAAACTTTGTAAATATCATTTATTGATATGAAAATTAAAAAATGTTTCATTTTCATTTGAGCAAGATACATTTTTTGTGTAAAAACTGTCTGAAAATTGCACTTTTTCAGAAAAGGTAATTACATATTTAGAATATAAGATAAAATAAATTGCATATCTGAGTACTGAGGACTGATGTCAAGCTATAAATTTTGGTGTCTTTTATTTGACAAAGAAAGATTAAAAACACGGATTCTAATTTAGAATATAAATAGTTATATGCTTTATACAAATATTTAGCACTTGTCTCCATTTTAATTGTTATTTTGGGAACAGTTATGCAGTTAAAAGTAAGGAAATTACAACCCATAACCAAAACAACAAAACTGGCACCTACAGGCTTCCATATAGTGTGGATGGAACGAACAAAACAAGTTTTCCATAAAAATGAAAGAAAATGCCTTGTGTTTGTGTTTGTCTCCTAACTGAATATTTCTTCACTTTTTTTCCTCTTTCAGCTGATAAAATACTGGGAGGCTTTCTTACCTGAAGCCAAGGCAATCTCATAGAATCCGATCTACTCACAGACAGTCCTGACTGGCTCTTGTCAAACTACACTACCCATAATGCACATGTCCTCCTGGGTCCTTCCTGCTCCTCCTTATTAAGCTCAGAGTAAAGAAGAGAAGTGAGGCAGCAAATCAGCTGAAATCTGATAAAGTTCACAATGTTTAACTCCTGCCCCCCCCAACCCCCCCGCCCCCCGCTGTGCTGCGTTCATGTCACGACTGAGGCTTTGGAACATTTAGAATAATACCTTAGGAATGCTGATACACCAAAACTGATTTCTGAGTTCCCTTATTCATTTTTATGAAGTCTAAAATCTGCAGGGAGCAATTCTTTGGGTTGAAAAGTCGTATTTTCGTAATAATGTGAACGCAGCACGGGTTATGGCCCTGGTGAATTTTCTTTTCTTTTTTTTTTTCTGTTTTTAAAAATTCTGGTTGATTTTGTTTCTTTCCTTGTTGTGCATGAGGAAAAAGGTGATTGCAGAAAGCTATTTAAGGGCTTTTTACACAATAATGATCAATATTCAAACTTTTGACTAAAGAAAATTTTTGTTTTTGTTTTTCTCCATAAGCTTAGCATTTGAAGGCATGTTTCCACCTTAAAAATGTGGAACATAATTCACATATATTTGAGATTTGAACTGATAAAACAAGATATTCCCTTAAATAAATAAATAAATAAATAAATAAATAAATAAATAAATGAAAAATAAATTGGTAATTTTGAAAAAAGGAATTCATAAGAACAGTTTCTTTGAAGAAAGCGTTTTGATCCTCTCAACCGAAATATTGTGTCTTTAGTTAAATGAAGATATTTACTTTTCATTTCTTTTCTGATTTTCTACTACCCATGAGTGCTGGCAGTTAAGGATGTTAGGATTTCTGCACCTCCAACTTTAATCTGCCATTCCCAGTGACCTGTGGGGAAAAACAAACAGGACCCCTATGCCCAGCTTACCTTATCGCCAGTTAAATTTCATCCAGTTTAAGTCACCAGTTTATTTTACTGAAGGAAGTTTTTGCCTATTTTTTTTTTTTTAAACAGTTCAAACTGCTGAGTCAGAATATGCGCTTTTATTTTGAAGTTTGGATCATGAGCTGTGAAACCGATCCAGAGTATGTGATCAAGGACGACCGACTGCATCGTGTTTGTGTATTGTGTCTTGTTACCTCCTGCCACCTGTTCTTTCACTTCCTCTCATTCCTTTCAGAACAAGAGCCTGTGTTTTTGTTGCTGTATGATCGTAAGTGAAGGCAACATTTTCTGTTTCTGTCCTCTCTGAGCCAACAAGAGCAGAGAAGGAAGACTCTCACATGCTGGTTTGGTTCATTGCTGTTCTCGAGAAATTATGGATGGAAGTTTCTGAACAAAAACTTTTAGACAGTTTTTTGGGCAGTTAGTTTGAAACCCTTTTGAATATGAATAGAACTTAATACGCTTCAGTGGACACTGTGACATAAAAAAACATTTTCTTCTTTTAATATTTTCCACCTTTAAATGACAAATTTACCAAATTTCTTGGCCAAAATATAAGTCTAAATAAGTCAAAATTTCAGATTATCTGAAAATTTCAACTTACTAAGTCAAACTTCTGAGAAAATTTGTTTTCTTTTGCTTCTCCCAATTCTAATGTGAATCTACAAGAGCTGCAATATCGAATGAAACATTAGTAGCCATAAAAAAATGTGAATGTTGATTTTCTTACGACTTGAAATCATTATACGAATAAACGATAATGCGAGAATGCCCCTCTGTGGCAGATTTTCTCTATCTCTGTGAAATCATGCTTAATATACACTTAATTACTACCTTATGAAGCTTCAGTGTGAACTGGGCCTTGGTGGTTTTCTTCCTGCTGCTCATGTTCAGCGCAGAGAGGAGACTTTAAGGTTTTGAGTTTTAAATTAACAAGAACTGATTAAATCAATCAGAAACTGCTTGTTAGTATTTCTGAGTTTTGGAAGCTTGTGGTGTTCCAAGCTCTTCATTACAGATGAAGGATTTCCTTCAGGGAATGATAATAAATCTGGAGTTCGGAGCGTCTGAGTAGTTTCAGGCTTGGTGGAGGTGAGACTTTGTCAGCTGACTGAGTAGGTGTCCGTCCAGAGATCAGCCTCAGACTGTGAGATTAATTTTTTACTCTTTGTTAATTAAGGTGACGACTTAAAAATCCTGCAGAATATGACCTTGATTTTATTTTTTGTTGAATTCAAAGAACACTTTGCTATCCAACGTCTGTCATAAAATCTACAAATCAGATATTTTAGCTTATTTGATACAAGCAGAACGTAAAACTGGAATTACTTTTGATTTTGACTTTTCTTTTGGTGCTCAGCCCACATTACTCGTCAGTCTTAAATTCTACAAAACTATGTTGATTGTTGTGTTTTTGTTCATGTTTTGTTCCTCATTTCCTGCCACCAAATGATGTGCAATGGTTGAGAACTTTTTATTTGATTTTAGTTTTTGTTTAGTTTTTTTTTTCACTGATGATGAAATGCTTTATCTGCTGAGATTTTTTTTTTAAAGCCATTTTGGTTTTGATGTGACATTCCTGAAGTGTGACAGAGCAGACGTTTGAGTACAATAAATGAATGTATCTCATCCATGGTTGGACTGGGTTTCAATTATTTATCTTCTGACTGGTTAAGCATCAGTTTATCTTCATTTTTAAAGTAAACCTAAGCTTTAACCTATTGTAAGGCTTGTAAAAGCTTACTGCTGTGAATGTATAACAAAAAGTATAGGTCAGATAATAAACTGAGGTTAATTGATTCAGTAAGATTATTATATATTATTAAATTACAGTAAGATTATCATTATTATGAGCTTTTGTTTTTCATGTGTTTTTTTCCTAAAGACTTTAGATAAGTATATTTACATCAAACTCAAAGAGGTCATTCAAACCAAGTTTGAAGTTGCTCAGTTTTCACAGCATATTCTATACATACATACACATATTCATATTCTATACATCCAAATACTGTAAATACTGTACTGTAAATCAAAACTGCAGTTAGTGTGCATTAAATATATGAAAATGTAAGTCTCATATTTTGTAACTTTAAATCAAGGTTAGTTGAATACCCTGTTATATACCTCGACCACTGCTTCTCACTCCAAATTCTCTTTCACATACATGGTTCTCAGTGTGTTTTGTCAGAGAACAACATCTGGAAACACAACAAGTTTCCAGATAAATATTTTGCCAAATATTCATCAAATGTTTGCTAAATGTAATTAAATATAGTTTTTATTGCATATAACATAGTTTATTGAATGAAAGAACGTGTTTTTTATTCTAGTGTTTAAATCCTATAATACTGTGACAAAAATATCCGTACCTCTTGTAAGTGGGCATAGTTACTTAACAGGTGAGCTATACTAACTAGACTGTTGTGAGTGTAAGGTATTTAGGTACGATATCACATGAAGAAAAATGTAGTAGACTAAAGTAAAAGAGTACTAACAAAGAGTAAATGTTGTAATGCATAAAGTAAGAAATGTCACAATGTAAAAACTAGATTTATTTATTTTTTTAGAAAGTTAAACTTCACACATTCACAAATACTAATAAATTGGAAGGTTATCGGATGATGATATGACTTTTTTTCTGTCTTTTTTTTTTCTTTACTTGCTATATTGAAAATCAAGTTACCATAAATAGTTTCCTGTCTAATAAAGGGCTAATTTAACAAAAACCCAATGTCAGTGCTAATCAGGAGTCATTAATTATTACTGGAGGTTCGTCTACTGCGGCCTTTTTCTAGATTAACATTTACACCGTTCTCAGACACAAATGACTAAAGTACTAAAAAAGTGCTAAATTAAATTGTTGCCATTATCTTTATGAAGCTCATTAACACTGTGGTAGCAAAAGGTGATTCCAGTGATTTTGGATCGTGTCCTTGCCTACATTCAGTCAGTCCTCAGCTGTCCTCTGTTACATGTGTTTCTCTCCTCCGGCTCTGTTTTTTCATCCAAACCGTTGTTTTTCCTCAGAAGCTCGAAGTGATAATCAGGATGCCAAGACTGAAAACGATTCACACAGCCTGTCAGGAGGCTTCACGCCAGCTCTGCTTATACAGAACAGACTGAGCACAGAGGGAGAGTGATATCAGAAAGTGGGCTGTGCGGTACTTTGCATCGTGGCTGTGACAGGATTGACTAGCTGTCATATTCAGCTTTCAGGTTTTGGCAGAGGGCAAACAAATTCACACTTGACTATATTAAGAGACACCATAGCAAATATTTACACCCACTCTAAGTGAGTGTAAGTGGTGTTTTCATTCATTTCAGCTTTTGTTTGACATAAGTTTATCTTTTAAAAAGAATTACCAGCTGTGATAACATGGTTGGCTGTGTTATCACCTTTTGATTGTGTGTGTGTGTGAGTGAGTGATAGCAAAAGACGCCTACTGCAGTATGAACTGCCTCATTCTTGAAGCCAGAAGTGATTACATCTGAACAGGACGGTGAAGTAACACCCGTGCATCTTGCTTGGTTACATTTAATTGCACTATATAGACAAAAGGACTGGGCCATCTATGCATTACTCCTACAGAACCTGCTCAGCCATGGAAACCCATGCCATGAAGCTCCTGATGCACAGTCTTTGTACTGATGTTAATGCAAAAGTAGTTTGGAAATCTGCAGTTACTGAGCCAGCTGAGCATCGGTGACACTACGAACCCCAGCGCTAACTTTGCGTGGTCTGCCCTTTGCTGTGGCTGCCAAACACTTCCAATGCTCACTGATAACTAGGGGTGGGGGAAAAAATCGATACTGTGTAGTATCGTGATATTTTGTTTGCTAATAATGTATCGATACAGGGACAGCAGAAATCGATATTTTGTTGCAAAAAAGTTTTTGTGGACTGGAACGTGCTCTGACTTCAGAGCATGGTGATCAGCTCCTTTTTCTGAGCAAGAATCCTGACACTGTCCAAATGTGTTTAACTTTTTTTATGGCAGCAATAAACATGACAGTTTACTTATTTTAATTTAAGACATGTTTTATTTTAATTACGTTTAAAACTTTTTTATTTAATGTAAAATTATATTTTGTTTTAATTTACTTTCAAATTCTTCAGTTGCTGAAGAAGGTTTCATAAATTGCATAGTTCATAATAGCTATAATTGTGCCAGATGGTTGCATTCAGTTAAGTTGGACTAGACTGTAATATAAACCGTTCAGTTTGTCAACAATAAAACTGACTGAAATGAGAGAAAGACTGAGTGTGAGACTTTGTTATTAGATAAAATGAATATTAATAAAGTTTAACTTTATGTACAGAATCTGAATATCGCAAAATATTTTTAAAAATTGCAATAATATTGTATTGTGCGTTAAGTATTGTGATAATATCGTATCGTGGGATGTATGGTGATTCCCACCTCTACTGATAACACATTTGATCATGGATATCTAGAAGGAAGAAATTTCATGAACTGACTTGTTCCAACTGTGGCATCCCATGGTCAAATTTAGTGAACTCTTTAAAATGACCCATTGTTTTACAAATGTTTATAAAAGCAGACTGTATGGCTATGTGCCCAACCTTATACACTCATGAAAGAAAGGAAACCGAAAACATGTGAAGTGAAAGATTAAGAGACAGATGAGATACTTCAGATTAAATTATAAATCAAGAGACACAGTGCTTTTGTTGATACAGTGTATCTACTAATCAGAGCAAAATAAAAGATGTTTAAAATGTCACCATCAAAAATTAATCTCAGACTTCTTACGTGGATTGTCTATAGCTGACCCCAGAGCAAGATGTCTGTTTCCATACACATGACATGTAATTTGGGACTTTTAATGATTTCTTTTAACTGTTTTTTCCCCCAGGGTGGAATGATTACACGACATATATCTTTAATAAACCAGGTGTATGTCTGAATTTATTTTAGATTTTCTCTAATCCGCACATTCATCCATTCCAAACCCGTTTTGATTTGTGTTGGGCTCATTGTTCTTCTGGACATTTTAAATAAAGTATCAGTATCACTAGCAGAAGAACATGAAGCTACCACCACCATACTCAAAAGCTGGTTCACTGTTCTTAGGTTTTAACATTCTGAATATTGGTGAATCCAGTGAGTGTAGTCAAACAAATCCTTTTTATGCTGGCAAAGAGAAACTACCTTGTAGTCTATAATGATCACTGATGAGATGTAAATAGCTCTTGGCTTTGTCAAGTTGAAAGACTTTGTAGAAGCTTAAACAAAAATCCAAAGATTTAAATGAATGGATGTGTATATTTGAGCCTGTATGTATTAAGAAAAATTCTAAACCAATTCAAATTTAGGTACCCAACTAGTATTTTTGTTGTTGTTTTTTTAAAGTTGGTAAAGATGCTGTATAGTAATTTGACCACAACTGTATTTGCATTAAAATGCCCCCAAAGGTAAAAACAAACACAGTAAAACATTCCTGATGATTCCTTAATGAGCTTAATTAGTGGAGATGCGACCTACCTATAGTTACTTGTTTCAGCATTCAGTGGTTTCTTCATGTAGCTACACCCTTAATAATGCAAAACTCTAAACCTTGATGACAATTTTACTGGATATGCTAGTGTGATGAAAACGTGGGCACTTTTACATGGGAGTCTACTGGGATTGATGTGATTTTGGAGGCAGTATGTAGTGGTGATTTGTGGTTGTCACTCAGCGGTGTCACGTCAAGTTTGGCTGCAGTAAAACCAGTGGAACCACTGCTGTGTGATTTCCCTCTGAGCTCTTCTCTCAGGTTGAGAATAATGCAGGTAAACCTGCATGCTTAACCTTCCCACTATCAATTTGTCTGAAGAGTAATGGTTCATCCAGTTTTCCAGCTTCACCTCCACCTCTAGAAATTTCACCCCGACTCCAGAATAATGCGTCTGCATCTGTTTTCCTTGCTCACGCTAACCTCTCGCTCTCACATGACTCTAGAATAATGTAGATGTATTTCTTTTCACACTCCCCGCCGCGACCCCCATCGCTATCAATCTGGCCTTAGAATAATGTAGGCACATCTGTTGTGCTCACCCTCCTAACCCCTCAATTTCCCCACCACTTCAGGATAATGTAGGTGCATCTATTATCTCCGCTCACACCAGCGCTGCTGTCTACGACCCGTTTTCAGAATAATGTAACTGCATTTACAAAGAATGGGCCTCCCCTCCTAACTTCGCATGTTATCTAACAGGGTTAGGAAATAAATAAAAGGCCGTGTATGTAAACCTACAAGTGCAACTTTAAAACTGTGCAGGGGAATTTATTTTTTCAGCTAATCAGCTGCACTAAATCGTCACAGCATCGCAGGTTTCCATATTCTCTCCTGTGCCAACTCCAGCTGCCCCCCCAGGGACAACAACACAGACGAGGTGCAAGGAGGGAAGAGAATGGAACAAAAAGCACTCAGAAGCAGATAAGAGTGTTGTTGCGGCCTCACCCCCGCCTTTTATTTATCATATCTCCAAATAGCGGTGTAGCTGTTGTGCTGTGGTCAGGATACAGTGACCTTAGTTGATCAACTACCCCCCTCAGCAGCCTGATAAGAGGGCTAATATAACAGCGAGCTTGTGGGGAAGGCTGTACTGTAATTATTTCTGCGCTGTCAGAGAGGGAACGGACCGAGGCCCTCGTGCCGATTCAAATCTGAGGGGAAACTAAAAAAGAAGCGGAGGAGGTGGTGGAAGGAAGGAAGGGCCACAACAACAACACCAGCGAGACAAATATCAGCCAGGCGCCGCGACACGCTTGAAATTGGACCAGTTTGTCATGCACAGAACTGCCACACACACACACACACACACACACACACACACACACACACACACACACACACACACACACACACACATCTGTGAGACCATATAGGACTTAATTCAAACTTTACTGGTAACACAGAAACCACTCACAGTTAGATGGGGGAGAAATGTAGAATTTCAGTCCTCACTTGGATGTTGAAAGCACAGATATAGCCTACTTTATACAAACTCTTTGATTCACATGGGTCCAGACCCACATGGGGCTAAGAAACTATGTTTCAGTAAAAAAAAAAAAATTATTAAAAGAAAATGGCAATTGAGTGGTTGTTGGATTTGTATATATGGATATTTCCAACTTGGAAAGTTTATATTTGTCAACTAAATATTATTTACTCTTTTACTTTTCACATATTCTTTAACTCTTTAAGACCTACCATAGAACTAAGTCCACCAGAGCTTATATTATATTTTTACATGTTGTAAAGCCATTTTTGGGAGCATTTCAAGTTGCTATACATCAATACAACCATTATAGCCCAAATTCTAATAATATGTCTGCATTAAGTGCACAGTAATTACATAAATTGCAAAAAAGTGCAATAAACTACAAAAAAAATTGAAAATCATTTTTTGTTTTTTTAACATATATTTCTAGTTAGAGAAATTTAAGAGGCTTATCTCTCAAAACTGTAAATACAAAAAAAGTTGCACAAAATAGTTTCCCACCACAGGAAATTTATTTTGAGTGTCTTCATAGTTTTATTTCTGAAATACACCAATTTTTATACACTGCAGGAAAAACGAAAATAAATGTTATAATGCAAATTTGCAAAAAAGCAGCATATGCATCAAAATAAACTATTTCCAGCAGTGCAATATGAGTCCTAAGCATCCCAGAAACGACACAGAAAGTCATAAAGTCAAAGATAACTTTTAAAAACACCAGTCTAGGCTCATGAGGCCCTGATGTTTTTTGTTTTTTTTATGAGTCCCTGATGGTAAAAAACTACATATCCGCGAAAATGACGTCACTTCCGGTTTCGGGCAAGTAATGGCAGACGTGCGAAAGTTCGCGCTGACGTCTGTTCCAATGTAGGAAGTGTTATGAACAGCTGACCGGATCGGCAAAGCGTGTTTCTGGAATTTTATGTTTTTGTTGCTGCAAGTGGTTTTTATGCAGTTTTTGCAAAGCTATATGTGGAAGGAAAGCGTGACCTAGGACAAGCTGATGGCATAAGATGTAAGTACAACTCCTCCGGTTTCATATGCAAAAAAAATTATTGCGCTAGCTCACGTGGTTGCAGTGCTACCAGGATTTAAAAATAGTTATGCAAAACAGAGCCCCACTCTGACCGGTTTTAAAGGGTTAAGGATATGTTCAATCGATTACAATCTATTATGTTGAAACAAAATAAAGTAGTTGTGCTTTCTCTCGAAGTGCCACCCTCTGTGAGGCTCAACGCTTAAGTTGTACCTCAGAATAGTCTACCGAGGTTACTTTGGAGTCATCCAGCTGGTCTTGAAACTAAGAGGCAGCATATTTTAAAGAAGAAAGAGCTAAAGACACTGAATGGATTTCTGTATTCCCATGAGACAATTTACTAATCTCACTAACTGTTGCAGTCGCACTTTATCTTCCTAAGGTCTCTTAAAATCACAAAAATTCAAGTTAAATTTCTGATATAAATCTTTTGTAAGGACTTGTGGCCTTGCAACTGAGGTCCAGCAGTGTGTTGTTGAGTAAAAAAAAAGCAAGGTGCCAGTTTATCAAGAGGCAGAAATGAAGGAGCAGGAGTGCAGGAGGACAAAGAGATGATAAAAATATACATGTACAAATGTTAAATGCTACCAGGATACCCAAAGAGGTGTTTGGGATTTTGAAAGTAAAAGTAACTTATAGGTGTACTACAGTAGTATGTGGCTGGTCTCTGGTCACATACATAAACACTGTCTTGGCTCCTGTATTCAAGATGGCAAGAGAGACATGGCGGCTTGTACAAACTGGAACCTGCTTTGATGTATTTTTAAAGGACTGATTCCAAGTTTATGTGAATGCATCACTGACCTGGAAGATCGATGAGTACAGCTGTTTTTTTTCCCCAAAGTTTTATCCAAATTACTCAATCAAGTAGGCATACTGTATGTCCCAATGAGTTTTGGGTTTAAAATCAGCTTTATTATATGGCAGAAAAAGATATTTTAGAAATCACCAACTGTCAAACTCTGAACTGGCCTGTGTAAATTCTCCTTAAAACTTTAATTATTGTGAGCTTGATGTCTCATAATATGTGGTGTTACGTGTTACCGCAAATCAGCTTCAGTGAACTGGACCTCTCAACTGTGTTTGTGGTATTGTCGACTGTTTTCAAAGAATAACAATAATTAAAAGAATTAAGTTTGTGCTCTAGTTTTGGCTGATGGAGCCTCTTACTTAACACTCATTACGAGCCATGTGTCTGTGCTTTGCACCTGTGTAGTCTATGGGTGTAGCGGCCTAATCAAGCCTACTAACATTAGCCTCTCATCAAAATATGGTAACTTCTGGTGGGAGAAAACAGGATGGTATTGACCTCAAGGTTAAGGTGTGCTTGTAAAACCTACACATCAGAGGGGGGTGGTACCCTAGCTCCTTACATCTTTTAAATATAGTCTATGGAAATTCTCAATTATTCAAGTACAGGTGGAGATGGAAAAAATAGGAAAATGCTGGAATCTCTTTGCATTCTTGCTCTTTTCTTTGTTTTCTCCCTCATGTTTTTTTATTCTCTTGACAACAGTCTTGCATGTATATCTGTCTCTCTCTGAGCACTCTCTGTATTCACACACTCGTCGTGCGTATGTCGATCAGCTGATGGTAAGTGCTTCAAGACTTTGACAACATTTCTCTGCTCTTTGTCCTACTCCATCTGTCATATATAATTTAACTTGACACTTAAAACCTGATCAGAACTAATAATAATCAGACATTTCAATAAAAAGGATGTAATTAGTGTTTTTCTAGCTCCAGGGTGAATTATGAACAAATTTCTCAAACTGAAACTCAGCCAAGTTTATTTGACCTTGAAAACAACAAGCCCAAAGCCACTTTGTAGAGACTGCAGCATATAATTGTTAACAAACCAAAAAAAGAGTGTCAATTGTGGCTTTTATTGTGAAGCTGGGAGGATGTATGGGCTAGCGTCGCTCTGTGATAGATGACACGATACCCAGCTTTCCTGATTTCGCAAATTTCTATGAAATGTGTCCTGAGTTCATGAAGGCGAGCAGATAAGAGACTGGAAGAGGTTCGCCGGCCAATAGAATTCATCCATTTCTGCCTCTTATCTGCTGATAGTGGAGGACCCTCTCTCCCCTCCTTTGCACTCCTTCCCTCCTCTCCTTTCCTTTGCTTCTTCATCACTTTCCTTTTCCGTTAGTCTCCTTTTTACTTCTTTCTTTGCTCTTCTTTCATCTTCTTCTTTTTGTCTTTTCTCTTCATTTCCTCTGTCTTGTCACAGATCGGTTCTTGTTCTCATCCTCCTTTCTCTTTTCTTGTTCTTCTTTGTCTTACTTCACACTTATATTCCACCTTAAATAAAGGTGACAGCACCTGCACAAACTTTAATTGCACATATTCACACAACTGCTAGATGTTGCTTACCTTTAAAAGTCACCAGACACATAATCAGATGGTTGCAGAAGCAACTTATTAGAAACAGAATCATCTTTATTTGGCACACAAACAAGGGATTTGAATTTGCTTCACTTTGGTCTCTGCATTAAAAAAAAAAAATCTTAATTTTTTTTCTAATTAATAAAAAAATTAGCAGCATAAACTGAAACATCACTAAAGTTTTAAAGGCTTTTAACTTGTTGTTCAAATCAGTTGAGTGCTCATAGTAAAGTCTGTCTGTGGAAACAGCTCCACTGATAGTGGGCAGAGTTTGGACACAGTTTTAAACTTTTATCCTAAATTTTTCATTATAGAAAGAAATGTGTTGGACAGCAACTGTGTGTTTTCTAACTTCACACATAACCAGAAAAACTCCACTACAAAACAGAAATGTAGAGTACAGCCACAGCAGTGGTAGCTAACTGCTGCATTTCTTCAGTGTATTTGGCAGACCTCACCCCTGATTCACTCTTTGTGTTTTACTGAAAAACAGGTTCCAACTGTTTGTCTCCAAAAACCTCAGAGACTCAGAGCTTCCGGTAAAACTGCCAGCGCTGCCGTTCGGCAGTCTGAGACACTAGATCTTCTTTAAGACACTTCAACTCTTTTTTTCTCTCTTTCTGTTTTTTTTGGGTCCCTTAAAACAACATTGATTGTTTCCCGCAATGACTTTCTGTCGCTGTGGTAATGATTATGCAGATGTGGCACAACCTTTCCGTTTGACGGGTGGTTCCCACGGGGAGAGGTGGTGACACCACAGTTGTTGCCACGCCGACAGGCATCCGACATGATCCCTCCCCTCCTCCTTGTCTGCTCCACCCGACCCCCCTCCTTGTGCTTAGTCTGGCCTTCCGGATGCTGAAGAAGGTGATGGAGGAGTGGGATGCTCTGCTTGCTCTGCTGGAGCTGCTCACATAAAACTTAAACATGTTTCCTGAAATGCTCTGTAACAACATAATGTCACAATCAAAATTACAAAAAAACAAAAAACAAACCTACTCAGTGCATTTTTAATTCTAATATTGTATCTAGTCTGTCATAATTGTCTTATTTTGTATTTTTTGTAGTTTGCAATTTAAATCATAAACCTTAAAAAAATGTCAGAGCAGGAGGGAATAAAACACGTGCCCGTGAGCATGGCATAGATCACTGTTCTAGCAAATGCTTAATGCACTCCAAGGTGTGTGTGATGATATGCTAGAAGATAAAATGTCATAATATAAGTTAAACGTAAAATCCCCTTTGGGTTTAAATCACTTAAATCAATTAAACATACAGTGTCCTTTTAACAAAATGAATAAATCAATTGCCCAGTATTACAGAATATTTTTAATGCTCTTAATTCATTGCATTGTTATGTGTTGGCATCGGGTAGTTTTTTGAAAATCACTGTGTGAAAATATTTTCCGGCAACTAGTAATTCATTACATTTTTAAATTCTACAAACTATAAAATTATCCACAAGATTTTCTATAAAGGAATTTAAAGAATATTTGGATGTATTCAGTGTGTTTATTCTTTTACACATTTTGTAAATTATGTCCACATTCAGTTCAGTTCAATTCAATTTTATTTATACAGCGCCAAATCAAAACAACAGTCACTTCATGGTGGTTTATATTGTAAGGTAGACCCTACAATAATAGATACAGAGAAAAACCCAACAATCATATGATCCCCTATGAGCAAGAACTTTGGGGACAGTGGGAAGGAAAAACTCCCTCAGGAAGAAACCTCCGGCAGAACCAGGCTCAGGGAGGGGCGGGGCCATCTGCTGCGACTGGTTGGGGTGAGAGAAGGAAGACAGGATAAAAGACATGCTGTGGAAGAGAGACAGAGAATAATAACAAGTATGATTCAATGCAGAGAGGTCTGTTAACACATAGTGAGTGAGAGAAGAAAAACTCAATGCATCATTGGAATCCCCCAGCAACCTAGGCCTATTGCAGAATAACTAAGGGAGGATTCAAGGTCACCTGATCCAGCCCTAACTATATGCTTTAGCAAAAAGGAAAGTTTTAATCCTAATCTTAAAAGTAGAGATAGTGTCTGTCTCCCGAATCTAAACTGGAAGCTGGTTCCACAGAAGAGGGGCCTGAAAACTGAAGGCTCTGCCTCCCATTCTACTTTTAAATACTCTAGGAACAACAAGTAGGCCTGCAGAGCGAGAGCGAAGTGCTCTAATAGGGTGATATGGTACTACAAGGTCATTAAGATAAGATGGGGTCTGATTATTTAAGACCTTGTATGTGAGGAGCAGGATTTTGAATTCAATTCTGGATTTAACAGGAAGCCAATGAAGGGAAGCCAAAACAGGAGAAATATGCTCTCTCTTTCTAGTCCCTGTCAGGACTCTTGCTGCAGCATTTTGGATTAACTGAAGGATTTTCAGGGAGTTTTTAGGACATCCTAATAATAATGAATTACAGTTGTCCAGCCTGGAAGTAATAAATGCATGAACTAGACAGGATATTTCTCATTTTAAATGGCCTGCATTTTAGAGATGTTGCGCAAATGGAAGAAAGCAGTCTTACATATTTGTTTAATATGTGCGTTGAAGGACATATCCTGGTCAAAAATGTAATGGTATCAATCCTCAAAGTTTAAAATTTCAATTTCTCTGTATTTCTCATGATTGGATATTTTCAGTATATTTTAGGCTTTCATGTTCAAATGTTTGTAAATTCTTTATTATACGGACAGTAAGGATAGATATTCTCTAAAAGTCAGTGTTAAATATATATGATTTTTTATTCTGTTTTCCAAAAAGAAAAACATCCTAGCAATAGCAGATTCTAAAGATTAAGTAGGAAAAATTTGAATTTTTAAATTTAACTTTACATGTCGTGAACGCAGTATGTCAAACTAAGCAATATTTATCAGGCAGATTTGTTAACCATGGTGACATTTTAAGTGTGTTGTATTCTTAAATAGAAACGATTAATCTCTTTTTAGCTTTTTTTCCATGAGGTGTTGCTTTCAAACATGTGTGACATGTCATAAAAACAGATCTGCTAAATGAAACATTTTGACATAGTAGATGTAATTGGACTGTGACAGAGTAAAACCTCCTCTTATGTCTCCTGGCTGCTCTTCTCTCCTCCAATGACAACCCTGCACTGATTTATTCTCTCTGATGATTGGCCGTCTGCCGTCACCTTGACAGCAAGCCTTCTTCATTATAACTCCACTTTTCCTCTCCTCTTCTTCAAATCATTTTTCCTTTCATATTAAGTTTTTTTTCCCTCCCTGTGCTCTGCCAGTGGATTTTATTTGACAGGAAATATTCCAGGCGATGCGGTGTGGTTGTAGATCTCGGGCCGTGGCAGAACGTATCGATCGGGCTGATTTGCATACATAAATCTATTGGCTATCTGACACTTGCCAATATTCTGGGCAGCGGGGAGCAGTGGTGCTGAGTCGGCCAGGTCACATTATCATTGGTGATGGAGCTTTGATGAAGTGTGACAGCGCTGCACAGCTGCTGACTGACTGGCTGAGAGACTGCACTGTAAAAAAATTCATGTTAGCTTTAACAGCAGCTTAGTGCTTTTTAACAGTGAGTCTGTCAGACTATATTGACATATTTTTATTCAACACCTTGAACAAAAAGTAGGGTATATTTCCCTGAACACCCCCAGGTTATTTTAATTTGTTAAGTTAAAAAGTTAATATGCGTGTGATAAAATAATTTTGTTAACTGAAATAATATGAAAACTAGAAAATGAGAAACTTGAAATGAGCAAACCCACTTTGGATACATAACTGTAACTACACTAAACAAACAAACAAATTAAAACTCAAAATAAAATGAAAATAAAAACTAATTAGAACATTGTAGTAACTGTGACTTTGTAAATTGTAAACGGTTATGTAGGAGTTTAGGAGTTAGAAAATTAGTGGCATCATCATTTTTGGATTTAGACTGAAATTTTGAAACATTTGGAAGCTTTTTACATAAGACTTGAAATTAGCATCAGACATCATAAAATCAAGGGTGAAGTAAGGCCCAGGTAATTAATTAAGATTATTATCTTAATTAAGAGATCTTTCGGCAGCTGTACAGTAAATGTGACTCCCTGTAGAGATACACTTAGTTTAGTTAAATTCATTTCAAATCAATTTATATGGTTCCACCTAATAACAATAGTCACCTCAAGGTACTTTATGTTCTAAGGTAAAGACCCAAGAAAGAAACCCCAATGATCACATGACTCCCTATAATCAAGCAAAAGTGGGAAGGAAAAACTCCCTTTTAAGAAAATAAAACTCAGAACTAAGTTTAGGGAGGTGACTGGTTTGACTGGTTGGGGGTGAAGGGAAACAGAAGAGACTTGACATGTAGTGGATGAAGCTGGAGGCTGGATTGAAATGGGGTCTTTGTCTTCTATACAGTCTGACTTCTTACTGTCCCCTGCTGGCCATTAGAAGGAATGCAGCTTCAAGGTTTTTCTCCATTGGCTGAACATTTTAGACCCAGAAGCCACTGCCATCTTTTCTTTACAGTCTATAGGCAATGTTCACTCTTACAGCTTTACACAGTGGGCTTTTGAGTGGGATCAGCAGTAGGAATGACACTTTGTTAGTATTTTAAAATACAAAACACTAGTTTTAAGTTTGTTTCCCACCTATCATGGTCTAATATACCTGCCGTTTGTTAGATCAGGTTTGGTTAAAACATATATTACTCAATTGTCATTTTTATTTAGTTGCACTGTCCAGTAAATAAGGAATCCATTGCACTCCGTTGCAGTTGGTGATACTGACTAGGTAATTGTCAACTTTTGACTTGGACCTTTAAACAAATAAACATAATTAATGCATTTAATTGATAAATGTCCAACTGTCCTTTTGAATAACTTCCTGTCTGGACTTTGTTTCATCACTTTTTGTTCTGGCTCTCAAGTGTCCTCTTTTAAAATCAGTGATCAATAAAATTTGGAAAACATTTTATATTTTTAACTGGCAGAAGCTGTTGTGTTACTGTTTTGGGCAGGGAGCCCAGAAGCACCATCCTGTCTCAGACAAATTGGACTGTCCACGCAAGAAAAAACACACGTCTTCAGCTTACACAGTGCTGCAAACAGTATTAAGTGTAAGCACATCTGTCTGCTCATATATCAAAAGCAGAAATAGATGACAAAGCTGGGACTTTGCTGTCATCCATGAATGTCTTGGGTTGCTGATTATTATCAGGCAATAATCTGCATTTTCAAGTTCAAAAAGATGATGTTCAACAAAGAACTGAAAACACTGGCATACGTGACCAAATGAATGTGGTCAGCACTGCAAGCCTAATCTGAAGCCTTCAGGAAGTGCTACACCACCCATGCAAGAGACTCTCTGGGGTTGAAATCATCTTCTTAAAACTTGTTGAAACCTGGTTTATTTAGTTAATTTAGTGGAGATCTGGGCTTTGAGATTAATCACCAAACACAGCAGTCATTTCAAAACTTTAAACATCTGTAAACCCATAAAAAAAATATGAATAGTGTTGTCAGAATTTCAAAATTTTGATTTTGTGTGCAATATGTGAGGAGGTTTATACGTTTAGGCATCATTTTCTTTATATTAGTGTCTGTGTCTGTGTCTTTCTTTGCATATGTGCACACACACACACACACACACACACTGTGTGTGTGAGCGACAACTGGAGTAGCATCTAGTTTCTTTGTTTCTGTCGAAGGAAAAGGTCAAAGCGGCAGAGAGAATTAATTGAAGAGTGAGAGAGCACAGCTGGCTCTGTCAGTCCAGCCATTCCTCTGTGTGTGTGTGTGTGTGCGCGCGCGTGCGCGTGCGTGTGCGCATGTGTGTGTCTCTGTATACGGGGTTTTCATATGCTGTTCTGTTTTGTGCATTTTTGTTCTCTTTTTTTTTCTTATTGGTTCATGAGAGCAAAATCCGATTATCAAATTTAAGAATTAATTAACTGTTTGTTTGTTTTTTCATTTACTTCAGCTACCTATACTGCACCTGCCTATAAATGCAGGTACTCACTTCACACTGAAGCACTCTTTCATCTGAAGGGATACCCTCTCACCATATTTGTTATAGTTTTGTACCAATCTTGGCTCTGGAAGCACAGACGTTATCCTGTGTAACCCTATGTCATATCTTTTATTTTCACTTATAAAAATGCTATATAATATAAATAGTATGAATACTGTATACATACATATGTGTACTGAAAAGTGCCATTACTAACAAAGCATATATATAATCCTGCACAAAACCCACTGTGCGAGTTAACAGATTTATCAGCATCATGGGTCCATCGGACTATCATTGTGGTTTTTCTATTCCATTAAATGTGTTTCCCACATCCTTTTTCATGGTGTGTATTCTTTCAGCTGCAACCCAGGTGGTGTTAAACAGCCTGAGAAGAAGTAAAGAACAAAAAGCTTATTTCCAAAAGTGATATTGGCTAAATCAAAATTGACTTAGGTGCTCTGTTTTGGGATTATTTGAAGGCTTAAAGAACAATAACATTACTTATAATTGCTCGAAGCCAACGGGAATAATTTTGCTTCAAAGAATCTGTACTTCTTATTCATGTTAATCAAGGAAAGACAAAAACCTCTGACAATGTTTAAAGCTTTAGACTTTGTTAATGCCTCTCTTTCTCTGCTCTTTGTCCTCCAGCTCATCCTGGCGCCAGTTCTAGAAAAACTGGTGTAACATTTCCCCTCAGGGTCTCTTATCGTTTGGCTTTGCCTGGTAGACTACCAACAGCAGGTGCTTAAACCACCTCAAACACTCAGTACACACAATACCTACATTTTTATTAATTGCCTTTATTTCAAATAACACCAAAAGTGTAACGCTTACTCAGACTCTGCTGCTGTCATCTGCATTTTTCAGTGTTTCAGTGTTTTAGCTCTTCCCTTCCAACTTTCAGACATATGTGTGTGTACTTTTTTCTTTTGCAGTATTTTCTGTCTACTAGCATGCTTGCGCTTATATGTGTGTGCGCTCTTGACTGTATGTATACATCTGAGTGTGTTTGTGTGTGTGCTCCCTCATTACCTGGCACTGCTCCTGGTGTTCTCGTTGTGGGAACGCACTGTGACAACCTGCTACTTTCGTATGCAGGAGACCAGCACTGATGACGGGGTCGAGTTAATAGCTCTTCTGTGGCAAAGCTCTGATCCTTCAACGCCCCCGCACGCATCCCCGCCACAACTCCCCCTCCGCACCGTGATACAAACACCGAGTGGCACAATTTAATGAAGTTCTGTTCTTTAAAGCAAGTGGTGGTTTGCAGGGATGGAGGGATGGAAGGGAGGTATGAGAAGCCCTCTGGTCCTTCAGCTCATCTGTTTCTTTGAATAGTTTCCACGAATCAATCGATGCGCCGGTTTTCTCCTGGCCTTTCAGTGCTGTCACCCGTCATTGAGGGATGCAAATTCATGTCAGAAACTGGCCTGACACTTTTCCTGTCGGGCCCCGCCACTTGAAAACGCCGCAGCTCAGCAATAAACGGGGTGAAGGCCTCATTTCTCAGAAGGCCGACAGAGAGAGAGATGGAGAGGGAGACCTTTTCCATCAAAGTTTTCTCCCTCCATCCTGACAAGATGAGGATGTGAAAGGACACTTGGTAAAGTTCATCTCTTTCTACACAGAGAAGCACCAAAGTCAGAAAAAAGGTTTAAGTTCTGACTGTTAAGATGGTGAAAGGAGAAATAAACCCACTCCACGAACAATATAAAACACCGCTAACAAAAGTCACACAGAAAACTACATATGCAAGTCCCACAAAAGCGTGTGCTCTTACATTTTCCTCAGGTTCATATTTACCTCATAAGAAAAATATGTGTTAAGCCAAGAAAATGACACTGATCACCCGAACCTAAAGACGCAGGTAATGTTTGACAAGGCAAATAAATATTAATTGAATTTATTTAGGCAAGTTACTCTAGAGCCACAACATTTTACAATCAATTCAAAAAGCAAAGGACCCGTCAGATCGGCTGCCTGTAAGCCTCACTTTCACTATGCTGCCATAAAAACAGGGACAGGAAACCATTTTTTTTTCACCAGGTAGGTGAAGTGGAGCCGAAGAACTTGAGTAACTAAGTAAATTTACCAATCACAAAAATGGCCAGCAGGGGGCAACACCTCTGACTGCAAAAGAAGTCTGATTAGTTAGAAGTCTGCAGTGTTGGGAAGGTTACTTTTAAAATGTATTCCATTACAGATTACAGAATACATGCCCCAAAATGTATTCTGTAACGTATTCCGTTACGTTACTCAATGAGAGTAACGTATTCTGAATACTTTGGATTACTTAACATATTATCATGCTGTTTACAACTACATGAATGTACTATTGCTGTTATTTATTACTGTTACTGAAGGTCAACAACAACAACAACAACAAAAAGGCGCTCTCTCACCCAGGAAACACGCAGAGAGAGAGCGTCACCCTGTAACCATGGCAACCGTAACGCTGCCGCCTGGAACAACAGAACATAGCTGTCAAACAAAACCCAAACAGTCCTGACCCGCCACAATATGAACCAGGGAAATACCGCCGTGTAATCCATTTTTTTCAACAAAGTAACTGTATTCTAAATACCACCTTTTTAAACGGTATCTGTAATGGAATACAGTTACTCATATCTTGTATTTGAAATACGTAATGGTGGTACATGTATTCCCCCCCCCCCCCCCCCCCCCCCCCCAAAAAAAAAAAAAAGACAAACAAGACAAACCGTGGCTACGTCCATCTTTTGTATACAGTCTACAATGTGGGTACATTGTGGCTGTTGTTTTGTTAGAGCGAGCAGCAGGTAGGACACGTAACAATAGTATAATTACCTTTGCTGTCCTCAAATAAACCCGTCTGCTCTTGCTCAGGTTGTACTAGAAAGGTTAAAGGCTGTCAAAAATCAGACCCAAGAGAATCAGAACTAAGCATTATCACAGATGATCTTTGTTTGCCAGTAACTAGTTTTAATTTGGGGCTTCTGCACGTACCATTGTCTGTCAGATATTTCTGAAGATAAAGGAATCTGAAAAAAAAGCAAGAGAAAGACCTTTTCTACAAAGTTTGTTCGGTGTATCCTGACGGAATGTGAATGGGGAAAGAACCCTCGGTAAAGTTCACCCCCGTCTGCTAGAGCATAAAACTGAGAAACAGCAAATTAGGAAAAAAGCAAAAAGAGCAAAGAGAGAGAAAATAGTAACAAAGACCTCATAATCCAGGTGCTGAAGCCTGTCCCAGCTTCCATAGGGTCAGAGGTGGGATACACCTTGGACAGGTCACCGGCCTGATGCTGGGCTAACATCATTTTATCCACTTGAACATTGCATCTTCATCTCTTCTCTCTTTCATTCTGTCCCTTCTTCAACTTTTCTCATCTTCTCTTTTTATGTCCTCTCATTCCCCAGGCATCGTTATATTTTCCCCTTCCTCCTCTACTTTAGCCTTCTTCCTCTTCTAGTCTGTCATCTTACACCTTCTCTTATTTCCTCCTGTCAGCTCTAAACTTTTTCTTTAACTCAGTACCTCATTCTGTGTCTCTGGTTTCTCCTCTTCCTCTTTTCTCCTTATCTCTTTCTCTCCACTTCTTTCTCATCACCTTCTGTTCTTCCACCTCAAAACATTCTCTCCTCTTTTCTTCTTCCATATCCTCTGGTATGACCTTGTCTCCCTTCATTTGCTTCTTCATTGTTTTCCCATTTGTCGTTCCTTTTGTTCGTCACTTGCAAACTTTTTCTTTCTCCCCTAACTCATCCTTTTCTTTCCTTCATCTCCTCTCCACTTTACTTTTTCCTATCACCTTCCCTCTCATTACTTCTTCCATTTCTTTTTTTTTTCCTGTTCACCTTCCCGTCCCTCCCTTCGGCTTATTAAGATTTCAAAGATACAAATGGCGGCGGGCTGATTGCTTTCAGGGAATCTGCCTTTAATAATTACAGGTGGAGAGGCTCGGGGTAACGTTGGCGAGGCAGAGACTAATGGAAAACTAGATTTTTTCACTGAATTAGAGAGCGGGGGGATGGGGGATCCATATATTGACAAGCCATCAGCGGGGCACAGATCAAGAGAAGTGCTTCAGACTTGTCGGAGAGTCGAAGGCAAACTGCATGGCTCTGATGCTCCGTGGCATCTCTGTATGCTTCCTGCTGCTGCTACCAGCCTGTGAGGAAGATCCAACCCGCCTTCATCTTCTGAGCTGCTCTGTGGAGGGAGGAGGAGGAGCAGAGTTAACCTTTTTTATTCTGATGACTCCCTCCTCTTCTCATCAAGGGCCCGAATCAAAATGTAAATGCTGGAGCCTCTGAGGGACGCGGGGCGCCGGGATCTGCTCGTATTGATTATAAGTGAGTCAGAGTCGCTCTGCTCAACAACCAAATGTGTTTTCCCCTGACGCTCTGTGACAGGTATTACCCAGTGTTCAGCTGGCCTTAGGCTCTGTTGCTAATGACATTTCTGATTTCAGAGCCAACACGCACACGCAGGCATCAAAGTCAAGGATTACAGTGATTTTTACTTCAAAATGAAGATGTTTTTTTTATTAAAATGAACAGAATAGACTCTATGAATCTTTTCAAACTGACCCGCTATCTTTATTTTGTGTTTTGAGCCAAATGCTGCTGTAATCACTCAGTTCCTGACAGTTTATTTCTACTCTGCGCGACATCTTAGAGCGAGCGTATTCTTAATATGGTCATAATGAGCACTGATTATAATTTCCACATATCCAAGTCCGATAAGGTTCACTGTGGGTGTAGGTGACACAAATTTTATCAGGACCTGTGCAGATGTCTATGTGCGTGCCCGTTTTTGTGATCATGCAGAGTCGTCAGAGGAGAATTTACATTATTCACCATCTAAGCATCCACCTAAGGCAGCAGATCTCAAGCAGACTTTAAAGAAGTATAATGAGAAGGACTGCTCAGCCATCCGGTCTCCAGCTACCTGTATCCATGTCCACAATGAACTACAATCAAGACTTCAGGCACAGAGCTCTAGTTGTGAGCACAGAAGTCCCAACTACCTGCTGTTCCAACCTGTTGTTTATGAGGGGCTGACAAAGAAGTTTGGATGCTGTGTACAATGTCTGATAAAGTCTCATAAAGCCACATTTTATTCAGAATAGAACGTAGAAAACATATCAAACGTTTAAAATGAGACGTACATTTCATGAAAAATATCTCATTTTGACAGCAACACTTCTTAAAAATGTTGTTATAGGGGAAATAAAGTTGGAAAAGTAAGAAACAGCTGGAGGAACATTTAGGAAGCAATTCAGCTAACTGGCAACAGGTCAGTATTATGATTGGTTATAAAAACGAATGACGTAAAGGGACACAGTATCTTAGACGTGCAGATGGGCAGAGGTTCACCAATCTCGAACTGCAAAGACTTTGGAAGTCTTAACATATACAGTACATGGAAATTAGTGCATGGTCTCAGGAAAACCTCCAGAAATGACTGTCTGTAAACACAGTTTGCTGTGTTGTCCCCAAATGCAGCTTGAAACTACTGTGCAAAAAAGAAGCCATATGTAAACATCACCCTCTCTGAGCCGAAGCTAATTTAAATTGGACTGAGGCAAAGTGGAAAACTGTTCTGTGTTCGTACAAATAAAAATTTGAAACTCAGCTTAGAAAGCATCAACGAAGAAGACTTTGGACTGTTAAACAGCTAGAATCTTATATTAGGTAAGAATGGGATGACATTCCAGCCCCAGAGGTCCACCAGCTGGTCTCCTCAGCTCCCAGAAGTTTATGGACTGTTGTTAAAAGAAGACGGGGTGCTATAAACTCATGTTCTTCTTAAAAAGGTAAATTTTGTCATTTTAAACATTTGATGTCTCCTCTATGTTATATTGTGAATAAGATTTGGATTTCTGGCATCTTTAAATCATTGAATTCTTTTTTTAATGAATATTTGGCACAGTGTCCCAACTTTTTGGAGTTGGGGTTGTAACTGACTTAAAGGGAAAATAACAAAAACAGCTTTTTTCAGATAAAGGATGGACTGTGGGAGTGCACCAAGACACTGTAAAAGATAAAAAGGAACTTTTTGAACTCTGAATCATGCAAAGGCACTCTACTAGAGTCCATGAATACCACTGTGGGACAGGAAACAATGCGTATAAGTCACCTTTAACACCCAGGCCACGTCGGGCCACTTAAATGTGTACATATTGTAGTAATTTTATGTCTGCTCGTAGAACAGAGCCATCACAAAGTTTGCACTGCTACCCTTAGCCTTCCATTTTTCTGTATGGTGGCAGGTTAAAATCAGATCAGATCTGATCTACTCATGATGTATGAAGCTAATCACAGGACAGATCGAGTGGTGCCCTGAATTTGCTTAATAAAGCATTAAGCTTTAATGATTTATTTATGCAGAGACATTGGCTTTAAACTTAATTTTAGGTGCCTGCATCATCAATGTTTTTCTTAGGACTGAGATGCTCTGTGTGTCTCCCAGAATCCACTGTAGCCTCAGTGAAAGCCTTCAGCCTCCATTAAAGTTGAGTTTGCAGAGCAGCAGGCAGCGTGACCTCCTCAGGAGTTCATATGTTTGACCAAAAACATTGATGTTAAAGCTCAACTTTGATGCTGTCTGGGGGATTTTTGGTTTTCTGTCACCTGAACGGATATTAAATTTTCACGCTTGGCGTTGTACAGTAAACACACCACATGCAGTACTCGGAGTTTGTGTATTTTAAAAAAGTCTATGTGAGGTCATTTTGTAGTCTGTGTGTTTGTGTGTGTGTGGAGGAGGAGGGGTGTTTCCTGCCAAAACTGGTGATTTCTTCTCTATTTTTTTTGTGGGGTGGCATGATGTGTTGTGCTGTGAGCACTGTGTGCTGTGGCAAGCCAATGCAGCTGACTGATCCATCCATCATCAGCTCGTAGTCTCTCTGCTGCGCGCTCCTCAAACTCGGTTTTTGTTTGGAAACCATCCATCATATTCTTGAGCATGACACTCTGGCAAAAAGACATCCCGGTCATGACTGCGTGCGTGTGTTTTTACTGGTATGTGCTCATGTATTTCTGCTTTGGATGAAAAAAGAAAAACCTGGTTGTAATATTGTACTTGGACATTTTTACACGGCTGAATCCATCAGGAGAGTAAAGAAAGATTTTTTTGTCTATTTGGTCATTGCAATTATGATGAAGAAGCTGCTGTTAGGACTTAAGGTTTAAAGTAAATATAATCTATAAATGGAGACGGGGAGGCAAGGTGTCAGCAACTTTGTCCCGCATTGCCAAAATATGCATTAAACAAAGAATTTAGAGGTATTCGTCATCAGGCAGAATATTAACAGTGATTCTTTAACTGCCCCCCTCCCCCCAGCATACCTCTCTGAGTAATGATCTATTTAAAGAGTTTTCATGGACTCAGCCCTCTGTGATAACAAGAGCTAGTGTTACTCTGAAAACAGCTTTAAACTCAAAGTTTAAGCTGCTTAGAAAAACTGAACTTGAAGTTCTTGAAGTTTTCAAAACAATGATTTAAAAATAATAATATGGTCTTTAGCTGACCCGCGCAGAAGACATCAACATGTTAGGGAGGATTCACGTGTATCCATTTCAAGCTTAAGTGGTCTCGGCTCTCAGTTGCTGTGAGTGATGTGATGCTAAATATTGCTACAGCAAGTAGTGGATTTGTTGACTTGCTTCTGAAAAGTTGAGAAATTGTATTCAGTAAGAAAGGTCCAACATTACCTCTAGTCAATAAAATCACATTATGGGTATATCCTGAAACTGTGAAGTTAATGTACAGATGTTGTTTAGTGTTGAAAGGATGAAGAAGTTGATAATTACTAAAAGTTTGTTTTTAGCAACAGGAGGCTAGCTTGGTTCACGTTAGCTGCTAAACTCTCTGTTAGCTTACTCATCTCTTATCGATTGCTGTTGCTATGACAACTATGCCAGCAACAATAGACAACCAAATGTCAGCAGCGGTGTTGTGGTCATTACTCAAGAAGAGTAACGTATTACAAAGAGTACGTTACTTAATTACTCGCCGAAGAAAGTAATTTGTTACACTACTTGTTACATTAATTTATCGTACTCTGTAAAATTACCCGAAATACACTGTCACATAATTACCAGTAAACAATATAAACTTGTTTATATTTTCCCACAAACCAAAACAAATCAACATCCTAATGAGGACACACATGAGATCTTTCTATTGGTTTTGAAAAGCAAGCATGTCTGATGTTTTTTTCTTTCTATCTGCACAGATAACAGATAAAGTTCTTCTATTAGCTGCAAAGAATACAGAATCTAGCACAGTAATTACAGTAATTAAAGTAAAAGTATTTACTGAAAAATGTAATGTGATGTCGAGGGACCCCCTTATAATAGTGGCAGTGGAGCTTCCATGACTGGTCATGCTAAAGGGTGCTTTGCATAGTGAGATACAGAGTGAGGATTGAAAGATCCTGCCTTCAAACACTGGGTTTGAAACACTTTTCTGTCAGACTGTGAACAAGTTTCATTATTTTCTGAAACTGGTTATTTTAACAGGGAGTGTATGAGGATTGACTCATTTAAAATAAAACCAAAAGTTTGAAAGAAAGAGTTTTGATGTCTTTACATCCAACAGTTTAGCTTCCAAAGTAAAGAACCTTTGTTGTGCAGTTGGTCTATAAGAATGAATTAAACAGTTTGAATTGTGAGGTTTTTTAAGTGATGTATAATTCAGAGGGTCAGGATGCTTTGTGCTGGTGTCCAGGGTTAAACTAACACCAGAATGTGAACGTTTAACTTGGGAGCTCGAACAAGCTTGTTCCAGCTCTGTGCTCCTCAGTCTCTATTTTAAACTCTAACACTAATAATTTTACAAAAACATTATAATTAGTGTGCTTTAATCCAGATCCTTTGAGACAATACTATAAAGTTTTGTCTCAACTACACATACAACTGAAGCCGAGAAGAAAGCTCAAAGAAATGGAGCAGAAATTCTGATGCTACAATTAGTTTTTTACCTCGAGACAGGTCAGACCTCTTTATCTAGGTCTCTTTCTTTCTCACTATAATGTTGGCCTGTTTCTAGTACATCTGTGGACTCAAAGCTACAAATGACGTGATTATGATATATCATGTAACAGAGAAAGTCTCTTTGTTTCTGCCGTAAAAGAAAGAAATCAATACCAGGGCAGTGCGGAGCCTTCAGGGGCCGCGGCGTCTCCCCTGGACTGACCAGGTAAGGGTTAGGCCCAGCCGGAGGTTTGGCGGGCTCAGAAATGCTGATTCTACATTTAGCTTGACAGTGATGCATGCCTCAGCCTCAGCGTCCGGTTAGCCCGGTACCTGAGGGTCCGGCCGAGGAAGATCAGCTGCAGACCAGGACGGGGTTAAGGATGGGGGGTGGCAGAGGAGCAGAAGGGGAGGCCAGAAACTCTTATTTTTAGAAGCAGCAAAGTCTGGGAGGGAGGAAAGATGGAGGAGATGGTGGGAGTATTTTTTATAGGGGTGGGGGACAAGGGAATTGGAGAGAGAGAAAAAAAACAGTGTTAGAAACAAGATGTTTTAAGAGCAGTCAAAGTCTGCAAGAGCGAATAACCCCCAAAAATACACATTATAAAATTAACCCATTTGGTGGTTTTACCTCTTTACTCACTTTAATTATGGGGTTTTGGTGATTATTATCACTAATCATTATTCTTTTTACACTTCTAGATTATTTTCCATCTTAAGTCTATCTTTAACAAAGAGTTTGTCTAATTCCATTCAGTGCTTTGCAGTTTTTCTCCATTTTTACTTTTACTTTGTGGGATAGCTGTCATTCAGGAGGCAGAGCAGGTCATCTACTAATTGGAAAGTTGATGGTTCAGTCCCTGGCTGCTCCAGGCTGCGTGCCAAAGTATGCTAAGATACTGAACTGAAATTTACTCTTGAATTTTTCCTGAGAGTTTAAATGTGTGCAAATGTTTATTTTTAAAAGTGTTTGGGTGAATAAATCATGAAGCAGTTTGAAGCAGAGTAGAAAAAAACAGTCTATTCTCTTTTTGTCACTAGAATTCCCATCATACAGTACCGTATTTAAATCAGATGAATTTGGGCACTAAAAAACAAAATAACAAATTGATGAATTTATTTGATCCTTTTAAATTAAGAAAACCAGAATCGAAATCAAAATTCAGAAATAATAATTATTCCCAGTGAAGCATTGCTTCCAGAGAGAAGATGCAGATTGTTTTGTTTCATCAGTTTTCTTCCCTCCTGCAGGGGTCACAGGTTTTAGCAGTCTGAAAGAACAAAATCTTACAATTTTCTGTTGGGGAAGTTTGAGTCTTCATCGATGCTCCCCCTTCACTACTCCACTGAATACTCTACACACGCACACTAGCCTTCTTGGCTTTGATGTTGACCTTTGACCCCATCTTCTCAGTAGAGCATGTCGAGGGTCATCATCAGAGTGGTGTAAGGCCTGTGGGAGGCGTCCAGTACATGCTGCTCATGCTCACTAGATATTGGATAGATACAACTGATGACAATGCGTTACATTGTCATTATTCTATTTTCTGAATTTCAGTGACTGTGTTTTATTTTATTTTAGAGTTAATATTTTAACCAGTATTTTATGCTTTCATTTCTACAAAGTAAAACCACAAAAACAAAAAACAAACAAATTTAAAAATACTGTTTGTAAAGTAGTTTTATTAAAGCAGAAATTAATATCTAGTGTTTTTCCATTTTGTTAAGGAACGATAACAAATCACTTTGGAAGGTTGGACAATTGCTACCTGGATTTTGAAGCATGTCAATGAAATTTTTGGGAATATTTCAATATTCCAATCCTTTCTCCCGAGATATTACATTCTGCAATTTCATCATCTTCATTTCATCATCTTCATCTCGACAGCTTGAGATCAACTAACAGTAAAATGCAAGTGATAAATCCTACAAGGTCATTTTTTTGTGGGGGAAGGCCTTGACACTTGGGTCTCGCTCGGGTCACTTTGATTTTGACCTCCAAATGAAGTTATTTAGATAAACTGGGGGAAAAAAATTTGCTCTGTCAGACTCTGAGTGATGGCTCCATGTTTCTGCTGTTATCTGGGTGAGTCCGCTTTATTATTTCTGATCAAAATGATGAGTGTAACACCAGCTACCTCAAACCAAAATAAGCTATGGTGTTTCTATCAATTACTTTATATTTTTCTTGATACAAAGCCAGATATATTTTAAAATTGTATCCTTTTATTACTTTCCTATTATTTATTAATTATGATTAAAACAAAGTAAAACACTGAAAATGGAATTTGAATATAAAAAAAGATGAGACCGATGCGTTTTAATGAACAATGCAGTTTAAAGAAAATAACAAGAAACAACAAAGAGCAGAAATTGTTAAGGAGGCTAAAACGCTGGCAGACGGTGCAGCTGGCTGAAAGTTAAAAATAAGGCGGCGGTTCAAACAGCGAGTGTGTAAATCCTCACACAGGATGGATGTAGCTGTCGTTATTGCTGTTGTTGTTGTTGTGTCCACCATTCCTTACAGAGACAATGGTGTTAATGAGCCTCACACATCAACCACAGCACACTCCATCCTCTGTGTGTGCTTGTGTGTGTGCTTGTTTGTGTAAATGTGTGTGTTGGTCAGGAGCTGTATATCTCAGCGTGAAGGGTTGCTTTAGCTGATATTTGTCGTGAATTGTCTTTTCAAGTAGCTCAGACAGAAAAACTAATCCTCACTGACTCAGACAGGATGGATGACTAACAGCACAGAAAGGAGCTAACAAGTGAGTTTCAAAATAAGGACAAACATGCAGAAAAAAATCGTAAACGTGCAAACAAAAATCATAAAATCATAAATCATAAAATGACCAAAAACAGATATGAAATGACTGCAAAAACACCCAAAAGGGAAGAAAACCCCCACAAATATTCTCCACAACCACTAAAAGACAAAAATGTATAAATGAAAATTAATTGGAAGAAACATAAGGCACACTGAAAAGCATGCACAATGACGACAAACTGACACAATGGCCCCAAAGATACACAAAAACACTGCTGAAATAAAATAATACCAGTGATCTTTACTGAGATGCAAGATGATCTCAGTGAGTCATGGCAGAAACAAACTGACAACAACAAAAACACAAACTTTCCAAAAATAAGATTCAAAATCATAACAGATGAAAAAATGCTTTGAAGGGACAAACATTGA
Organism: Copadichromis virginalis; assembly: GCF_057382275.1. NCBI lineage: Eukaryota > Metazoa > Chordata > Actinopteri > Cichliformes > Cichlidae > Copadichromis > Copadichromis virginalis. Next base: position 35,322,479 of record NC_140629.1, read on the forward strand.
AAAATAAAGAACACTGACTGATTATACAGTGACAAAAGCCTCAAAACTGCTGAAAAATGAAATGAAATGACTACAAAGAGAGGTACATTGACTGAAAAGCAACACAAACACAGAGAGTCAGACCAACAAAATAAAAATGAAAATGACCGGTGAATGACAATAAATTCTTATAAAGAGATGACAAAAGCTGATAAACAGCTTCAAAAACCCCCCACACAAACCCAAATATAAAGTACACTGACTGCAAATACTAAAATAAGAACCAATAGATGCAAAACAAACACCAAAAAAGGCAATAACAAGACACGAAATGACCATAATTCTCCAGATAATGATAAGAAACACACCAAATGACCAGAAAAAGTGACATATATACATGGGAAATGACCACAGAGGGGTGGGATATGACCAAAAAAAGAAAGACAACAATGGGGAAATTTGCCATGGTGACAAAAGTCATAATAATAACAAGCAGTAGGGCACAAATACTCCACACAGCAAGGCTGCTTTTAATTTGGAGGGACAGATCAGTGTGTTTTGGGTTTGTTTTTGTTTTTTTAAAGTTTTTAAAATTAATTCTAAAACTACAAGATTTTTAAGATATTGTCCTCTGACAAGATTTTATTAACAAATAACAAAATAAAATACAAATCACATTTTTTTAAACATAGCAACAGATTCTAGAGTCAGACTATATAAAGTGATAAATAGATGTTTTCACAGCTGGTCTGAAAGCAGAATGACTCTCAGGCAGGTATTGGTGCTGCAGGGGGGCGGGGCACTGTGGTGCGTTCGCTGTCTGTCAGTGGCCGGATGTGGCAGAAATTCTCTGGTGGAGAGTCAGGCTCAGGTTTGCCATCTGTCAGCTCTGATGGGCCGGCTATCGATCCAGCTAAGGGGTCACACCAGGATCCTGACCCCCCCACGTCAATGTCTGACACACACACACACACACACGCACAGGGGAAGGTTCAGGTATGTGACAGTAATGTGACAGTCATTTTCCCAGTGTGATGGCTGTCGACGTCAGCCTGCTGGGCAGTGACACAGCCATCGCTCCTAACCTTTTTGTCCTCCATGCTGACCTGGATCAAATCCCAACTATCTCCATTAGTAAATGGATGACATGTTGGGAGACTGTGTGTGTGTGCGTGAGTGTGTGTGTGTGTGTGTGTGTGTGTGTGTGTCTGTGAAGAATGTGGATAACGTCTAATGGGGCTCTTTTAAAGAACTGTAAAGTTAGACCAATAGCTGCTGAAGGACATCACTTCAATTTGCAAAGAAGGGTCACCCTCACTGACAAAAAAAGCCTTGTTTTTTGTTTTTCCATGAAATGTTGACTTTATATTCTATGTTTTTTGTGACTTTGTGACTACAAAAAGTAGTAGAATGAAAATGACTAGCTTTATTAACAACACCTTTTCTCCTAGCCCACATCATTCATTCTGCCCCATCAGAAGGCAGAAGTTTGAAGTTAGCAGAGGTAAATGTGGGAAACCCCAGAGGTAGATTCAACAAATTATCATTACTCATTTGGAAGTTGCATATATATGCATATAACACATAAATACTAAATGTAAAAAATGCGAACATATTTTTCTACCTTAACAGATAAAGATAAGTCCATGCCAACTGGTGAGGCGCATGCAGAATGTCCATAACACAGATTTTGTTCATAACTTTTATGGACAGTTGAGTTCACCGGCTTCAGAATCTCATCTCACTTGTTTCACTTAGCGATGACCTCAAACTCTCACAGTTTGCAGCCAAATGCAAAGGGGCTTAGCTGAGAATTAGCACCTCCAGATCTGAGGCTGTGGTTCTCTGCTGGAAAAGGCTGGAGTGCCTTTCCCTGGTTAGGGAGGACTTTCTGCTAGTGGAGGAATTTAAATATCTCAGGGACTTGTCCACAGCTAGGGGAAGAATGGACTGGGAGATTGGCATACGACATGGTAGAGGATCTGTAGTGACATGGAGGTCTTCAGGTCAGAAGTTAGTGTTGGTCTCACATACTAGGTTCAAAACACGTGGGGATCGGGCTTTTCAGGCACTGGCACCAAGGCTGTGGAACTGTCTTCTGTTGTCTTTACGCTGTCTAGACTCCATTGACTCTTTTAAAAAGCAGCTGAAGACATTTCTGTACAAACAAGCTTTTAATTAATTTTCTCATTGTTTTATATTATTATTTATATCTCTTTTTATTGTGTCTATCTGTGAAAAGTGCTATATAAATACATTTTACTTATTTACTTACTTACTTACTTACATGGAATCTGTTGATTTACTGGGCCATACCTTTACCCATGGTCACGAGCTGTGGGTAGGAGCAAAAGAATGTACGGTGGCCCCTAGAAACAAAGCACCTACAAACTCCAAAACACAACGGAAGTGCTCCAGGACGCTAGGGGCAGTGTTGAGCTTCTCTGTGGGCAAAGCACACTGACTGTGAGCTTAGGTCAGATTAGACTGCACCATAAGCCAAGCGTTCATAGTAATTAAAAACAAATCAAACAAACAACACTTTGCAAATTACCTTTCTTATAAAGTGTGGTTGTTCTATCCTTGCAGGTGTTTTCAGCTGGTATCCAACTCCATGTGTTTGCAACAAACTTGCCATTTATGGAGCTCAACAGTGCTCAACACTGCCCCTAGTGTCCTGGAGCACTTCCGTTGTGTTTTGGAGTTTGTACGTGCTTTTTGGAGTTTGTACGTACTTTTTGGAGTTTGTACGTGTTTTGGAGTTTGTACGTGCTTTTTGGAGTTTGTACGTGCTTTTTGGAGTTTGTACGTGTTTTGGAGTTTGTACGTGCTTTTTGGAATTTGTACGTGTTTTGGAGTTTGTACGTGCGTTTTGGAGTTTGTACGTGCTTTTTGGAGTTTGTACGTGTTTTGGAGTTTGTACGTGCTTTTTGGAGTTTGTACGTGTTTTGGAGTTTGTACGTGCTTTTTGGAGTTTGTACGTGTTTTGGAGTTTGTACGTGCGTTTTGGAGTTTGTACGTGCTTTTTGGAGTTTGTACGTGTTTTGGAGTTTGTACGTACTTTTTGGAGTTTGTACGTGTTTTGGAGTTTGTACGTGCTTTTTGGAGTTTGTACGTGTTTTGGAGTTTGTACGTGTTTTGTCTCTTGGGGCCACCGTAAAGAATGAGATCAAGTGCCAAAAATAGGCTTACACAAAAGACTCTGGGGTCCCTCTTTAAAACAGTGTGAGGCACCCAGACTGAGAACATGCTAGAGAGGCTCTCGGGTGGAGTAGACCTAGCGTAGGTGGCAGGCAGAGGAAGGTGTGGGCATGTCTTCTTAGTCTGTGGCAGAAAAAGGATGGATATGGATGGGTTTAACACTTTAATCTTAAATTATTTTCTTCTTTTTCAGAATATGTCCACCCTCTTCCTAGAATGGTCCTCATATGCTGTCATATATTTCTAACTGGTCTGTTTGTATTAATTTTACTTTATGTTTTCAAAACAGTATATTGTAGTAAATGTATGTTTCCTGTCAGACTTCAGCTTCTCAAATATGTCCAACACAGCCAGTTCTCAGGCTTCGATCTGTATGGAAATCAAACATCCTCTCCCAGAGCCTAGACGTCCAGCAGAAGAGCCAAAACACAAGAACTCATTGAAGTAGAATTGATACTCAATTAGGAGTCTCTTTAATGAGTAGAAAAGCTGTTTTTTCTATTTTCCTTTTTAACACTAATAGCAGCTCATCTATTCAGATTAAACAGCGTTGACAGTGAGAAGGTACACCGTCATCGTCCTGTCTGTTTTCAAGTGCTTCGCATTGTTCCAGAGCTGCATGGTTGCAGTTTCCGTTCTTTCTGTTCCTCCTTGTTGAATCAAAACAGGCTTCATGGTGACCTTTGAACTCTGACCCCTCCAGTGAAATGAGTGCCTCTTTAAGAGATAATTTCTTTTTGGCTGAGGTAGCAATTAAACCACTCTCAAATGGTTATTTATTTAAATATTTGGACAAGTATATATAAAGCAATAATGTTGAATGGTTTATGTACAATTCTCTAAGTCTGCACCTTACAATCCATGGAGAAAGATCTAGAAGGGAAAGTTCATGAACTGACTTGTTGCAGCAGTGTTGTCTTTCACAGATGTTTGTAAAGGCAGACTACATGGCTAGGTGCTTAATTTTGTTTTATTTTAAACATTAAGAAACCCTTCAAACCAACATGTGTGGTATACCTGAGATACATAAAATAAAACACACACTCTTTCTCTCTTCACAGCCGGAGAATGAGGCAGCAGGAAGCGGGCGGCCCAGTTTTTCTTCTTCATTAGTGTTTGTGCCTGCAGGTGTTAAATAATATTAATGACCTCCAGCGTCATTACTTACCTCTGCGCTCGCCCTCGCCTCAAGTGATTTTATCGACTCTCCACTCCTCAGCCGGTGTTTGTGTGCGCCCGCGTGTGAGATTATTCTGCGGCGATATTATCAGGAACTTTAATAAGTTGATTAGCGGCGAGGCGCTATCTGCTAACTGGATCTAGATGATGATGTTGATTGGACGGAGCGCGGCGCCATCCATCTTTCTGATTGGCTAATAACTGAAATCCATCACTGTTTCGCTCGATTTACGCCGCGATGTGTGTGTGCTTGTACGTGTGTGTCTAATTCCCTCCACTTTATCTGCTTGGGTTCATTTTCGTCTTCCTCTTCTCTTTTCTCCCCTCTGCTTTGGTTCATTTCACCTTTCCTTCTGTCTGTCCTTTCTGTACATACAGCTATGTCTCTGTCTTTTGACGTTACATTCTCTGTTTTATACTTTTAAAATGTGTTTTTCATTCTTTCCATTTCTATTTTTTCGCTTTCTGGGTTTCCAGCCTTGGTGAGCGAGGCCTTGTAATGATTGACACACAAATATCGAGTGTACTATCTGTCAGAGTCAATTTGAGCAACTTATTCAGTTATATGAACTTTGTAATAAATATCTTTAGTGTTACAGTTTTTTAAAAAGTGCTTTACATAATAAAAATTGTGCAATATCAAAGCAAACGTTGAGATGATCACGTCTGAGAAGCAAGTGGTGATGTTGGGGAGCAAGAACTCCCTTTTAACAGGAAGAGACCTTCAACAAAACCACGAAGTCCCCCCAGCAGCCTGAGCCTGAGCATAACTAATGGAAACTAAAACTAGCTAAAAACCAACTGTTTGAGCCTAATCTTAAAAGTGAAGCGTCCATCTCCTGAACTCCTGGAGAGAAGCCTGTGAAACTAATAAAGTGCTGTGTAGGGATCCTACATCCCAAAGGTTCTTTACGATGTGATATGGCCTGATCTTTTAGCAGGTTGTATGTAAGGATGCTCATTTACTAAAATTAAATACTTAAATTTAATTTTGGATTTCAAAGAGGTGCTAATATGGAAGCAAATAATTTTTCTTTCAAGTCACCTGAAGCTCCCTGAAGGCTTTTCAGCCTTGAGATCGACACATGTGATGTGGAAGGATTGGTGTTGAACACGCTGGGATATTTTGTCATTGGTGGGGATAGTGCTAAATGTGTCTCATTGTCACTAATGGCATCTATAATATGGCTTATAATGCAGTTTGCATGTGAAAAGACAGGAAACCTGTTTTACAATTTAATGCTGACTGTTACACACAAAGCTGAATTTTGCTTTCTGTGTGTGTCTGCTTTTCTCTGCTGCAATGTTTCCACAACTTGCAGCAGCGTGACACACCTGTTGACTCACTGAGATGTGTGTTTGTGTGTGTTTATGTGTGTTTGTGTGTGTGAGTGTGTGTTTGCTTGAGTGCAGCCACCACGTCACTCGGAGTAATTAGTCTTTGTGCTGAGGAGAGAGCCAATACGCCGTTTCTGCAACAGCCAAAACTCCTGAGACTCAACCTCTCAGACACAAACACACGCACACACACACACACACACACACACACACACACACACACACACACACACACACACACACACACACATACACAAACGCAGCAGTAGCAGGTAGATTAATGTGTGTTGTGTTTGTTGTCCCGGAGGAAAGCAGCTCTCTTAATAAAGAAAAAATAATTCCTTCCTCTTTCTCTGGATTGCCTTCACTTTCTGGAAACTGTGTGTGTGTGTGTGTGTGTGTGTGTGTGTGTGTGTGTGTGTGTGTGTGTGTTGAGTTGTTTGAAAAACACCCTCTTGTTAATATTTTGGTTGAATGTGTATTACATTATTTAGGTTTTACTCAGCCTGCTAGATCTTACTTTGCATTGTAGCAACCTGTTTTGTTGTTGTTGTTTAGAATTTGTTTGTTTGTTTTGTTTCTCTATTTTTTATTAGGGTTTTTTCTCATCTATGTGAAGTTTGAGCTTACACAGGCCACTGAGAAAAGCCAAAAAACCCAACAGACAAGAAACTCAACAATAACTGAGACTTCTATTAGGAATAGCATATTTCCAAATAATGTCAATTCAATTACAGGATTATTATCAAATTAAGCTAATTACATTATTTTACCTTCTCCTGAGTGTTTGATTTAATTTATTGTTCATTTACTGTTTATATTTTGTACCAAAAATGAACTGTTCACTGTTTGGATGGATTTTGAAATCTTAACAGAAGTCCTAGTGAAATCTTTATGATTTGTACTGAACTCAAAGAACTGCAGAAAATCAACAAAACAGAGGTTTATGTAAAAGCCCAGAGGCAAGATAACAAAATCACCATCAAAGTTGTCAGTGATTGTTCCTATTGTACCTATTATCTGCACAAAACCTTTAAAACTTGTAGCATTACCTTCACATTATCGCAAGCGTTTTATAACAACAGAAAGCCCGTCAGAAAGTTGCCATTTGAATACATTAAAACTTAGTTAACTATGAATACTGGTCTATATTAAACTATAGTAGTTAAATTCTAACTATCTTTGCAATATATTAATGAGCTGTTCTCATTTGACTTTATCTTGCTGATTAGCTTCTACATTTAGTGATGAGTTAATAGTTTCTTTTCTTTTCTTTATCAGAATCTGCAAAAATCTAGTGGCTAAAGATGAAGAAACACAGTGGAGTAAAAGACTCATGGTGCAAATGCACCTCTTTGCACCACTGCTGCATGCTGCATCCAGTCTGACTCGTACGGTAACTTTATCTCCTGCATCGTTTTCCTTCTGTGGTCACTGCTGTGGTCTGAAATCAGCTTCAAGCAAACCTGAACATCAGATTGGAGAATTGCTGAGTGTTTTACTGGGGCGAGCGTGCACAAACACAAACAGTTGAAGGAGAGTTGTATCATCATTTAGCCTTGTTTTATTTCCTCTGTTTCCTCATTAGGAGCAGCAGATTAAAGCTGCCTGGCCATTGGTCTTCATTTGGGCCAACACATAGTACTAATGGACCTGAGTGTGTGTGTGTGTGTGTGTCCTGAAATACATGAAGGTCTTTGTGCTTATGTGTGAACACGTTCAAGTGTGTGTGCACGCACCAGCTGACCGGTCGTGTAATTAGCCAGGTCAGGCTAATTGACCTTGTGGTGTGAGGGCGTGTTAGCTGCAGATTGCCAACGTTAGGCGCGCTGTGACTGTGAGCAGTGATGGATGTGTCTGAGAGCCCGTTACACAAGCCAGCAGAAAAACCAACAAAACCCTGTGAACCACGGTGAACCAGAAGGGCTTTACTTGTTTTTATTTATAAAGGATTGTCAGGGTCGGACCACCAACAAACAGCCGTTTAAAAACACTTTAAACTAATGTCCACTTCCCCTGAGCTTTCAACATCATGATTTTTGTTAAATATTGTCTTAAATAAAAAGTCTTTTCCTCTTTCAAAATAGAAGAATAACATTCTGCTAAGAACCAAGTGGCCCCGCTGTCTGAGTGAAAGGGCATTCAGAAATAATATAGTTCCAGCTGTTGTGAATATTGACAAAACAAATATAAAGATCTAATGAGCTGTGGTTATAAAAATCATCAATCCTGTAAAATGGATATTTCCAAAGATGAAACCTTTTTAGATACCTAAAAGTGGGTCAACGGTAAGTGATTCTTTTTAACAGAGTCCATTTCTTTTGTGGGTCAACTTTTTACTTTTCTCTTGGATATCTTATGAGTTTCTGTGTTCTAAAATGCTCAGAAAACTCCTGTTCAGAAAATAGCTGATGTATGATTCGTTTCATCAGTTTAACAGATCTTATGAACACATTTCACAGCTGCTGCTGTGACTGTTATTGGGAACAAAGGGGGACGTTAGGTGACATTGCTAACTAGCAGCAAGGTGGGGATAGGGAGGAGGTTGGGGTGGATGGATGGCCTAATATTTAGCATGTTTCATGTTCTGTCTTCCAGGCTAGTGATTCATGTTCCTTTGGTTTGACTTTGTTGTTTTAGTGTAGGCTGTGACAGCTTAACAATGTCTTCCTCAAATGTAAAAACAACAATTTTCTCACAAAGGAGCTCTAATTTATTAGAAATAAAAACAACAAAGGAAAAATAGCCCCACCCTGAAAAAAATGAATCACAGCAACTTAAACGTTGAAGCCAAGACCAACTATATAACTTGATTATTTCAACAGGGAGCTGTGTATGTATTTACTATGTTGGTGTGTGTGTTTATTTATGTGCTGTTTCCAGATAATTGTACAATGTATGTTTGTCATTGTCAGTGATTGTCAATGACCAGCTATGAGTTTATGAGTTGGTGGAGACCAAATCGGAGCTAAAACAGAGTTAAGATAACGTCGGACTATTTCCTGTGATATTTTCTGTTTTGTTGTTGTGTTTTCACATTTGTTGATGTTGTTGTTTGATGTTGATGTTTTTGTGATTTTAGGATTCAAAAGTCTTTGTTATTTTTAGTGTTTTTTGGGGGAGTTAGCCGCAGCTAGCTTTTTAAAAATCAAGTGCCGTGATGGTGGCAGAGTAGTTTCCTCAGTTCACATCGCACACTAATTTAATTCATTGCTATAAAAATATTTATCACAGAGGCTTTAATTAAAACCTAGATTATGGGAATAGACAAGTACTGCTGTTACACTGTGACATTAATTATACATAAAGTGCTGCTTATGGTTAGTCTAAAAGTTCACACTACGAATGGTGAATTTTATAATTTAAATGTGTGATATCTGACACTGATCCAGATATTTAAATGGTCTCTGGTCTGAACATTGAACACACATTTGGGATCAGAGCAACAGAGAAGTGGCTTTCAGCTAACAAGCTGGATGGATTTGTTCTTCAGATCCAGCCCTGACCTGTGATCGGCCTCCTTGCTCCGCACAGATCCACTCTGAGGCGGCGGCAGCAAGTTATCGACGCCTCGTGGCCGTTAGAGAGACACGCATCCGGTCACCCGGCTGCTGGCGAGCCCTTTAACAAATGATGAAACAATAAAAATAGGAAGTCATATTTCCTCACAAAGGCTTTTTATTAAAAAAAAAAACAAAAAACGGGGTGGTGGAGATGGATGAGGCCTTAAAGTGACGGCGGTGGTCTATGACTGCTATTGAACGGACCACATCCTTAACAAATGTCCCTATCACTCCTGCCTGTGTAGTAGAGCTCGATCGCCCGCCCGACACTCTCTCTCTTGCCCTCTTTGCAGAAGATGGATGTGTGTGTGTGTGGCCTATGACAGAGTAATGTGTCCTGGCATGCTAGTTGGGTTTATTAGCAGAAACTAGTTATTTCTGGGGCCCCCTGTGTGTGTGATTGTGTGTGTGAGTGTGTGTTTCAGCAGTGATAAATGCAGTGTGGCTCCTGTTGATTTTATTCATTTGTCAAATAGCTGGAGAAAGGGTTAATCAGCTCTCTCCCGTTTTCTCTTTTTCTATTTTTCATCTCTTTCCCTCTATGCACCCCCTTCTTTCTCAGTGTTTGTCCCTTCTCCTGTCATTTTCTTTTTTCTCCTTCAAACAACTGTTTTTATATTTATGTATTTTCATATTTTTTTATCTTTTGTTTTGTTCTGTCACCTTCACATAAAGAAAAAATTGAACTGTATTATGGTATTTCCACCTAATAAAAATGTTTAAAATCCTTATTTCAGAAATATCTTCAAAATTGCAAGATCAAAATGAAAATTCTCGTGTTTGTGAAAAAGAGATGGTCTGGAGGATTTAGGAGAAACATTCAACCAGCTATTTCACTTCCATCTAATCAAGTCCACAAATTAGGGTTTAAATTACACCCTCATAGCTATCTAAGGCCGTTGGAAAATGCAGTAGACCCATGCCGTCACTTCACTGAATGTGCAGCCCTCTGCAAGCTATAAAAATGGCGATGGATTCAATAACAGTAACAGTACAGAGGCTGGAATTACAGTTGATCTCGATTGCTTTGGCTCAATTCTCACAGCAGAAAAGTCATTCTCACTACTCTTAATGCAGTTCTCAAATCAGTAACAGATTTCCTCACCCGCATTAGACATTCAAATTGTTTTTATCCACACTGCTGTTGTTTCTACACGTACTTCGCTACCAAAGATGTTTGTCACTGTGTTGATGACAACTCATCAAAACACTTTGTACTTTATTCAGTCACAGCTCTAGATCGCTCATTTTCCCAAAGACTGTCCTGCATTGCAGTGTTTTCAATCTAGTTACTTCAAGTTTTGTTCAAATATGTGTAAAAGAGCAAATACAATAACGCACTGAAATACAGATTTTCACTGTTGTGCCAGAGCCGCTCACCCAAATTTCTCTTTTAAGCACATCCCAAGGATGCTCCAGTGGACTCAGCTCTGGTGACAGTGGAGACCATTACAGTGTTATTCAGTCTTCTGCTGTCTTTTGGTGAGTCTATGCAAAACTTAGGCTCTGTTTCCTGCTCTTAGCTGACAGGTGCGGCCCCACAGGTGTGGTCATGTGCTGCTATAGCTCATATGCTTCAAGGTCAGATGTGTTGTCTTTTCAGAGATGCTCTGCTGCATGGCGTGTTTGTAATGAGTGGTTGGGTGAGTTTTTCTTGCCTTCCATACAACTCAAAGTACTCTGGCCATTCTCCTCTGACTTCTGACATCAACAACCTATTTTCACCCAGAGAACTGCTGCTCACTGGATATTTTCTCATTCACACCATTCCCCATAAACCCTGAGATGGTTATATGGAAAAATATCAGTACATCAACAATGTCTGAAATACACCAGCCCATCTGACATCAACACCAAGCCACGTTCAGGCATCTTTCTTCCTTATTCGGTGCTCGGTTTGAACTTCAGCAGGTGATAAATGGTTTGAGTCGCTGCTGATGTGAAAGGCTGATTAGATATTTGGATTACTGTGACAGTGGAACAGGTGTACCTAATAAAGTGGCTGCTGAATGTGTAGTGTGACTTTTTTGGACTATACAGTAGTTGGTGCTATGTTCTCAGATTGTGTCTGTTTTCTGATCCTTTTAGTTTAATGATCATTATTTTTGCTTTTTTCCATTTCATTAATTTCATAACGTTTAAAAAAAACCACATTTAATTCACATTTAATTGTTGTTTCTGAATTGTTTTACTCTAAATTATGTGAACTCGTCAGTAAGGTTTTGAGAAAGAAAAAACATTTTGATGACTTTAAAGGTCTTTAAAGGGTGGTGAAAGTTTTTTTTTTTTTTTTTTATTCATCACGCTATTGTTTTTGATTGTTTTTTATTGTTGCTGTGTCTTTTTGCACAGGTGACTCTGTGTTATGAAAAATGCCTTAAGAGTTTTGAGAACTGCATGAAGATTGGTAAGAACAACTTTTTGCTTTGAGAATTGAGAAAAACTGTCAAAGGTGAAAAGCTTCAATCTGGTCTTTATTAAACTGATTTCACATCATTTAAAGAAAAATAATTTCAAAATCTTAGTAGCAATAAACATTACCTGATTTAAAGCTGGACAATTTAATTTTCAAAAAAATCTTCTCAAGTTGGCCAGATAGAAGGACAAATTTAAACGTCAGTCCGAACTGTGCCAACAACAGGATACAGCGGGAACAATAGCACATACTCTGGAAACAGTCCAGATGTCCACAAGAGGATCATCGCAAATGTCAGATCAGCCAACTTTAAATGATGATTTTTACCCTACCATTCCCTACATAACAACCAGAAAATGTTATTAGTGACAATCAACACACTTAAAAGACTGTGATTTCTATCTGCAGTATCTTACAGTTTATTTGTGGCACGCCTCTGTTCTAGGACCTCCAAGCCCTTCTGTGTGCGCATATATGGAAAATCAGGGGAATGAAGAACAGCAGAAAGATTCCAGCACACAGCAGAGAAGGCATCATCATGGCACTGATTACAATAGCAGGGAAAATATGAGCTGGAGTGTAGGTGCGCTGCAAAGTGGCTTGCAGACCTACAGCTGTTGGAGCTATGCTAAAGGTAAAATTTAATGTATGGAAGGGTATCCACCAACCCATCAGGTGATGTGAGCTTGATAAGCTGAGATAACCTGATCTACCAGGACTGCACACGAGTTTGACTTTGTTTCCTGCTGGATAGAACTTTATGCATAATTCTGCTGAGGAGAATTTAAATCAATAGGTAGTCCATTTTTATTGTGGACAGTAAACATTATATACACTATGTAAGTCTGACATATAAAGGTCTGCGCTATGTTAACCACTTAACATCCACAAGGCCAACAATTTGAGGATAAGGATTAGGGATAAGTTCACGTCAACAGCTTCATATGGAATTTTAATGCCCATGGTATTCTCAAGTGAACGTGTTATGACAGAATGCCTAAATGACCCAACCTCACAGGCAGGGTTATGATGGAGGTTATGAGGTTAATAAAGCACAGAGAACGTTACATCCATGGTATCTTCAGCAGTTTTCAGGTTATCTTCTTTAATTTGGAGTGTTTATTTTTCTTCTATCTGTCATTTAGACAGCCCAACAATATAGGTGAGAGAAAAAAAATCCTCAAATTGATAGGCTATAGATTTAATAAGAATTAATAAGAATGAAAAGCTGAAAATGAAGGCACGGAAAAGAAAAGCAAGTATTAAGAAAAAATGTGAGGAGTAATGGATGACAATCAGAACAAAAAACAGTGATGAAGAGGAGGAAAAGAGCGCAAGAGACAGATGAAGGGATAAAGTCCGAAAGAAAGAAAAGAAAGACAGCAAAAGAGACAGAGCGGAGAAGGTGTCGCCAGGGAACCAAGAAAAGATAAAAAGTAATAGACTGAAACAAGAGGAAGACTAAAGCTACACACACACACTCGTCCCCCTGCTATCCATCCATCTCAGCTTGTGGAAATAAGGGCCTCCTCGTTGTCAGCTTGTTATTTTTCCCTCCTCCTCCTCAGTCTCTCTCTCACTGTCTGTTCTTCCCTTCCTCACTCGCCCGCCGTCCTGTCGTCTGCCGGCATTCTGTCATGTGTGAAGGTATCGATTTGCCAGCGTTTTAACCATCAAACTGCAGCTCCGCTTTTTAAACAATATCTGACGGACGGAGGTAGGAGGAGGAAGGAAGATGAAAGAGGAAACTAGGAAGGGAGGACAGGAAAAGAGATATAAGGAGAATAAAAGATGTAGAAACTGGGATGAAAGGGAAAGGTGAAGAGGAAAGTAATAGGGATAAGAGGAAAAATTAGGTGTAGCGGAAAGGACATAAAGGGACAAGTGAAGCAAAAGGGAGCAGAAGATGATTTAAACTGAAAGAAAAAAGGGTGTGAAACATTATGAAGTGCAATATCTGGAGTTAGGAGTGATAAAGAAGGAATGGGAAGAGGACAGGAGAAGACATTACGAAGACAATAAAAGAGAAAATAGGAAGAAATGGCCACAGGGGTGGGTTAGATGGGTGGGAGGGAATTGGGGGTGTGAATGAAAAAGAAAAAGGGATGAAAGGGAAGATAAAAGAAAGGAGAGACATGAAGAAAGGAAAAGGAAGGAAGGAAGGAAGGAAGTAGAAGTGAGGGCAAAAAAAGTGGAAGATATTCCTTTTGAAGCTCCATCACATTGGTTTTACTTTCAAGGGTGGACAGAGTCATCAAAGCAGAAAATAAGGGGAAGAACAGAGGGTGGAGGTCGCAAGAACACAATGGATGGATGGATTCACTAGGAGAGAAACTACAGGAAAATTAGAGCAGACAGAGATTTAATGATGACTGTTTGGAATTTAAGAATGTTAAATTTGGGAGATTCTGGGACAACCTAAGATAAAATGTCTTTCTGCTGCTTTGGGAAAAAGCAAGTTTTGTTGTTTTCTAGTTTTTTTTTATTTTGATGCTATCAATGTTCAACATGTACATAGCCAAATTCCCCCTTCTGTCTCTTGTTTATAGTTTAAAAATCAAGATAACGGACATAAATATTATCTTTTGTGTTTGCAGATTATTTTATACCTCTTTAATATGGATTTCATTTATTTTGATGGTCATTTAAATTACAACATAAGCCTCAATTTTGCATTTATTCTTAAAATTTGAAGGATTCACACACAAATATAAACATAAAATATTTTAAGAAAAGAAGAGAAGAAGAACAGACGACAAAAGAGGCACTAAAAGAACATCAGCAGCAAATACAGGATTTTACATGATTATAAGTACAAAAAGAGAACATTTCAAGAAGACATGTAGGACATGTAGAAAAAGAGAGTCAGGGTGATTTGAAAGACAACGACTGACTGCTGAGAAAGACAAATAAAAGTAAAGATGGAGTGATAGAAAAACAAGCATTAGTCCTCTTTATGGATCGCTGTTTGCTCAACCAAAGTTTGGTATCATTGATCGGCTGCCAGCGTTGCATTTATCACTGCGCATGTGTCTGTGTGTATGTGTTCACATTTCCTGTTTCTCTTTAACAATCATGCCAGTAAAGTGCATTAAAATGTGTGTGTGTGTGTGTGTTCGATCTTCAGACCTCCAGCTGTGAGTAAAGATCACAAAGACACACCCAAAGTAGATTTTCCTTCACTTCAGAGGACATTACATTGACTTCCACTTGTTCCCAGGTGATTTAAACTAAACTCGAAACCAAGTCTTGATACAAAAATGTTTTTTAAAAAATAACAATGACAGTGATCTAGCTCATGTAGACCTGCTTTTTACCCTCAAAATGAAATACAGTCTACACAGTAAATATATAAATGTCCCCATAACATCAGCAATACCAACACACACACACGTGTCCGCGGGGTGTTAAGGCCATTCAGTGGAGCATCTCGTCCTACTGGTGTGTGAAAACAATAAGAGAGATGGAGGAGGACGAAAAATCCATCCATCCCACTGAGAGGGGGGGAGGAGAGAGAGCTCCATCATCTTACAAAAAAATCTTCTCTCTCTCTGTAGGTGGTTTCAGTTTTAACAAGCCAGTATCAAAGACATAGAAACAGCTGAGACATCGTGAAGGTCTCATTAAAAACAACAGCAGCTGAAACTTAAAAGTCCATCCATCATCCAAAAACCTGAAGTGACCATGTTGCACACTTTAAGCCAACATAAAGGTGCTAAAAACTGCAGTTCCTCGCATGGCCACCAGAGGGTTTTTTTTAACCAACCCTGAAGAAGAAATAAACATGTTTATGGCCCAGTACACAAAACAGTTTTGGTTTCTCTTACTGACCACAGTCACACAGGCCAAAAGGCTGGCTGTGGACTCAGGAAGCGTGTGTACTGATCAGTTGGTGAGTGGTTACTGAAGGTTGCTGGTTTTTATTGGGTGAAAGTGGTTGCAATGGAAAAATAGAATAGTTCTTATATAGTGTCTTGATGCATGCTCAATCATCCAGGTAAGGAAGTCCCACAAAGCTGATTCTGTTCATCTGGACGTAGCGTTTCCAGTGGGAGAAACTTTTCTGCTCTACATGAGCGCCCAATTTAAATGCATTTAGATATTCATACTATCTAACATTCACACACATTCACACTCCAGTGGATGGATCGGAGGGCAACCTGGGGTTAGAATGTTGACCATGGATATTTCGTATGCAGACAGGAGCAGCCAGAGATTACACTACCAACCTTCCAATTACAGGATGACCTGTTTTATCTCCTGATATACAACCACCCCACCGGTGAGAGTCCTACATCAAAAACATCCCTGTGATTGCTCTGGTCACTACCAGATTGCTGTGGTCAACTGTATTTGCTTCAAAATTTGCAACTAGTCACCAATTTGTAGCGAAGAAGAAAAAAAAAGCAACAGAAGCCAGAAACTGGGAAATTTCGTCTTCGGAGTAAATATCAGTCTTCCATCCAAACTGTGGTTGACTGTAGCAGTCTGCAAGGAGGTATTCGATGGAGTTTTTGACCAGTTTCACCTGGTACCTGCAAACAACCTCTAACAATTACTCACCAACTAGTATGGGAATAAAACTTTTTCCCATAACCTGCCAAGGGTTGGCTAACCTGTGTCTACTGACTCATGCAGCTGGCTACTAGAGTGCATGGTATGACTGCATTGATTGGCAGGAGAACACAGCTATAATACTATTTGTCTTCTAGGCCTCATCTTCAATAATTGGAGTCAGTGAGCTAGACCGTCCTTTTATTTTTGTGCTGTTAATGCTTTCTGAAACATTTTAATAGATTATCTGACTAATGTTTCAATAAGAAGAAATCGTTTGCTACCTGGCGATTAGACTCTAATGACCCTTCAGAGCAGAATGGAATCCAAGCAGTGATATGAATTAGGACAGAATCCCCCAACTTCTAGACACGGGTGGAGTGAAGATGAAGTCGAAGCTCCAAGTGACCAGGATGGGGTAAAGACGGGGAGGAGGCATGTTGCACAAATGAGAGTCTCAAAGGCAGAATGACAGAAGAGCACTGAGATTGTAAACAAGCAGAATGGAGGCTCAAGGTGGAGAAAGTAAGTAAGAAAATGATTGGACTAGAGCAATAATGTCAGGATGTAAAGAATAGACTAGCAGTTCAACACCCAGGAAAGCAGGGACAGTGCTTCCTTACTGAACTTACACATACAGTAAGCTTCATTATGGCTTGTTGTGTGGTACAGATGGACAAGTTTGTGCTTCATTTAGGGTTAGTGAAATTCTAGTATGTTTTTAATCTGCTATTCAACACTGATTAGCACGTATCTGCCTGTTTATCACAACCATTTTGTT
Organism: Copadichromis virginalis; assembly: GCF_057382275.1. Taxonomy (NCBI): domain Eukaryota; kingdom Metazoa; phylum Chordata; class Actinopteri; order Cichliformes; family Cichlidae; genus Copadichromis; species Copadichromis virginalis. The sequence goes on from NC_140629.1 coordinate 35,339,490, forward strand.
TATGAACGCAGCTTGCTAACCAAGCTAGCGAGCTGCTAACTTATTATTCCCTCTTGTGCTAATATGTAATTTCTGGCTTTAATAAACTAACACATGTTAGCAAAAATGAGGCTGCAGAATGGACCAATGGGCGGTGGATAAGTGGGTGGACAGTTAAGTTATCAGCTAGTGCTAGTTAGAATTTTACTTAACAAAAATGCACCAAAAACTTCTTTTAGCAGCTCTAAAATAACAACATCAGCTACAGTGGCCAGTGTCTACACCCACCAGTTGCTAAGTGCAGCCATTCTTCTACTTATGATTAATTTGAATATGTGAGTTATTAATGAATTTCCCTCTGTGTAGTTGTGATGGAGGGGAGTTACCGTTCATTTTTTTTCTTCCAAGTTTGCATCATTTTTCAGCCGTCAGCTTTGGTGTTGTTCTTTATAACCTCGACAAAAAGTAATTTTGATTAAATTTGGTTTGCATCAACTTCTTCCTCACTACAACTGTAAAGACGTATCACTTCAGTTTATGAAGTGATACTTCATACACTCAAAATTCTTCAAACTTTATGAGATATTCATCAGAGAAGTAAACTTCATCTTCATGCTCCAGCATAACATGAACAAAATTAAGCCATATATATGTTTTTTTCAACTGTCCCCAATGGTAGCAGATTTACAGCACTGTTAGAGCAGCTTGTTACATAACTGCCTCCTCATGTTTCCTGTCTGTCACTATTGTCAAAGAAAGCTTTGTTGCTTTTTTCTGTGAGTGAGAAATGCAGGCATGAAGAATCAGATCCGATATAAGGAACTGTTGTTTTACTGCTCCGTGGTTAGATAACAGAAATAAAATAGCCAAACTTGACAGAAAGTAGCAAAGAGCCTGTTTTGATGGTTATTTGCATTCTCGCTGACACCCGACGTGCATAAACAAAATTAAGTATACATATATGACCAGACGCGGGGTTTAAAATGGTTCATGGATTGATTTCCTTTCAACTTCATCCCTCCTCTTCTTCTTCCTCTCCAGCATTTCTCTTTATATATTTTCTCGCGCTTTGCATAATGTTATTGATCAGCTGTAGCTTTACACAGCCCATCAGCTGTTTACTGACAGAAAAATAAGCTTTAAGTGGGGAGAAGAGATGCAATGAGACCAGAGCCTATTTTAGTCTGTTTTATTCTTTTCTCTGCTGATGTGGGAGGTAGGAAGTTTCTAACTTTCAACACGCTGACAGATAAACAAGCTTTCCTAACTTGAATTACTGGGAAGGTGGACATATCCTCCTGAGAACTGAGGAGAAAAGAATCAACCCAATGAGCTTTTTTAGTGATTTCCTTCCTCTTTGGAGCTAAAAAGGCCACCCAAACACATGAGATATCAATGGAAACTCAAGGATGTTCTCTATTTAGTATATCAGGACTTAGTAGGGTCGCTCAAAAAGTCAAAAGATGTAGACCAAAAACAAATGTCCATTACAGAGGACATAAATGAAGGCTGGTTCTCCTGGTTCTCAGGAGGATATTGTTATGATTTAATAGGACAGGTTGCAGTTTGTTCGCACACATGTTATGTCTTTCTTCTACACAAAAGTTAATCATGGAGTTCCCCTTGGTTCTGTGTTAGGACCCATACTTCTCACATAATGCCTTCTTGAGGAAATACTGCACACCTTTCCAATGCTATGCAGATGTCGCTCACCTACCTGCCTTCACGTTTATCAGTTGGTATGACTTCCTTAACATTAAAAACAAAACAAAAAAACTTCAGGGTGTGTGAATGCATGTTTCAAAGTGACAGGAACCATGTTAAACAGAGCATTCTCATCCCAATGCATAACATACCGATGATTTGTCACATAGTGTCCGTATGTTACGTGTTGAGATGAGAACGTGTTGCTTTATATTTTGAGGGCGATTTGAGGGTTCTAAGTAAGGCTCAGTCAGTATTTGCTGTTTCGTGTCACCCTTTGAGCTGCTTCCATCTGGTCACAGATACAAATTTCCACAGTTCAGGACTAATAAATTTAGGTATTCCTTTGTTACATCTGCTATTATTGATTTGAATAAGAAACTGCAGTGATGCGCTCTTGTTTTTCTTTTTTGTGACTATACGAGTTTAGGTAATGTGTGCCTGTTTCATGCTGGCTGTACCACAAAATACTCGTTGACCTTGACCTGTTGCCACGTTAACTCCAAAAGTAATCTTAAAATATCTTTTGTGCTAACATCAAGTGTAACTGTTTGAAAAATCCACATGTGTACAGCTGCACCAAAATATGGTTTTGCTCTTGTTAGTTTCATCGCCCCTTTATAACAACTGTATAGTGGGTGAATGGATAAATAATCCTTTTTTGCTGCTATGCTTTGACAGGTGCATCAACACAGATGGCTCAAGGAGCTAGCCATTGCCTCCACTTATTCAAGTTAGTAAACTGGACTCTGTGTTTGTGGCGTCAGTTTCACAAACAATAAAATATAACTATGTGAACAAGTAATATGGGCCTTTCTTTTTTTTAACTGTCTCTTCTTAAGTGTGACAGTTTTACAGTAGTACGATGCTCGATCCGTTAACTGAAGTGCGTCATACACAACATTTCAGCCCAGCGTTGTTGTTTGTCCCTATTCTCCAAATTTGACCCATGGGAGTTTAACAGTAACATTTTTCTTCCTGCTGGCTTTGTTAAGCACGAAACATGAAAACTGAAATTGCTTTCAATGGTGACGGACATCTTAAAGCAATTCTAAGTTTAGCACGTGAGCAGCACAGTTGTCAAGAACATGTAGAAAGAGGCTATTTACAGCTCTCGGGATGAACCAGGGCTCAAGCCATCTAATATGGATCTTTTTTCCACTTTTAGTATCTTTTTTCATCTTCCTCCTCTGGTTTCTCAGTCCCCTTCTCGTTCTTCATCTCTCCCTCCTTCGCTCCTCCCTCTGCTCCGGCCTTCACTGCTAATTAGTTTCAGAGGGAGAGCAGAGAAGGGTGAGGGAGGGTGAGGAGCAAAGAAAGAGGAGACGAAAGGACACATGAGGAGGAGAGAGAGAAAATGGAGAGTTTAGTAAAAATGACTCTTACTACATCGAGGGTTAACCTAATTATATAGCATACCTGTAACAGCTACGACAACTGCTGCTGTGAGTATCAATATGCAGTGGTAACACTTTTCCAGATGGAATTACTTCTACATTTATTTTATTGCATCTACTAGTACCAATATACATCTAAATTACATATTGACTAACTGCTTATAGTGTTATTATTACTGAAGCTTAATACTAATGTAGATAAGGTGCAATGCAAAAAGTTTTTTGATTTTATAAGCACAAGAAGACCTATTTAATTTAAATTTAAATGAATGTTATGTCTATATTAAGTTTGTCTCAGGACTCTGGACCATTTCCAGAGTCCTGTTCATATCACGTGTTAATGCCTGTGCAGGGTCGAGGGTGGCACATTATGGTTTCTTTTCTTTTTTACATTCATAGGTCTTTGATCGCGTGAATTAATGTAAAGCAGAGTTCTCTTGTAAATTCCCGAGGTGTCTGTAAAGAAAGATTCATTACAAATTCCCTCAACTCTGCTGCATGCCTTTGTTCTTCTGTGCACACTAAATGTGTACATTTTTTGACCACACGAATGCAGACGCCACGGCAGGATGGCAGATCCCAGAGTAGACTCCGGTGAGGCTGGAGACATTACACCTCTGGGCTGACATGCCCTCCTTAGACGGGCCCCCATGAAATCAGGACCTGGATGAGAAGAAGGATTTCTTTGTTTCTTTTACACAGGTTTTAAACCCCTTCCTGTGGCTTGAAATTGGAGTCCGGTTAATATTATTTACTCTAAAGGTCTGTGAAATTAATTTTATGTATAGTTTAGAAAAGCCAGCACCTGTGCTGTGTAAGAACTCCCGATCTACACTGCATGTCTGAACAAAGACCAAACCACAAAGTCAGACCAATTAAGATTATCTAAGATTATCACACAAGATCACTTAAGATTGTCACGGGACGGATCATGACAAAAGTATAAAAGCTTCCAAAAGTTTTCAGTGTTCCCCGGCCTCCAACTCTGAAGAATCTAAAGGCCGCCAGGACTCTGGGAAGAATAACTGAGTAACTGTGGAAGAAAGGCCCCTGTGAGGAAGGTGACCACAAACCCAGCACTCTGCTTATCAGATATTAAGAAGTCCTCTGGAAAGATGGAGAACCTACTAGAAGGACAGCCGTTTAAGCATTTAAGAAACCATTTACTTCATTGATCTGGTTGACAGAAGCTATTCTGAGGAGATCTGATTACGTGACAATATCATGGTGGTAGAGCAAAGTATGGTAGTGGTATCATTATGCTGTTGAGGTGCCCACAACCGCAGGAATAGTGGGCACCTCAACAGCTCAACACCTCAAAGTCATCAGGAATAGGAAAGCTTCCTGGTAAAGGCAGGTTTGGAGACATAAAGCCAATCCAGAAGCCAAAAGAGCCCTTGTGGGAGGAGGAGGCAACATCTGATGTACCATTCTGTGATGCCTACGAACAGCCAGTACAAACATTTTGATGTGTGTGTGAAGCTAACACTGAGTTACAGAACAGGGATGCTAATGTGTCTTGTTTGACCCCAGGTCTTTAAAAAAGACTTAATGAGTTAAAGAATGGTCCGAACAACCAAAAGCTTTTCACTCAAAACAACTAAAGGAAAAAACCTGGAAAAACAAGAGCACTTTAAATAAAACAATGTCTGACAGAGGAAACTCTCCTCTTCTCTCCTCTCAGTTAGGACTCTAATTGGACGATGAGAGGAGTCCGCTGAGGTTGTTTGGCGTTCATGTGTGTGCGTGTGTGTGTGTCAGCATTTCGATTTTCTTGCACCATCCCTCTCTTTTCTTGGTTGTTTTGAGGATGAAGAGGAGGAGGAGAAGGTGGAGGAGGTGTCACCACAACTGTACTTGCCAGTGGTGACAGGACAGCAGCTGCTCTCTCTCTCTCTCTCTCTCTCTCTCTCTCCCTCCTCATTGGTCTGGATGAACGAAACTCAGGGGAAATCATCACTATGTTTACACCGGCCCCTCCCTCCTCCCACGCCACCCACCATCTCTGTCCCATAACCCCCTGCTGCCCTGGCCCATCTAACCGCCCACCCCACCCCATCCCATATCTCTGTTTTCCGCCCCATGATGGTGGCTGTTAGACAGATAGAAAGCAATACCCCCCACAAACCCTCCCCTTAACTCTCTCTTGTAAATTTGTGAGCTCCGCAAGCATCTGAAGAAAAGAAGAAGGAGATGGAGGGAAAGCGAAAATGGCCAGCAATTGGTGGTGATGTGATGAGGGAGGAGGGGGGAAGTAAAGGCCAGACAATTGGTGGTGAGGGATGTGCAAGAGAGGGATGAAGGGGGGAGAATGAGGCCTTGAGAGGGCGATCAATGCGATGTTCACCTGCCGTCCACCTCCCCAATTTAAAGAGAAGGCGCTCTAACGATTTCCCCGGCCGGCTCCCACCGACTGATGGAGCTCGGGAGGAGAGGAGGTGTAGAGAAAGTAGAAAAATTAGGCTTCGACGCAGCAATGCATATAAATGGGAGCGAGGCTGTCAGAAAATTAGCTTTTAATGATGGAATGCATGTAGTTAAGACAGAAACAGAGTCGGGAAATAGCTTTTAATATGTGTGGGTGGTGAAAGAAGTGGAGGCAGAATGAGGCTTTCAACGCAGGGCCGCATACAGATGGGAGCAAAATTACTGGACAATTAGGTGTTAATGACAAAATGCATACAGAGAGAGAAATTTGGGTTTAATGCAATAGCGTTTGTAAGAAAGAAGCAGAGGAAAATAAGCTTTTAATACACGGCTGAATTTAAATGGGACAAAGATCACGGGAGAATTGATGCACACAGTTAAACGAGAAGAAATTAGTTTTACATTAACCTTCCCACAAGACACACTACAGTTAAAAAAATGTAATACACAAATGTATGCACAAAGATAAAGAAGAAACTTTAAACTGTAAATCCTCTCAAAATTGAAACAACGTTTTTTGTGTTTGTTTGGGGGTTTTTTGGTAAACGCAAGTTTTGGTAAAATTTTAAACAAGCATACTCCCCATATATGTGAAATATTCAAGACACATTACCTATTAATCTGCACATTTTCCCATTTTTGTTTTGTTTACTGCGTTCTTCATCACAATGATATTGCAATCAAAGATTTTCAGTTTGTAAAGAGAGAAAAGATCCACATTTATAAGCAAAAGAAATCTTTTCATTACTCACATAACTAAAAAAACAGTTCAGGTCCCACAGAGTTTTTAAAAATCGTATTTTATGTTATCTTAATAAGATAAGATTAGATGAGAATAAAAGTTTAGGGTTAGGGTTATTGGGTTAGGTCTGACGATGAGGATGACAACTTTTCATTTTGGACATATAAACAATCAAATCAATATATATACCTGCCTATACATGTACACGTACACATATATGTGTGTGCAAGGAAATGAAGCAAAATCGAAATAACATGAAAAAAACACTAAACACCTTTCCTAATTAAATATATTCCAATTACTTTTGAGCATCTGAAAATGGGGGGCTATACCACAGGTGGGACTTTTACCAAAAAACAATTCAAGTAACTCGCTGACTTCAAGATGAATGATCTATCCAACAACTTTGTGATTAGCTCTATAATTTTACAGGCAGCTGATATCAAGCACGAAGTCTCTTGGTCCATGTGTGTCGATATGTAATTTGGTTCAGTGGCAGTCTCAGTCTGCTCAGTTCTACAGTGTTAGATGTCAAAGTGACTGGTAGAAATGTCAGCAGACTAATTCCTGGGCATTTACTAGAGCTGGTGGCCCCAGCGATTCTGAATTTGAATTGACTGTGTGTCATTGCCATAATATCAAAGCTACAATAAGACACACTGATATAACTGACCGCCCATCCTCCTCCTCCGGCTTGTTCTGCCTTTGAGACATGTGACTATTCACGTTCCCGCTCTCCTGCCCCGACCTGTCAGTCCTGTCAATATGATTATTCCTGCTTCTAATTGAAGTCAGAGATGAGAAGGAAGGATGAGGTGGGGGAAAGAAGGAAGCTGTCGCTTTAAAGGAGGATGGAGGGGAGTGTGAGACTCCTCTGCACATGTTAAGAGTATTGAAAATGTGGGCCTGAATAGGTAAAAGTGAGGAAAGAACATGACTGTTAGTTATTATGTTTTAGTTCGAAAAAACCTGTAGATTGGAAAACTCTGGACTTCTACTCAAGTAAGACTGAATCCAGTTCCACCGTCTTTTGGATGTACTCACAAAAATAATATATCCTGTCATATTAGCATTGCAAAATTTTCTAATTCTAATGTTAGTGTTTAATGTTAGCTTTTTATAGATGGTTCAGTATGGTGTCAATTAAAGGAGATATCCCTAATATGGTCACAGTTTTATTCACTATCACTTAAAACTAGGGACTGAGCCCAGAAAGTCATCAGGAAAGTGCTAACAGGGGTCACAGATGAAGGGAGTTCACCCTTTTCTACAGACTTCTGTACAACCAAAAGAGTTTTGTTACCAGAGGAACTGCCTGCTGCTGGCCATTAAACAGAATAGAGGCTCTGCAGGTTGGATTCACTTGAAGCTCCATCCAGCTTTTATTGTCTATGGGTACACCTAGCCCCAGTATAAAGCAAATATTGCAGAAAATAAAAAATAAAAGCAGAAAATTTAATTGTAAATAATGCAAAGTAATGTCCGAGAAGAACAATTAGTCTAAAATGAGTATAATATTTCCTTCTTTATGATCACCATTTACACCTGGGACACTTCAGGCTTTGCTTGTCCCCTGTCTATGACTTCACTGGCCTCAAAATGCACTTCTCCAGTAATACATAGCTCTAAAAAAAAATCTCATGTCCTTTATAACTTAAAGAGCTTTAGAAAAGAGTACATTTCACTTCAAAAGGCTGAAAGGTTTGAGTTCAAACTGTAGATTGTTTTACTGAAGACTATTTCCCAAAGATTTTTAAATTGATTTTGTAGAAACAGAAGTTAATAAAAAATGTGAGAATTACTTTGCTCACTTAGTTTACACAGTAGAAACCCTAACAGTGTGAGGAGCAATTATTGCGGACATAACCAAAAACTGGCTCTGCTTCAGAGAGCAACATAAGTCCACAAACTGTAAGGAGGGTTAGGCTGTGACTTTTGTGTCCACTACCAATATGTCAAGGACACCTTTTCCTTTTTATAAAAATCCCAGTATAAAGTAAAGACCTTACAGGAGGGCCCATTCTCCTACCTCGATCAGTGGTGTGGCTGGTGTTCACGTCTTTTGGCGTTTGTGCTCGAACACACCGAGCTATGGCATTTGTCAGGAGGATTGCCACTCCAGAGATCTGTCAAAGAGCAGGGTCACTGCTAGGGGCATATTTTAGGTCAAATCTTTTTCTTAACCCAAACCGAGGAGTTCTATTACTGAAAACTAACCAATAGATGAAATGAAAAACAAAACAGAAAAGAAAAGAAAGCAAAGTGCAAAACACAAAGGTCTCCTGGCTGACAAGTCAGCGATTTATGCTACTGTAAACATGCCAACCCCGTAACACAGACATAGGTCTTTAAAAATGACTGCTATCTCATGGAGGCAAATATTGTTGCACACTGATTGAGAAGGCATCTGACTTAATGGTGTTATATTATCCTCTGGGGTGAGTGCTACAGCACTGTAGAGGGAAAAAAAGGGTGATAACATATTTTTTCAATTGTATATTTTTTGCATTATTATCAACAGGAATTGTTTAATAAAATATAAAAATAAGGAAAAAAATATAATAATTATTCTTAAATAACAGCCTGAATACAGCCTCACAGTTGTGTATAAGCTGTTGTGGGTAGTTTAATTTGGGGTTGGTTGTGCGCAGGTTAGCTGTTAGTTCTCAGAGCAACTCTCTCTGTCTGATGATGTGTTTGCAGCTGACCTTTAAACAACTCTGTCCCATCATCCTCTGCTTCTCCTACAGAGGCCCACTGGGAGTGAACGCACACACACACACACACACACACACACACACACACACACACACACACACACACACACACACACACTGGATTATACAGAGGTAGAAAGAAGAGACAAACACACTCACATGCATGTAAATAGGGTTCTCTCAGCACAGGGATTCACACAGTATACATGTAAAAATGTGCACACAAAAACACTAGAAACACACATGCACGCGCGCACACACACACACACACACAGACACACACACACGCGCGCACACACACACACAGACACACACACACACACACACACAGAGGCATCACTGTCTGAGGTTTGGTGGTAATGAGGCCTGTCATCCTTCCACGCAGCCTCCCTCCCTCTTTCTCTTTTCTTTCTTTCTTTTTTCATTGATCCACTAACAGATCCCCAATATAACAACTAGCAGTCACTGTGGGAGCATCCCCTCGTTCCCCTCCTCTTCCTCCTCCTCCTTCTCCTCGACACGTATCCCTCTGGACCATTTAAAAACCTACCACCACTTTCTCTCTCTCTGTCCTCTGCCTCTCTGTCTCGTTCCCTCTGTGTCTCTCTATCGTGTTTTGTTTCTCTCCTCCATCCTCCTAAACCCCCCTCCATCTCCGGCTCTTGGCTCCTTCGCTGGGTTCAGACAGTCTTGTTATATCGGCTGACAAACAGAAAGGGGTTTCTCCACGGCGTGCCGATGTGGAGGTGGTGGATGTTTAAGGTGGTAGTTTGTCCATCTGTCCGTCGTCTCACCTGGTGTTCCTGTGGAAAAATAAAACAACCCAGCTAGGAAATATAGACTCAGCTGAGAAGTTTCACAGAGAGGAAAGTAACAGGATCAAAAAATGACATTTCTGAGTGAGTTTATATTACATCTAAAATAAGCTTCCAGTCTTACAGGCTACCAGCAGAGCCCTTATTTATTTTATTAGCACATAGTGGCTTTCAAACCTTTAAAATATATTATTTTAAATGTCTCTATTTACCTTTAATTCGCTGACAGTGAGTTGCAGGTCAGAACGGTTTCTAAATTACAAAAGTTGTTTTAACTGGTTTCAAATGGAAAACTTTTTGCTCACATACAATTAAGCATCTACAGATGATCGTTTAACAAAATTATGAGATGAATGAAGGTTTGGATTTCCTAAGCGAATCTAAGTTTCCACAATTTCTTTATTAGTCATCTTTACAGCTTGATATGCACTGTAGCAGCGTGACTAAGTACTGAAAACATAAAAGAATGGAAACTTGAAGCCAGGATTTACATGTCCTCAAATTTAAATCATTCAAAACTACTCATGAATTCATAACAAATGGACAAAATAAGACATGCAGTACACATAGAAAAAAAAACACGACCACCATTATTTCAACCAGGCGGTTTTTAGACTCCACATGTGAAGTAGTTCTGTAATGTGTAATTTAGCTCTTAATGGGATTATAATTTAGAAAATCAACCAGGTTCAAATTAATCAGGTTATATAAAAAAGACTGAAACCATAAGTTCATCAAGAAGTTTTTACCAAGGTGATAAATCAAAGCAAAAACTTTGACTGAAGCAGGGTAATTGCAGGGACTGTGATACAGTCTGATTTGTTTTTGCAATCAGGGGATAGTCCTCGTTTCTTCTTATACTGTGGTCTCTAAAAACACTCTGGCCTCTCATTGCTCTCTGCTTGACAATTTTAGCAGACCACAGAGTTTGAGCAAAGAAACCAAAGAGACCAAAAAATAATCCAAGCAGCACATAATCTCAGAAACACAATGAGGCCGTAAGATCTGTTATGTAAAAATTGAAACAGTTTTACACCACTTACAGAGCTGATTTGAAGTTCAAAACCAGGAAATCGGAAAGAATGAGGTAGATGAAAAATTGTAAGAAATCACAAAAATATGTTTCTCTATGCCAAAGTATCCAATATTCCACAGCTCAAAGAAATCAATCTTCGGTGTCATGTTTAAGCAGTAATTTTAGTTAATTTTAGACGTAATCTATTACGGTAACTGTTGAATTGTGGCGAGATAAAACGTGTAGGTTTAATGACATTTAGAATCAAATGAAAAAACCAGAAACATGACAGGAAATGAATGTGAACAATCTGAGCAAACAAACCAACCTTTCTGATTATTTAAATACCTCTCCCATATTCTGTTCATCTTTAGCTGCTCTGTTATAAACAGGTGTCAGTGAAATTATTCTCTTATTTTGTTAATTTGTGAAGGTCTGATTTTTCAGAAGGCGGGAGGCTTTGAGCAGACGGCTGTGATATATTTCATTGTTTTCTGTCGACTTCCTGTCTTCCTCCAGAGATTTCTGCTCCATTTTGACCTTTGTGTTCGAAGATGTTTTCCCCCCTGTGTGCGTGTGTGTTTATCTGTTTGTATCAGTGTGTGTATGTGTGTATGTTGTAGAACAGGGGAAAACAAATCACCCGCTGTAGTTCTCATTAGCAGCAGTTTTGTGTCAGTGCTGAGAGATCAGCTGTCAGCTCTCGGCCTTCCGCTGCAGCTTCACCTTTTACCAACTATAATTACACCATTTAACTGCAACGCTCCTCAAACAGCCACCCGTAGGGTTTAATATACAGCACAATTATATCAATTATATGAAGCGTGCTTGTGCCATTTCCTGGCAAAACAGCCCTACATGATGACGCTCCCACCTCTAAACTTCACTCTTGGTATGATGTTTTTAAGGTGAGATACCTTTTGACCTCCAAACATGGTGTATATACTGTATTCTCCCAGTTTTTACAGGCTTGTCTAAATGCACTTTAAACGTGCTTCAGTATGCTTTTTCTTCAGCAATTGAGTCTTGCACGGTGAGCGTGCATAGAGGCTATGGGCTGTGCATTACCTATTGTTTTCTTTGAAATAATTGTACCTGATGATTTCAGATCTTGCTGTAGCTCTCCACAAGTGACCTTTGGCTCTCGGACAACTCTTCTGATAATTATTTTCCCTACTCTGTTTGAAATGTTGTGAAAAGCACCTGGTCGTGGCCGGTTCATGGTGAAATGATGGTCTTTCCACGTCCGGATTATGGCACCAACAGTTCTCACTGGAAAATCTTCTGTAATCAGTGTCAGTCACAATCAGTGTGTTTTGCAAAAATAAGGCTGTGAAGGTCTTGAGCTCAGTTTTTATGTGTGACACTTATTTATAGGCCATCCGTTGGGACTGAAGCAGCTGATATTAATTTATGCAAAGTGGCAGGATTGCTTTCTAATTACTGATAGACTTTGGCGAGTGTCGTGACTTTCCATACCTTTTTGCACCTGCTTTTCTCCATGTGTTCAATACTTTTTCTGTGTCATTTCTCATTGTTACACAACTTAATATATGAGCATGTATGGTTAGTCTCTTTGCATGTGTGGATTGAATGGGTCCTTACCAACATCTGTGCAGCAAGCAATAAGCCATTTTCATTGTCATATGAAAATTCACCACATCAGAATCCATATGAGATAAGCATATTTAATCCGAATTACAGTTTTTAAAAAGGGACTTTTATGCTTTTGCTGCTTGTAGGTGGTATATTGTTGTATATTTTTGGGGTCGTGTTCGTAGCATGTGTCAAAAACTACCTAAACAGTCATTTATGTTAGGGGCTTACAAAAAACCCAAAATGTGATTTACAATGTAGTGGCTATAATGTTAATTTTATTATAATTTAGTGGCTTCTCAATTGTTCCACTTGATATGACACAGAATTCATCAGTACAGCTACCTGAATTAGCAAAGGGGATCAGCTGATGGCTGATGGTAGGCGAATGGTGAAAAGCTAGAGACACAAGAAGTAACAAATATAAAGACTAGTTCTGGTTGTTTTGCAATAACATTTTTATTGTAGAAAACATACTCATTGGCACTTTCCTTTATTGTTGCTGAAATAAAGAAAAAAAAATGTTTCTTGAAGAGGTTTAAATGTTGTATTAGCTGCAGTGGCACAAGAATATGTTCTACAGTATGTTACCATGACAGTTTTGGGGTCATTACAAAAGAACTGTGACAGTTCACCAACGTCACTGAAAAGCGTCCGTACAGAACTCATTTTCACAATTTTTGAACCATTTCATCCTGTGCAGTTTGTGCTGTAGTTTCTGCAAACATGATATGGTGCATAATGTATTCCCAAGCACAATGCAAATTCTATGTTTACAGTGATGCAATGTTAAAAAAAACAAAAACATTTGGCACTTGACATGTGCTACATATTTTTTGCATATGCATGTTAACGGATTTTAAAATTCTGATATTTATCAAATAGATGCATAGGAAATGCATTTGGCAAAGAAAGAATGATTTGGCAACAAATGCTACATAAGTGTTTCTGATGGCAGATTATACAGTGTCTTCATTATTTGTTACTAATACTAGATGATACTAACTAGCATCATCCACGTAAAGTATTGAAGTATACTAATGTGTAAAACCATTAGCATTTACCACAGTGAACCTGATAAATACTGAACACATCGACTCACACACTGCCACGACTCCTCTGTTAAAGACTTTGTGTTTTGAGGTTTTGATATGTTTTTCCTTTTCCCTGCCACGACTTTGAAATGGGTCATTTCGGAAATGTAAAGCTTCCATTTGATGGTCTAAGAATGACAAATTAATATGAATATTAATAACAATTAATTAATACTAATACAATGCTAATACTAATATTTGAACCTGTACATTGGCATCCAGGTTTAACACCTTATTTTGAAGGGTTTTCCTGTTTTCTCAGAAAGTTAACACCTGTTATTTAGCTACTGTAACGATTTCTGTTAATAACTTAATAGAAATTTCCAATTTTTATTACATCTGCATACAATGGAAATCAATCAGAAGTCACGATCTACTTTAACTACTTGACCCACAATTGCTAAATGCTAGCAAGGTAGCATTAGCAAGCTCATTATTACTATACATGTTAAGAATTACAATACTTAATATGTATAGTACCTCTTAGTTAACATTAGCCACTGGTGTATGTTAGCATGTAAACATTAGCTTGTGAGTTAATATGTTCCCAGTTAGCATCGTATGAGCTTGCTTGGTGAAATTTTCAGACTTTTTTAGTTATAAGTGTGTTAAAAAGTACCCAATCCAACATGCTAGCACCCCAGAAAGAGCATGTTAACATACGAAAGGAATATAAAAAATAAATTAATAATAATAATAATTGGCACGCTTTCAGTGGGACTAATGATTAATATATAAATATTAATATATTTCTTCTACAGACAGTCTTGCACCATTGGCATTTACCAGCCCTCCACCTCCACTACGAAGGGCTCTTTAACAGGGATCCTGCCACTGTTGACGATCACACACTCTGTGTATGGCAGGTTCCTGTCGTTGGTGTCCTGAAGCTCAATGGTGTGAACCACAGCCTGCAAAAGGAGATCCACAGAAGCAGGTTAGATACTTTATTTTAGTGACAGTGAATCACACATCAGTTTGTTTTAGGTGTCACCTTTAACATGCAGTGCAGTATTTCCACTAAACACATGACAATGGATCAAGTCGTTAAAGTCCCATTCACACAGGTCTTAAAACTAGCATTTGACCATCTGGTAACCACAGGTTGTGAGGGGGGAAAAAAAACCAAAAAAACCAAAAAAACGGACATTCCCTAATTCTTGTGTTCTTAGTTGGAATGCAAGTGATGGACTTGCAAACAATGTCTTGCTATTCTCAGGAGCTTTAATAAAACTATGGAAAGTACGACCCAAACCGGAAATAAAGTACTTTGAAAGTAAAGCCTTCAAAGAAAAATTGCACCTTTTTAAACATACTGGCTGTGGGGTTAAAACAACTGCAAATATTCTCACACTTTGTCACATTTATACTATTAATTAGCAAGTATTTGCAGCCAAAAATAGAAAACTACAGATAAATGCAGAAATCTGATAGGAATCAAAGCAATCACTAGAAGATTTTTGGTGCAGCCAATCGCCAACCTTCCTTTTATCCCAAAACTTTATGAAAGAGTAGTTGTCAAACAGCTAAAAGATCATCTGCAGAGGAATGGCTTATTTGAAGAGTTTCAGTCAGGTTTCAGAGCTCATCACAGAAACAACTTTAGTGAAGGTTACAAATGATCTTCTTATGGCCTCTGACAGTGGACCTCAGTGCTGATCATTATATTTTATTACAGTGATTACAGCATGCTGTAGGTATTACAGGTATTGTGCTGCAGTGGTTTGAATCATATCTATCTAATATACTCCAATTTGATCATAACACACACCAATTAGTTAAACTGCAGGAATGTCTTAAAGACATAAAGACCTGGATGGCCGCTAACTTCATGCTTCTTAATTCGGATAAAACTGAGGTTATTGTACTCGGCCTTAAAGATCGTAGAAATATGGTATCTAACCCTATTTTTACTTCGAAAGGCATTACCTTGGCCTCCAGTACTACCGTGAGGAACCTTGGAGTCATTTTTGACCAGGAAATGTCCTTCAATGCACATACTAAACAAACAAGTAGGACTTCTTTCTTCTATTTGCATAATATCTCTAAAATCAGAAATCCTTTACAGCACACGATTAGAAAATGTCCTTCCTTTCCTACCTTCTTCTACCCAGGACAGATTCAGTCTGATAATGATGAACAAAACCTGCCAAATTAAAACATATTTTCCGCTTCCATGTGTAGTACTTATCTTATTCTGTCCCTTGTTACATTACACTCATTATTTTCTCAGCACTTTGACTTTACTACACTCTCAGAGAAAGCCCAGTAAATTTTAGAAACCTAAGTAATAGTTTCCTGCCCTCTGCTGAGTCCCCACACCTCAGAACATTGCTAATACTGACCTTCCCTAGCCTTTGCATACCTGTGCTCATCTCTTTTGTTGCTTCCTTGTACCTCAAGATTAAAATCTTCTACTTGATTTAATGCTTTGCCAAGTTTTGCTCCTGCTGAATGCAGCCCAAGTCTGGATTATTTCCTGTACGGGTGGAGTTCCTGAATCTATACAAGAAACTAGTTCGCCTTTGGCAGACCTTTCAGAACAAATACAAGGACTAAAAGAATCAAATGTGAGCTTACTTTCTTTAATAGTTTGTACATTTAGTAACTCATTAGCTCTCAGTGAAGAGTCTTCGAGCTTCCTGAAAACCAGAGTCCTCCCATGCCAGCTGTATTCAGCTAATATTATTCAAACATCAGTACTCTTTTTAAAAATAGAAAAATAAATAAATAAATAAAAAAGGGAGAAGGAAACAGAACTTTATGAGCCCTCTGAGCAGACAGGAAAATGCCTACCCCAGCTATCCTTTTAAGTAGGAGGGTCCAGTTTTGTGAGAATGTGCAGCTGTTTCAAGGTTCAAGGTTCTTTATTTGTCACATGCATAGTTATACAAGTATAACACACAAGTTATACAAGTTTAATGTCTCTTAGGTGCAATTTGTATTAATTTGGAGTTTTGTGCATTACATGCAAATGCTTCTCTTTAGTGTGATTTTTCATCTTGCTGGTCATTCTTATTTTGATCTCCATTTATGGCTCATTCAGCTGAATTGTTTATGTTTTGACATGTTTGAATGGGACTGCTAATTACTCATAGTTCTTCGCAGGTGATGTTCGTCGACACCTTGCTTCTGCCTTTTTCCACCCATTCAATTATTATTAGGCTTTTTTTTTTGCCAATTACAAATTAAAGTCTGGACAACATTTTAGGTCCATCTAAGAGGGCACAAAGACGACCATAAAAAGAAAAGAAAAACATTTCAGCATGTAATATTGGTTGGTTGGCAATCTGACAGTTTCCCATCTCTATTTCTGTTCATATATTTTATGCTTAATTTGTTCTGGCTTTGTTTTAATTTTCTCTTGGGGTTGTTTTTAGTTCTCTGCTGTCACTGAGGTCATTTTATGCATCTCTGACGTTTTTTGAGATTCTGCTCAGAGGCCCACTTGTGTATCACACCGCTCACCCTGCAGGCTGTTAACAGATTATTTCACAGTCAGGACACATTTGCACAAATAAACCCACACCTTCTCCTCCCCTGCAACCAGATGTAAGAAAAAGATTAATGGAAAAAAATCTTAAGTTCCACCCACCATCCCATCCAGGACTTTGCCAAAAACCACATGTTTCCCATCCAGCCACGGAGCTTTGGAAGCTAGGATGAAGAACTGGGACCCATTGGTGTCTGGCCCAGCATTTGCCATGCTCACCTAGTACACAATTACACACACAACTCTTTGTTACGTCATGTCATAACTTGTCATATTTAAGTTTGAGTCAACTACCTTATTCTCCAATACATGAATTGCTAGTGAGAGTGTGCTCACCCAGCTTGCTCCAAGGTGCTTCAGTTTGAAGTTCTCATCTGCAAAAGTTGTTCCATAAATGCTGTGACCTAGATTTTAAAAAAGGAGATTCAGTTAAGCTCTGGTGGATTTTTTTTCCTAAAATGAAAAAGGTTTAAATTTAATGTGTAGGTACAACTTTGTCTTTCATTCCCACCTCCAGTCCCATCACCAGATGTGAAATCTCCTCCTTGGATCATAAAATCCTTGATGACTCTGTGGAACTTCGTCCCTTTGTACCCATAACCTTTCTGCAGAGACATGTAAAAACATAATGCTGCAACACAAAGACCACTGTGCATCAAGAGTGATACACAATTATGAAACTGCAAAACAAAAAAAAAAAAAAGAATTGATCGATGTGAAAACTAGATTTTTCCACCTGTGGATACATTTGTATGTCCCAAACATCATATAGAACTTGAAATATAAACATGTTGTACAAGTAACCTTGGAAACAATGTCAACGCTAATTTCTAACTTTCTGAGGCCTTTATGGGGCCTGACTGACATGTTGTGGTTATGATGATGGCTACATTTAATCACCATCACTACCGTTAAATTTTATGTGTGTGTTTTCATCTGTTTGTCTATTCACATGCATGTTGTATTTGACATATTAATTTGTAAAGATTATGTACATTCACTGATTATTTCATTACACCTGTTGAATACTTGCTAACACACATATTTCATCTGCCAGTCTCGTGACAGCAGCTCAGTGCATTTAGGCATGGAGACTGCTGAAGTTCGAACCAGCATCAGAGCAACTGAATGAGGAAGAAAGCTGCTTTCAGTGAATGTGGCATGGTTGTTTGCGTTGTACTGGAGTATTTTGGTCTACTGGATTGTTTCTGCCAAATCATTTCCAGTGTTTAAAGAGAAAATATCTAGTGAGCATCAGTTTTGGGCAAAAATGCCTTTTAGATGCCAGATGTCAGAGGAGAATAGCCAGACATCTTCAAGCTGCTGGAAAGGCAACAGTAACTCGAATAGCTAACCAAGGTATGCAGAAGAGTATCTCTGAATTTACAGATTGCTGAACCTTGAAGCAGATGGGCTACAGCAGCAGAAGACCATGCAGGATTCAATTGTATTTTTCCAATGTTGGAAAATATTGCCTGCTTAAATAAGTCTTGGTTTCTGCTACAATATTTGGATGTACCTTGTATCAACAGTTCAGGTTGATGGTGGCAGTTTAATGGCGTGGGGGAATATTTTCTTGGCATACTTTGCCCCCCCACCCCACCCCACCCCCACCAATACAAACTGAGCACTTTCTTTAACACCACAGCCACAACACAGAATATTGTTGCTGACCACAGTCTACTCATTTTCTGATGGCTGCTTCCAACAGGGTAGAAAGCTAAAATCATCTTAAACTGTTCTCTTGGGCATGAGAATGAATTCACTCAAAGGTCACCAGATGTCAGTCCACCAGACCATCTTTAGGATGTGGTGGAATGGGAAACTCAAATCAAGGATGAAACTGTCATGGCAATATGAACCAAGATCTCTGAGGAATGTTTCCAGTACCTTATTGAATCTTTGCCACAAGGGATTCAAGCTGTTCTGAAGGCAAAAGAGGTTCCAACCCAGTACTAGCAAGGTGTATCAATTGAAGTGGCTGCTGAATATCTACCATAATCACATCAGTGTGCGTGGAAATGTGTATTTGTCCAACATCATCCTACCTCTCCAGTTGCCAGTGCGACAAAGTTATTCACTGTTAGAGGGACGACCTCTCCAAACAGACCAATGACGATCCGCCCCACCTCATGACCTCCCACCGTTATGTCAAAAAATACCTGGAAAATAAAACAGCTGTCATTTAATAAAACGTCATACAACGTATTGTCATCCAATCAGCTCACTAATGGCCATCATTTCACACATGTACTGCAGCCATGTACTTTTCTAGACATGTGATGACGAACTAAGCTTCTGTGAAAACAGAAAACCAAGCAAGTCGTCATCCAGTGCCATTCCTCTTGTACACACTTTCAAGGTAATGACCTTACCTAAAATAAACCCATTTCCAGAAGCCATATTCACCTGAAGAGACTGAGTTCAAGATACCATGTGAATTTAGCCATCTCCTACATTTACTTTTTATAGTCTGAAGTTAGAAGATCATTCATGTACATCCCACTGTTGCAAATAGTAGGAGCACTTGTAAACATGACGCCAAAGGAATCATCTCCATCTGATAAGCCGGAGAGGTTCAGATAAAACTTCATGTAGCACATGGATGTCAACATTAATTTAGTCAAAAAAAACTTCCATGCTCTTATGCAAACTTAACTCTGAGTTTATACTGAGCACTCATCCTCTGTGTCTATATGTAAGCGTGCTACTTTTCCTTTGCAACCAGAGGCCGTATCAGCCGTAATAGGGAGTCAGTTTCCCTCTGCCATCTCTGTTGCATTTAAGTATCAGGTTTCTGTGGCTCCAAAAACTGACCAGAGCTCCTACTTTAGAACATCATATCACAGAAATGTGTGGTTTAATTAGAGCTATGCACCCTTTAAGCACAGTATAAAAGAGCTATAATACAACAGCTATAATGTCAAGAAAGGATCTCATGGCTGTTCAAAGAAGGTCCTTAACATCGTCTTAGAGAGTACATCAGGGTTTGAGCTCCACATATGTTAACACAGTGTTTGCAAAATGGTTCTAAAAGTTCAGCTGTGTTTTTTATGCAGCTTTTCCATCTTAATAATAATAATAATAATAATAATAATAATAATAATAATAATAATAATAATAAATCCACTCCTTGGCACACCTGGTGTATGGTGAGAATTGAAAGAGTATGTAACATCAAAGGTTACAATTGACACTAAAGAGGCTAACAAGGGTGAAAACTGAGAAGAAACCAAATAAAGAAAAGAAGTGCTGCCTGTCTGATGGTCTGTATCTGTGCAAGATGTCAACAGGCCTCAACCAAAGTATAGCTTTTTTGAGAGGTTAGCCAATACCAACATGGTGCCAGAAAAGCTAAAGACACTTAGACACCAAATGTTCCTTATGTAAGAAATCTGATGCATGTAGATGCAACTGTAAATGCAAAAAAGAGAATAATCCTGCAGTCAAAAAATAGCCAAAGGCATGCCGGGTGATATACGGGTAATTTTATTGAAAATCACTGGTGCTTTTTCTTTATACACTTTCATGCACGAGCTCCGTGTTTAAATGAATTTCAAAGTAAAAGCAGGAATGTGGCTGAATAACCGAGTGTGAGTTTAACAGATGGCTTTTGCAGATGTTGGGTGGCTCATGTCTTTTCAGGGTCTGTGCATGTTTATTACAGCCTCAGAGTAAGGAGGTCACACATTTATCTAAGAGTGTGCGCGTGTGTTCGCCTGCGGACAAACGCATTGCGCATTAAGTTAATCTCAATGGACACGTATACAGCTGTGTGTGTGTGTGTGTGTGTGTGTGTGTGTGTGTGTGTGTGTGTGTGTGTGTCCCACATATTCTCGAAGAATCACGGAGACAGAAGCCTTGGCCTCCTATCGTTACCGGACACGTCTCCCCTCGCACTCCGGGTGACCGTGCGCGCGTGCCCTTCCTGTAGTACAGCACTTCTGCGGGATCGCCGTGAACCCACGAGAAGATGCAGATCGAGCACGCGGAAAAGAAGCCTACGCGGTTTTGGATTAATGCAAATAAATGCGGCAAAATATGCACCCACCTTCTCTGTGACTTTCGGTCCTGTCCGTGAAACTGCGCCGGACACCGACTGCAGGACGACGGCAGAGAGGAAGAGGAGAGCGGGGAGGCTCGTCCGGAGCTCCATCTTTGATTAACGGAGACAGGCCCCTGCTGCGAGAACCGCCGAAAGGGCGAGAGGATAAAGAGGCAGTCACAGCAAGTCACAGCTGGAAGGCTGGCCGGGGAACGGCGCTCATAACCCGGCTACATCATAAGACCACTCCCCCCTGTGGGCTGAGTCTGGACCAAAGACCTGCCTACTGAGAGGGAGAGGAGAGCAGACAGAGTGAAAGGAAAAGACGAGACTGAAGAGGAAACAAGAATTGCAGAGAAAATAAATGTTAAGACTTGAGAAAGAGGTTTAATGTTGAATAAAACATTAAACCCAATTTTGATGATTATAGTTTATGATGATATAGTGTCATGAAGGAGGATAATGCAGAGTATGCATACTGGCTAATGACTTGTGATCAGAAAGTTGTTTGTCAGTGTACATGTGGTTTATAGTCAAATCCTCCACTGGGTTGTTACACAGATTTCAGAACAGCAAAAATGTTATCTTGTCAGGATTGTATTTTGCCATGTGTAATAAAAATCTGTGCTTATATTAGTGATAGACTGTATATAAAAGATGGATAAAGCATCTGTGTTTGAGTAGTGAAGTAGTGAAGGCAATGTAAACACGTATTCTTTCTGTTGACCAACGGGAGATGAGTTTTCTTCCACCGCCAGCCTTTCCCACCTGTGACTTCAGAAAACACTTTCATGATGAGTTTGTGGTGTCAGTTGCTAGTTTCAAACCTTTCTTCAATACAAAAATATGTTCAAATTGTAACTGTTGGTCCCATTTAAAGTAAACTAAACAACAAAGCGGGGTAAAATGTCTGTGAAGGTTCTCAGTTTGACCCCAAAGCGGGGTAAACATAAGTGCAAAGTTACCTTGTAAGTAATTAGTGCTAATATGTTAGGGTGCAGTATCCCTTTGATTTCTTCGTCAGATACCATAAAAGCCAACACAGTTATCCAACTAGCTATAACGTATATCTGGATGCACCATATATTTGACACAGGTGACATTGGCATGTCCATTTCTATGATAATCATGTATACAGTGCAGACACATGACATATAGCACATATTATAGTGAGCATCTTATTTCTCACTTAAGTTCACTTTGCTATGTGTGTCATTAATAACAAAAGTTTTATGGAAATTATGCAGGGCTCTTTATGTATGTTAAAGAATAGATGAATTATATATGTTTCTGTAAGATTGTCTAATATACAGAATAAAAAAAATCTAAAGACACAAGCTACTATTTTCCAATGAGAATAATAATACCTCAAAACAGGGAAAAAAGATTCTGTAGCTCAGAGGATTATATTGTAACGATGGTTAAGTGTTACTGGACAGTGACATGTTGGTTTTCTCTGCACACTGTTGTTGTTCCTTTAAGATTCATGTTTGGTTGGGCTGCAGGAAGTAGTGAGGGTGGTGTACAGGAAGGGGTGGGGGGACCTGGTTGTTCTGTGTGTGTGCCAGGCTGAAGAGAGGTGTAGTTCGAGAGCGCTTCCCCCTGAGTTAACAACCCGCTGGCTTATGTGCCGAATAAACGGACAAACTGAGACCCCAACCGTCTGGTTCTTGTGAACGTTACATTGGTGTCAGAAGTGAAGAAAGAAAAAAGAACCCCAGAACGCCCGAGACCCTGTTGCCGGCGACGCTTGCCGTTACGAGACGAGGATGTTGCCGGGCAGGATTAAGAAGGAGACGGAGGAGAGGGAGGTTCGTCCGCGCTCGCCCGCCCATGGAGTGAGGGAAACGGCGCTGCGGCTGTCTGCCGAGGCTGGATTTTCTCCAGGTTTGACTAGGCTCGGGAACTGTTCGCACAGCGGCCGCGATTCCGGCGGGAAGGAGTCGACCTCGCTTGGCGCGCCGTCACGTGATGTAAACAAACATGGCGGCGCCCAGCAAGCTGCAGCGAATATAAAAACGCCTAAGTTCAGCGGCAAGACGCCATGGGAAGTGTTTATCGCACAGTTCGAGCTGTTAGCTGTTGCAGCTGGCTGGTCTGAGGAACATAAAGCTCTCCAATTGGCTTTGTGCCTGTGTGAGGATGCAGCTGCATGCCTGCTGCTGCTGACCGAGGAGCAGAGGGGAGATTATAATGCTCTGGTCGGAGCACTTCAGAGGCGCTTCGGGCAGTATAACCAACCAGTGCTGCTGAGGTCGGAGTTCCACAACAGACGCAGATTGCCAGGTGAGCCCCTCCGCATTTTGGCCCATGAAGTCGAGTGCCTTTGCCGGAGGGCGTATGACAGCATGCCACCATCAGTGCAGGCGGAGTTAGCTCGGGACCAGTTCCTGCAGGCCCTGAGCCCTAAAGAGCTCCGCATGCAAACTCAGCTTGCTCGGCCGGCCACACTCAGTGCAGCCCTGGAGCTAGCGTTGGAGAGGGAGATGCTTGCAGGATCCTCTGGGGGCGCTGACGACGCACACGTGGTGAGGGCTGTGTCAGCACCTGTGGAACAGATGGAGACGCCAGCGGGCCTGTGCAGTTTGGTGCAGACAGCTTCGCTGCAGTCGCCTTCCCCTCGGGCTGGCCCACACCGCCGACCTCAGAGCTGCTGGGGATGTGGACAAGTCGGACACCTCATCAGGCAGTGCCCCAAGCTTGCAGCGGTTCAGGGAAACGCCCACGGGCCCGTGTAGGCGGGAGTACACGGGCCTGGGAGAACGACATCCCCACACCACCGCCACCTCCACCCGGTGCGGCCATCACTGTGGGCTGGACCCAGGTTGGCGGCTTTTGCCATGTTCCAGTGACGATTGCGGGGGTGTCCTGTACGGCCCTGCTGGACACGGGATCCAATGCAACGCTGGTCCGACCCGATATTGTCCCAACCGGAGCTGCTGTACAACCGACTAACGTGCAACTTAAGACTGTGACCGGTGATCTGGCCCCAATGAGAGGGAAGGGAGTGTTCCAGTTCAAGGTGGGGGACCTCGGTGTGTCTTATGCTGCCTGGGTGGCTGACGTGCAGGACGCCTGCATCCTTGGGCTGGATTTTTTACGAGCCATTGGTGGTGTACTGGACTTAGGCAAAGGCCTCCTTGTACTCCCTGATGGGAAGAAGGTGCCGCTTATTCCTCCCCCGGTCTGCACAGCATCTGCCGCGGCGTCCACCTCCACCGCAGAGACCCCTGCAGACCCGCCAGCAGAACAGCGAGCGGAGGAGGAGGAGGAGGAGAGGCTCTCAGCAGTGAGGAGTATCTGGTCAAAGAACTGTGAGGGGCTGACTCCACAGCAGCAAGAGAGTCTATGGCAGGTACTAAAAGAGTTTAGTGACATTTTTGCCCTGAAAGAAAGTGATGTTGGCTTGACACACTTGGTAGAGCACGTCATTGAGACAGGGGATGCCCAGCCTATTAAAGTGCGCCCCCGCCGCCTGCCCCTGGCTCATCAGGAGGCTGCAGACAGGGAGCTGTGTGAAATGATGAAGGCGGGCATCATAGAACCATCTGATAGCCCGTGGGCCTCCGCGGTGGTGATGGTGCCTAAGAAAAAAAGTCCTAGGATGCGTTTCTGTGTGGACTACAGACCACTCAACAAAGTGACGAAGAAAGACTCTTACCCCCTTCCCAGGATTGATGAGTCCCTCGACTTAGTAGCCGGGTCCTCCTGGTTTTCCACCCTGGACCTGCGGAGTGGCTACTGGCAGGTGCCACTGTCCCCGGAATCCAGACCGAAGACAGCCTTCTGCACTAACAGGGGACTATGGCAGTTCAAAGTCCTGAGTTTTGGCCTTTGCAACGCTCCTGCGACCTTCGAGAGGCTCATGGACAGTGTGCTGGCTGGCGTCCCACGGCAACGGTGTCTGGTTTACCTGGATGATCTTCTAGTGCACGGGAGCTCCTTTGATGCTGCCCTGGATGCCCTGAGACAAGTGTTGGAGAGGGTGGCGGCTGCAGGCCTGAAGCTGCATCCCGACAAGTGCCACTTCATGAGGAGGGAGGTGGAGTTTCTGGGCCACAAGCTGGGTCGTGAGGGCATCAGCACTTTGGAGGAAAAAAATTCACACCATTACCGAGTGGCCCACACCAGCAGACCAGAAACAGCTCAAAAGCTTCCTAGGACTGGCGTCTTATTACAGGAGGTTTGTGAAGGGCTTTTCCTCCATAGCCGCACCACTCTTCCACCTGCTGCAGAAGGACCGTGACTTCATCTGGACCCAGGACTGTCAGCAGGCGTTCGACACCCTCCGCAGATCGCTGACAGAGTCCCCAGTCCTTGCCCCCCCTGACCCCGCCCTGCCTTTTGTCCTGGACACTGACGCAAGTAATGTGGGGCTGGGAGCGGTGTTGTCGCAGGTTGGACCGGAAGGGGAGAAGGTGGTGGCGTACTTCAGCCGGGTCCTGAACAGGAGCGAGCGGCGCTACTGTGTCACACGACGAGAGCTGTTGGCTGTGGTGGCGGGGGTGAGACACTTTAAATACTACCTGTGCGGCACAGCATTTGTTGTCAGAACTGATCATGCTGCCCTTCAGTGGCTGATGTCTTTCAGGGAGCCAGAGGGACAGGTGGCTCGCTGGCTGGAGGAGCTCCAAGCCTTCAATTTCACCGTGGAGCACAGAGCAGGGACGCACCATTCTAACGCAGACGCCCTCTCTCGCCGCCCATGTGCTGCAGCTGGCTGCCGTTACTGTGAGAAGCGAGAGGAAATAGAGCGGGAACTCACGACAATAGACGGAGCAGCACAGCTCGCCTGCAGGGTTCTTCTGGTGGTGGATGCAGCGGAGTGGAGGGCACGGCAGGAACAAGACACAGACCTGCTGCCGGTCCTGCAGTGGCTGGAGAAGGGGGAGCAACCCCTTTGGGATGAGGTCACTGGGTTTTCCATCTGTACCAGGGGGCTGTGGGCCAAGTTTGCAGCTCTCAGGCTGAAGGAGGGGGTGTTGGAGCGTGCCTGGAAGGATCCTGCCACGGGGGAGGAGAGGTGGCAGGTTGTGGTGCCAAGGTCGCTGAGGTCAGCTGTGCTGGGAGCCTGCCATGGGAGCACTGGCTCTGGCCACTTTGGGGTCTCCAAGACTCTTCGCCGCCTCCGCCAGGGCTATTACTGGGGTCAACAGCGGAGGGATGTGGAGGACTTTTGCCGCAGCTGTGATGCATGTTCCTCACACAAAGGGCCACAAGACCAGTCCCGGGCTCAGCTTCAGCAGCAACCAGCAGGAGCCCCAATGGAGCGAGTAGCTGTGGACGTCATGGGCCCATTTCCTCGCACAGACAGAGGAAACCGCTATGTTCTTGTGGCCATGGACTATTTTACCAAGTGGCCGGAAGCATACGCCATCCCAGATCAGGAGGCTGAGACGGTCGCTGATGTATTAGTGGAGGGGATGTTCAGCCGCTTTGGAACAGCAGAGACCCTCCACAGTGACCAGGGGCGTAACTTTGAGTCCAAGGTATTTGCTGCCATGTGTGAACGCCTTGGGACTAAGAAAACCCGCACCACCCCACTTCACCCCCAAAGCGATGGGCTGGTGGAAAGGTTTAACAGGACGCTGGCCCAGCAGCTAGCCATCCTTACCTCAGAACACCAACGGGACTGGGATTACCATCTTCCCCTTACCCTCATGGCCTACAGGTCGGCAGTGCAGGACTCCACCCAATGTACGCCTGCCCTGCTCATGTTAGGGAGAGAGCTGAGAACTCCTGCAGAGTTGGCTTTTGGGAAACCCCCGGACGCGCCAGAGGCACCACCGGGCCGGGACTACGCAAGGAAGCTGCAGGACCGGCTGGATTCTGCACATTCCTACGCCCGAGAGCAGCTGGCGAAGGCAGGCCTGCGCCAAAAGAGGAATTACGACATCACCACTAAAGGGAGGCACTTCCGTGCTGGGGAGCTGGTGTGGGTCTACAGCCCAAAGAGGAAGAAGGGACGGTGTCCTAAACTGGATAGCAGCTGGGTGGGGCCTTGCAGCGTCCTAGAGCGAGTGGGGGAGGTTGACCAGAAGACCGGATGGCCCCCTACAGAGGACAGTCCCTCCCCTCCTTTCCAGAGGGACGTGTACAGAGCGTCCATGACCCTGCTCAGAGGGGCCCCCGACCGGGGCTGCGTTCCCCCCCCTCGGACTCTTCACCCCAAAGCCCCGAAGCTCCGCGTCCTCCTCAGGGGCTCAGGAGGTCAAGGAGGGAACGTAGGCTACCGCCCCGCCTCAGAGACTGTGTCGTTCCCTCGGGGACGAGGAACTTATTGCTGGGGGGGCAGTGTAACGATGGTTAAGTGTTACTGGACAGTGACATGTTGGTTTTCTCTGCACACTGTTGTTGTTCCTTTAAGATTCATGTTTGGTTGGGCTGCAGGAAGTAGTGAGGGTGGTGTACAGGAAGGGGTGGGGGGACCTGGTTGTTCTGTGTGTGTGCCAGGCTGAAGAGAGGTGTAGTTCGAGAGCGCTTCCCCCTGAGTTAACAACCCGCTGGCTTATGTGCCGAATAAACGGACAAACTGAGACCCCAACCGTCTGGTTCTTGTGAACGTTACAATATTTTTCTTGACTAATTGACAAAGAGTTGCATTTTCCAGCATGCAGTGATCTATAAGGTGCAGTGGCTCGTTTTTAACACTAAATGAAGGATAATGAAGTCCATACAGCAGAGTATTTAATCTTTAAAATACTTTACTGCATTAAAAACACCTCAGGTCTGCTTGGGCTTGGCTTCAGCTGCAGGAAATAAAGCTGAAAAAGAGAATATAAGTCCCCGCTGAATACATGTCTATAGAGATGAATTATAATAGTCAGCCTGCCGTGACCTTAACACCACAGCAGGGACACACACACACAAACACACACGGTTATCGGCCTCCTGTCAAAGCAGCCCGTCCATTCGTCTTTTCCTGCCGCCGTCCGCCGAATTAATTAAGCAGAAATGTAAACGTTTTAATTGAATGTCAAAGCAGGACCTTAACAACATGCTCCTATGTAAATGAAAGTGACACCGCTTTAAACCTGTGGGTTTACATGTGGGTTTATACCAAGGTCACAGTCATGTATTTATGCATGTGTGTGTGTTGCACAGCGTAACTACAAACATTTTAATTGAATTAACACCACTTGTGTACTAATTGGCCCCATGCATTTAAACCAGTAAGACTTCAATCAACCAATAGTGGAAGCGAACCCTGTAAACATCTCCAGACTTTAATGGCCACAAGAGTGATTCGTAGCCATATTAATTACAAGTAAATTAGATGATCGTTTTTATCAACAAATCAAGATTTGATTGGTTGATCATTTTGTCTGATTTCTCTCTGTCACTGATGGGTTGTGTAAAGGCAGTTGAAATGGAACCCATAGAGCTTGAGTATTAGTCATACTCTGACTTCCTTTAAGTGAAACTAAGTCAACTGAAATAATTGTCTGATACTTGAAAACTTGTTGGATTGATGGATTGACGTTTTACTTGTAAAGCAAAACCTGAGGTCAATTTTCTTGGGAATAATTCAACAGTGGGGAAATCCTTTTGGGACAGTGTGCATCACAAGTACTTCCATACCAGCCTGGGGCACAAAAAATCCCCTCTATTAATAGTGTTTCTATTAAAACACTGTTTTGTTTTGTTTTTTAAACTACTAGGTGTTCCTGGCAGCAGTTTGAGACCTTCATTTTGCATTGTTCTGTAGTCTTTCATATTAGTACTCATAGGCAATATAGGATGATCAAACTAGACTTCACGTGTGAGGTGTGAAGCTGACTATGAAACCAAGGACACCCCATGTTTGCTGACTAATGGGAAGTAAGTCAATGTGTAGCCAATTAGCATAACCTCAATAATTCTCCTTTCTGATTCTAATAATGACCATAAATTAGAAAATTGACACATTTTCTTCACAGAGAAAGAAACCTGAGGCTACGTTTCCCATAAAAATGATACAACTGCTAAAAAGTCACGTTGGCCCCTGCTAGCCATTTTAGTGTTGGCTTCACTTTCAGAATCAAAAGCTATGTTGACCTTTAATACTGTCATTTGGTGCTATTTTTATAAATTAGGTTGTTCAATAAAATAGTTTTTATTTCAGCTGAATTCCTGCAGCTGTTTTACAGCTTGAACTAAATTAACGCAGTTTTAACCCAAATACATCAAATCTGAAATAAATATAACTATTTTATGAACCCATGTGTAACATGCATAGATCTAATTAAACACATTTTCAAAGAAACTATGTTCCCTCTCGGTGGTTTATAAACAGAAGAATCTTTATTGAGGTCATAAGTCAAGTGAATATTTGGGTTTTCTCTTAGAGTTTCTGTTACCAGAAGGATCTTCACCTGCTGTCCATTAGAAAGAAACATGTTTAAGGCAGTTCTGCGTTGAGTTCAGTTTTCAGGAGGGGCAAATGTAGAATTTATGGTACGACTGGTCTTTTTGCCTGCGTAGAGCCTAAGGGATTTCCAACCTTGCTTGCATACATAATGTGCATGCACATAACAAACAGCATGTAAGTCAACGTGGGTGACACGCTGTCCGATCCAGATGGGGTTAAAAACTGTGCTGGAAGAGCAAAAGGAGTGACAACTGAGCTCACCTTCAACAGGAGGAACAGAAGCTCAAAAACTCTAAAAAAACAAACAAACAAACTAAAAGTGTTTTTATCTTCCTTGAGAAGAGACCTCTTGTGGTCATAAATGTGATTACGTGTCTACATAGAGAATTCAGGCTGATGACCTCGTTAGTAACACAGTGGATAAAATGTTGTGTAAAATCTATATGAGGATGTCCTCATGTGGCCATTTTTACCAGGAAGTCTGCTCTCTGGAAGCAACTTTATATTTAAAGACAATATATATTATTGCATGTAGTTATGCCATTATAACAACATATCAGTGGTGTAAGTTATATTCACTGGTATCAGGGACTGTACCGTATACACGAGAAGACTCTTATTCACTTCATTAATTTCAAGCATCTCATTGTAAGCAATCTTTTTTTTCAAAAACACTCGTGCATGCCCCTGCTTGGCCTGTTTGTGCTGTTGGCAAACTGATATACTTAATCACACTGAGAGAAATTTTAAAAATTAGATGTTATTGTTAAGAAATAAAAATGATACACTGCTTTTATGAGGTTATAGCTGAATAAATGCAGAAAATGGGCCATTTTAGCTCATTGCTAGGTGGTTGCTAGGTAACAAGATGATGTCAGAACTTCTGATATAGATAAGAACCCTCAGGGGCCTAAGATGTACCCGTGTGCCAAGGAGAAAACAACAACTCAATAAATAAATACATGAATAAATAAAATACATCAACAATCAAAAGTACAGCATGAGAATCAAAGGAGGTAACTGCAGTGGACAGTTTTCATTTTTTCCATGGATGGCTACATTCATAGGATGATTCTCGTCCGAGGTCTGCTGCCACTCATTTGTATCGGTTCTATTTACACTTATCTTTTATCCTTTAATATACATTACTGCGCAGTTATTGTACGGCCATATCTGAGTTTGCATGTTTTTTAAATAATTGTAATCTAAAGTTAAACTGCGTCCATGTCGCTGTTGAAAATGAAACTCCTCTTGCATTCCTGCAATGTTCTCACATGCAGGAATACACAGCTTTGCTAAATGAACTCTTGTTTATATTGTGTTTTTTCCTTTCCTGCAGCCGTCTAAATAATTAGCTTTTGTTGTAGAAAATGATGAATTTGGGCAGTTAATTTATTGATCGTCCGGCTCCTTTCGATGTGCTTTGCTTTAGAAAGTCATTAATCAATGGATGAAAACACCTAATTCTACTCCTGCTCTGTTTTCCCCCCTTTTCTTTTCTTTCTTTATGCATTCTGTCTGGAATGGAAAATCCCCCGCGGCATTATGGAGACGAATCAAAACTATGAACTAAAAATGATGGTGATGGAGAAGAAATATAAGAAATGCACATTTAGAATAAAAAGCACCATGAATTCATCATTTATATCTGCTGGTTAGGGAACATTTGCTTCAATGTTAAATTTGTAATGATAAAAACAAACACCACAGCTTCAGTTTAGCTTAAAGTGGGAGTCATGCTGATGTTAAAAAAGACCTTTATATAAAATATTATGAATTTGTTCCAGTGAATGGTGTTACAATATCATAACTGGATGAAAATAAATGCTAAAAATTCATTTTCAAAGATGAAATTAAACAGTTGACAATGACAATAACAAGTGTATAGGAATAATATTCACATTTACCATTACTTTGTGTGGGTTTTTTTAAACGTTTTTCTCATTTAACACCACAAACGACCTCAGTATAACAACCAAAACATGACAGAAGCGGTGTGTTATTTATGTGCAATCTTCTGATCTCACATTGAAATACCTCCACTATCTTATCATTGGTAATGTTTATGAACAAGTTAAAACAATATATTGTCAGTCAACAGTCTGTACACACAAGAGGGCAAAAAACTATGATGAACAAATGCACAAAGTGTAGCTTTTTGACTATTGTACACAGCGAGCACAGTGAAGAGGAAGCCAGCATTTAAATGTAAAATGTTATGATAAATTATAAATTCTTACAATAATTCATAACAGAACATAAGAAACATGAGAAAAAAATAGTAAAGTGAACTTTCAGATCATCTCTGGCGTCTTTAAAGGTGCATTTGGGGCTTAGTTTTCCTCACACTGGGCTCTTTTTGTCCCAGACAATTATTTAGTGGCGAAGTAAGCTAGGACCAAAATAAACATATTTGGTAGAGGGCGCAATTTCCTGCTCAGTGTAGCAAAGGAAGTTTAGCTCATAGACTGAAGAACTCAGCTGATGTTGTTTTGTGGCTGCAGTTATTTACTTTTATATAGATAAGAATGAAAACTGAATGAAAAGAATTTCTCGTCTATGCAACTATGAGGTGTTGTAATTCTCCAATAGGAATTTGGAGTTTTAATTTTATATATTTGTGCATTGTTATTGTTGTATAAAATAAAAACAAATCTGAGACAAGTGCTAGCATTGTAAAATGTAGTTTATTAACATTGAACAAATTAATCTGTAAGTGTAAAACTAATATTAACTATTATAATCATGACATTTTTGGCCAGCAGTTAAACTCAAAATGTAAAATGCACCAAATATTTTTTGTTCACTAGTATAGTTGTATAGTTTTTGCCAGGAGCAGGAAGTCTAAAAAGTCACTGAAATGTAAACAATAAATCTCAGGTTGTTTTTTCCCAGCTTTATGGATTTCTTCGTTTTATTAAAACTCAGCACTAAAAATTCATCGGTATTGTTCATTTGGATGCAAAAAAAAGAAAAGCCTTAGATCTAAAAGGAAGTGTCATGCCAGCGATTTGACTCTTCAGCAGTGACTAACAGCTAATTCCTTAGAACAAGACACACAAATCACTGAAAAAGGAAGTAAAGAAGTTGGATTGGGCTGCAGTGCTGCTGGCTTCCTTCACTGTTAAAACAATATTCCTTTTTCATCAAATTGAACAACCAACCATACAAGGACATTTTGACTGATGTTGTGATTAAAATTGCCTTTTTGAGTCCACGTTAAAAAAAAACCAATCTCCTAACAATAAGGACCTACCTCCTTGGAGGTGAAAAATTACATGTAAGAAGACCCTAGATTTGAACTACCAACCCTGCGCTTTTCTGCGGGCTACTGTCGACCCTGAACTTGTGCTTCAGCCAATCAGACGGGCTGTTGCTGCTCCACATTCCTCCATGCTGAAAAAGTCGCTTTAAGCCGACAAGAGTTCATTTTCAGACGGTTATGTTTGTGTTTTTGTTCGTTATCAATCCACCAGAGGTCTCGAGGATGACAAATGGGTCCTGTCAGGGCGACGCCAGTCATAACAACACACACTCATACTGACACACACACACACACATTTACATTTTCAGGCATTTAGCTGATTCTTAGCTGTTCTTATCCACAGCAGCTTACAATGACTGATGTACACACACATACTGTATGCTTTACGTGTGTAGGTGTAGGTGTGTGTGTGTGTGCGTGCATGTGCGTGTGCGTGTTTGTGAAGCAGACGGGTGGGAAAGCTTGGGGTCATGGATAACAAGTCAGACCCAAAACACAATGAGCTCGGCTGTAATCTGTCTTATCTTCACTGGTACACACGTGCGCACACACACGCACATACATACACATACACACATACATACATTACACAGACACACAGTGGATGAAAGCTGAGCGATTTGAACTGGCAGAATGACCACCTATAAGATCAGAAATAAAAATAAATATCAGAAAAACAAGATTTTAGATTGTTGAAAGTTCTTCGGTGGATGAATGAGGAGAATGAAAAATAACTGACAAGAAGCTCAAAAACTATACGAATTTAAAAAAAAAAACTTTCCTGAGAAGAGACCTCTTGTGGTTATGGATGTGATTGCTTGTCTACATAGAGAATCCAGGTTGTAGACATAGCCTCCATTGCTGCAGTGAAACCTCATTAGTAGCAGATTTGTTAAAAGCATAAGTCTGCTGATGTCTACATACACAAAAAATCAGAAATTCGCTTTCACTACTGATGTTCATAATCTAGCTAGAACCCCATAGAGTTGAAACAGAAAGTCTGAACTTCTTCCACAAAGAGTGATGTAGTTGCTGTAGAATGGCAGTTTGCCTCCCACCAAGTGACCTGTGTAATCATGTTGCGGTCCCCCAGAGGCTGAGCATGCAACACCTTTCACCTCTGGGGTACTAGTTGGTCGCCGACACTACTTGCAAAAAAAGAATAAATCCAGTCACCAGAAAGTTATTTTTTCCTATTTGCAAAGATGTTGCTCAAAGATGTTTACTTTAGCATGACTTAGTCATTATCTGTACTGTTTTTGGAAAAAACTATAAATCTTTTGTGATTCTGTACATCAAGAACAATCTGCTGGGCAATGAGTAGGAAGTGGAATGATTCTGCTCTGTCAGCTTTGAGTGACATTAGTGAACAAACAGCATTTCTTTATTAGGGTTACGGGGTGTTATGACCTCCAGGGGTAACAAAGTATATGTACTGAACTGATATTTGAAAAACTTTCAGTTACCTCTGGTTGATGAACCAAACTGCACTGATTTAAAGAAAAACTGCTTAGTTGTACAAACTCAAATCTTTAGCACACAAAGGTGTGCTCAACTGATTTACTACAAATCACCAGCAACCTTTGATAGACACATGAGAGAGGTTTGCATGTAGCCAGTGCTGCTTTCACCATATTGGCATTTGTTCATAGTGTCAATAAAGATCATTTGAATGAAGTAAAAAGAGTCCAGTCTGAAGCAAAGCACTGTAAAGAAGACATGAAAGAAATAAAAGGGGGGAAAGGAGGGAGATAGTAAAAACTGAGTGTTTGGAGAAAAAGGAGGATGGAGAAAAGAGAAGTGAGAGAGAAAGGATACGTGTGAATTTGAGGGAGAAAGAGAGAGAGAGACTATGGAGAAAAGCGGAGAGAGAGGAGGAGAGAGGATAAGTGAATGGAAGTGGAGAGAGAGGGGGTGGGAGAGAGAGACTCGTGTAGAACACTCTCCGGTAGTTCTGGCTCCGGAGACGCGCTGGACGCAGCGGACTGTCCCGGCTCCTCTCGATGGTTCACCGCAGCCCGGAGGAGGGACAAACCTTCCACCGCTGCCCGGAAATCGGCGCCCAGGAGCCGCACACACTCTGATAACTGTAAGGCTTTGCTGCTTTGCCAACTTTCACGTTATAAAAAGAAAGGGAAAACATCAAAGGGAACTCCAAGCAAAACCTATCGGAGCCTCTCCGCGTCTCTGCCCGCCGAGCGCTGCCTCTGCTTGGACTTGATCAGCACGCGAGATCGCCGAGCTTCCAGGGACTTATCCGGATCATCTGCTCACTTATTCAGATGAAACTATTCATCACGAACTGGTTTACACTGTAAACTACTCGGAAGTGTGAACGTGAGTGCGTTAACGGCTTTTGTTGGCTTTTCTAACGCGTTTTTTTGCGCTCGGTGTGCGTAAAATCCGCGCTAAAACAAACCATCCGAGACAGAGACAGCGGAGCAGAGGAAGGAGGCAGAAGTCAGTTTATATTTGGTGTTTTATTGGTGTTCGAAGTTTATGTTCCACACTGAATGCTTTTATTTGGTTGGTGAGACTTAATTCGTCACGAGTTTTAAAAAGAACGTAGAAGAAAAAAAAACTGCAAATAGAGGCAAACAATTCAGTTATAAGATCATTTTATTTTAAGTCATACAGAAGATTCTTTTATTTGTACATCGTTTACGTCTGCTTATTTCAGTGGATGTAATTGTTTCCTCTTTTTAATATTCGCCAATATTCACCACTATAAAAACTCTTTCTACTTTCTAATAATGTCTTCTTAAGATGTGTAGAATCGTACCTAATTCTTATCATTGGAATTTAGATCTGCAGATTTTCTTTTCTTTTTTTTAAAACAAAAAACACACCAGTGTGGACATCCACCTTTGAAATTCCTCTGTGAAAGAATTCAGGTTGAACCAGTGGAGTATTTAAGACTGAACAAACTCAGCATGATCACCAAAAACATCTGAAGCATGACCCTCTCACTCTTTTTTAATTATAAACACGGATATAAATTTAAATTTGGAATTTTGTATCGGATTTTATCCTTTTTAGCTTGTTTGAAGCCTAAAAACACATTAGGGTGACTGAAAGGAGAGCAGAAGCCAGACTGTGAAACATATTTATTTGAGATTTGGTTTGCAATCAAAGTTGTAGAAAAGTGAAACACCTGCTTTGTAAATTTATAGATAAAAAAACTCAGACTACATGTAATGTTGATAAATTGTCATTTTAAACTTTATACCTAAAACATTTCAATGCAATTTGCACCATTTTACATTTACAATTTTTACAAAACGCAAGAAAAAGGAAAAAAAGTAAAGAAAAAAAAAACATTATCGATCAGCAGGCTGATGTTCAATGTGCTCACAAATTTAACACAAATATAATTTTGGATGAATCCTCAGAAAATAAATTGTTTGAAACAAAACGCTTTCTGGTAAAAAAAAAAAAGTGTGACTCAGATGTGATCTGTTGTAGATTTTGAAATGAGCAATGAGACTGAATTCTGCAGAAAAAAAATCAAGCAAACACATCGGTCATCAGTTGAGTTCTGGAGTGGAGCTCTCTCTTAAGTCCCTGAAAACTGATTTATGTAAAAACGCAGTAACTTAAAGCACTGATTTTATCTTTTAAAAAGTCATAAATGTCTCACTAAAGTTGTCAAATATGTTTAAAAATTAATTAAACACACAATTAAAAAAATTTGTCTGTAGTGAATCTGACACTTGTTGTATTTCTCGTGTTTGAAGTGAACAAACTGGAACCCCTGCATGTTCAGCGCTTCATGTTTTGACCTCTTGAATGTTTCTATATGTTTTTTGATCCTGATGATTGATGCCGCTCTCTCTGATGTTTCCTCCCAGCAGTCAGTGGACAGCCATGCTGAAGCCGGGCGACCCGAGCGGTTCGGCCTTCCTTAAGGTGGACCCGTCCTACCTGCAGCACTGGCAGCAGCTGTTCCCTCAGGCTCAGCTAAAAGCTCCTCTGGCTCCTCCGCCACCCCCACCTGACCGTCTCTCCATCCCTATTGACACCATGCGCCCGTCCCGCCTGCATAGCCACCTCCTAGCTTCCACGCACTGCACTTCTTCCTCTTCTTCTTCCTCCTCCTCTTCAGCAGCTTCTTCTTCAGCAGCAGCAGCAGCCGCAGCAGCAGCCGCAGCGGCAGCCCTCACTCCGTCCACCTCCATCTCCATTTCCACCAACGCAGGGCTCTCCCAGCTGCCTGTGCCCCAGCAGATCGCACTTTTTGGGCAGGCATTAGCCCCAGTGTGCGCTGGACCTGGAGGTCCTGGAGGAGGAGGAGGAGGACCAGGAGGAGGCGGAGGAGGAGATCTAGTGGTGGTGGTCCCTCCAGAGAACCCGCAGGGGCTCAACCCAGCAGCTGGGCTCCTCCATCAGGCCAAAGAGCAGAGCTGCGGAGGGGTGGGGGTTGGAGTGGTGTCGTCCAGCGTGAAGAGCAGCAGCAGCGGAGGCAGCGAGGAGGGCGGCAAAGGGACCGTGACGAGGTTCAAGCTGACGGCAGCGGAGCTGGACTACTATCTGTACGGACAGCAGAGGATGGAGATCATCCCGCTGAGCAACCACACGGGAGAGCTCAACAACCGTACGTACACACACACTGACACACACGCTTTATTTAGAGAAGCAGTCCTGTAATCTTCAGTTCTAACAATCCTTCTATGGCGCTCGACCATGACCTTTGACCTTTTGGTGTACTCAGTGTTTAACTATCAAGTACTTATAATCACACTGTAGTGTTTCTGTCGGGCTTAAAATCATCTGCTCAGCGTTTCAGGTGTTTTTTAATCCTATTATTACAACTAAAATAACAAATTTTTAATAAAATGTTTAACCACTGAGTGTTGCTAATTATAATTTTTTATTTTAAAAAATTGCTTATTTCTATAATTTCCCATGAATATTTATGTATTATTACTGCAAAAAAATTTTTTTATTAGTTTTTGAAAAGTTATAACTAATCTTTTAAAATATATATTTTATAATTTTAAAGATAAATTAACACATAACGTCTGCTCTTTTGGACCACAATAATTTTCTCTTTTGTTTTGCGGCATTTCTTTCAAAATACACACATATGTGGCATGCTGCCAGCATCGGTTTCCACCTAAACAACCTCTTAAAATTACAATAATTTATACAGACAATTCCCAATAAAAGGATGTATTTAAATCTCCTCCATCACTCGACATGTGATTCCCTCCTTAAACTGCACATAATTTCAGATTTATTTGGTCATTAAAGTGCAGTAAACTTGTAACTTAAGTTTACGAGCAAATCTAACATGATTTAACTAATGTAAGACTTAATTTCATTCACTGCAGTTTTAAAGCGTGTCATGCAGCACTTGTGTGAGACGTTACAGTTGGTTTGACAGCTGCGGTGCTGGACAGTAGGAGCTGGAAGGAGAGGATAGTGGTTGGCTTGGAGGGTCAGAGGTCAAAGGTCAGCAGCCTGGCCTGGGATCACGCTCTCAGACAGCAGCAGTCCTGCAGCTCACAGTTAATATTAACCAGAGTCCATTTGGATCTTATGTTAAAAAACAAACGCCTCTTTTCTCTGCACCTGTCGGCCTTCACGCACCATTTAAGGGTGTTTATTAGAGTGCGCTGTCATTTCACTCCGGTCAAAGCTGCGGATTATTTCCCGAAAAGTAATAACATTTTATATTAAAAAATAGAAACATTTAGAGATTTTTTTTCTTACTTTTATTTAGTTTTAATGTTTTTTCACTTTTACTTTTTTTGTGTTCTTCGAAAAAAGACAATCTTCATCTTAAAAACGGATATTTTTCACTCTAAAGCCGACTAAACTCCAGCTTCGATATCGGCTGTGAATCCTCGCACACGTTTACACAGATATCGACGAGGCGCTGTCATGCGTAAAAGACGCACGAACACGCCGGTTGAAATCTCGCCAGTCTGGCCTAGAGGTGCGTTTCTTCAGTGCTGTCGGGACGTCCCGTTAAAAGAAACACACACACACACACACACACACACGCATACTTCACGGTGGAGGCTCAGCGCTGAAAACAGCCGC
Organism: Copadichromis virginalis; assembly: GCF_057382275.1. Lineage (NCBI taxonomy): Eukaryota > Metazoa > Chordata > Actinopteri > Cichliformes > Cichlidae > Copadichromis > Copadichromis virginalis. Next base: position 35,378,177 of record NC_140629.1, read on the forward strand.
TGTGCACGTGGAGATTGATTTAAAGTTTCGGAAAGTTTGACATCTACCCCAGGAAATCACTTAAATACCCAGAAAAATGCTTCTAATTTCATATATATCAGTGATTCAGTTTTCTGTTGTGATGTGCATTACCCTCTGAATATAATCAAACTTTCACCGAGTGAGTTAAATCCTGAACTGAACAGATTTGTTCAAGCGTAATTTAAGTTTTTGAAATCGCATTGTTTGCCATTAGTTTAACATTACAGTCAGAATTTATTTATTATTGTAATTTAATCATTTATTAGCCCGATTCTTAATATTTTGCTGTCGCGCAGTTTTATTTTAATGTCCTCACAACATTTCTAACATTATGGAGGAATTTTTCGCTCACTGCTTTAAAAAAGGTCCGTTTTTGATTACTCTAATCTCCGACTTCCAGAACATTCCCACACAAAAAAAGGTGATTTTAAAGTGGCTGCACCGTGATCCATCTTAATTTCAGTCGGATCTCATTGGGGTTTTTTTTTTAAGTGTTCAGAATTTGCAGGAGAATAACGAGGACTTCATTTTATTTCTTTTGCTTTAAACGTTAAACTTCGTGCTCTCTGCTGCTGCAGCGTCACCGCTCTGTCTCGTTCTGCTGTAATAATCCTGTAATCTGGCGCTTTGGCGTCTGTGCCGTAACCTCGGGATTCATCTCCGCCGCTTCTGCTTTCAGGCGTTATGGCAGCGATCCTAAACAGCACGCAGATTGTGTGTGTGTGTGAGCGCGTATATTCCGCGGTGATAAAACGGACCATCAGCAGTAATCTGAGTCGATACGCGCCGGCAGGGCCGATGAGGGATGGAGGGACAAGCAGGAATTAATTGCCGTATATAGTTTTGTGTTTGTGGAGGGGAGAGAGAGGGAGAGAGTGAGAGAGGAGGAGGGGGGATCGATCCACCGACCTACCGGCCCGCTATTTATCATCCCAACACGGTCGTATTGAGGTCTCCTGGGTGTGTGCGCGCGCGCGCGTGTGTGCTTGAGTGGGTGGAGTGGGGGTGTAGATAAAGCAGTCACATACGCACTCCTTCATGTGTCACTGTCACAGCTCGATTATTAATCACAGTAATAATAATAATAATAATAATAATAATGATAATGATGATGATGGTTAATTATTATCCATTTACGTTTTTACTTATTTAATGTGGGTGGGGCGGGGGGGGGGGGGTATTTTTTTATTATTTTTATTTTTATTTAAGTTCAATAACTGCAAGTCGTTTATCCTTCTTTGCTATGCTAACAGGTTCTATCTGAATATTTATGGCACTGATTTTCACGCTTGGTTTTTTAGGGCTCTTACGTCTTTAGATAAATATTTTCAAAAACGTAGAATGTTTTTTTCTCTCTCGCACTAATAGAAGAATAAATGTAGAAAGCATCCACCAACAGAATGCGGGTCTGACTGAAGGTCTAGCTCGCCATATGTTGATACAGTTTAAAATAAATGAAGTTATTATTAAAATGATTGACTGCAATGATTTGTTGAGTGACATAAATTATTATGTCACTATTTTGTTTTTTGAGAGAGGAAAACTGCAAATGTTTACCTCTTACATGTAAGAAGAGAGGGTCACTTGTTTTTTTTTTGTTTTTTCACTATTTTCTAATTGATTGATTAGTTAAAAGATGTTTTTTTCTCCAAACATTGAATGATTATTAAATTAAATAATTATTAAAACAGTTTAAAGCTTTCACAGATCAATCTTTGGTGTACCTCAAAGTCCAGCAACATTGGATCCCACATTTGCCATTATGCCATGGAATAACCTCTCATTAGCCCATCACAGTCTGCTTTTGTTACATGAGCTTTCTGTTAGAAGCTTCTAACCCAGGATAAACATGAGGATGCCTTTGTGACATCATTCGAGGTAGTTTTTAAGACTTTATAAAAATATTTTCCAAAGAGATTTTTTTTTGTTTTTTTCAACAGACTGAGTAAAACTACTGGTGGTGAGAAAACCGAGTTCTTTAAATGCTCCAAAATTTGTGAGTTTGTTACATGAGTCAAAATGTTCTCAAACATTTGGATTGTGACTCATTTGTATTTAAAAATCATAATGTTAGTATTCACAGATTCTTGGCTACTTCTAGATTAAAAAATGATCAATAAATGACAAATTCTTCCATTAGTTGCTGCTATTACAAGCAAAAAATACAGATAAATCAAGCAGACTTACCTAACATGCTGGCGGATTAGCATACAATTAGTTCCTTTGGTTTATTGCCTAAATATATACATTTTTAGTTATTAATTTAATAAAATATTAATAATTTTTAATAAATTAAATTCCAGCCATATTTCCCCCAGTCCTTTAGATGTTTAAGTCATCTGTGTTCACATCAGTTTGATGTGACTGAGCAGAAGTGGAAAAACAAACCGAAAGAAAACATAAAGAGGCTGGGATTTTATGTTCAATAAATACATACATAAATTTTAAAGCTTTATGTCGATTGCCCAACAGCAAAAATGGCTGGAAGTTATCAGCCAGCTGGGATGCATTCTGCTTTGATAGGAAACATAGATCAGTTCTTCCGAGTTACATCTGGAGTTAATACCAGCTGACAGTTTTACAGTAATTTAATAACGGCTGAACACACACACAGACCTCTGACTGCTTGTATGTTGGTTTTCAGCCTCTGTCAGTTTGTGTGGAGTCACTCAAAACAACTTTAGCACAGACATTATACTGTGTGACAGATATTAAATGCAAATCACACTTTAACCTCTCTCTAACCGACAAGCTTGCAGGTTAAGTTGTTGTTTACTGTCTTTAAGTGCTAATGAGAGGCTTGAAATGAAATCCAAACCTTCTGTAAAGACGAGGAGCAAGCAGTACGTCACGTATGCTCTGTGCAAATCCAATTCTTGAAAAATCACATGCATAGAGTTCTGACTGATGCTGCGATCGCATTTTAAAGGCAGCATGCTGTGACTGCTGCCTGGATTATGTCTCATCTGGTTACATTGATGCAGGGAGAAGGATTCAGAATCATGCATGTTAGTAAAAGATTGTGGTTTTCATTAAATATTTAAAATCTAAACCTGTCATGGTTTGTTGACATGTTTAATATTAAACCATGACAGTATTTCCTGTGTTTGATATGTGTTTCTCCTACAAAAAACAAAAAGCCATCATATTACAGAGCTCCAGATACAATTATTCTCTGTGTAAGAGCTGATGTTGCTCAGAAAGACCTCACAGAGCTGATTTTCCTGATTATGATCAATCGTGGAAATAAAGAGGGTTGAAAGATTTAAACCAGACCTGTCTTAGAAAATCATTTAAAGACCTTGATATTCTGCCATCGATGTAATTCAAGTGAAGAAAAATAAATAATTGCATTTATGAAATTCATAGTTACAGTACAGCAGTCAAGCCTGTTATGTTTAACATGTATATACATAAAGTGTAGACCTCCCAGACTGGACACAGGACGACACCTCTGTCTTTCAAATGGTTTTGAGAAAAGAAAAATAAAAGAATCACAGAATGTTAATAGTTTTTATGTATATATTTTATGATTGTACAAGCATTTTTATTTTTATTTTAAAAGGAGAACCAAAAACAGGAGAAGGGTTTTCTACCTAAATGTGTTTTTAAGATGTCCACAAGGATTTCTGACCACTACGAGGTGGAAGAACAAACTCAAGAATACTGAATATGTTACAGAAATATATATTTATTCACTTATAAACCTCACTCTTTGGGCAAATGCTGACTTTGGAGTCTGAATTTGTCCCTAATACAACAACAACTCTTAGTTTTTAAGTGGACTCTGCCTCTACAGCCACTTTGTGTGAACAACTAAGATGTGTTGCTTATGAAATCCATGAAGTGCTACAGAGAAAATTACATTTTATTTATGTAATTAACACATTTTGAACTCTTAAAGAAATATAACAAAAGGAAAGACACCCAGCTGAACTAAAATGATCCATGTAGCAAACAAAAACTGTTGTGCTGCCACCCTCATATCGCCTTTGGGCTTTTGGAGCCTTGACCTGACTTTTAAAAAATAGTTGAAAAAAAAAAAAGCACTATGCTGCTAAAAGATAAAAAATAGATATTTGCAAAATTCTGCCTAAATATGTATTTTACCTGGTTAATGTGTGTGGCGGGGCGTGGTCTGCAGCGCCGCTGCAGGGGAGGCGGACGCACCTGAGCGGCACCCGCAATCACGCCTCGCCGCCTTAACGTCTGTGCCATCTATGCTGTTGTGTTGGTGTGTGTCGGGCTGTGAGCTGCAAAGCTACAGCCGGCTGTATGCGTACAGCAACCGTGTGTGAAAAGTGGTCAATAAAGAGATGCTGAAAAGCGTGTTCATGGAAACATCGTCGGGTCTGCCGTGATATGTTTACAATGGGACTTCTGCTCCTGAACCTCTGCGCACAGCGTCTGCAAATCGGGGCTGTACGAAGTCACTTTCATCTTCACGCAGGACTGTAAGCTGTCATCTGTGAGGCGTGAGCGGTGTTTGTTTTTAACATAGTTCACGGTGGAGAACAGCTGCTGATATAATGTGGATCTGAAGGTCCATAATTGGCCTACCTGGGGTTGAAAGTCTTGATAAATGCACGGCGTTTCGGTGGGTACACTGGCTTCCGCGAGTGTGACGCTTATTTTGAGCGATGAAAAAATAAAAGAATATAATAGTATTTTTATATTTCAATATCACAATAATCTTCCAATTTAGAACTACAAGTTAAAAAAGAACTAACATAAATAAAATACACTTCAGCTAAATACTTCTAATTTATTTTCCCAAACCACACGGAGCCGCACTATAAGGACTAAAGAGCCGCAGGTTGCCGACCCCTGATCTAGAAAATTAAGACAAACTATTAGACACTCAATGCAATGTATGCCTTTGTTTTAAGAAGGTATTTCTGGCTTTATATTAAAGATGCTGCAGGATATATGTGTGTAGTTCACTTTGATGTAATAGATTAAAGCTGTACCATCTAATTTATGACCACTAGGAGGCAGAAGACTCACCACAAACTCCACATGACAGTTGATATAGCTAACAAAAAAGTGTTTTACACGTGTAACAGCAGAATGTCTTTTTTGTGTCCACATAGTCTCAAAGCAAAATCCTGAGAGAAATATCTGCTTCTATAACCACTTCCTTCTAACCTAAAGAGGATAACTGAGAGCTAAAAAGTGTAGCAGTATAGTTCTGGTCGTAGAAGAAGTAAGTATAAGCCTCACTGTGTGGTCCAATCTCCTCTGGACTCACAGCTGTGCTATTAACATCCACAGCTGTTATCAAATGTGATGATTTTGCCAAAGAGAAGTCACCGAAACTCAAATTTCTTGCTCTTTGATGCTTGTAATGGCAGAAAGTCAGGAAATAACACAAAATGTATATTACTCTTACAGTTATTGCTGAAGATCAGAGTGACATAAGAAAAACTGTGGAGACTGAAAGAGGCACCTTAAAGTTTCAAAACATGAAAATGCTTGTTACTAAGACGTAAATGGAGCAGATTAATAACTCGGCGTGGAGTTTAAAGAGATAATAAAGAGATAAGAGATATCAAAGTCAAACACACTTATTAAAAAATCTTTTTTTATGAGAACAAAACACTTCATAAAGCAGCAGAATAAGAAGTGCCTGTAGCCATTTTCACTGGAAGGAGCTCGGGGATCAGAGGCAGAGCGGAGCTGTCTAAACACTGGCGATGGATGCAACAGAATACTGAGGTTGAATGATGGGTAGCAAGGAGAGCATGCCATAACAAGTTCACAGCCAGTTCATCAGTCTGGAAGAGAGGAAGAGAGGAGTGAAGGATAGAGAAGAAACAGAAGATATGTTCACCAATGACACTTTTACAGATTTAAGTCTGCTCCTGTATGCGGTGAATTAGCAGCAGTATCAGACGTAGTCTCAGTAGTGATAACAACAGAGTCAAATTAAAGGGGGACCTGTGTTCTTGGACTCTATTTAAAATAAACAATCTTTATCTCATTCTGAACCTTGGCGCATCTGGTGATATTATCACCAATCATCTGTCAAGGCAAACAATTTTAGCTCCTCCCCCTTTCAGCTAACTTTCTACTGATTGGGTCACGTTCATAAAAACAAGGTCTTACGGTCAAGGAGCTTTAGTGTCTCAGATGACATATTGGGGATATCTTCATGTCATCATACAGAATTGAGCCTTTAGAGCAGTCTGAAGTCTGAGCTTTTGGCTTACAAGGATATTCACACATATTCTGACCGCATTACATCTTTGTCACATTTAATATGAGCATGCATCTTTGTGTGTGTTGCATACAGTCATGTGAAAAAGACATGCAATCGTGAAAACAAACATACATAGCTTGTAGAACCACATTTACTGGCAATAACTTGTAGTGCTATTTTCCCATGTGACTTTATCCGTATTCACATCATTGTGGAGCAATGGCCCAACTTTTTACAGTGTTGCTTTCATTCATTGTGGGCATTTGTTTATGACAGTCCCTTCACATCCTTTCATTCAGCCAGTCTGCTGTAGACTTGCTGCTGTGCTTAGGATGAAGCACAGCAATCCTAATTTCCTACTTTCTTTAGCTTTCAGACAGATGGCCTCATATTTGACTTTGGAGTACTTTATTACTCAATGACTGCAGCATCAAACGATCCAAAATCCTCACCCCTCCATCATCTTGCTTGACAGTCTGTATTCAGTGTTAGCGCTGTTATGCTTTCTTTAATTTTCTTTAAGTGTGGAACTGTGCATCTCCACAATGGTCTTGGCTATCCAAAAAGGATTGGTTCTAGTGTATTGACGCACAGCATATCCTGTAATATTTAGCATGAATTAATTTAAATCTTAGTTTTATTACTTTTTATGTATAATTAGATTTGACTAGTATACATTACAACAGGATTGGGATTTTTTTGTGTGTTTATGAATCGATTATAAAGTTACTTACATGTAAAAGTATGTGTTAATGATAAGTAATAGGAAAAAAGTATACATAAGCCACAATTATATTCCCTGCTATCTTGTTGTATTGTTTCTGTAAAGAAGGTTTGTAGTTCATAGATTCATAAACCACAGTCTCTTCTCTCTCAGCGTGTGTGCACACATGTCAGGAGTCCATCAGCTCCTCTGAGGGGTTAACTGATAACCTGGCTCATAGTTTGTTTGATCTCTGTTTGATGGAGATGTTTGGGATTGTATGTTTTAGTTAACATGTAAATATGCTTTACATTTGTTATTTCAGTGTCGAAGCAGAAGGTCCAGTGATTTGATGTGTTTTGATAGACTCGTTGGTAAAATGTGGTTCATTCGTGTGCTTCAGATAGAAACATCCAATGTAGCGTAAGCATATTAATTTCTTGGCATTATAGTAGTTTTATTATATGTATTAGTTTTTTTTTTATTCTTAAAGATATCGACAGCCGTGCAGGACTGACAGCTTGCAAAGATGACATAAAGGCCTATTCAGCCAAAGCATTGTTGTTTATTGTTGTGGTTTCTCTTATGTTTTTATTCCAGAAACCACACACACACACACACACACACACACACACACACACACACACACACACACGCACACGCACATATGAAATATAAACCTGGGTAACTTCAACTTAAATACAACAACCCTCTGAAGGATCCTCTCATGTGCTAAAACTGGAACACCACAAACTTGAGAACCAGTGATATTTATCATCAGATTTATAGGATCACAAGTTTGAATCAGGAGATTGCCTCAAACTCTTTGTGTTTCTAGCAGTCAGATGGATGTAGCACTGACAATGGTGGCCAGATGTGCAACTTACAGGCCTGGTTCGGTTTCAGCACCCAGGTTTGGGCCAGTGCACCCCAGTAGATTTATGTCTCCGGGACTTTTTGCGTGTTTAAAGTAAGGAACAAACTCTGGGTCTGAAAAATGAAGCCAGTGAGGAAGTGGCAGAAGCGGAAGTTCCTAGATTGGCCACTGGAGGCTCGCTCTAAAAGCCAGTTGATCTCCACAGACTCACATAATAAATCTTTTAAGTTTTACAGCAGAAATCAACATATTTACATCTGGGTGCAAAAATATTTTGGTCACTTGGACCGAAAAATAATATCTCTGCTTAGACTGTTGCCCTGTGGCTTGATAAGTAGTAGAAGATGAAATGGATGGATGGGTTTGTGTGTCTCCCATGCACTCTCAGGCAACAGCTTGCACAACTGTCAACTCAACTCTCCGTCCTCTCTTCTACTAACACTATGAAGGGAGCTGAAATTTAAAATAAATTAAACCTGAGAGTGACATCACAGCGGCTATGTCCAACTCTTATATATAGAATTTGACTCTCACTCTGTATGTATTTTCTATTCTCCTAAATTAAGTAACAGTGCTCACATTTGTGTTTCCTTTTGGTGCTTTTTTGTCTTTGGGTCTTCAAGATCATGTTTGTGTTTGTGGTTTTCTTCTTTTTGTTCCAGGTGAAGACCAGAGCCCTCCAATCCTGGGCCTCTGGGATCTCTTTGTACCCTAAAAAAATCAAGATGCTTTTCTTTTCTTCTGTTATTCCATATGTCTTCTTAGCGTTCAATATTTCTTTGGGTAAAAGTTTAAACATCCACATGCCCCCTGCCTCCTCACATGCTGATGAAGACATACTCTATGTCCAAACATTAGCTGCTGCACCTTATTAAAATCCTCTCATTTTTCCATGCGATCTAGATTTAATCTTTCTTCTCCCTGCTTCAGTTATTCTTTGTCAAGGCTCCGCTTTGAGCTTTTGTTGGCTCATGTGTCGGGACTCCTACACACACATATGTATTTACTTAGTTATTTCTTTTGTTTTCTTTGGTTTGTTTGTTTACCCACATGCATGAAGCAGTCATGAGAGGAAGTATCTTAAGTGGCTGCTCTGTGGTGTTTTTCGTTGTCGCAGACTTTACTTTTACCCCTGAGCTGAAATAAAAGCGACGTTTTTATTTTATCTCGGTTTAATAAGTCAAGGATCCTGGAGAATTTTTCCCATTTACTCGACCGTGACCCAGAGTTACATTTTTTGCTTTATAAATGACCATAATATGGTTTAATTAACTTCAATCCATCATGGTGTAAAAGCAGCCGTCAGTCGATCAAATGACGGATATTTAATTTTGGGAAAGACAGAAGAAAAACAACATTAACATCCTGTTCCTCTCAGCTGCTCTGTTCTGTGGGAGTTTTCTGCGCAGATAATAATCTCTCATTATGTTGCTACAGTCAATTAACATCCATTACTGTCAGACTGCATCTCTGAGTAAATGTTGACACTCGCTAACTCCCAGCAATACGCTCTTTGCCACATTTAACCTGGAAAAACACAGAGGAGAGGACTTTTTCCCCCTCATTTGGACTTCATCAGGGCTCCTGCTTTTTATTCCTCTTTTGCTTTTTCTTCAGTTTCAGTTTTTCATTCAGTCTGAAGGATTAACCACTGCTTAGAAAGATTTAATCATTCGTACTTCAATTTTGACTCTGAAACTGTTTATTTACTGTTACATAAAGATTCCAGATTAGATTTGCAATGACTGCTTTGTGGATTTTCTTCCAGTCGTGTAGTTACAAGTAAAAATACAAAAAGATATGTCAGTCTTTCATCCACTTACATCATAATGAACTGCAATTTGGAGGTTTGGGACTTAATGTGTGTGCTAAGGGGATTTTTTAAATAGCTGGTAATTAATAAAAAGTATATATCAGTACAAAATCTGTATAACTGTGCCAGCATTCAGTCACATTTCCAGTTAAAACTTTTCAATTGGTGTTTTCAAAATGGAATTTGCAGGTTTTTAATGGAATTCTGCATAAACAATCCAAACGGATAAAATGCATTCATACAGTTATTAAATCAGAAGGTTCACATAGAAATCGGATTTTGAAATTTTGTTATGCTATCAAAACAAAAACTTCAATAAATTTTGAAAGGAAATTCCAGGGAACTTCCTAGATTTTCAAAATAAATTATCTCTTTTCAACAATAAATAATAAACACTAGAAAACTGCAAAACATTAAAATATTAATTTAAAGGAGTGAGTGAGCACAAGTGAGTTTAACTTCAGTGAGAAATGATTTTGACATTTTGTGCCAAAAGCAACACATTTTTCATGCTCTTGTATTAATTAAAAGTCTGGGAACACAAGTTGTCATAAGGTTACAACAGTTCATAAGTGTGTTGATCTCCAAATGAAGACAGAGTACACATGTGTAAACACTTGAAAGCCTGCAGCCAGGACCCAAACAACACTTTTTGCCCTTTTAAAAATGAGTTTCATCATATTTAAAACAAATGTCTTCAGTTATGGTATGTTATGTTGTTTTGTTTTCAGTTTTCCATCTGCTGGTGTTAAAAAGTCTCTCTTTCCTTGCCAGGTTGTGACATGTGTGCAGACAACAGGAACGGTGAGTGTCCGATGCACGGCCCTCTTCACTCTCTGCGCCGGCTCGTCGGCACCAGCAGCACGGCAGCACCTGTCACCCTACCAGACATCCCTGATTGGCTGAGAGACCTGCCCAGAGAGGTGACCCCCACTTCCTATATGCAGCCTCTAACTAAAAACAGTTTGGTTCAGAGCAAGTAAAATCCCCCTTTCTTCTCTGATATTTGAGTGGTTCATTATTTATTGAAAAATACTTAAATTCAATGTAGTGCCTGCAAAATTATATTTAATAGTAATCATATAAATGTACCTCATTGTGCACCCACTTGGTAGCAACATTTAATATCTTTATCTACTAATTTGACACCACCAAAAAGCTTTAAAAGCTTAATAATCATAACATCTACATAGTAAGCCCATCAATCCCCTGCTGGTTATCTTTCCATTGCCATCTACCTTCATCATGACTACCTCTGCTTTGTATCTGGGTGAAGTCCGTTCATCTCTACTTCCAGGTATCCAACTGGTCCAAGCCCGAGGAATGCTTATTTTTTATTGGCCACACACAATGTCAATCACAGTAACTGGGCTCAAACAGGTGTGGGTCATTTTGGTTGATGAATTGAGGTGTCAGTGGTGGAAAGTATAGCTTAGTAAAAAAAAAACAACACACAGTCACTGCAAAAAAAACACACAATAGATAAATAAATAAAACTATACAAATACTGTGAAACTAGTACTTCCACTGGGTGATACATGTCTGATAAGTAGGCTGCTGTAAGACCATGATATAATAAATCACAGCTACAGTTTGTAAGTAAATTCTTCTACAGAACAAACTACACACGTCTCACCTTTAGCTGACTGCAGCTGCTGGTGTCACGTTGTTTTGACCTCTGTATGCAGGTGTGTCTGTGCACCAGCACAGTTCCTGGTCTGGGTTACGGAATCTGTGCAGCTCAGAGGATCCCTCAGGGAACCTGGATTGGCCCGTTTCAAGGAGTCCCCCTGATGCTGGAAAAACTGCAGTCTGGAGTGGTCAGGAACACCCGACACCTGTGGGAGGTAAGGAGGGGAGAGCTTTATATCTATGCGTGCACCCACGATTGCCTCATGGCTTTGTGCATTTGTGCAATAAGTGTCATTAAATCCTTCCAAAAAGATTCATGGCTGCTCCGATGCACAGGAATCAAAACCCATACGAGGAAGATTAATTATTTTTGGCTGGTAAAGACACATTTTGAAATGTATCTTTGAATTGAGATCAATAACATTACTGGGGTTGCTTTTTGCTTATTTACCCAGGAATTAATGGTGCATTTTTACAGGTGGTTAGCTCATTAAATCGAGTTTTAGCGGTGCAGTGAGGAAATGGAAAACAACAAATAGCTAGCTAGATGCTGGAGGTACTCTTAGGTTATACTTGTATCCTGACATACATGTGAAAAAACCATGAAACCGTAGTCAAGCGCCTGTTATACGTTCTTCATGTGCACTTGGAGTCTGCTTGTATGATGTATGGGCAATTGGTGGAATAAAGCGTAGTCTCTTGCGGACATTTGGAGAGTACAGGGATGTCCTCATGGAGCCTCATGTTTATCTGTGACTATAACACTGGTTTTAGCATCACAACCACATTATCAACATTATCACATGATGGAAGTATATAGAAGGGGGTTATGTTATGTGCACATAGTTTGAAATGAGGGAATGAGGACCAGACTTCCTTTTGTTAAAATGTTAAATTAACTAACTTGAATTGTTAGACCGATTCATTTATGTTAGGCTTCCTATTCAAGTAATTGTATTATTTGCATCATTTGGAGTTCCTGTTGTATTCTGCAGGGGGGGGAAACTGATACTAATTCAACAAATAATAGGTTTTTAAATTTCATCCTGTTCTCACATTTTGCACTTAGTTGTGTGTCTGCCTGTTTGTGTGGATTTTTTTCTGTGCGTGTGTGCTTGTGGTCAGCGTCATGTCACCTCTCAGTCCATTGATCAGAGCAGATTGTATTTACATACAGTGGCAGGAGAAAGTCAATGTGGCAGTTATAAACAGCTGCATTAGCATTAGAGAGAGCGAGGGAGGGTGGACTGAGGCATGCAGGGAGACACAGAGATAGATGAGTCCCGTGTGGCTGAGCTGGTAAAGGTCAGTCAGACGTCGGTTGACCGGACATCAGTCTCTCTGCTGTTGGCTGCAGTGGGACAGGAGGTGGAGGAGGAGGACGTGGGAGTGGGTGTGGGTGGAGAGGGGCTTCTGGTTGTGGTGGTGGGAGGCTGTAGAGGATCACAGGTCAGAGGTTAGGGGGCACAGAAGACATGATCAGCCAAGTCCGGCAGGGCCACCAGGTCTTTGCTTGGGGGGAAAAAAGAACATGAAAGTGATGAGGATTAAACTGACGACATGTTTTTATGAGTTTATCTGATGCAGACAATCACTGAGCAGATTTTACTTTCACATGTTAACTCCTGTTGAACCCAATATGAAGCTGCAGTTAAATCTGTTGTGCCCAACAGTATGACCTGCAAGAGCTAATCTGCCAAGTGACAGACAGCAGCAAACTTATTTATGACCACCACGTCTGCAGGTCATTTTCTAACCCATCTACTACACCTCCCCTTTTACATGCTATGCTTTTGGTAGAGCTTTGCAAAGCCTTGTCTGCTTGTTGTAGCTGTTTATCATCACCAGGGGGCAGTTTCATAAATATGTGAACTACTCTATTTCAACAATTGGATGCCATCACTTCCTGTTGAGTAGTTACTGGCTTTTTGGAAGACTATAAAGAAGTGTATCTTTGTACTCAGCGCGCCATCGAATGTCTTTGTGAATCAAGGCAGGAACATAATATCAATATTATATCTGTTGTCCCTGATGCCTGGGCTGGTCTGGTGTCTACAGTTATACACTTCTGTGATCAGGTAAAGATTGTGGAGACTTCAAGAGTTTGTTTTTGTCCTGATGTGCAGCATGAATAATGAACACAGCTGATTTTAAATAGTTAGTTTAAATGGTCCTGTTCTAGTTGCATATTAAGGCTAATTAAAACTGACAATCTGAGACAATTTGCCTGTTTAAAATGAAATCTACAACACAAAGTGTAGAAACTGAATATTCTGGCGCTAAGATGTAAGAATATCCTGGATGTAATTTTTGTTTTGCTGCTGCAGCTCATTATTTGGACCTGGCACAAACTGTCAGTGACCCTCCATGGGGTCTGAAACCAGCTTTTTAAACTCACTAACCCTGAAGAAATTGGTCTGGTCAGATAACCCAGCTCTAACCGGCAGATTACCGGCTGCCAGGCTACGACTGGCCATTAGGCCTATTGATGAAGGAGCTTTACACACAGATTCCATTAAAACTCACTGGTTGTTAAACTCACTTATTGACGCCTCCCAAAACAGGAAGAGATGCTTGTCCTATAGCCAATCAGGGAGCTGGTGTCATGTTGTCTATGGCATCCTAGAAGAGCCGGTTTTAATTAAGACACTTACCGTTACGTCTGAGTGGAACAGCAGAGGGTTTTCTGGAGCGGCAGTATTTTACTGCTCGACAAATCGATCCCCTCCGAGGCAGAGCTCAGTGCTGGAGTCCAACTTTATGGTGGAATAATTCTTGAACTATCTGACCGGCAGCTTCATCACTCCCTACTCCAGCGCTGTGGCAGAGAAGTCAGGAGCAGAGCGCTAAAACTGAACTTTATCTTGATGTAAATGTAATTTTTGTAATAAAGTTTTATTTAGGGCTACATTGATGAGTTAATCAATTAAGTAAAAATAAATACTGAGTAGGTTAAGCAGTTCCCACAGTCCAGTTTTCCTAATTTCTTACCTTAAGCTTTCTGAAAATGCTGATTCACTGATTTATGCTATTATAGATAAATAGATTTTAAAATATATTCACAGAGTTAATTAAAACTTCAGAAAGTCCTTTCTGCTTGTTGGATGGAAAAAGTGAAAAGGGAGGAAGAGTCAGATGGAGGTGAAAAGATGGTAAGATGGAAGGTGAAGGAAAAGGCCAGAAAAAGCAATGAATAAGTGCTCTAAGTCAGCGGTCCCCAACCTTTTTTGAGCTACGGACCAGTTTAGGTCCAACAATGTTTTCACGGACCGGCCTTTAAGGTGTTGCAGATAAATACAACAAAATAAAACCAGTACCGGTACCAAAAAAAAGTCACACGGGAAAAGACCCAGGGAAACCCAGTTAACGATAAAAACAATAAAAAATAATGATAAAAACCGATAAGAACCCTGAAAACCATAAATTTCACACCTAAGCCTCAACTCACATGGCCCGGTACCAAATGACTCCGGGGGTTGGGGACCGCTGCTATAACTGATGGAAAGCACAGAGAAATGAAGAAAGGCGAGAAGGAAGGAAGGAAGGCAGGAGGTGGGGGAAGGATAAATAAAGTGTACAAAGAAGATGGAAAAGGAAAGAAAGGGATAATGAAGGGTGTGAAGCTGATGGGAAAAGGAACAAAAGGACAGACTGAAAAGGACAGGGAAAGGAAGGAAGGAAGGAAGGAAAAAAGGGATAGGAAGGAAGGACAGGACTAATGCCATAACCCAGGGAGAAAGTCTTGGTTCACTCCAGCTTGTTTTTATTGTTTATTTATGTGTTTATTTACTCAACTGTATATACATAACACTATTTATTACATATTACTTACGTCTTGTATATTGTGCATTATATATATATATATATATATATATATATATATATGTTTTTCCCTTTGTTAATACTGTCCATATGTACATAGTGCTGCAGAACTGTACCCCCCCCCCCCCCCCCCCCCCCCCATCATGTTTACACTGAGTAGGAGGTGGTCTGTATCTCATTGTACAACTGTATAGTGACAATAAAGGCATTCTATTCTATTGTATTATTTATTGAAACTGGTATTAAATTGCTTTATTGGCTTCTGAACATCCACCCAGTTATTGGAGACCCAGTAACTGGCTCCACCCTTTTTTTTTTAAGTGTTTTCAAATATCTGGAACACATTAAACAGAAAAACTATAAAGCCAAAAGGTATGAATGAAGTTAAATGTAAACTCTTCCAACAAATTTGTCTATTTGTGGCTACAGCAGAACGTTAGATTGTTTGCAGATGATTTAGTAAGAAGTTCTAGTAAGAAGATCCTGTTACAATCCTGGATGTAGCAGTGGAAAATCTCATACACATCCAAATATTCCCAATTTGAGTTTCAGTTTCTTTTTGAGGGAAAGCGTGACAGGTTCTCATTCTCGACTCGAACCGGCGACCTCTCTATCTGAACCTCGAGTACGCTCTGATTGAAAAGAATGTGCAGTAAAAACACGGGCGCCGTCCTCTGACCTCGTCCTCTGGGGTTTTACAGGAGTTTTCTTTTTGGACAGATCAGAGACTAGATGAGCTGTCAGCGCCGAGTCGGTGAATATGGCCCAAACATCATAACTTCAGAGCCGCAGAGAAAGAAAAACTGGAGCTGCTCAGTTTGAGGCAAAATATTTTGTTAGTGTGGGATGTTGATGGGACACATGAGGATTCAGAAAATTCCAAATGCCTGTTGGCATCTTGGCTTTTTGCATCATGAGGCTGTTTTCTTTGTCTGTTCCTGGCTGTCAGTCTGTCCGTTTGTGTTTTCCTGTCCGTCCATCAGTGCAGAATTCCCATTGACTTTATGTTTTTAGTGGTTTGTGGTCACAGCATCCAGTAAAGGCTTTGTAATGTTTTCTTGACTGATGTCATTATTTCATGTTTATATATTCTGGGTTTTATTAAAGGGCCTGATCGCCTTTGACATCATCGCTTTGATTACATAATCAGAAATGGTTTATGGCAAATTCCATATGGTGGTTTTCGTGTTGCTTGGATTTCAGTGAGGCAAGTACGTTTTTATCATTGGAATTTATTAACAAAGCAGAAACGCTCACACTGATAATATGACGTCAGATAGATGGCAGGAACAAAGTCTTAAAGCCCTGAAATAATTTTCCACATAAACCATAAACTCAATATTGTTGGATTTTTGGGCACTCGACTACAAAAGCTTTTTTTTTTTTTTAAGCCATGATGTGACATTAATTCCTCAAACAATCACCCAATGATTAAAGCAAGTTATGTGTATTGATAATGACAGTAGCATTCCTTCAACTTAGAATTCAGTGAAAAAGTTTGATTTAATAAATGAACAACAAATTATTGTTATATAAATATAGACAAAACTTTAAAAAGGAAATGTACAAAACTGGTGTTTCTCCGATTGATGAGAGCTTCTGTCATGTCCATATACACTTTTTTTGGAAACTTTTCCTTATTTTTTGTTACTTAAACTGCTCCAGTGTTGGATGCTCACAATAACTATGGACAAAGTTTCAAACAATGAGGCCAGTGTATGCACAGCTTATCTCTGTTGCAACAATATGTTTATTGAGTTTTTAGAACACATAAAATACAGGTCAAATAAATCGTATACAGAAATATGACAGAATATTCATCAGGAAAAAAACGTAAAAAACAAAAAACACCCCCCCCCCCAAAAAAAAACCCAAAACAAACAAACAAACAAAAAAAGCAGATGAACTATACAAAGTATCATTCCACCATATCCCTCATATTTATATCACGTTATGTCTTTCCAAATTATGTGACTCCAGGTTCCCCTTTTCCACCAACACTTGTGAAATTTCCACTCCTTCCAAGTTTAATATAAAAGGTTTCCAGACAATTTCAAACAGCTCCTTCTTCCCTTTCAAAATATAGGTCATCTTTTCCATAGCCAGAGATGAGGACATGTCCCGTAACCAATGCCCGGTTTTGCTCTATCAATTTTTCTCTAATACAATGCAATTAGACGTTTAGCAAGCAAGAGGCACATATTTATAAGGGTCCTGATTTCTTTTTGAATTGTAGGAGTTGGTGGATAAAGTCCCTTGCACAACTTATCTCTGTGAGCCAAGAGATCAGGTTGCTGCTCTTACTACCCAGTTTTTCCAAGTTGGTTTTTTTTCTATTTTTGTCTCTCTGTGATATCATATAGAGAGACGACACTTAAGGCTGTATTAGGTATATCCCATAGATGGCTGGGATATACCTAATAGGGTCATCTTGGGCACACAGTTCTAGAGGGTACCCAAGATGCCCAACAGGGTGTGAAATGTGAACAAAACTGGTCTTGAGCTCAAGTTGTGAGCAGACTACTAGAACAAACCTTCTGTTTGTGAAGACCAGCCAATAGGAAAGCTATAAGAAAGCTGAGTCAAAGGGAAGATAGCCTTAAAGGAGAAGAGGAGGAAGGAGCTAAAACAACTCATTTTGAACTGAAAAGCTACATCAGGGCTCGTATAAGATCAACAGGGACTATTTTGAGCTGTGAATCATGCAACGCTACCCCAGTATATGCAGGAATATAAAAGCGTGGTGGTAGAATAGTACTACTTTGATGTGATGTTAGTACTAATCTTTGCATCCATGCTCCCAATGAAACATCTTGGAGTTGCTAGCATGACTGAGGGCACCTGCTTTGTTTCTTCTGCCTTCTTCCGGATCCAGTCAAAATTCAGCAGAATCCACAGTCCTCCAACTGGGTTTAAGTTTAAACTCTAGCGCCACTGTCAGTGCGCCCCAGGGCGGCTGTGGCTACAATGTAGCTTGCCATCACCAGTGTGTGAATGTGTGGATGAATGGGTGAATAACTGAATGTAGTGTAAAATGCTTTGGGGTCCTTAGGGACTAAGTAAAGCGCTTTACAAATACAGGCCATTTACCATTTGTATTGGTCTGAGTTTGTAGACCGTTTTTTTGTGCCGAAGGCATGCTAACGGAGAAGCTAGAAAATTTAAGACATGTTTGTATTTATTTCCGTACATCTGTACAATACAGCCTCTATGTCATTTGGTATTGCATCACTTTTTTCTTGGATGTATCAAATGATGGAATTTATTTGGAAGGTGCATTTGCATCATGATCTGATACCATTTCCCATCCATTGCTATATAAACCCAAACCAAACTTTGTCCAGAGACCTTTCTCGAATTCTTCTCCTGCCCATCTTCATGCTCTTCTTTTGTCATTTCTGAGTTAAAAACTCTTTCAATACCCCGGGGAATCATTTGCCTTGCAGGTCAAACTGTGGCTGTTATAAACCACCACTCAGCCTGGTGCTGTTTGGTTAAACCCACTCGGTGAGTCGGGTTAACTCAGTTCATTTCTTGCTCTGCATGACATTACCCTGTAGGCATGGTAACAGCAGGGGTTCAAGAACAAAGACTGGGGTTTTCCACCCAGACCTACATGTTAGAAAAACATTGTGTGTGTGCGTGTGTGTGTGTACATGTATATAGTCTCTTCATAATCCAGCAGCATGTTTGATCAGAGTGTTTTTCCAGCGTCAGAGCCGCTGGTTGTTTCCTCTCCTGTGCTGGTTTCTGTGGAGGCTTCACCTGCTGTGCTGAGCTATAGTACAAACATGTCCACTCTCTTCATACCACATGTTTCAGCCAATGTTTGAAGTTCATTGTAGTACCCACAGTCATTTATCGTTTCTTTCAGCTCACCTCAGGCAGTATTGTATGATTATATGGTTTAAATTATAACTATAATTTAGTACTTTGTGAAAACAAATCTGAAATTTAATGCAGACTCTCTCTTTTTTCAGTGTTACCAACACTCCTGCTATCCTTAAGATCCTTTTTATATATTACTCTGCAAACACTGACTTTCTTTATTCTCACCTTCCTAATGGTTAGAATTGATTGATGAGATAATGTGGGGTTTTTCTAAATTATTATTATTTTTATGTGTATAGGTTATCTAATTTTATATTGTTGTGTTGTGCACATAAGCTGTACAAATGAACAGACCACTGTGACTCTATTCATGGGTTCGTGAACTCTGCGGTGGTTTGTTCTTATAATTAAACACACAGAAAGTCATATTATTTGTCAGATAATTGTGTTAAAAATACTCAAAGACACCAGCAGCACAAACCTGACCAAGAGGTCCAGTTCAGTGACTCCAATTAGTGGAGGGGAACCCCAGCAGACAGCTAGCAGCTATAGCTGCCTCTGCTATCACCCACCTGTCTGTCAAAGAAAGCACTGGTCAGTGTTTAAAAACCATCGAACAAAGCACCAGTGTGCAATGTGTCTGCTCTGTGTCAGATAAATTTTTGAGCTAACAAGTTATCCTGGAGTCCATGCTAGGTAAGCTAGCCATGTGTTCTTATCTAATCTCACCAGAAAGATTTAAAGCGAAAATAATCCCAAGATATACGATTCTGCATTCTTTTCTCCGGTGTGTGTGTGTGTGTGTGTGTGTGTGTGTGTGCGTGTGTGCGTGTGTGTGTGTGTGTGTGCACGCATGTCTGCCTTCTCCACAACTATCCCTATGATTTTATTGGTAATTGGTGGTTGCTCAAAATCACCAAACTGGCTGCGTTCCAGTTTTTTCACAACATTTTTTGTTCATATTCAGTTTTATGATTTGTGTCAAATGATTTGTGTCGGGAAAAACATTTTTTAGAAATGCCCTGAAGGAAGTGAGAGATTGTTGTTCAGTTTGGAGCTTAAAACAAGTAAAACAGTTTTAATTTACTGGAAAGTTTTTAAATCCTCGAAATAGCTCAGTTACGCTGGGATTTTCTTTCAGTGGTCAGTTTTAAGAAGTAGCATCAGAGGTCATGGCTACAGATGGGTCAGCTGGACGCTGAAGCAGCCTCATAATGTGCAATAGGCAGTCTTCTGGGTTGGGTCTTGAAGACAGCTGCTGAAGGGAGGATTGAACTCTATTGATCTAGCTCTTTGGAAAACAGCAGGGCTTTATAGGAAGAAGACGAGAGAAGAAATGATAGAAAAGACAGAGTGGAAATGACACAAAGTGTGAAAAAGTATAAAAACAGAAAAGAAAATGGTATGCAAATCTCAGAAATGTGATAAGGGAAATCACCACCAATTTCTCAATATTATTATCCAAAAAGACAATTTTAGCTTTCCCGACTTTTGCCTTTCCTGTGGTCGAGCTATCAGACTTTCAGGGGTGAGACGAAATCAGAGTGGCACAGTGACAGGAGCAAGCAGTTCATGCTCTGAAGGCCACAAGACCAAACATGTTAGCATGCTTGTTAGCCTGGCCAAATACATTGGTGTGTTTGAAATTTGGCAACTTTCAAAATTTTGTGTTTGTGGTAGCACTTATGAGCTGATTTTATAAATTACTTTTATCCAACAAAGCTGTAACAAGATTATGATTATACAAAGGTTTCACAAATTTAAATCTGTGCTTCAAACTTGGCTAGATCATTGAGATTTGATAGGTGACTTGCATATAAATGAAGGCCTGGAATAATGAGGCGTGGATGATATAAATAGTGCCTTTTTTTTTAGTTTTAATAAATAGGGCTTTAAGCCTGAACTCGTCTGTTGTGGGTGCTATTCTATCCCACCTAGTTGAGCTGGTGACCCAGATGCCATAAGGCCCGGGTTCATATCCGCTCTGGGCCATTTACTGCATGTCTTCCCCTGCTCTCTCCCGGCGTTCCTGTTCTGTCGTAATAATAGCTAAAAAAAGTGTCATGGTGTGCATGGAAAAACTGACTCATTCTAAAATTATTGTTTCTGTCTGATTAGAATGTTTCAGGCTAAGACATATAAACACAGACTTTTGACAAATTAAAAGAAAAACCTGAACTCTTGACCGTGAAGGAATGGATTCAGTGAATGCAGCGATTATGCCCCACATTAGCATGGAATGTGGAACTGCTACTCTTGTTTACGTCTTTTCCACTGATGCAGACAATGCTCAATCTAAACCCTGTTTCACACATTGCAAACAAAATAAATGGTCCTAAATTTGGACGCTCTGAAACCACGTCTAAGTGAGGGGCTACTGCAATAAATTTACCAATGATTGGCAGATGCAGCCCACATATTTTGCCCATTAATAATTCTCTCTTAAACCTGCAAATATGGAGGGTGGCTCTTAAAAGGCAAAGAGGCAGAAATGGCAACACGTTGGCGTAAAAGAGGCAAGGGCTTTGTTTTTAGAGCCAAAACTTTAAAATTTAAAAGTAAAAAAGCAGATTCCTTATTGAAGTTATTGCAGTCTTCTTGGTTGTCACATTTCTGCAAAAACCTTTACGCATCTATATCGAGCACTTTTCCAGTCTCACTGACCACTCGAAACACTTAAGACTGCGAGTCGCATAAGACTTTAAAACTACATTTAAAGAATCATTAGTCAACTCAAATTTAAAAAAAAATTGCTGAAAAAGTAAAGCATGATGAAGAGCTGCTGGAGATGAGCTATGGTTTGGCTAATTTGGGTCAACAGGACTGTTGTAAGGAGCTGAGTTGTGCCATGGACTGCAGCACAGACAAAGGTGTTCTGATGGGTGGTGGTCTCTGTCCTTTTGGGTGGTGGGCTGCTGCCCCCCTCTGCTTCTTACTGTTGTGTGAGAAAGCAGCACCTCTGCTTCCAGACAAGAACTTTCTGCTGTTGACGTTGAGGTGAATCAGCGTCGGTTATCCAAATATTATCCGTTTCTCTGAACGATTATTAGCCCTCAGATTTATGACTCTGCTCGCTGCTTGCTGAAAACACAGTTTCAGATGGTGAGGCTGCTCTGGCTGTGTGCAGAGGCCCAGACTGTTGCTCTTGGGCATGATGGCAGCGGTGGTGATGGCAGCAATGGCAGCACAGTTTATAAGGCTTAGTGCTGAAAAATGGACCCCTCAGCGACATGTAGTGTTTTTAAAGAAACTGAACGATTGAATAGCAGTGTGTCAGATTGGGTGAATAAGCAGGACTGTGGCTTTATTTAACCTTCCATTTATTTTTGGCAGGCTGAATAAATCATGTGGCTATAGAAGATTTAACAGAGTGACAATAACGAGGAGAATCAAATGTCTACAGATATGAACACTACCCTTATGGGACGTATTGTCTAAGGTTGAGGAAAAAGAGATCAAGGCAAAGAGATCCAAAACAATTGCAGAGTAACAATGAATAAATGACTAAAAAAAGATACTAAAGGAATATGAATAGAGTCAAAATGACCACAAAGACAAAGATAATGACAATGTAGGGCTACTGAAGGCCTGCACAAACACAGCTGACCACAAAGAAACACAAAATGAGCGCAAAGAGAAGCAAAAATTTACCAGAGGTCTTAAATGACTACTGAGACACAGACATGGCCACAAAGGGGGACAAAGTGAACATGAAGAGAAAAATGACCACGAACACACAAAATGGCTATATAAAGATCAAAAATCACCATAAAAAACATAAGTGAACACAAAGATGAATAAAATTGCCACAAAGTGACAGAAAAATAGTCAAATAGAGAGGTTAAATGACCACAAAGACACAAAAATGACCACAAACAGACACAAAAATGACAAAAGAGATGCAAAATCACTGCAGACGTGGCCCCACAGTCCTGTAATCAAGTCAATTGTGCAAGCTGTGAATGCAGAGATCTTTTATAGTAAAATTAGAAAAAGGAGGAAGAGGTGAAGGAGGAGAGCAGTGTGAGTGAGGACAGAGGAGGAGGAGACATGGTAAGATAACAGGGAGGAGGAGGAGGCAGATGAAGAGAGCAGATAACAGTGGAATTAGCGGATAATCATTGATTAGCTGTAAAAGTGAAGTGTGCAAGCATTGATCCGCTCTCAGGAACAGTTTTACAGGATTTGGACTGAAAAAGAAGAACGAGAAGAAGAAAACGGTGCGTTTAGTACAAGAAGAAGAAGAAGAAGAGGGTGGAGAGGCTGACTTTTTCTGAGGCTGATGTTTGTCTTTTATAACAGCTGACAGATGTGGTCAGCTGATGAGAAAAGCATGTGGTTGGTCAGACTGAGTTCTGAATAAAAGAAGAGCGTTTGTGGTTTAATGTTACCATATCAAGACTACATACTTATTAGCATGTAAGCTTTATCATGTTTTAGTTCAATTATTACAAATGACGTTAAATTACACACTGTGTAGTTTTGATTTGAAAGCTTTTGGAAACTTACAGGTTAAGCTGGTTCATTATTCATATAACATCGCAGGAAGTCTGGTCATCTGGCTGTAGTATTTTCACTGGGAGAACTGCTTTGTCACTCATATATATATACACCTTTCTGCGATTTCCTTACCTGTGTGATAGATCTTGAATCAAAACAAAAATTTTTTAAACTTATTGCACAGTCATTAATTCTGCATGAAGGGTCTGAGGGCTGATTTGTTGTGTGATTTACAGTCTGGAAAACCCCTCAGAGGGAAATCTGTGATTTATTGTTTTCAGCTATAAATACCACGATTACATTTTGTGACTTGTGACTTGCAGTTACTTCAACTTTGCAGGTTTGCAAAAAAAACAAAAACAAAACCTACATAGTGTTTTGTGTGTGTGTATATTATGAAATAAAAAGTGGAATCAGCCATTGTGTGTCTCTGGGTCTTTTTCTTTTGAAGCCTCTGTTTTTACCACCACCATATTGGGGTTTTTTGGAGCTAGAAGTTAGCATAGCATATAAGGATTAGATGGTGGCATATTAAGTTGTTCAGTCAGCTACTGCTAGCATGCTTGGCTGGTTACGTACAGATAATTTCCTGTTAATTGATGCTAATTAACAAAAATACTAGGAATTTATTCACAGAAACCCCCCACAAACGACCTAGGTGGGCAATATGATACATTATGCCATATTATTTGTCAGATAATTGTATTTAAAATGAACCAACAGCACACAGTGGAGATGAGGCCTAGCTGATGGACCATAAAGACAAAAGTTGGGCTACCCTGATCATTGATCTTGATCTGGGTTTTAGCCTGGCATTCTTAGCGCCAGTGAAGGGAATTCTTAATGGTTCAGCTTACCAGAAACAATTTGAAAAATTCTATGCTTCCATTTTTGTGGGAACAGTTTGAGAAAGGCCCTTTTCTCTTCCAGGATGACTGTGCCCCAGTTCACAAAACAAGTTCCATAAAGGCATGTTGGATAGGTTTAGTGTGGAAAAACTGGACTGACCTGCATAGAGCCCTGAACTCTGACCCTAAAAATGTTCTTCTGGATGAACGGGCAAAAGTTTCCACAAACGCTGCTTGAAATCTTGTGCAAAGCCTTCTCAGAATAATGGAAGCTGTTAGAGCTGCCAAGGGAGGGATCTGTTTAGAATGGGATGTCATAAAAGCTGTGGATGCAACGCATAGGTTAATCACAGGAATCACACTTGTTACCTTAAGCCTTCATAAGTTTGAAATGGTTGGGTTATTAAAAAAAATTGCCCTTTAATAGGTGAGATGGACTCAGTTGTTATAAAGGAGGGAAATTAGTTGTAAAGACCATAATAATAACTGTAAGCACTTTTATTTCTGTATTAAATTTGCACATTTTAACATGAAAGTCAATGGAGATTAACTCACTTTTGGAGTTAGCCCCAAGTGCAGGACAAGATCAACTCACAGTAGAGAAACTGCACCTTTTTATTTTAACTTTTACATTTTTAAGGCTACTTTCAGGACATACAGTAACTATTGGTCATTGCTTTTTACTTTTGACAAAAAAAAAATCAATTCAAAATGATTCAAACTCAATTATTCAATTATTCAACTGGATACATGGCATATATTAAAAGATCTTAAATATAGATAAAGTGCCCCCAAAGAGGGAAACTGTTATGTTGTAAGATGGTGTTAAGGAAATTGTTTAGGACCCTCATCTTTAAATTTTATTTCTTTTCATGCTGTGAGCAGCACTCTAACCCCGACCTTAACCCTAACTTTTTTTACACATCATTTAACACCATAAAATGGTAGTGTTCATTTCAAGTGTAACCACACGTTGCTTGCTTTGAGTAACAAAGAAATTTATGTTTCAAGTGTGTTTGTGTTTGTTTTGGGGTTTTTCCCCTTTTTTTGCAGTGTTTTGGGGCCTAAATAGAACATTTACATTTTCAAAGAAATCTAACATTGTTAAGATGCAAAAGTCTTCCCCCCAGCAATCATAACTCACTCCTGAAGTCAGTCTTCCACCCTTTTTTCCCCAAGACCTTTAAGAACACAAAGGTTATGGTATTAATTATCCAGTTCCAGGGGTTTTAATTAGCTACAAGTATGTTTTTGTTTTTGTTTTTTATACTTATTACATATACAGGGTCCGTTATAAAATAGTTTTTGTTGTTTTGCAGAGAGAATTCAGACTCTGAAGTCTGTTGACACTTTGTGTGTGTGTGTGTGTGTGTGTGTGTGTGTGTGTGTGTGTGTGTGTGTGCGTGCGTGCGTGTGTGTGTGTGTGTTGACATACTGAAGATGGAAAAACTGAACTGTCACACCAAATATCACCTAATATTAGCTTCATTTCATAACAAACAAAACTGTTCTCTGTTAAAAGCTTCAAACACACTCCCATATGCTTGTGTGCGTGTGCGTGTGTGTGTGCGTGCGTGCGTGTGTGCGTGCGTGTGTGTGTGTGTTGACATACTGAAGATGGAAAAACTGAACTGTCACACCAAATATCACCTAATATTAGCTTCATTTCATAACAAACAAAACTGTTCTCTGTTAAAAGCTTCAAACACACTCCCATATGCTTGTGTGTGTGTGTGTGTGTGATAGAGGAAGTGTCGTAACACCTTCAGAAATGATAACTCACAGCTGCATTAGTGACTTACTGACACACACAAAGTGATAAATGCATTTAACGCACGCACACACTTGTCTCACTCATATCGTCGTCTGACGGCGAAGTGGCCATTTACATGCCAGTGTAGGTTCAGAGCGACAGTTAAGTGTTTTTAACTGATAGCTGAAATGCATTCCTGTCTGTAAACACACACATGCACACACTCAGACACATCACAGAGTATCTCTGCTCTTGGCCCAGACAAGGAGAAGATTTACTCTCTGTAATTAGGTCAGAAGGTCAAAACACTGTTGGTAAATTGTAGTCTCTCCTCCTGTGTGTGTGTGTGTGTGTGTGTGTGTGTGTGTGTGTGTGAGAGAGAGAGAGAGAGAGAGAGAGTGTGTGTATGTGAGAGAGAGAGAGTGTGTGTATGTGTGCATTCCAGGGTGTTGATTGAGGCTGTGCAGGTCCCTCATTAACAGCCATCAATCACAAATACGTCCAAATTCAAATTCCTGAGCTCGAAAGCAAAAATTAATTATTAAATATTTAATCTATGAAAGCTACATACATCCATGCTCCAGGGTAACAAGTAAGAGCATCTATTTAGTATAGCCTGGTGTGTGTGTGTGTGTGTGTGTGTGTGTGTGTGTGTGTGTGGCCAGTGACAGAGCAGTAAGTGAAGACCTGACAGCAGAGATCAATGACTGAAAGAGAGAGCTGTAATCCACTCTCTTAAAAAGACACACAAGCTGTCACTGGTTTCTGCGTCTGCACGTGTGTGTCTGTGTGTGTGTGTGTGTGTGTGTGTCTGTGAGCGTGTTATTCTCCCCTCTTACCTCCAGTTTTCTGGTTCTTGTAAAGCCAAAGAGGCGGATGCAGATAGATTAGGCTCTCTCACCCTCCACTTCAGCTCTATTGAAAAGTTAAAACTAAATAATCAGTTTTGCTTGACTTTATGTAACTTGCCACACTTTCCACAATAATAAGGACAGAAAACATCCAATACTCAAAGTAAGGAGCAGATCTGAACAATCCTTCTCTAAACAAAATTGTGAAATAGTAGTAGAAATGTCTGAAAGTGGATTTTACACCTCTGCAGCACTCTGTGCAACATTAACTAAAGGTATTAACAAAACAACCACTTACTGAT
The DNA here is from genome assembly GCF_057382275.1 of Copadichromis virginalis. NCBI lineage: Eukaryota > Metazoa > Chordata > Actinopteri > Cichliformes > Cichlidae > Copadichromis > Copadichromis virginalis. The sequence continues at coordinate 35,405,332 of NC_140629.1, forward strand.
AAATGTCAAATGTGTTGTGTTGAAGAGATATCAGATGAAGCTGCATTAGAGCTGCGGTGTATGTTGTTACATTATTAATCTAAAACCTTAAAGGGAGGAAATGTCTTCATACTGCATACCTATATGTAAAATGTAATTTCTTGGTGGTGAAAGAGGGTAATTTAAATAAGTACCTTTAAGTGTATTGTCAGAGCATAGTGCTTTACCACATGAAAGTGTGTCATGCATGGCTTTCTCAATATTATCAGGATTTTTACCAGAATTGAAAGATAAAATCTTAAAATGTTATAATTGTGATGAAAAGCTGTCAAACTCCAGCATTTGCAGATTTATACATGGGAGTAAGATGGAAAGCTTTGCTGTGTCGGGAAAAACAAGGCAAGTGTGGATATGATGTGGTGTGAACTTTTTCTACTGTTTCATAAACTACATAGAATTATTCAATAGATTAAACAAAGATGAAATGGCGTGTTAGTCATTGCAGTTTCTTTGAATAAAGCTCCCAAGACACTGCGCTTTCTGCAGAAGCAGCACTTATAGTATGTATTATGTGTGGTCTGAGTGTGAGAAAATAAACCAGTGTGCTGCTGTAAGGGTCATCTGTCCCGAACAAACTGAGGGTCAAACAAGGAGAATTTATTTAGCTTCAACAGACTGAAGCTACGAAGAAAAAAAAAAAGTCTCGTTTTGTGACGACTGTTGTGCTCAGATGGAAAAATGACAGCTGGAGCCGTGAAGCCAATCCGGCAGCCTGGCAATGTTTGCAACATTTTCTGTCTGTTCAGCTAAACAACATTTTCTCTTTGGCCGTTTATCTTATGGCTGGAATTTTGTAGCGATGGATTTGATAAACACAGGCGGCCAAAACGTCTTTGACAGAACAGCATCGAGCTAGAAACCAGCTGCTGGTCTGAGAGGCCCAAGTTCACTGGAGCTTCAGATGTCATATGTAAACTCAGCAAAAGCTGGCCCTGCCAATGAGAAAGTGACATAATATAATAGCAAGGGTAAAACTTTAAATCAGCACAGATTCGTGACAAGAAATGAATGCTAAAACCATTTCAGGAAATTCAAAATGCTTCAATGAGGCAAGGACACAAATTACAAAAAGAAAACAAAAATTAAAAGTCTACGAAAACAAAAAATAGAATTCAGCTAATCGGTCAGTTTTACCAAGAGTCAGACTAGAGTGCTGTTAATCCTACAGTGCACAACACCATTGGATCATAGCATGCAGAGGACTAATACCGAAACAAGTTTTAATATATTTTCTGAACTACTTTCCTGTATATTTTGCTTTGTGCATTTTTAAAGCTTTAGGAAAAACAAATGTGCTGGATACGTCATTGTTGTTTGTCATTATCTGAAACAAGATTAAAAACCCCACAAAAAACCAAAATATCATGAAAAAATACTTTTTTAATGACACTCATTCACTACTGTACACGGTGAATGTGAAGCCAGCAGGCTAAATTTTTAAAAACTACTCTGGAAAATCTAAATGTTAAAAAAATGAACAAGTAAACTTCTGAGTAGAACAGAACAGTGATATTTGAAAGTGACTGATGTTTAATGTGAAATATATAAGGCTTCTAATCTCCATGATGCTGCAAAATTATAAATAAAGCACCTCATCAGTCATCCCCAGGAGAATTGTTGGTGTAGACAATAATTATGAGCCCTCATTTATTTAAAACAAAACAACAAACTTTACTGAGTGGCTACCTCCTGGAATTTAAAAAAAAAAATTAAAAGGGGGAAAAAAAGAAAAACAAATGTGCCAGAAACTGCAGTTCCTCTAATGTCCACTTGAGGCTGACTCCAAAGTGAGTTCATTCTTATAGATTCCCATATTAAAAATATCCAGCAGAAATAAACATTTTCACATTATAGTGCATGAACTAAAAATGATTTTTGGGATGCGACTTGGCAGTAAATAGCAGGTGTCTATGTCTCTGCATTGTACTCATAGTTTATGAATGCAGCATGCTAACCGAGCTCACCAAAGTTGGTAACTAACCATTTCTGTTTAATTATAGTAACCTCCTCCACCCCCTGAACCCACCCACCCCCTCCCACCCAAAAAATATGAGAATGAGGCTATAAAATGCCCCCAAACAAATGGGCAAAGCCATCATGCCTCTCACAGTCTTTATATACAGTCTGTAACTGCCTTAATCATAGATTGTTTTGTTTTTTTCACCAGCTTCTCATGTGAAGGTTTACTGCATAAATTAAATAGTATTTATCATAGCAAACTCAACATCTTTGTACATAGCACAAAAAAGCTAACTTGGAAGTTTTTGTGTCTTAATTATGTGAAACAGAGAAAACGTGGAAAGAGTTTCAGGCCACAAGATAAACAACCTAGAAAAAAATGTACACTTAATCATATAAAGTAGTTTATGTGAAATGGACAAAGATTCGGATAAAGGCAGGAGAGTGTGCAGGCAGTCCAACAGCGACAGACAGTAAAGTGCTTACATACAGAGAATAATAAATGAAGCTGTTTCCTCTGATTCTCACAGTCATTTACTGCATTGATTGTTTGTTGGCTGTATGGACAGCAGAGAGGCAGGCTATTGGCTCAGGTCATCACCTTATAAACACACTCAACGCCGCCTCAATACAGTCACACTGCATCTTTACCACGGATGGACGGAGGGATGGATTAATAATGAACACACACACAGACGGAGGCTAAGGGAGATCGACTGCTTTTAAGTGCTTATGATCACTATTAGCTGTGCACTCTTCAGATTTCTGTTGATTTATTTACTCATTTTTAATTGTCTCATCCCTGTTGCCTTTGCAGCAGATATCTAGATGTCATCTTCTCATATACCATTTACATCGGTCCAGTAATACTAGTGATCCTTTAAGTTACACATTCTCAAATCAATGTAAAATGATAACTTCAGACTCTCCATGCAACAAAAAGATCTGTTGTTGAAGGAACTGAAAGCTTGAATAGAGAATGAAATCATTGAGCCTGAGGGTGGCACTAGAGGTCACTGGGTCATTATAAATACAAGAAACATTAAATCTCTGGGGAATGTGATCAGCAAATTTCCCACCAGTTCAAACATTTCATTTTAATGTTTTCCGTTTAAAAGTAGGACTTGTGGTTTTCTTTAGGGGAACAGACTGAGAGATCTCATCTTTGAGCCAGGAGCAACAGGAAAAAAAGCAAGCTGCTTCTTCCTCTTAATGGACCCTTGTTTGGTTTACGTTTCAGCTCCATTTTTCTTATTTGATGTGCAGCCTTCCACTGTTGCTGTGAAAAAGTATTTTTAGGCCTCGATGTTAAAGCTGGCAGACAGAGCTGTAAGGCTTTTAAGCAGGTGTAAATCAGGTCTGTGTAATGTTTAACGCCCAGCAGGCTGTAATCATCACAGCTCCAGCTGACTGTGGATAAGAGCCTAATGAGTAGTTGCAGAATCTTGTTTAAAACATTTCAAATCAAATTAAGTTATTTGTCTGAGCTACAAGTGCACAACTCGTTATCGTTTTCAGTTGCAAGGGTTCATTCTTAATAAAAGAGGCTGATACATCATCAGACTATAAATCTCCAAAAATTAAAATGTTTGGCTTTGATTTACCATAAATATCCTTATACCTCTTGTAGTTTTACAAGTACTCATTTAACCTAAACTCTGGGTATAACTATAGTGGAACCAAATCTTATTTAGCAAAAAGTCATATATTTTTAGCTTCAAAAATTAATCTGCAACTGCCAGCATCATGACAAATGCAACCCTAAACATTTGATGAAATCTCCTAAAAAAGTCAATTTTAAATCTTTGAGACTTCATGGCAAATCAGAGCAGAGATTTGTGTAGATCCTGACTTTTCTTAGTCTTTTTTGCAAGACTTTTTATTCACCTTGTGGCTGCAGATTGTTTTACATCATCAATCTTTTATATCGGCTACTTTGCAATTCTTTTGGAGCTTGGCAGAGCAACAGAAACATTGTCTTCCTGTCTGAATTTTAGTTTTGTATTTCCTAAGTAATTTTTTAACTTTTGCCTTTAAGTTTACATCCAGTACAGTCTAAGTTTGCATTGGTTTCCAGAGTGAATTCAGAAATTTCAGTTGTTAGTTAAAAATATTGATAGTCTCAGCTGAACTATAGTGTTTTAAATGAACTGAACTAGTTATTTTTTGGTGGAAATGTTGAACAGAACCTCAGAAAAAATTACCAAATAACCACAATATCTTGTAACGGTACAACACTCAGTCAATATAAACATCCCAAATTCACTGCTGTATTGTCTGTTGACTAAAACTATAACTAATATAATTTATTATATTTTTCTTTTGATTTTAGTTTTGCTACTACACCATAGTAAAACTCAAATAGATACAAATAGATTGTAATGGTAAAGATACAGATACGGACCACTGAGCTATGACATTATAATATGTTACAAACATTGTATTTCTTTGCCTTTTTCCTGCCATTCTTAAGTGAGGTTTGTTTCATTGTCAGTTTAGAAAATGAGCAAATATCTTTGACTTGTTAGTCGCTCAAAGTAAAATAATTCAATAGATATCTAAATCTGAAGGTTGCCTTTTTCAGCTATATCAATACTATCCTGAATTAATCACAACAAGCCCTCTGTTTTCAACTCTGATCATTTGTGTTTTCCAGATCTACGATGCAGAGGGAACGTTACAGCACTTTATTGATGGTAATGATCCCAGTAAATCCAGCTGGATGAGGTATATTCGCTGTGCGAGACACTGTGGGGAGCAGAACATGATGGTTGTACAGTACAGGTAGGAGAAGGTCTTCTTTTCTCACATTTTATGTGTTTATTATCCTGTATACTTGCACACAAACAATTCACAATGTTACTTCTACAGTGGTTTGTTTACATTGGGTCACTTAAAACAAAGGCAAGTTGTTCTGACTGGTTCCATGTAAAATTTGATTTGGCTATGAACACGCCTGATTGTTTAATTGCCTGGCAGTGGGCTCTAGCAGTGTGTGCAAACTAAACATGTAAGAAGTAGCATTAACAATGCATAAAGTAAATTACACTCCAATTTATCATCTCATAAGGTAAGTAATGTCTTGGAAACAGTTTGTGCAACGCTTTCACATGTGCAGTGGAGTAATGTGAAATAGCAACTTCTTTAGCATGCTAGCAAGGAAATGTTCACATATGGTGAAGGAACAATAAGCTAATTTCATGCTAGGTTTGATAAAACAAGCAAGTTCAACATATGCAGCCTCCACCAACCTTTTTTTAAAAAAAAATTAACACTTCAAGAAACACTTTGTTGACCTTATTTGTTGAAGTAAACAAGCTTTGCTAAACACACCACTTTGAGTTTTCCTTTCCTTTTTTAAAACAGATTTCTTACTTATGTTGGAGGGGTAGTTTTTTAGCTCGTGAAATGCTATAGCCTCACAGGAAAGGCACGTTATAATTTTTATAGAGCATACTCATTGCCTTATATGCAACTACCTCGACAATGATAGATAGAGGTTTTCTTGTACAATAAGTAGTTGTATTTTTCATATATTCTGTAAAATATGCTGTTAATGTTCACACAGTTGTCAAGTTTTAAAAACAGGAATTATAATAATCTATAATGGAGTCTTTTCAGATTGAGATATCAGTACTTTTACTAAAGGAAGAGATAAAAATATCTTCTCAACCACCAGTCGCTGTTAGCTAGAAAAATCACACAGATAACTAGAGCATTAATTCTTTTTTCTTTAGTTACAAAAAACAAAAAATAATGATAACATTTCTTCAACTAGGCCAAGAGTAGCATTATACCGGAGAGAAACTTGAAATAATGGCACTACAAATGGCATGTTTTAGACTCATTTATTTGTGATGTGGTTTGAGTGATTGAGTTAGTTTGTTTGGTCTTTGACTTTGCCAGCTTTTCTGAAAGTAAGTGTATGCCACTGCAATACAGTTTTTAAAAGTATCTTAATAAGAATGAAGACTAGTTTATTCATCTGAAATCAGAAGGGTTTGCAGTGCAGTTGCAGTGGCATAAAATTGTACCCAGGTAAGGCAGTAAGCCACATACTACTTCATGTGCCATTTTTTTTACAGTTATAAAATGTGCTGTCATGATATGGCAATCGTGTTAGTGTGCACATTGTACCTTGGGGGTTTGTAGAGGAAGAGTTATGCACATTTTGTCCTTTAAACAAAATGTTTGCATTATTTCATGATGCAAATAATTAGATTTCTGATGGATGGGTGTGTGGTGTGGTATAGTATGGTAAATGGATAAATCTCTGCATTTCTATTAAGCTTGTGTGATGATGGTGCATTAAGGACAGGATAAACAAATTTAAATAATTTGGAGGGAGATTCCCTCTGTCCCAAATCTTATAAAGTCTTCACCAATTTGATGAGGGTCCATTACTTCTTATCAGAAAGTTGAATCTGTTCATCTGGACATAGTGTTTTCAGTGGGAGAAAACTGTCACTCTTCCAAGTGGCAGTCCAAGAGACCTATTACGTAAAATTTTGTAGTGATAACAGTAAGAGGGTCCTACTGTAGTCAAGTCTTATCACTTGGTAGTCTGTCGGTAATGGCATCAGGCATTTATTTTGGACAGTCATTTTAAAACCCCATGACCAAGTGAACGAGGAACAAACTAGAACGTCAGTGGTTGAACATAAAAACGACATGTAAAGGATAAATGGTTTTAATCTCACAAAAACAGCTCCCAATGTTTGGTATCTTAATTGGCAAAAATATTGGTATTACATTGATGAGTCATGGGGCAACACCAAAGTAAATATATAAAAAAAAATTTCATAAAATACTACAACTTTCTTCTTCTTTGGATTTACGCACATGTTCCCGGATCCACTTGTTTCTTTCTTCCTCGTGTGTTTTCTGTAGCTCGTACATTTGTCTTTGGTCTTGAATAAATGGCTTGAGCTCATTCATTTCTTTTTCTTGTCTCTTCTTTAGTTGGTCAAAGTCATTCTGATATGCCTTGTTCTGGCACAGTTGTTGAATCATGTAGCTACTGTATTCCTGTTGGTTTAGCTTCATATTCTCAATTTCCCTTTCACACTCTGCTACTGCAGCTTTTAAGTCAGTGGCGTATCTCTGTCTAAATTCATTGAACTCCTCTGCTTGCTTTCTGGCTTCCTCTTGATTTTTTCCCCTCATTTCCTCGACTTGCTTTTGTAGGTTTTGTTGCAGTTCTCTCCATTCTTTTTTCTCTTGTTCTTCTCGAAGTTGATCTTGTTCTTTTTTTTGGAGGTCATGTTCTGTTTTTTCCTGCTCATATTCTTCACAGAGTTTTTTAGATTGTGTTTGCTCCTCCGATCTCTGTTGGCATCCTCTAAAGTGTGTTTCCTGCCACTGTTGTTGTACTTTCCTCCAAGCCTCTCTTGCTTTTTCATTTTCTTTTGAACTCTGTACCCATATTTGACCCTTAATTGTCTTTTTTAATGATCCAGACTTAATTTCCTTCTCTTTTTCTTTCCATTGCTTTTGCTGAATTTCATACCTCTGTTTCCTTTCCCTTTCCTTTTGGGCCCTTTCCTCATCCACCCTTTTTTTCTCCTCCTCTCTCTTAATGAATTCCTTTTTTTCTTCTAATGCTTTTTCTGTTAAAGCTCTTACCTGTTCAGTTTTTTGCCTCATCTCTTTGATTTCCTCTTCATGTTGTCTTTGAAGGTCTCTCTTATATCTCTGCATTTCTTCTTCCTTCTTCATAATCTTATCCATTTCCTTCTGAATTGTTGCCTCTGCCTCTTTGAACATCTCTGAGGTGTAATAGCCACCGCCATTTTTCCTTACTCTTGACTCGATCTTGGTCAGCAGCTCACTTACTTGAAAACGGCTCTGATCATTGTTATTTAAGACATGGTATTGTCCTCCACAATCAGTTAACAGTTTTTTGACAAAGTCTTCACTGTTTTCGTTGAGGTAACTTTCAATTGTTTGGTTTTTAAGATCATCTCCTCTGGTAAATATGACAATGATGAAGTCATTGCAATTCTTGCCAAAAATGTTTTTAATGAGCTCCACAGTTTGTTTTTCTTCCTCTGTAAAGTGACCGATCGGCAGGACGAGTAAGAACACATGAGGTCCAGGAGCCACCATTGTGATGCATTTGACAAGTTCCTGTTTAACTTCATCACTGGATAGAGCTGTGTCAAATAAACCAGGCGTGTCAACCACGATGACAGGATGCCCTTCAATTTCCGCTGTTTGTTTTTGGCAGAGCCTGGTCACTGATTTCATACTGGCCTTCGAATGAAAGCACTTTTTGCCCAAAATAGTGTTTGCAGTGGCACTCTTTCCACTTCCAGTTTTCCCAATCATCACAATCCTGAGTTGATCCAGGCTCTGTGATGTGTGAGGAGCCTCTTCCAGTTGTGATGTACATTCTGCACTGTTGTGCATACAAGGTTTTGCAATGGTTTCCTTTTTGAAACTTTTGGAAACCATTTTTATCTCTTCCACAGCATCCAGTAGCTGGGGAATCTGCTGTCTGTTGTTGACATTGAGGACAAGATATCGGACACTAAAACTCCGACAGAGCTCTTCGATCTCTTTGTTTCTTTTTAAAAAGTTAACAACATCTGGGTGTGTAGGATTGGTCTCCACAGTAAAAAGAATTATTGTAAAGTCTTTGACTTGAGAGCTTAGTATATTTTTGATGGTCTCCAACTCACCCTTGTCTTCATCTGTAAGGGGATCCAAAGGTAGCACCAGGATAAAAGCATGGACACCCTCAGGATCACAGAGAGAAATGCTCTTGAAGGCTTCCCTCATCGCTTCTTCCTGAGATTTTCCAAATAGAACCGGTAGCTCCACCATTGAAATCAGTCGACCATAAACTTCTGCCTGATGTTTAACATACTCTAATGAATTCAACTTTCTTTCTCCCAGGATGGCATTAGCAGTTGAAGTTTTTCCAACTCCAAATCTCCCACACAGTACCAAGTTTAAAGAAGGTTTTACATTTAAACTTTGAGGCTCTTTCACACCAACTTGAGGTCTTTCACACAGTTTCAAATTTGAAAGAGGTTTTGTATTTGAAGACTCTGGTTCTTCTATATCAACTTGAGATTTCTCACACAGTTTCAAATTCAAAAGAGGTTTCATATTTGGAGATTCTGGTTCTTCCATACCAGCTCGAGGTCTCTCACTCATTCCTAAATTCAAAGGAAGTTTTGGTTTTGGATGCTCAGGTTCTTCAACAACAAAGCTCCCACATAGTACTGAGTTTAAAGGAGGTTTTAGATGTGGCCATTGAGGTTGTTCAACACCAACTTGAGGTCTCTTACTTAGTCCTAAATTCACAAGAGATTTTGGTTTTGGATGCTCAGGTTCCATCCCAACAACAGATCTCTCACACAGTGCCGAATTAAGTGGAAGCCTTGATTTTGGACTTTCAAGTGCTTCAGTTGGATCAGGGTTTTCAGAAAAATTTAGATGTCCGCCCCTGTTTTCAGTCACAATTTGATTCATCATTTCCATCATGGTTTCCTGATCAAAGTCAAGACACTCTTTTTTGTCAGAGTTTAACTTATGCAGTCTTTGTCCGCACTCTTGAATAATTTGTTCTACTGCAGTATTCTTTTCTTCATCCTTTTGTGTTATGATGACCATTGAGTATTTAAGCGCATGTGGACCAAACAAACTCAAGATGAACTTCAGCCTTTGTCTGTTTTCCTCTGTGAAATCTGAAGGCTTCACTAACAGGAGGAAAACATTTGGCCCAGGGGGGACACGGGCCACACACATCTTCATCTCGTGTCTGACTTTTTCCACAGGAACACTGAAGATGTCGGAGGTTTTCACTACGGTTATGGGTATTTTCCTCCACTGTCCTTGGGCAATAGATTTCTTGGATATTGTTATATCACGAGAATCCTTTTTCCCTGTGATCAAGTTGCTTAAAGTTATCTTTTCAAATTGACTTTTTCCAAATATCACAATCCTGAGTTCAGATGCTGTTGAAGACACAAGAGACATTAAATAATTAAATATTGCATTGATTCAGTTTTCTTTTCTTTTATATTTTTTATGTCTTTGAGTTATTGCAAATTTTAACAGTTTTTCACTGAATTACACTTTTCATATTCCCAGTACATCACTATCTGACAAATATTCAAAATTGTATGCGTTACTAAAATTCTTAGATGCCAAACTCGAGTATCATAAATTTCTACATTTACTTAAAGCATATTGCCATATGCATTTATTTAATAAAGCGAAGTTTGTACATTTTTTTGCACACTTACCAGTTCCATATGCTGATGCTGCCATAATCTTACTTTGTTTCAGCAGCAGAATATGTAGTTACCTAAAAACAAATGTGTAGAGTAAATTATGATGTGTAAATGAAGATTTTAGGTTTAATTCTAAAACCCAAAAAACTAATATTTCATTTCTATGTTAATGTTTTTCTTTTTGATGTACCTTTTTGGCTTATAGATTAGAAAAAAGTCTCAATGTGTTAGAAAAATTGAGTAAATTACAGTATCCAGGCATATTATTGTAAAGTTGACTGACAGAAAGGGTGTGGTAGGAAAAGGTGCACGCGCAACAGGGATGACTGACCTTTGGTGGCTTTCTGGCTAGCTGAATGTCTGTGACATTCAGTAGCACCTTATTGTTTTAATATAAGGGCGACCGTGGCTCAGGGGGTTGGGAAGCACATCCGTAACCGGAAGGTTGCCGATCCCCGGCCTCTCTGTCCTGGTCGTTGTGTCCTTGGGCAAGACACTTCACCTACCGCTTACTGGTGTTGGCCAGAGGGGCCGATGGCGCGATATGGCAGCCTCGCTTCTGTCAGTCTGCCCCAGGGCAGCTGTGGCTACAACCGTAGCTTGCCTCCACCAGTGTGTGAATGTGAGAGTGAATGAATAGTGGCATTGTAAAGCGCTTTGGATGCCTTGAAAAGCGCTATATAAATCCAATCTATTATTATTATTATTATTATTATTAATAATAATAATAATACAAAATTGGGGGGGGGGGGAGACTGGACTGCACCTATACTACATTTGAAGTCTGCACCTTTGATACAAGTTGAATGGAGACTCTGTGAGGACTCATCTTGCTGCTATGTCATCTTAAATTCATCAACTCTAAAGGTGAAGGTGATCAAATCACACAAAATTTACAATTTTCTCACTATGTAATCTATTTTGATGCTAAATGTCTAATACCAATCTTTGAGATGATTTGAGCGAGTACACCCAGCTTGTGGTTTTCTCCTGGCCATGCCCAATGAAGTCCAACTGTGGAAGCAGTGACTCAGTACAACACCCCCCAAATGCCTCATTGCTTCAAGCCAACATGGCAAGATGAGCAGAGAAAAGACAGAAATGTAAATCCCATTCTCTAGCTGAGACCACATCTTCTTTTAGGTTTGATGCCATTTCTAGTAGATAATGCTAGGTAGCGTGAGTGCGAATTGAGGATGTGGTTTGGGGTAAGTCTCAGAGTAGATTGAGGAGGGAAAGAACACACCCACCAACCCACCCACACACAGACACACGCATCCCTGTTGAAATCACCCTCGACGCATATGACTGCAGTTGCTGCTTCCTATTTTCTATTGTTTTACTGTACATCGTGACCTTTGTAAAAAAGACTCCAGCTTGTGATACTATTGGACTTTTCTTATTCAGACTCATTACAGAATGATTATTTTCTCTTATTTTGTTACATTTATAATACTGCATTTAAGTAAAATTGAGTGGATGAGACATTGGAGATCTCAGCCTCTTTGACACAGGCCACTCTTGAATTTAAGGTCTTAGAATTTGTAAGAAGATGGAATTATAGCCATTTTCATACATAGTCCCCCATTTCCAGAGGCTCAAACAGTTTCCTGGTCAGATGAGACTTGTTCTCTCATTATTTTGTAACAAATGATGCAAATAAAACCCTCTATATGATTAGGTTGAAAAGCAAAAATAATCCCTTTAGAAAGCTAGCAAAAATGTAAAGAATGACCAAATTGATTGCCGGGGAGAAGGCCGCTCAATCAAACTGGCCCCTCCACTGTATCAAAGTATAAGAAAAAATCCTGATATTTAAAATTATGTCAGTTTGTCCATTTAATTTTGAGCCTCTGAAAATGGGGGACTATATTTAAAAACAACAACAACAAAACCCTGCTGTAATTTACAAGCTGCAGATGCAATACTTTTAGTTAAACTCCTCAAATTAAAGCTGAAAGTCTGCATTTCAATCACATTTTCAGAATCATCAGAATCCTTTATTAATCCCTAAGGAAATGATGTGGGTTACAGTTGCTCCAAGACAGTAACAGTATCAGACTAAACTAATTAAATAATACAATATGTTAATAGTTTACAAATTTAAGAAATTGCACTAATATATACAAATTGCTCAATTATAAATATCAAGAATATTGACAAAGAATTTTACAGACGAGAGACTATTACAGTGGTGAATATATATGGTTGACATTTGACTCTAACCTGTGAACTTTGTCATTTGCTATTTTACTCTAGAGTGTGTACAAAAAGGGTGCAAATATTACAGTATTTACAGTGCATTAGATGGAGGAGTTGTACAGGGAGATGTCCATGGACAGGATTTCCTGTGTCGTTCAGTGGTGCTTTTTGGTAATCTCATTTTGAATGTTTAACTTAAAATGAACTGTGGTGGTGTATAGAGGCAAAAATACAAGAAAGTCTAAATGTCACTGTAGTTGTAGAATTTTGAAACCCAGAAACGTCTTGGGATTTATACATAAAAATAGAAATGTTAGACCTTATTCATCTGTTATGCCTGCTTTTTGATCATAAAATCCCCAAACTCAAAATGTTTTTGCTAAATAAGTCTCCAATATTTGATAGATGATTCAAAATAAACGTTCCCTTTCGCTTCTTCTCAGTCAGGCACACTTAAATAGGAGGATTGGTTTTGGAGGATTATTTTTTATTCTTTGTATTTATTGTTTTCTGGTTGATTGTCTATTTGGTATATGTTTTAAAAATACTGAATTGAAAGTTTTAATATCCAGAATAAAAATAATATTACCTTTAGCCTACTTATTATACTTTCTTCTCATACATGTTTGTTAATGAAAATATACAGCACTTCAGTATTTCTTAGCCTAACGTTCTGCAATGTCTTGTGCACTGAATCCCTTAATATCCTTGATAAGTTTAGTCATATTGTACAAACACTGAATTTGCTTACTATATTGTTAAATTTTCTTTCTTTTTTCTTTGTTTGTTTACTCACCAGATGTATGTGTCAGTCTTCCTCAGAGTTCTTAAATGTTAAAAACAAGCCACGCAAAAAACGAATCACTTTTTTCAGAATCAAAAGGTAGAACTTTGTTAAGGCAGGAATTTCCAAACTAAAAGAAAAAACCTCAGTCCCGACTGCTGTTACCGGTCCCTTATTCCTGTGCTGTCAACTAGTTTTGGTTGAAGTGGAAATGAAACCCTGTCTGTGCAAAACCCTGCCCTTTAGATATTCCAAGAAGGTTGTCTAAGGTCAACTAATTTAAGTGTGGGTCTGTTACACCCCGGCCTAGGCAACCGGCGTGCAACATATTTTTTTGTCGTTTTGATGATCACTGTAATGGCTATATTAATTTCTTAAAGTTCTCTCTTCCTCCTAGATTTAAAATAACCACACTACAGACAGACAAACGACTGTTTTCACGCTTTGGTTCGTTAGCAACAAAGACAGTAACCCCATCGTGTGCCTCCGCCAATTGTTTATTTTCCACATAAACCTTTCACAATAAAGCTCAAGATTCTTTTGAGACTTTTCAAAATAAACTGAAATGATGACAATATACATTATTCTCAAACATCAAATTTCAGAATATGCATCAAACAAATGACCTCAAATAAAAACATGAATTTACTATAAATGGCAATTGCAGTCACCACATGGATGCAGGAACAGAGAATACCAGCATGGCCAGTGAAGATGAGGCATAACCAGGTAGCTCCAAACAGAAGCACCAGTCAAAACAAATCAAGGACCTTATTTCTAAACGAGGGGCTACCTCTGTAGCATGGACATGGTTTGGTTATGAAAAGTCTGACACGGACCAGAAAACTGTACTATGCAAATTATGCCACGACAACCCTCTTCTATCACCTACACAAGAATCACGTGAAAGAATATGGAGAGAGTTTGTGGATGACAAGCAAAAAAGAGCCATCAGGTGCTCAAAATAAACCTTAGACTCAAACATTAGAGTAGGCTTGTCCCCAGAGCACGCTGTGTAATAAACACTCACAAAGAAAACGTCAGCGTTACAACTTATGTCTAAAAATGTATAGCTTCATGCATCGGTTAAAACACTCGACTCCAGGTACACGACACCCAGCCAGGGATAATATTTATATGGGGATATAAGATTCTGGTCATATTGGACAGCCCTAATATAGGTGGTTCATATCCAGCAGTTAAGCCTTTCAGGCTCAAATTAAGTTTTTGTTGCTAATGCACAACCAAGTCCTGCAGTGGCAGTGGTACTTCTGAGTAAAAAAACCTCATAAAATATATATGTGGGGTAATCAGGTTGTTAGTTTTTAACTGCTGCAAATTGGCAACGCCTGCCTCGAGAGGGTTAAGTAATCTCTTGATAATAACACTTGTTATTGAAATAATTACTAACAATCCGCTTACAATTACAGCAATATATACAAAAACCCTTTGGTTCTCTGAGATTTCTGAACAGCTTGTGTTTCTAAGATTTATATTAAATGAAAATAGGTCTACTGACCTTTTCTTTTATAAAATAAGTTTTTCTGTGGCTAGTTTCAGTTCTGAAATTTGCCAGATTTGCAGAACTGAAAACTCAGTTTCAGTTTAGTTTCAGTTCTCAGCTTTCCTTTAATTCTTTGTTGAAAGTTGTGCAGTTGTAACACTTAATGATGAAACACTGAAATGGCCTGAGATGTTATTAACTAGTTTTTCATCTATTTGTGGGTACTGATTTACCTAAAGTTTCATTCAAAAGCTTAACTATGCTTATTAATGTTTTGGGGCATATTAAGTTAGAATTATTGTTCCATGATAAAGCAGTCATCAATGAATGGTGAGCATTCATTCATATCAATGACTGATGAATGATTTACTCAGTCTGTAAAGAGATAGTAGTATAACCTCATATATGCAACATGTTTTAATGCCTTTTACAATCCCACGGGCAGCAAAAAAAAGCTTTGCAGTATAATACAATATAGTATCTTGAATGAGTATATTGTACCAAAACAATGAAGTCTTACTGTATTTGTTATTTGAATGCTTTAAAACCAAAAGCTATCAAAGTTAACTCAAACTATGCTGCTGTTGTGACATTCAGGTAAAAGAGCCCGTTTCATAAAATGGTGCGAGCCTTAGCTTCTTCAGCTTTCTGTGCATGTTCTTTTATCCAGTCTAGAGCTGGGCGATAGAACGATAACGATATGTATCGCGATATAACTTTTTCTCGATAGAAAAATTAAACTATCGCGATAGACCTCGCCGCTCTTGTCCTCTTAAAAAAAACAAAAACAAAAAAAAAAACCAGCCAATCCAAATTAAGTAGCGCAGAGCCGAACCAATCACAGCCGCAGCGTCACGTCACGTGACTTGTTACGTACAGCACAAGTGCCAAGCCGCACATGTGTATTTGTTTGGGAAGCAGCCAGCCACCGTACCGCCCGGGTAATGGAGGAAATGAGTGTGCCGATTAGAAAAATCAACCGAGCGTGACCGAAGGGAAAACAGATGATGGTTCCAATGCCGGAGAGATTGTCTAACGGAAGAGCCACAGAAGTTCCGTAGTGTGAAGGTATTTCGGCTATTTCAAGTCTGACAAAAAACAGAGTAGCGTTCACTGTAAATTGTGCCGGAAGCAAGTCTGGAAATACAATAAACTGGTGCATGCGCTACGTCCACACGTACCCGGGTATTTTTGAAAACGCAGATTTTTCTATGCGTTTGCACCTTTCGTCCACACGTAAACGGCGTTTTTGGTCACTGAAAACGAAGATTTTTGAAAACTCCGTTTTTGCATTTACGTGTGGACTAGAAAAACGGAGGAAACGCAGCGTCAAAGGTGTGCACATTTTTTGACGTCACACTGTGCGCCACGTTATTGTTTCGGTGAAATGAATTTCTACAATACTGTTACTGTTAATTCTACTCTCTGCAGTGTTTAAATGCTTACATATACACACAGTTACTGTCCCTCCACACATACGACTCGGTTCTGCTTCTATGCCCCAGCTTTGTTTACTTTTTCCCACCGAGGCTTCTAGACTTCTGATTGGCCAACATTTCTGCACGGTTAGGAATCTAGCTCCACCTGCTGCTTTGGCATGTTCATAGCAGCGTTTTCCTTCATTCCTGCCTTTATGTGTGGACGGGATTATTTTTTAAAACGAAAACGGAAAATCTCTGAAATGAAAAAAACATATCGTGATATGAAAAAATCTCATATCGCCCAGCTCTAATCCAGTCATTGATTTGTTTATCATGTTCAAGCTGTAGTTGGTTGATATCTTCTTCATTTGGCTCGCCCTCATTTTCTATAGAAAGATTGTAATTAAGCTCACCCATTTCTTGTTCTTGTTTTTCCTTCAGTCTCTCAAAGTCTCTCTTGTATTCTTTCTTCATGAGCAGATGTTTAAGTATGATGGCATTGCTTTATTGTTGTTTTTGCTTCATGTCTTCCATTTCACTGTCATGCTTGATTTTCTGTCACCTACATTGTAGAGGGTGATTTTGCCTCTAAACAGAAAGTTAAAGTGGATTCAGCAGGTGGCGGAACCTTAAATTGGTTGTAATGGCTCAGTGTGGGGAAAAGAATCACAACTCACAATAATTTCTATTGAGTAATCCATTAGATTTTCTTTGTGTACAGGCTGTGATTAGCTGATTACTCTGGCTGTGAGTACCACATGGTCAGAGTTAGGTTACATCAAGTGTAGTAGAGATTAACACAAATTTCAGCTGATGATGCTGAAATCATCATTCATGGACAGAATTCCACCTTCATCCCAACTTTATACCATAATAATAACGGTCTTTACTTTGAATCCACAACAAACTACAAAATATTAAGCAGTTTATCTTTCACTAACCTGCAGAGTATTTTCATGCAACCTTAGTCCATCTCAGTTTGATTTGAAGCATGTTTCCTAATGTAAAAAAACATAATGTCGCATGTATCTATACCCAATATCTGATTTAAAAATTGAGGATGTGCATGTAAGCTTTACATTTCCAGTTTATAGAATACAACTGAGCGATCCTTAGCTTTAAATAAAACCTCTCTTTTTTCCTCTCCTCTCCTGTCTTTATCTTTCTCCATCTCTGAGTAAAGTTAGCTCTTTCTTTTCTCTCCCTGTGAAATACAGCTACATACAGTGCGACAAACTGCACGCAAACAGTTTGGGTGTTTGCTCATGGTTGTTGAGCTGATAGAAACATTGCATTTGAAATTACCTGCCACTTAAAAAGTATTACTCCCTTTATGCTTGCTTGTGTAATCGTCAAACAGCAGACCGGTCCACATTTCAATGGAGGTGTCCATTCAGGCAGCCACCGGCACAAGGTGGGTCCGGGGGCCCCCCACATGTCCAGTGGCGGCCCCAGAGGTGATCCGGGGGCCAGCCTTGTGGCCAGCAGCAGCGGGCGCACCACAGCCAAGGCTCACAGGCAGCTCAACAGCAGGACCCTCATGCGCCTTGACTTCCACCTCGCGTTCCCCCCCGCGCCTCGTCCTCAACCCCCGGCTATCGAGGTGCGACACACGCCTTGACCTCCAGTGACGGCATGGCAGGTTCCTCCTGTGCACTCTGCGCGTTGACCTGAGCAGGTGAGTGAGCTGGAGGTGGGACAGTTGCTCTGCGGCCCTCCTCTTGGGAGCAGGAATGGGTGCAGGCCCCTGCCGGGCACCAGCTGCTCCCACCCGAAGAGTGGGTATGGCCGTGGTGGCAGGCTGCACCCTGGGCGTTGGCACGGGCGCACAGGTGCCGGGCCCCAGAAAAGGCTGGACCTCCCCCACGCCAGTGGGGGTGTTGGCGGTGTTGGCCAGGACCAGATCAGAGCAGCCAGATTCTCAATCCTCTGCACCCCACGTTCAATCCAGTCCTGGAGTTCTTCCCACTAGCTGCAAGACACCACCGCTTACTCACGCTGCGTGGCCGCCAGCTCGGCCACCATCTGGGCCAGCTCTTTCCCTGGCTGGCCCGGTTCTTGGTCTGCTGTGCCCCCCCTCCTGGGTTTTGGCACCACTGCAGTAATCACACGGCAGACCAATCCACAATTCAATGCTTTTCAGCATTCTTTATTACTACACACGGTTGCTGTTCACAAACACACATTGCTGTAGCTTTTCAGCCAAACACATACCAACAACAACAACAACGACAGTCAGGAAGAGCTTTTTATGCCGGCAAGGCATGATTGCCAATGCTGTCATGTGTGTCCATCTCCACTGGAACGGCACCACAGACCACGCCCTGACACAGCTTGTGTTCTGTATGTTTGTCTTAGCTAGTCTTAGCTGATGTACTGCAACTGCAACTTACGGACAGCTGCAGTCGTTCCGATGCCGTGGCAAAAAACAAACAAACAAAAAATAATAATTCTGGCCCACTTTAACCCCTGACTTTGGCACATGTCATCTCTTTTTATGCAACATCCCCTGGTGATTGATACGCAAATAGGATTTTCTTTCCTGTATTACTGTTTAGGCTCAAATCGGTTTCATGTTTGAAGGCTCACAGTGGCATTAAATAAAAACTCACCTCAAATGCGTTGAAGAACTGGTGTGCTATATTTCATTTCATACAGTTTTTCCAACTTCTTATAAGTGAAATAGAAATGAAAGTTTGGGATTTTTTTTTTTATTATTAATTCATTAAGGAAGCTTAAAAGTTATTTCAAATGTTGTTCTGTCTGCTAATCAGCTTTTGGTTTTAGTAGGGGTGTATACATATATCAGCACATCTCTTTTTGTTGTAATGTGTAAATCAGTCATTCCATGTCAATTCATCAAATGTCAACCTGAAAAAATTTGAGAGTAAACATGGTCTGAGGGACCAGACAAAGAGCGATTCAGAAGACCCCTATGAGCAGAACACCAAGGGAACAGTTCACCCTGATAGGGTTACCGGGGCCCCGCCCTGGAGCCAGGCCTTGGGAGGCTGCGCGAGGGCGAGCGTCTGGTGGCCAGGCCTTAGTCCATGGGGCCTGGCTGGGCACAGCCCGAAAAAGGGACATGGGCCCATCCACCTGCAGGCCCACCACCCACAGGAGGCACCGTAGGGGTCGGGTGCATTGTGTGCTGGGCGGCATCCAGGAGCGGAGACCCTGGCGGACTGATCCACGGCTACCAAGGCTGGCAATTTGGACTTCCTAATATGCAATTATGCAAAATCTCTTTTTAAAAAGAGTAAAAAAAAGTATTTAATGGGATAAAGGTAGCTTTATTGTTAGATTTTGTTTAAAGTTGTTTTATTTAGGACCCCTGGGGTTAAAATCGCATTTGTTCAATATACGAGAACGATTATGAGGCTTACACTAAAAGTATGCTTTAATAATATCAAATCATTTTACAGTCTTTTATTTGCAAATTGATTAATGGCACATTTTAATCAACTGTCAAAGAGAAAAAAGAGAAATACAACTTTGCAGTCTTTGCAATGTTGGCAAACCAACTCTTAAAAACTCCATGCACAAATGCTTCTGTGTTCACAACACAACAATATTTTCATCATATTCAGTATATTATATTATTTAATCATTATGTAAAAGTCTTCACTTGTAAGGAAAGACAAACTCAAATCTCAATCCTAAACATTTGAGTGTTAATAACATCAAGAAAAGTGTAAAACACTAAACAAATTGCAGATCTTTTAACTAATGTAAACGCTTACTGTAAGAGAAGGGTACAAAAAAACATGTAAGTACTTGTACATACAAACTGTTTCTCACACACTGTGTACTGTTGGAATCATTTATAGCTTCCTTTCAAGCTGCATGATTTCTGAAAAGCTAATGTTAAACATTGAAGTAAAAATAATAAGAAACTTATAAATGCTATACCCCCTTGCAATACATTGTTTTGTCAGAGCTTTGATTTCCTCATTGTGTATTTGCCTGATATCCTTTAGTCTGTCATTATGCTCTTGACACAGGCTTTTCATTTTCACATCATACTCTTCTTTCACATCCTGTAGTTTTGAGGGTTTTTTTTTTTTTTTGAGTATTCAGTTTGTCTTGGGGCTCTTGATTCAGAGTTCAAAGCCTGTCTTTATGCTCTTGTTGTTGAGCACTTAGTTTGTGATCATATTCTTGTTTTTGAGTATTCAGTTTGTCTTCATGCTCTTGTTTTTGAGTATTCAGTTTGTCTTCATGCTCTTGTTTTTGAGTATTCAGTTTGTCTTCATGCTCTTGTTGTTGAGTATTTCGTTTCTGTTCATACTCTTGTTGTTGAGTATTCAGTTTGTCTTCATGCTCCTGTTGTTGAGCACTTAGTTTGTGATCATATTCTTGTTTTTGAGTATTCAGTTTGTCTTCATGCTCTTGTTTTTGAGTATTCAGTTTGTCTTCATGCTCTTGTTGTTGAGTATTTAGTTTCTGTTCATACTCTTGTTTTTGAGTATTCAGTTTGTCTTCATGCTCCTGTTGTTGAGCACTTAGTTTCTGTTCATACTCTTGTTTTTGAGTATTTAGTTTGTCTTCATGATCCCTTTGTTGAGCATTTAGTTTGTCTTCATGCTCCTGTTGTTGAGAACTTAGTTTGTGATCATATTCTTGTTGTTGAGTATTTAGTTTGTCTTCATGATCCCTTTGTTGAGCACTTAGTTTGTCTTCATGCTCCTGTTGTTGAGAAGTTAGTTTATGATCATATTCTTGTTGTTGAGTATTCAGTTTGTCTTTATGCTCCTGTTGTTGAGTATTCAGTTTGTCTTCATGCTCTTGTTGTTGAGTATTCAGTTGGTCTTCATGCTGCTGTTGTTGAGTATTCAGTTGGTCTTCATGCTCTTGTTGTTGAGAACTTAGTTTGTGATCATATTCTTGTTTTTGAGTATTCAGTTGGTCTTCATGCTCTTGTTGTTGAGTATTTAGTTTCTGATCATATTCTTGTTTTTGAGTATTCAGTTTGTCTTCATGCTCTTGTTGTTGAGTATTTAGTTTCTGATCATATTCTTGTTTTTGAGTATTCAGTTTGTCTTCATGCTCTTGTTTTTGAGTATTCAGTTTGTCTTCATGCTCTTGTTTTTGAGTATTCAGTTTGTCTTCATACTCTTGTTGTTGAGCACTTAGTTTCTGATCATACTCTTGTTTTTGAGTATTTAGTTTGTCTTCATGCTCTTGTTGTTGAGTATTCAGTTGGTCTTCATGCTCTTGTTGTTGAGAACTTAGTTTGTGATCATATTCTTGTTTTTGAGTATTCAGTTGGTCTTCATGCTCTTGTTGTTGAGTATTTAGTTTCTGATCATATTCTTGTTTTTGAGTATTCAGTTTGTCTTCATGCTCTTGTTGTTGAGTATTTAGTTTCTGATCATATTCTTGTTTTTGAGTATTCAGTTTGTCTTCATGCTCTTGTTTTTGAGTATTCAGTTTGTCTTCATGCTCTTGTTTTTGAGTATTCAGTTTGTCTTCATACTCTTGTTGTTGAGCACTTAGTTTCTGATCATACTCTTGTTTTTGAGTATTTAGTTTGTCTTCATGCTCTTGTTGTTGAGTATTCAGTTGGTCTTCATGCTCTTGTTGTTGAGAACTTAGTTTGTGATCATATTCTTGTTTTTGAGTATTCAGTTTGTCTTCATGCTCCTGTTGTTGAGAACTTAGTTTGTGATCATATTCTTGTTTTTGAGTATTCAGTTTGTCTTCATGCTCTTGTTTTTGAGTATTCAGTTTGTCTTCATGCTCTTGTTGTTGAGCACTTAGTTTCTGTTCATACTCTTGTTTTTGAGTATTTAGTTTGTCTTCATGATCCCTTTGTTGAGCACTTAGTTTGTCTTCATGCTCCTGTTGTTGAGAACTTAGTTTGTGATCATATTCTTGTTTTTGAGTATTCAGTTTGTCTTCATGCTCTTGTTGTTGAGTATTTAGTTTCTGTTCATGCTCTTGTTGTCGAGTATTCATTTTTTCTTCATGCTCCTGTTTTTGAGCACTTAGTTTGTGATCATACTCTTGTTGTTGAGTATTCAGTTTGTCTTCATGCTCTTGTTGTTGAGCACTTAGTTTCTGTTCATGCTCTTGTTTTTGAGTATTTAGTTTGTCTTCATGATCCCTTTGTTGAGCATTCAGTTTGTCTTCATGCTCTTGTTGTTGAGTATTTAGTTTCTGTTCATACTCTTGTTGTTGAGTATTCAGTTTGTCTTCATGCTCTTGTTGTTGAGCACTTAGTTTCTGTTCATACTCTTGTTTTTGAGTATTCAGTTTGTCTTCATGCTCCTGTTGTTGAGCACTTAGTTTGTCTTCATGCTCTTGTTTTTGAGTATTCAGTTTGTCTTCATGCTCTTGTTGTTGAGTATTTAGTTTCTGATCATATTCTTGTTTTTGAGTATTCAGTTGGTCTTCATGCTCCTGTTGTTGAGCACTTAGTTTGTGATCATATTCTTGTTTTTGAGTATTCAGTTTGTCTTCATGCTCTTGTTTTTGAGTATTCAGTTTGTCTTCATGCTCTTGTTGTTGAGTATTTAGTTTCTGATCATATTCTTGTTTTTGAGTATTCAGTTGGTCTTCATGCTCTTGTTGTTGAGAACTTAGTTTGTGATCATATTCTTGTTTTTGAGTATTCAGTTGGTCTTCATGCTCTTGTTGTTGAGTATTTAGTTTCTGATCATATTCTTGTTTTTGAGTATTCAGTTGGTCTTCATGCTCCTGTTGTTGAGCACTTAGTTTGTGATCATATTCTTGTTTTTGAGTATTCAGTTTGTCTTCATGCTCTTGTTTTTGAGTATTCAGTTTGTCTTCATGCTCTTGTTGTTGAGTATTTAGTTTCTGATCATATTCTTGTTTTTGAGTATTCAGTTGGTCTTCATGCTCTTGTTGTTGAGAACTTAGTTTGTGATCATATTCTTGTTTTTGAGTATTCAGTTGGTCTTCATGCTCTTGTTGTTGAGTATTTAGTTTCTGATCATATTCTTGTTTTTGAGTATTCAGTTGGTCTTCATGCTCTTGTTGTTGAGCACTTAGTTTGTGATCATATTCTTGTTTTTGAGTATTCAGTTTGTCTTCATGCTCTTGTTGTTGAGTATTTAGTTTCTGATCATATTCTTGTTTTTGAGTATTCAGTTTGTCTTCATGCTCCTGTTGTTGAGTATTTAGTTTCTGATCATATTCTTGTTTTTGAGTATTCAGTTGGTCTTCATGCTCTTGTTGTTGAGTATTTAGTTTGTGATCATATTCTTGTTTTTGAGTATTCAGTTTGTCTTCATGCTCTTGTTTTTGAGTATTCAGTTTGTCTTCATGCTCTTGTTGTTGAGAACTTAGTTTGTGATCATATTCTTGTTTTTGAGTATTCAGTTTGTCTTCATGCTCTTGTTTTTGAGTATTCAGTTTGTCTTCATACTCTTGTTGTTGAGTATTCAGTTTGTCTTCATGCTCTTGTTGTTGAGCACTTAGTTTCTGATCATACTCTTGTTTTTGAGTATTTAGTTTGTCTTCATGATCCCTTTGTTGAGCACTTAGTTTGTCTTCATGCTCCTGTTGTTGAGAACTTAGTTTGTGATCATATTCTTGTTTTTGAGTATTCAGTTTGTCTTCATGCTCTTGTTGTTGAGCACTTAGTTTGTCTTCATGATCCCTTTGTTGAGCATTCAGTTTGTCTTCATGCTCTTGTTGTTGAGCACTTAGTTTGTCTTCATGATCCCTTTGTTGAGCATTCAGTTTGTCTTCATGCTCTTGTTGTTGAGTATTTAGTTTCTGTTCATACTCTTGTTGTTGAGTATTCAGTTTGTCTTCATGCTCTTGTTGTTGAGCACTTAGTTTCTGTTCATACTCTTGTTTTTGAGTATTCAGTTTGTCTTCATGCTCCTGTTGTTGAGCACTTAGTTTGTCTTCATGCTCTTGTTGTTGAGTATTTAGTTTGTCTTCATGCTCTTGTTGTTGAGTATTTAGTTTGTCTTCATGCTCTTGTTGTTGAGTATTCAGTTTGTCTTCATGCTCTTGTTTTTGAGTATTTAGTTTGTCTTCATGCTCTTGTTGTTGAGCACTTAGTTTGTGATCATATTCTTGTTTTTGAGTATTCAATTTGTCTTCATGCTCTTGTTGTTGAGTATTTAGTTTCTGTACATACTCTTGTTGTTGAGTATTCAGTTTGTCTTCATGCTCTTGTTGTTGAGCACTTAGTTTGTGATCATATTCTTGTTGTTGAGTATTTAGTTTGTCTTCATGATCCCTTTGTTGAGCACTTAGTTTGTCTTCTTGCTCCTGTTGTTGAGCACTTAGTTTGTGATCATATTCTTGTTTTTGAGTATTCAATTTGTCTTCATGCGCCTGTTGTTGAGCAGTTAGTTTGTGATCATACTCTTGTTTTTGAGTATTTAGTTTGTCTTCATGCTCCTGTTGTTGAGCACTTAGTTTGTGATCATATTCTTGTTTTTGAGTATTCAATTTGTCTTCATGCTCCTGTTGTTGAGCACTTAGTTTGTCTTCATGCTCCTGTTGTTGAGCAGTTAGTTTGTCTTCATGCTCTTGTTGTTGAGCACTTAGTTTCTGATCATACTCTTGTTGTTGAGCACTTAGTTTGTCTTCATGCTCCTGTTGTTGAGCAGTTAGTTTGTCTTCATGCTCTTGTTGTTGAGCACTTAGTTTGTGATCATATTCTTGTTTTTGAATATTCAGTTTGTCTTCATGCTCTTTTTGTTGAGCACTTAGTTTCTGTTCATACTCTTGTTTTTGAGTATTCAGTTTGTCTTCATGCTGCTGTTGTTGAGCACTTAGTTTGTCTTCATGCTCTTGTTGTTGAGCACTTAGTTTGTGATCATATTCTTGTTTTTGAATATTCAGTTTGTCTTCATGCTCTTTTTGTTGAGCACTTAGTTTCTGTTCATATTCTTGTTTTTGAGTATTCAGTTTGTCTTCATGCTGCTGTTGTTGAGCACTTAGTTTGTCTTCATGCTCTTTTTGTTGAGCACTTAGTTTCTGTTCATACTCTTGTTTTTGAGTATTCAGTTTGTCTTCATGCTGCTGTTGTTGAGCACTTAGTTTCTGTTCATACTCTTGTTTTTGAGTATTGAATTTGTCCTCATGCTCTTGCTGTTGATCTTTTATTTGCTGTACATATTTTTTCTTCTGGTCTTGTATTGTCTCATCATTTTCTTTTTTTAAATGTATTATATTGTTGTCATATTCTTTCCTGAGATCTTGTTTTTGTGAAGCCATTTTGTCTTTCAGATCTCTCATTTCTTTGATATGATCATTTTTCAGATTTGTTAGTTTTTTCTCATACTCCTGTTTTATATCCATCTTTTCTTTTTCAGTGTTTTCTTTCAGTTTCTTTATTTTGGCTTCATTTTCCATATCTTGTTTATGGGTCTTTTCATCATACTCCTTTTTTAAGTTTGTTATTTCATCATCCTTTTGTTGCTTCCAAATATTGTTAGTATAATCTTGGTTGGCTTGTAATAGGTTATTAATTAACTTCGCTATATTTGAAACTTTGCTCAAAAATCCGGGGCTGTCTTCACGATCTTGCTTCAGTGGCTTTATTTTGTCTCCATACTGCTTTATCAGGTCCTGTACTGTATATTCACATTTTTGGATTAGCTTTATTACTTCACACTCTTTCTTCAAATTGTTGATCTCTTTAAAGTGTTCTTCCTTAATATTAGCCATTTTCTTTTCATTCTCTTGTGTAATATCTGCAATGCTCTTATCATGCCTTTTCTTCAGATTGAGGATGGTTGATTCACAATCTTGTTTTAGATTCTTTATTTCCTCATCCTGCTCCTGCTTTAGATGTTCTACTGTTTCAATGTTTTCCTGCAGCAGCTGTGTTATGTCGTCTAAGTGATTTACAGTCAGATGAAATATTTTGTGCTCATATGCCATTATTTCTTTACTATGGTCTTCTGTGAGATTCTTTATTTTTTCACTGTGCTCATTTTTATTATACATTAGTTCTTCCTTATGTTTCTTTTTGAGATCTTCTATATATTCACTGTGCTCATGTTTCAGATCTGCAATCTGCTTTGAATGCTTTTTATTGAGGTCTTCTAGTTTGTCACTCTCATCTGTCAATTTCATGCTTTCTTGATCTTTTTCCTTAGTTTTCACCAATTCTTTCAGTTTTAGTGCATAATCCTTGAGTGAGAGATGGACATACTTTAGGTAGTATTTCTGTAGCTCTGCTTGCTGCTTATCCACCTGTTCTCTTTTAATTTGATTGTCCATTTCTAGTGCAACATATTTCATATATTTGTCTTTTTCCGGCCATTCTTCGTTTTTCTTTGTTTCACCATCCAGTTTTGTTATTTTTCTAGAGCTTTCTTCCATCTGTATGTTTCTTTCTTCTTGGGAAAGCACAGTTTGGAGGCAGTAATTACTTGCTGTTGTCCTGTTATCAGTGAGCATAGTTTCTATCTTTTCCATCAGTTCTTGATGTCTTTTATTATTGAATAGATCATTTCTATCAAGTTTGATCTCATGTTGCCTTTGATTGCAGTCTTGAATTAATTTATGCATAGGGGAATTCAAATTTAGCTTATTTTGTTTTTGTGTTATGATCACCATTGAGTGGTGTAAACCATCGTGACCAAACAAGGTTAGAATTGCCTTTAGTGCCAGCCGTTTCTCTTCAGTGAAATTGGAAGGTTTCACTATCAGTAGTATCACAGTTGGTCCAGGTGTGCAAAGACTCATCAGACTGTCCATTTCTTTTGTCACTGATAGGAATTGAAGATCAAAAATATCTGGGGTTTTCACTACTGTTAATAATGTTCCTTTCCATTCTCCATGTGCGTGCACACACTTCTTGTCTTTAAACAGTATTGAATGTTGAAAAGCTTTGTTGCATATAATCAAGTTGCCTAGTACTGTCTCGTCCCAGTCAGTACCTCCAAGTAGCACGATATTCAGCTCAGAGCCTGCAAAAAAAAGCCAACCCAAAAATATTACTGAAGAATATTACTGTATCAGAGCTTATTCATTTAGCCCTCTGGATGCAGGTTAGGGCCTTTGATAGTTCTTGAATGACAAGTGAATGAAAAGTCTGATTAAAAAGCACATTTGAAATTAAGATTTTGTTATTTACTGTTCTTTTTAAAGTGGCTAAAACTAAAATGTATTCTTTTGACATATATCAACTTCATAAATTAGCAGTAATAGTTTCGGGGCTTAATTTTAAAGCTTTTAATTGAATTTTCTTGGTTTGCCTGTAACGATTTTCAAAAATATCCCTGTATGCATAGGTGTATTTTATTGTTCATCACCATTACAACAAGATAACATCTTTAATAATACAAGCAATAATCTTTTTATAATGCTTAGTTTCTTCATCTTCTTGCTGTGATTAGAAATACTGTGAGATGTGAGCCAGCAAAGCCTTTTAGTTATGGAAATAGTGCATAAGACAGGATTTCAGCATATACAATTCATGTATACTTACCTGACATTATTGCTCTTCCATTACAGCAGACAGCAGCGGCCATAAGCGATATTCTGGATATATATATTCTGTGAAAAACAGTATGGTGTATTTATTCCAGTAACTTCAGACTGTGAATCCTGTGTATCTGGTCACCAGAACTGAATAACCATAAACAATTTTAATTAATTGTGTAGCTAATACTTTGTACAGTCTCCACTGTAAAAAATATCAGTCTATGTACTTATGAGTTAAATTACTGAAGCTTTGAAGGCAAAGTGAATATTGTTCATTCACACACTACTGTGTGGAAAATCATGTTTCATACATGAAATTGTAAGTATTAAATAACTGACATAGAAAGAAAGTGCTACATTTAAGTTTTAAACAGTCTCTGAAGTTTTAACCTAACTGTCATTTCTGTTAGAAATGACATCTGCTTAAAAAACAGAATAGATTATGTTTTCAGTCACATGATAACATCTTGTGTGTTGAACCACAGTGAATCTGGGACCACACCTATGTCAACAGGACAGTTTTGTTTGTTTTACAAACTGAAAATATAAATGACATTATTCACATCAGATTGTAAGTATTAAATAACTGACATATCACTGACAACAGTACAGTGCAATATTTAATTTTTAAACAGTCTTTGAAGTTTTAACTCATTTGTAAAAGAGAAATGAAAGCCAGGTGGTTAAGATGTGCGTGGTAAGGAGTAGCATGTGACTGTGGCAGTGGCATTTTCTGCATTTACTTGCACTTTCAATTTATCTTTATATATGCTTTTTATATGCGTATTACCTTTACATATGCTTGTATATGCCTATTAAAATTTCAGATTTGTCACCAAAAAAGATTTCACTCATTATCAGTTAGATAGCATATTTATCATTGTTAAACAGTGAAGTTCATTTGCAGAAACAAGAATGAAACGATAATTTTTTTATTGGAGTAGATAAGAAAACTTCTGGCTGAGAAAATCAAGTTCCATATACTAAACATTTTAATGAAATAGACCAATCACAATTGATATTCTTAGATAACCAACTGACCAAAAAAAAGCAATCATTTGTAAGACTGAGTTCTCTAAACACACTGATCCCCCCCAAATTAGAAATATGTATATTCCTTTTCCAGTTAGCACGTTTGATCTAAACATTTTACTATAACATAGTTATACATGCATTTATAGTATTTCCTGCTGAGATTTATTGGTTTTTTTCATCTTGAGGAACTCACCAGGTGAAGATTGTTGTGGTAGTCCTAAGGTCAAAGAGAAAGAAAAAGATGCAGATCAGAAAAGAAAACAAGGAGTTGAAGCTCCTCCTGCACAGAGCGTTACTTTTAAAAAGCTTGTCTAAAGTGAGCTCATTTCATTGCAAAGCTTTGACTTTTTATATGAGTTCTCAATATAATATTAAAGATTTAGAGTGTATTTAGATATGTGTCAAAAACCCATTTGTTACTTATAGTTACAGAAATAAAATAACCAAACAATTCGAACCTCTCATAAAATACAAACATCTGCTAAAAGAAAACAGAATAGATTATGTTTTCAGTCACATGATAACATCTTGTGTGTTGAACCACAGTGAGTCTGGGACCACACCTATGTCAACAGGACAGTTTTGTTTGTTTTACAAACTGAAAATATAAATGACATTATTCACATCAGATTGTAAGTATTAAATAACTGACATATCACTGACAACAGTACAGTGCAATATTTAATTTTTAAACAGTCTTTGAAGTTTTAACTCATTTGTAAAAGAGAAATGAAAGCTAGGTGGTTAAGATGTGCGTGGTAAGGAGTAGCATGTGACTGTGGCAGTGGCATTTTCTGCATTTACTTGCACTTTCAATTTATCTTTATATATGCTTTTTATATGCGTATTACCTTTACATATGCTTGTATATGCCTATTAAAATTTCAGATTTGTCACCAAAAAAGATTTCACTCATTATCAGTTAGATAGCATATTTATCATTGTTAAACAGTGAAGTTCATTTGCAGAAACAAGAATGAAACGATAATTTTTTTTATTGGAGTAGATAAGAAAACTTCTGGCTGAGAAAATCAAGTTCCATATACTAAACATTTTAATGAAATAGACCAATCACAATTGATATTCTTAGATAACCAACTGACCAAAAAAAAGCAATCATTTGTAAGACTGAGTTCTCTAAACACACTGATCCCCCCAAATTAGAAATATGTATATTCCTTTTCCAGTTAGCACGTTTGATCTAGTTAAACATTTTACTATAACATAGTTATACATGCATTTATAGTATTTCTTGCTGAGATTTATTGGGTTTTTTCATCTTGAGGAACTCACCAGGTGAAGATTGTTGTGGTAGTCCTAAGGTCAAAGAGAAAGAAAAAGATGCAGATCAGAAAAGAAAACAAGGAGTTGAAGCTCCTCCTGCACAGAGCGTTACTTTTAAAAAGCTTGTCTAAAGTGAGCTCATTTCATTGCAAAGCTTTGACTTTTTATATGAGTTCGCAATATAATATTAAAGATTTAGAGTGTATTTAGATATGTGTCAAAAACCCATTTGTGGAAAAGGGGAAAAAAATAAGTTGATCAAATAGATCAAATAGATCAAAATCTGTTGCTATTTACCAGGATGATGAAAATGAAACAACATTGCATGTTTCAGCAAGACAATGACACCAAACACAGCCAAGTAAACTGTTACTTAGTTTCATAACTTAAAATTCTGTGGTCTGATTTATTTGCATGTGGGGGATTTTATGGGTGGTTACTAACATGTGGTGAGAATTTATATGTCAATAGCATCTTTAGAAATATATTTATGAAAAAATTGGTGTTGTGTTCAATACTTATTTTACCCGATGTACATTATGGAGTGAAGCATCATGGCATAGGGGTATTGTTTGGGCTAATGTAATAACTTATTGATCAGTTTTATAATGACATTTTAAACTATACATCAAACATCTATATCAAATCATAAACACAAAATAACAAAAATATACTGACAAGAGTACAGCGCTACATTTAGGTTTTAAACTTAAACAGTCTCCATGAAAAGATGGTGGCTGAAAAGTGAAAAGTGTTATCCTTCTGCCCTGTGGCTGTTGCGGGATCCTGATTAGGGATGGGTATTGATAAGATTTTCACGATTCCGATTCCATTTTCGATTCTGTTTAACGATTCGATTCTTTATTGATTCTTTATCGATTCTCTTATCGGCAGCACGGTGGCACGGTGGTTAGCACTGTTGCCGCACAGCAAGAAGGTCCTGAGTTCAATTCCACCATCAGGCCGGGGTCTTTCTGTGTGGAGTTTGCATGTTCTCCCCGTGTTTGCGTGGGTTCCCTCCGGGTACTCCGGCTTCCTCCCACCGTCCAAAGACATGCAACTTGTGGGGATAGGTTAATTGGATAATCCAAATTGCCACTAGGTGTGAATGTGTGAGTGAATGTGAGTGCGAATGGTTGTCTGTCTCTGTGCGTTGGCCCTGCGATAGACTGGCGACCTGTCCAGGGTGTACCCCGCCCCTCGCCCTATGACAGCGCCCCCCGCGACCCTGAAAAGGATAAGCGGAAGCGAATGGATGGATGGAAGGATGAGAACACTAACGGTGTGTTCACACCGAACGCGATGGACGCGAATAAAACGCCCCAAACGCCCCTAATTTGACGCGTGTACATTCGCGTCTCAACGCGTGTCCAAGAAAAATCCATCGCGCGTGAACCGGAAATGTGGGAGTTTCCATCTTTGCAAGATGGCAGCTGTCGAGCTAGCGCTTGAAGAGAGAGTCTCCCTTCTCTATTTACTGTGGAGAGCAGAGCAGCAGCGTAAAAGACGTCCTCGCCGTACCTGGGTCCATCAAGTCCTCCAGGCGCGTGAGCAGTTTGGTGAGTTTCACCACTTGCTCCAGGAGCTGCGCCTGGATGACGGCCGATTCCAGCGCTATCACCGTCGGCCAGTTTGAGGACCTGCTTTCCCTCGTCGGTCCCAGCATTGCCCGCCTAGACACCAACTACAGACGCTCAATCCCACCTGCAGAGCGCCTGTCCTTCTGCCTGAGGTTAGTAAAACTATTTAATACGGTAGTCCTTTATTGATATCTGTGCTAATATGCTAATCCATCCAGTTATACACTGCTAACATGGATGTGCTATGCTAACAGTGAATGCTGTCGGTGTTTACTGAAAGCAAACTGTGGTACAGAGACGACTCTTTATAATATTTCTAGTGATACTCAGAAGGTCTCATCAAGTCCCGATTTAATTCGATTTATGCTGTTATCAGTGTTTGCATGATAGCATGGCTGTGGTGTCCTATCAATGTATGCGCTCGGTGTTTGCTGATATCAAACTGTAGCATTAGGACCACTGAGTTAACCTTTGTAGTGATACTCACTCCTTTTTATTTAGACCTGGTTTAATTCTGGTATAGTTGAATATTTGTATATAATCCCTGCAGCTGTCAGACTCTATAGCAGGGGTCACAGCCTTTATTAAAACAGAGTTGGATAAAACTGTGAACAGTTTGGTTCATCTCTAGTTACATGGTTCTATCTTGATAAGCTGTCTTATCACAGATTAATTTTTCAAAAATATTAATGATTTAAGCAAGGAAAGGGCTACATGTCAACACACAACTCTTTATTTCTATTAATGTCTTACTTCATTCCTACCTGATTGACATGTTTAGGAATTATGAGTGATTGGCTCACTGTAGTTGTGAAAGTTGCTACCAATCAAATTATGATATGTTAAAGTTAAAACAAAACACAACTGTTTTAGATATTATCTAATATACATTTTGTAATTATCCTTATAATTACAAAAGGTTTTATGTAAGATTCATGTTTTGTGATTTAAATCTGACATCACAAAAGTATTTTGGAATTTGAATGATGTATTTTGTAACTGCAGTACACATAATACTGATTTTGAACAATTTTGTCCAGGTTCCTTGTCACCGGGGACTCCTTCAGGACCATCGCGTTCAGTTTCAGAGTCGGTGTGTCCACGGTGAGCCAGATCACCCCCAAGGCAGCGACATCCATCTGGGACTGTCTAGTGGACGACTTCATGGCTGTGCCTTCACCTGGAGACTGGCGGTCCATCACAGAGGGATTCCAGGAGCGCTGGAACTTTCCTCTGTGCTGTGCAGCTCTGGATGGGAAGCACATCCAGACAAAGGCACCCCATATATCATATAGGAGACACACACATTGATATACACTAAATATTCATTTCATTTCTTTTTTGTGGTGCCCAAATTGATGCACCTGCTTGATTTTGTTTAAACAATTATTGCACACTTTCTGTAAATCCAGTAAACTTCTTTTCACTTCTCAAATATCACTGTGTGTCTCCTGTATGATATTTAACTGACATTTTTTATTGTAACAACCAACAATTTATACAGGAAAATAATGTCTATTAACAAGGTTGCCCAAACTTCTGCATCCCACTGTATCAGTATATTTTGTCATTAGTATAATATGAAATAAATTCTACATGTGTCAAGTCGTGTGCCAACATTTGCTGTGTAGTAGAACTGAGACATTAGTCATTATAAACATTTATTTGAAATAATATTAAAAGTCTCAAACAGAAAAACATTAAACATAAATATATAAAATATAAGAATTTACAGAGAGACAGGAATAAAAAGGACCAGCTGCTCTCCAGAGCAGGAACAAGGCTGAGGAGGAACTGCTCCATTGGAGACTGGTGTGGCCTCTTCAGGGACTCCAGGATGGCCAGCTCCACCGCCGATGGACCGTCCTGGGACCCGTCCCTCATCTGCCTCGGAGCCGTCCTCCTCTGTGGGCCTGTAAAACAGCACAAATCACAAAGAAATGAGAAGGCTGCTACTAGATTTTAATTTCAACATTGAAAAAAAAAAAAACAATAACAGGATATAATCAGATTGGTTGTAGATATTTAGTAAAGGTGATCACAAGGGAATCCCACCGACTAAAAAGGTATCCGTGCTTGCTGTACATATCTGTGGGTTCAGCAGCAGGAGCTCAGGGACTGGGGATGCTCTGCTGCAGAATCAGTTGGTTCTATCAATACAGTATTAAATGTTAACAGGTTGGATATAATAATCGTAGAGTAGACAGTGGTCCCTCATTTATTGCAGGGGTTCTCAGAATAACTAGCCCCTGGTCACAGTTCTCACAATTGATTCTCAAAGTGCAAACCTTTGTAGATTGCAAAACGTAAAAGTATTATTATGCCGCGGTTTGTCTTCATCTGCCCGCCACTTTCGTGCGCCTTTTTCCCCTCGCGGTGCAGGTGTCTATTTCCGAATGAGGCTCATAGTTATGGGTGTTTTTGTGCTGTTTTTTCTATTGGACGCGATGGTTATCAAAACCAAACGTGATAAATTTGGCAAGCGCAGGAGACGACACGGAGCAGATTTGTCAATCAGGCTGCAGAATGCAATGCTGTACTGTGCAATAAAAAATCAGCGAAAAAGCAAAGCAGTGACGGATGAACAGCGGGACCACTGTGTGCTGTTTATTAATAAACAATAAAATATATTCCTAAATGACAACATGCATAAAAGCAGAACGGTATTTGTACGTCAGTGGGAAAATAGCGGTGGCTTGCTAGCTTTTGTGCTGCTTCCCCGGGTCAGTGAAAACTTTCAAAAGAGAAATGAATGAACTTACCAGGTTGCCCGATCTCTTTACACATCTTCCTCCAAGCTCGGTCCTTTTTATTCCTGTCTCGGTACTGAAAGCAGCTGGTGTTGTACAGCTCCGAGTTGTTTGCTACCGCATTGATTAGCCTTCCCCTCCATTGAAGTATGAAAGGCTTTGGCTGGATCTGCCCCTTTGACCTAGGTAACAGCCACGTCACCAGGCTCCTGATTGGTTGTCGCGGCGCGATTTGACGCTGGAGTTCAGATTTTTCCAACTCGAGCGGTAGACGCGAAACGCGCGTATGCACAAAATGCAACACAAAAACTCACGCGCGTGGTTTTATTCGCGCGTCAAACGCGCCAGACGCGCTACACTGACGCGCGTTTCACGCGTTTTGGCGTTTTCGCGACGCAAATCTGCTTCCGAATTTTCGCGGGACCCGCAATCGCGCGTCATCGCGCCTTTCCATTGACTTTACATGTAAACCTGACGCTCTATTCGCGTCCATCGCGTTCGGTGTGAACACACCGTAAGGTCGAGTAGCTTAGAACTTTGCTTTATATCTTCTCTTTGAACAAGATAGAAATTTAGGAGTAACATGGCCTTACAAACCCAACAGTGAGATCTCAACAGATCCACAGCCTATGGCTCTTCGATGGGGTGTCACAGGGTCCCAGGAAAAAAAAGTTGTAAA
The DNA here is from genome assembly GCF_057382275.1 of Copadichromis virginalis. Classification (NCBI taxonomy): domain Eukaryota; kingdom Metazoa; phylum Chordata; class Actinopteri; order Cichliformes; family Cichlidae; genus Copadichromis; species Copadichromis virginalis. Next base: position 35,440,242 of record NC_140629.1, read on the forward strand.
TGTAAAATAATAAAATAAATATTCTTCTGTAGCAATAACAAAGTATGACATAAATTATTCTGTAGCAATTACACAAGAATATCCAGTAATGTCCCTGCCTACAATTAAACGCATTCACTTACTGAAAATCGGGGCATCTGCTGTGGCAAATGGGTTCAAGCCTTTGACCACAAACTTAGTCACTGCTCGGTGACATTCGTCTATCCTGGCCTGAATGGAGACGCTACCGGTAGACTGCAGCGAGAACTGCCAGCATCTGAGCCAGCGAGACTCTGTCTGTCTCTCTCATCATGGTCACCTAAATGCACAGTAATGGCAGGTTTTGTAATAAGGCAGATCGCGCTAACATAATATGCACTGTTAGTGGATTATTTACCTGCCGCATTAACGGGAGAGGACGTGCAAACGTTACCGCTGCTGCTGGGTTGAGATTCACGAGTCCGGAACAGAATTCAAAACACGACATTCATTTAAGGGCATCGCGTGTTTTGTGAGCAAATGCTTTTGCATATTCGTAGTGTTTCCTCCCTTAAATGAAATATCTACTTTGCAAGTATTGCAAGTTGCTCTGTTGTCATCTGTTCTCGTAAAGTATAACCAAACTTTTGAGCATTAGACGCCATGTTTCCTGCCAGGTAAATGACGCTCCGCAACGTGGTGACGTCATTCGGGGCGACTGGAATCGATAAGGGAATCGTTTGCAAAAATGGCAAACAATTCCAAGGAATTGAAACAAAGGGAACAACAACAAGAACCGGTTTTCGATACCCATCCCTAATCCTGATTACTCCAAGTTTGTGTTACAAAGGGTGGAAGTCAAAGAGTAGGTATTGGTCTATATGTGGGGGCTTCCGGTAAACGTCAATGTTAAGGTTTCTATTCTCCTCAATGTGCACTGCACAGAAACGGCAAAAATATTATCCTTTCCAACGAGTTGATTTGAACCGTGAAGTCCCCTTAAAAGAGCCAATAACTTTACTTTACACTTTATTTGACCCACTAGGTTTAAATCTGGGACTCCCCACCATTTGACCTTATAACTGAAGAAACTTCTCGGATGAGAGGTGAAACGTCTTCAAGCAACAGAAGTCCAGACGCTTTTCTTTGCAAGCTCCTTTGACTATTTTCAGTGATTGTACTCACCAGGTGACACTCTGACGTTTTACTCAGTGCTGTTAAATCTCCCTTGGCAGTTCCAAACTGAATCAGGTTACTTGTAACCACCTTCCATTATCAGAATATCAAGGTGTTGCCTTGTACAAGTATGACAACAGAGTAAAGGTGATGTCTGATACAGTTACTGATAAATGACCAAACACTGAGCATTCCCTGGATTCTTTATGCTCTGTTGCATCTGTGCAAGCTCCATGCATTGTCTGAACCTTCAACAACAGAAAAAGGTCGTACAAGTCTCAGGTGGTTTTATGTCTAATCTAAGCGAGAATCTGCATTAGTTGTTTTGTTATTATTGGGATGTTTTTCCACTTTGATTAACCAGGCACGTACAGGACACCCAAAGATCTAATCATTGTCAGTGATAAATATCAAGTTGAGCTAATCATCCTGATCTACATGTAGAAAATGTTCACAAGATGTGATGGCAAGGATATCACTTGCTATGCAGGGCAAGGAGCAAATGGTGGCAAAGGGCACATTGCCTTAACTAGTTGAAAAAACAGAAATGTGTGGATTTTGGTCCATTATCAAAAAAACTGACAGTGGGTTTAAATTAAGATGCGGTTAATAGACTTACATAGAAAAAGCGGTTTGTGTGAATGAGTAAAAACTGCTGAGTCATAACCACAGAATCAAAACCTGTATATGCTTTAGGGACAAAATCAATGGACTACAGTTCTTAATTTTTGAATTCGGTTATTTTTTTCTGCATGATTGCCACAAGCAGCAAACCATGGAGTCTACCTTTACAAGTTTTTTAAAATAATTTCTTGTCCTAAAGAGCTCACAGCATTAGTACAAGCTGTGTTATTCCAACAGTGGTGTTTCCACCTCAAACACTCACATTATTATAATTGAGAACTGTCACTGTTCTTCCTATGTACATGTACGTTTAAAGAATGTGGCGTAACTGTCAGGTGTGTAGATTATTTGTTAAGGTCTAAAAGATGATGTCTACCCTATAAACTCTGTGAAATAAATTTTCTGAAACTGGGTTTAAATATGAAAGGACCTTTTGAATAAAGGCAGGACATATTCCCTTATTTCAAAGATTCAAAATTGAAGAAACAAATTAAATCAAGCTTTTCAACAAATATGGTTTGAATTTCACTATGAAGTGTGGTTCCATGCTTAGGTTGCCTGTACTTTGTTACATTTCCTTCACTTTAAAGTGAACAGTTTACGGTCTTTTTTCCAATCAATCAATATCCGTAAAGAGTCTTCAGCTAATGTTTGCTTTTATTTAAAGTTTACTGTGATATTTCTCAACAGTAGTACTTATTCATTGTCCCGTAAAGTGATCATCAAAATTAACGATAAGAACATCAACTGGTTTTTGTCCAAAATATGAAGCTTACATTTTAATATATCTCTACACAGACTACTTATCAGATGCAATAAGTATTTTATAAAAACAAAAAACAATCAGGAATTGAAACATTTTTATCATTCTGAAAAAAGAGACATGCTGTGCCAAAAAATGGTTATATACTGCAATAAAGTGTTTTCTGTAAATAACAAACACATCTGAGCCAAAGACATTTTGTGCTTTTCGTGAGATTATTGACACCAGTCATTGTTTTTAAATGGAAAAATATGCATTACTTCCTGCAGTAAAAATGGCATGATGCAAATTAAACGAGATCTTTACCTAAATGATTTATATGATTAGTTTACATTCATTCATGTTTTTACTTAGCAGGCAACATTTTCTGCAGTTAAAAAAAAGAAGAAAGATTGACAGTGATTTTAGAACATATTAATCAATTTGTAATAATTTGAGTATATTATGTTATATGGAACTACATCTACATCTATCATACAGCTATAACAAAAGTATTTGTTTATTAAAACCTTTAAAACCAAAAGCTATCAAAGTTAAATCAAACTGACATTCAGGTAAAAGAGCCCGTTTCATAAAATGCTGCAAGACTTATCTCCGTCAGCTTTCTGTACATATTCTTCTATCCAGTCATTGATTTGTTTATCATGTTCTAGCTGTAGTTGGTTGATATCTTCTTCAATTGGCTCGCCCTCATTTCCTATAGAAAGATTGTAATTCAGCTCATCCATTTCTTGTTCCTGTTTTTTCTTCAGTCTGTCAAAGTCTCTCTTGTATTCTCTCTTCATGAGCAGATGTTTAAGTATGATGGCATTGCTTTTTTGTTGTTTTTGCTTCATGTCTTCCATTTCACTGTCATGCTTTGCTCTCAACGCTGCAAAATCTACTGAATATTTCTGTCTGAACTCATTGAATTCTTCTGCTTGCTTTCTGGCTTCTTCTGCAATTTTCTTCTTCATTTCCTTGACTTTTGCCTCATAGATATCCTGCGCTAATTTCCAGTCTCTCTCCTCTTGTTCTCTCCTGAGTCTATCTTGTTCTTTTATTTTGCTTTCATATTCATTTTTTTCCTCATCATATTCTTCTTTGAGCTTTATAAGCAGCGCTTGTTCCTCCTCTTTCCTCTGTTTGTCTTCTTGATTTCGTTTCTCCCACCATTCTTTGCGTTCTTTTTCCCAAGCTTCGCGTTCTAATTTCATCTCTTCTCGGTTTTCCATCAGCTTTCTGTCAGCATGTACATTTTTTTCACATTCTGATTTTATTTTCTGCTCAAGAGCTTCAAGTTTTTCTTCCCACTGCATTCGGAGTTTTTCTTCATATCTTATTGATGCTATGGTCTCCTGTTCTCTCTTTTCCTCCTCTCTCTTTGTCTTCTCTTGTTCCTGGTTAATCAGTTCTTCCTTCTCCTTCAGTACTTCTTCTTTTTCTGCTCTTTCTTGATCAATTTGTTTCTTTTTCGCCTGAATTTCTTCATCGCGTTTCCTTTGAAGTTCTTCCATCTCTTTCTCCATATCTGCTTCTTTCTCTTTTAGGATCCTCTTCATTTCCTTTTGTATGGCTGCCTCAGCTTCTTGGAACATCTCTGTAGTGTAGCAGCTGCCACCATTTTTCTTCACCATTGTTTGTACTTTGTCTAAAAGCTCTGCGACTTGTGAATGATTATTTTGATCTCTGTTGTTGAAAACATGGTATCTTCCTCCACAGTCGTCAATGAGTTTTTTAACAAAGTCATCGCTGACTTCTTCCATGTAACTCTCTATTGTTTGATCTTGAAGATCATCTCCTCTGGTGAATATAACAATAATGAAGTCTTCTGATTTCTTGCCAAAAAACTCCTTGATGAGCTCTACTGTGTCTTTTTCTTCTTTGGTAAATCGACCAATCTGCACTACCAGTAAGAACACGTGAGGTCCTGGAGACAACAAGCTGATGCATTTCACAAGCTCCTGTTTGACTTCATGGTTGGACAGAGTCGTGTCGTACAAGCCTGGTGTGTCGACCACAGCAACTGGATGGCCGTCGACCACTCCTTTTGCTTTTTTGCAAACCTCTGTCACTGACTTCATGCAGGTTTTAGAATAAAAGCATTTTTGGCCTAAAATGGTGTTTCCAGTTGCACTCTTCCCACAGCCAGTCTTCCCAATCATCACTATCCGGAGAGCATCTGGGCTGTGGTTGGGATTATCAAAGGATTCTGTCTTCTGTGAAGGGTTTCCTTTGAGTTTAATCAATCGAGGCTTAACAAGCATTTGTCTTGTGAAGCACTTAGATCCCATAGCTGTCATCTTCTCCACAGTGTGCAACACCTCAGAGACCTGCTGCTTGTCTTTGATGTTGAAGATGGTGTTTCGTCCTCCACACTTCTGACAGAGCTCCTGGATGTTTCTGTTTTCACTAACAAAGTTGACAACAACTGGATCTGTGGGATCTGATTCCACTGCAAAAAGAATCATGGTGAAGTCGATGACCTGAGATCCAAATTCATTCTGGATGATCTCTAACTCTCGCTTGTTTTCGTCACTGAGGGGTCCCACAGGAAGGACCAGGATAAAGGCATGGACACCTTCGGGATTCCAGAGAGAAACACATTGCATTTTGCAGCTCTTTATTGCCTCAGGAGATTTTCCATACAAAGCAGGCATCTCTACCAGGGACACTAAACGTCCACACACCTGTGTCTCCTTCTTAACACATTCTGAGGAGTCAGCAGGTTTACCAAACTGGTGTTTTCCTACAATGGCATTGGCTGCTGAACTCTTCAGAACTTCATATGTCCCACACAATACCAGGTTAAGAGGCGGTTTAAAAGCGACTGTTGTGGTGTCAGCTTCTTCACCTCTGTTTAGATAGCCTCCTCTGTTTTCATTCACTATGCTCTCCATCTTTTCCATGAGTTCTTGAAGATCCTTTTCTGGCAGATCTTTTTTGTCAAAGTTGATTCTCTGCTGCCTTTGTCTACAGTCCTGTATGAGTCGATCCACAGCTGAAGTTTTTTTCTCCTCACTATGTGTCAAAATGACCATTGCATATTTAAAAGCATCTTGACCAAAGAATCTTAGGATGAGCTTTAGTTTTTGTCTGTCTTCTTCACTGAATTCAGAAGGCTTTATCAACAGGAGGAGAACATTTGGTCCAGGGGGGCAAAGAGCCACACACTTCTTCATTTCATGCTTCACCTTCTCTCCAGCTAAACTGAAGACATCTGAAGTTTTCACTATTGTTAGGCGTGTTTTCCTATACTGTCCTTGAGTGACTGTAGTGGATGGGGACACCTTTTGCAGAAGATCCCCAGTCAAATCTTTTTTCCCAGTGATGAAGTTGGTTAGAATTGATTTTTTACTTTGAGTCTTTCCAAAAACCAGAATCCGAAGTTCATATGCTGTAAATCAACAAAAAAATTATTACATGTGTTCCAGCACATGCATACATATTTATATCTTTTATTTCTTTTATTCTTTTTTAACTTTAATGTTTTTTTTTATTATTTGTAAAAAAATATCTACTCTTTACGGGGAAGTGTTCAAATAATCTTTTTAAACTCTCTTATCCTTCTCCCCCCACTGTGAAGGTGTGAACACCAGCCTTTTTAAAATTTTGGTGCATCAAATGATAATGTGCTAAAGCTGCTTGTATGTCTCACTAATGCACAAGGGGGCACATTTAAGAAATTTGGGGAGAGTCAATGCTTTTTATAGCTGTAGTAATTGTCCTTTAGTTTGTAAATTAGAAACGTGTAACATGTTCGGGATAAGTGTCAAACAGCTTTAAAGTTTATTGTTTCTAGATTCGGATGTTCATGTGTTTTTGTCAGGGTTGGACTGGGTCAGAAAATTGGTCCTAGCATTTTTTAATCCCATTATGTCCCTTCATCGTTGTCTTACCCTGTGAATTTCACATTCCTTGATTTCTTCCTCACTTCTCCATAAAGCTTTGTTACTAGTTCTTGCTAGTACTACAATTAGCTGCACCAATTTTTAGTTTCTTTTTATTGTTTTCATTTTGTTTTCCAGCTCCACCTCTCCGCCACTTCTTCCTGACGAAACTTATGCGTATGCAAGATTACCAGTCCAGCCCTGGGTTTGGGTAAAGTCATAACTGTCCCTACTCCCAACATAACTAGTGTTTCTAACTGTCATTCTAAGTGTGTTAACGGGAGTAAACGTGGCTTCTGGTTTTGTTAATAATTTTCTTTGTCACCTTTATCCTCCCTAACACATCCTTATTTTCTTGTGACTTTTGCCTAGCACTGGGCTTAACCTGGATTTTAGCTGTCCTCGTCATGCTCAGATACTTGCATTCTTTCTGTCTTGCTATCTGTGTTATGTTCTGATACATCTCGCCAGACTCACCGCGTGATGAAAGAGGTTGTGATGCCATAGTGCCACTGTGATAGAAATATGAGAAATTGGTTGGTGTCTGTTGGATGAAAGAAAAAGGAAGAGAAAGTTGTCATCTAATAATAAACCATCAGACAAAAAGAATCTGAATACATGGAACTTTAGAAGAAACCTTAAAACTCCAGAGGGCTCTATCATGTGGTGGATATGATGCCACAGGAGGAGGTAGAATAAGTGCAATATCATTGCCACTATAGGATCAGCCTGTGGATAGCATGGCTACAAATATTCTCCTTATCAGATCTGATAATAATGGCTCAGGTACTGGAGTACAAAATATATGTTTTATTTAATAATTGCAGTGTCATTACATTGTTTTCCCTATGGTTATGAGAAGTCAAAAAGTTTTGACAAGACCTGAGAATGTGTTGTATATGTAGTATAGTGCAGTATAGTGGTGTGGTAAAGGTCTGTCAGTGAGTGCAATAATATTATAAGGCAGAACTGGCAGTTGTATAAAAAAAAATGGATGTTTAAAAAATGCAAACAATCATCAGAACAGTTTAGTATCAAAAGGCTTCCAACTAAAGTTGAATTATGAAAATAAATAAAGTAAGTCTAAATTATTTATTCATACTGGTGAACCTTATATGTAAATTCAGCTTGGAGAATTAAAGTCAGCTTCTTTGTACGTAGGATTTAAAAACTGACATGTCTGGTATTGCTCGTATCATGTTGTAGAACATTCACCCCAAAGTATAATATGAATATATACAAAATGCGGTACTTTAACTTACCTGCATTGCTGTCATACACTTAATTAATATACACAGTTGTGACTAATCTATTTAAGACCACACTCTTTTTGTAGCACAATTACAGATTTTATTAAGGACTTGAGTCTACCATGACCTACAAAACCGAGAACAGATGCAGTTATAGGTTTTTATATTCATTGCCTTTACTCTTTGTGAATGTACTTACCGGGTGAAACTGCTGATCGTCCTCAGCGGTTTTAAATGTTCCTTTGCAGATCCAAACTGAATCAGGTCACTCGAAAGTACCTTTTATTAACAGAATTGGGAGGTGTTGCCCTGTACAAGTATGACAGCAATGTAAAGGCTCTATCTGATAGAGTTAGAGCATTCTCTGCATTGTTTATGCTCGGTTGCATCTTAGCATAAAGAATTTTTTTCTTTCAGTTGAAATCTATCATAAAGGCTCCATCCACCGAGTGAGTCTTGATAAACTAAAACATACAGGACATGTAAAGGTCTTATCTAAGACTCCAATCACTGATGACTGTTTCCTGTTTGATGAGTGTCAGCTCGAGTCACGTCGCCACTCTGGCTTACAGCTAGCAAATGCTCAAATGTTTACTAAAATATTATTGCGAGTGCTTCACTTGCTACCCAGGGCAATGAGCAAACCATGGGCCAAAAAAAAGGGGCTTAACTTGTCTAACTGAAGGGAAGAAAACTGAAATCTGTAGATTTTGGTCCATCGGTAAAATACCATGCACGCTGTAAGATCAAAAGAGTTCTAAGAAAGGTGTTCTAAAAATGTTCTTTTTCTAAAACATCTCAAATGTGGTTAATGTCCTGTATTTTTTGTGTTTTCAACTGAATCTACACTAGTGTGTCAAAACAGCAACCATTTAATTTGGTTTATATTTACAGAAAATCGATAAACTTTTAGGATTTTAGGGAGCAAATACTTGTGAAGGTCAAATTTGCCTCAGAACACTAGAATAGAACACATTCATATAGATGGTTTTACTGTCGGATGAACTGAATTGATACAAAACCTGATGAATGTAAAGCAAAGCTGAATCAGTCGGTCAGTCTGTGAGAGAACGGGCTTCACTCCCCGTTCAGCAGGAACTGCAGAGGGTCTACAAAATAATCTGCGGTGACCTCTTCTCCACCAGTGCTTCAGAAGTATCCAGTTTGCAGCCAAACACACACAGAGCCAGACCTCAGAACCAGCTACAGTATCATTATAAAAACATGCTTTAACCTGGCATCCCACCCCCATCTGGGTGCCATGATTTAACTGTGATAAGATACTACAGAAATTTGAACTGGTTTTGGTTTCTAAATTGATACAGCTCTGCCATTTAATTCAGCGAACCATTCTTTTAACTAAATGATACTTTGTAAATCTATGTGTATCATCGTTTGATTTAGTTCATACTTTTACTACCACAGCTGTTTCCTAGTTAAATATAATTTGACCCATATGAGTTGGAAAGTCCTGCTAAAATTATTTTGTATTAAATAATAAATAAACGGCCAAAAGTAATTTACAGTTAATGCACATTATATTACTTGGATTTATGGGTGTAATATACACTATAATATTAAAAGCATTGGTGTCATATCATTTAATCTTTGAATTTAGGTGGTTTTCATTATGTTGCCATGCGTGTATGGAATTAAGCACTTCAAGCATCAAGCAGTCTTCACAAACATTGTTGAAAAGTAGTCTAGGGTTAAGGAATAGGGTTGTTCTAAAGACATCAACAATTTAGTTTATGTAAAATGTATGCCCTCCTAGATATCCCACAATCAGTTATAAGTGGTATTATAAATGGTAAAGTGGAAGCAACTACAGTAACTCAGCCACAAAGTAGCAGATCACATAAAGTAATCTTGTGAAATTAACAGCAGTTGGTATGTAGGTATAATATTTAGGTGGCCCAGTACTTTTGTCTTAATAGTGTTTCCTCTTCAGTTCCATTTTTCTTTTATGTCATGTTGTTGAGAGTGTTCAAAAACTTTTGGATTATACGAATTGACCCAAATTCATTTATGATATTTTATACCACTCTTGTTTATTGGACGTGGATTGGAGAACATCTGAGTATATGAGCAGTGTTTGAAGTTACAGGCCTACTTAGGACTTGTTGCAGCTGGTACAGTAATTAAAAGGTTCACAAGATGAAAATGTTATTGTCAAAGTTCAACACTGGAACTAAAAACCCAAACTGAAAACAGGTCACCTGAAAAAACCTTTATTAGGAGAGTTTGAAAGGAGTGCTCTGTTCAGCTATTACAGCAATGAAATGGCTATGGTTGACTGAGAAACAACATTACTGACATATTGCTCATTACTGATGTCCTGTGAGTGACATTGTGATATTATCATGCAGTCAGTCAACAAAAATAATTATAAATGAATTCATTTGAGCTTACATTTTGTTGCAATTGATGTTTTTGCAAACATGTAACCACTCGACTACTTACTTGCGATATTTGTTAGGACAATATATAACCATGTAACTCGAATGTCCATTAAATTGTTTTACCAATGGTTTTATTTTTAGTGTGTTCATGCTTTTAAACTTGTGAAGTACTCTTTTCTTCCTTTAATCACCCAGGACTAATATCCTATCACTAATATCCTGAATATCTCAGCTGAGTCTTTCAGGTATTAGCCTTCAGATAAAATGTATAATGAATGTGTTGACTACTTCCTTGTGAGTCACTATGTCCTATCTCTTATTTAATGCCAGCACTGAACAAAGTTATCCTTTTGCTACTAGATAAGTAATATTATCAGATCACTAAACATTTGTCTTTCATCTCTGTGAGTTGTCAGACCAGCAGACAAATCGTAAAAATGAAACTCAGTCTTATCACATTCCTTTATGCACATCAGTGCAACACCCACAAACAGTCCACCATATGTTCTGAATGCCTTGACTTTAAAAATTACCATTTAGATGTCAAAACCACGTGATGCTTTACAAGCAGTTTGCCATTATAACACAAAGTGGGCAATTGAGCCAATAAAGCTCATAGACTCATAGAAAAAAGAGTGACGCATCACACAAAAAAGTTTGAGAATATAATTTTATCGAAATCCTTAATAGCAAAAATGAGATATGTAGCATTCTTGGTATTCTGAAGTTGTGGTGTAAATCTATGTCCCAGTGGTCATTAAAATTACAGTTATAGCTGCCACGTGGCAACACTTGCTTGTAGAAGGACTTTTTAATGGGTGTAACCACCTATTATAAAGCTTTTATTTAGCTTTAGGTTGTCGGGGGTAAGTGCTGGATATTTTTTCACACTGCACAAATTAAAGAAGTAACAAACTATATCAAGATTCTATAAAGGAAATTAACCTTAGTTTTTGTTTTTGTTTTTTTTACTTTGCATTCACATTTTATGGGAATAAACTTAAACTTAAAATCAAGCACATTTTATATTCACTGTGTTAGGAACACTAACTTTTATCTTACTATAGCTCCCAACATTGTTATGCACTCTTTCCCGTTGACCCCACTTCTGTTTTTATGGGCAGTGATTCTTGTGAATAAACCAATTCTGCCACATCAATTATTACCATTCCTACTGAGTCCTGTAATATTAGGACTTTGCTGCCAACTGGTGGTAGACAAATTAAAATGGAGATGGTATTGGCGTGAGTAGACCAAGCCTAGGTAATAAAGCAGGTCAAATAAAACATATTTTATTACAATATCAGCCTCTGCACTGAGAATTCTACTGAAATTGATAAAATTAATAATTTATGTCATGTCAGTATTTTGGATAAATATTTGTAACTGGCAAATTACAATAAGTAGAACCATATAGTGTAGTGTACACATTCTGTGCGGTTTCATTTTATAACTGTACTTGGTCAGTTTTTCCCCCAGCTTAAGTTTTAAGCAAACTAATTAACCATGACTAATATCAATAGACAAATCAACTCAGATGCTGGAGAAATGCAGATGAGAAATGTTGCACAAAAAGAAACAAAACATACCAAACTAATTCCCAGAAAGTTGATTCTGTTCATCTGGATGTTTAACTGGGACACTCCCACTGAAAAAGCTATGGGCAGAAGAACAGAATCAACTTTCTGGGATTTTCCTTACCTGGATGATTGAGCATGCACCAAGATAACAAAGTAATTGTAATCACTGCTGGATTAAACAGAAATGCAGCTGTGGGGTGGGAGTTAGGTTAGAAGTGAGTGTGCAGTACAAGCCACAGTTTATCATAGCCCACTCTGTAGGTGAACCTTAAAAGCAGAATTCCTGAAGCTAAGAGTACATACAGTTTGGGTGTTCCCCAACCCTGTAAGCTGTGTCTTACCTGTACATCTTTAGGCACTTTGTTACTACCAGCCTGTCACAAAAACCCATACTTGATTCCTAATTGTGAAAGGTGAAAGGTGAACCTTTCACAATTAGGCTCCACCCAACAACTCCAATTAGGCTCCACCCAACAAAACAACTCAAACCAAGCTCCACTCCTTGTGGGCAGGTTTGAGTTGTTTTTCTTCCCTTTATAAGCACAGGTGAAAGTAATTAGTGTCTCTTCATTTGAGGCTGGAGTGGTGTGTGTGAGTCCTTTGAGCAGAGCACTGGTGTGGTGGATCTTGATTTTCCAAAGACATAAACCCCATAGAAAATAATATTTTGATTCTGCCACTGTTGGGTCTGGCATTAAGGGTTGTGCTTTATCTTTAGAAGGCCCAATTCATGTGAGAGCCTTGTAGTTGACTTTCTGTGTTATTTGTTGATTGGAAGATGTCTCTGAGGCACAGAAAAGGGCCATTAAAATGATTGTAACAATAAGCTAGTAAGTTGCTCGGAATTGCATTATCAAGCATGGAAAGCATTTATAGGGCCTGTATATGGAGTAAAGCAAATAATATGTCATGTGAAGAATCCATTTGTCTCCTTCATATGTATATTACTATTGTCCCACCTTGTTCACAAAAACAGGATCGATCTTTTATTCTTCAAGGTTTTCACATCTCCAAACATTAGCAACACAGAGGTTACTAAATTGGTGTGGCCAAAGAGAGTGAAAATGTCTGCATATTGTCTGCTTGTGTTGATATGTTTATTTTTATGTGGTGAAGTCAGGTGACTTCCACTGCAAGCAAATGTCAGTACAAATACATAAAAACTATCTATTTATCTTTTTTGTTGTTGTTGCCTCAGAATTATATTCTCAAGTTCTCTTTCATGCTTTGGTACCAAAACTGCAAAGTCAGTGATGTATCTCTGTCTGAATTCACTGAGCTCCTCTTCTTGTTTTCTGGCTTCCACTTGATTTTTCCTCCTCTTCTCCTCCACTTCTTCTTCTTAGTTTTCTTGCAATATTTTCCATTCTTATTCCCCTGTTCTTTTCTGAGTCTATATTCTTCTGCTCTGTTTTTTCCTGCTCAAAATTGATTGAGCTTTTTCTGCCGTACTTGCTCCTCCAGTCTCAGTTGCTCATCTTGAAGGCTTTTTTCCTCCCACTCTTTTTGTTTTTTATTTGCAATTTGTATTTATTTTCCTCTTTATTTTGTTCCCATTGCTATTGTGCTCTCTTTTCCTCATCCTTTTTCTTAATAAGTTCATTCTTCTGTCTTTCTATCTCTTCTTCCTTCTCCTTCATAATCTTTTGGATTTCCTTTTGAATCTCAGACGTGTCGTAGTCACCATCAAAGGTCAAAGCAAAAAGAACAAAACTGCTTTACACTGACATATATTAACATGTCGCAATTTCTCACCAAAATTGCTATATAAATATATAAAATACCACATTTAATGCACCTGATAGCTATCAATAATGTACTTGTAGACTTTTTAAAAATTGACTTTCATGCAAGTACTCACCAGAAGAAGTATGTCAGATGTGCATGTAAATGACAGCGACCACAAGAAAAGCAATTCACATGATTCAGGGGGCTGGGCTTTGTCTTTGTATGACATTCCTATGAATCCATCACTAACTGAATAATTTAATAAGTGAAAAAGAGAAACATTTTTTTTGCAAGATATTTCAATAAAAGTTCATGAAAATTGTAAAAAGAAACATTTTTATTAAGCTTTCTTAATTTGTTTTCACGTATTCCTCAGACCTAATTTGGTAAATAAGCTACATTTCTTGATATAAATATCAAAATTACACTAAAAACAGTTATTATTGATACTGAAATTCAAAATGAGGCTTAATTTTATAACTCTGCTTGTCCATTGGTTATTTTAAGTGATGTAAAGAACAATGCCTATAGTCTGTTTTTGATGTAAACTCAATTGCTAACATATTAAGTAGTCACTAAACAAAAGGAACAACCTAAATCTAATTATACATTTAGGTTGTTTCTCAGTTATACTGAGTATGCAGTATAGTGCTAACCCCTAAACTGTCCACAAACTTTACCTAAAATCAGAGAAGAGAATTGTACCAGTATGATATGTTCAAAATCTGGCTTAAGTAAGTCACATGTAACACAAGTGTTCCCAACTTAAGCCTATTCCTTTCCCTGGAGACTGAAATGTACTGAAACAGTGACTGTGTTCGCCTACAGCTCTATCCTGTCGTTAAGTGATGACGTGACGAATCCTACTTCCGGGCCTAAAGTAGTCTGCGTTTAATATGGCTTTTGTGTTGTTAACATGTTTAATATTATGTATTTTCTTCTATTTAATCTCAAAAAGCTCCTAAAACAGTCAGTGATCACTGTTGACCTCCCTCGGCTTTTATTACCGCTAATCATTTATTTAAGCTCAGTTTTTAAAACCTTAGGATGTAACTACAGCCCAGCCCATGCAGCAGTATATGAATGACTAACCTCGTATTGTGGATGGATTATCTCACTTCTTCTCCTGGCTGAAGTTTTTTGGTCCTTTTACAGCATCCTGCCATGCGATTACATTTGTTCCTGACCACCGAGAACACTCACGTTAACTTTTATCGAGTGGAAAAAAAGTTAGCTTGTTTATATTATGCTAACATAGCTGTGTCGCTAGCGGTCACGTAGCACATCATTATATACCAGCTAGCCAAACTTCAGTAACCCTACAAACGTCACTGCTGTTTAGTTTTCTGTCTTCATTTATGCTGGAAGTGATAGCAGAGCTGTACGTTTTAATTTGTTTCCAAAACCCCGCAGTCAGGACATGCTATATTGTATTTAGATAGAAGTTAGCGAGCTAACTTCCTGCAAACTTCTAACTCCGTTAAATGTCATAAATTCCGTTTTCATGGATGCCTGGATGTTAAACTCAATTGTTACACCTGGTAGAGCAGAACGCTGATCATTTTATTAAAGATGAAAGACTTTAGACAGTTTTTCAACTCTCAGTAATGCCATAGTGATCGTTTGATATATGGACCTGCAGCGGAGTTTAGGTCCAGACACAACTAGTGACGTCAGACTTAACGACCGGATAGCTATAGAACTTTCTAGCAGCACAGGAGTGCTTTACCATAAGCACAAAAAGGAAATTAAGTCATATGTGATGTAATGTTAGTCCAACCAGAAACAAACCAAACGACTTAATTATTGGTCAAAGCTAAAAGCACAGTGCCTACATTAAATCTTTTTACATATTGCTCATCCTTGTGTGTTCCATAGTGAGTGGTTTTCTTTATATGCTTACACAAGAAAAAAAATATGTCAAAGGCCGTTTTCATCTCTACTGCAAACCATTTCTTGGCAATTAGGAAATTTATATTCATCATGAGGTTTTAATGTGGGACACTGACAGTGACTATGTTTACATGTAGAAACGTACATATGGAAACTTGTTTTCTTTTTCTTTTCTTTCAAAGGAAATGGCCTCCATTAAACACTCATTGATGTGATAACTTCAAATGTTGCTCACATCCAAGTAATCATCACTAAAGTGTCATCATATCAGCATATCAATGTAAAAAGTCATAAGATGGAACAGTTTTTTTCTGTGGCTTTCCTCACGTGTTCCTGGATCCACTCATTTATTTCTTCGTCGTGAGCTTTCTGTAGTTCATCAATTTGTTTTGGTTCTGGACTATACCGTTTGAGCTCGCTCATTTCTTCTTCTTGTCTCATCTTCATTAGGTCAAAGTCCTTTTGATATGCCTTGTTCCTGCGCAGCTGTTGAATCATTAAATCGTTGGTTTTTTGTTGCTTTAGTTTCATATTCTCAACTTCCCTTTCATGCTTTGCTACCACAACTGCAAAGTCAGTGGTGTATCTCTGTCTGAATTCATTGAACTCCTCTGCTTGTTTTCTGGCTTCCTCTTGATTTTTCCTCCTCATCTCCTCCACTTGCTTTTCTAAGTTTTGTTGCAATTCTCTCCATTCTTTTTCCTCCTGTTCTTTTCTGAGTCGATCCTCTTCTTTTCTTCTGCATTCATGTTCTTTTTTTTCTTGCTCATATTCAGCTCTGAGTTTTTCCAGTCGTGCTTGCTCGTTCAGTCTCAGTTGTTCTTCTCGAAGTCGTTTTTTCTCCCACTCTTTTTGTTCGTTCTCCCAAGCCTCTATTTCTTTTTGTATTTCTTCGTTCCTTTGGTTTGCATATGTAGCTTCTTCCGGTTTTGATTTAATTTCTTTCTCTTTCTGTACCCACTGTTGTTGCTGAATTTCTTCCCTCCGTTTCCTCTCTTTTTCCTCTTCTGCTCTCTTTTCCTCCATCCTTTTCTTCTCCTCTTCCTCTTTCTTAATGAGTTCTTCCTTCTCTTGCAATGCTTTTTCTCTTGCAGCTCTTTCTTGTTGAATTTTTAGCTGTGCCTCTTGGAATTTCTTTTCATGTTCTTTCTCAAGGTCCTTCTTCTGTCTTTCTATCTCTTCTTCTTTCTTCTTCATAATCTTCTGCATTTCCTTCTGAATTGCTGCCTCTGCCTCTTTGAACATTTCTGAGGTGTAGTAGCCGCCACCATTTTTCTTCACCATTGACTCAATCTTGGCGAGCAGCTGACTGACTTGAGAGTGGTTATTTGGATCATTGTTATTGAACACATGGTATCGTCCTCCACAATCAGCTGTCAGTTTTTTTAGGAATCCTTCGCTGTCTTCTTCTATATAACTCTCAACTGTTTCATTTTTTAGGTCATCTCCTCTGGTGAATAAGATAATGATGAAGTCATTTGAATTCTTGCCAAAAAAGTTTTGGATGAGCTCCACAGTTTTTTTTTCTTCCTCTGTAAAACGACCGACCTGCAGGACGAGTAAGAACACATGAGGTCCGGGAGCCAACATTGTGACGCATTTCACGAGTTCCTGTTTAACATCATCGTTGGACAGACTTGTGTCGAATAAACCAGGTGTGTCCACCACAACAACAGGGTGCCCATTAATCTCTGTTGTTTCTTTTTGGCAGAGCTTGGTTACTGATTTCATACTGGCTTTCGAGTGGAAGCAGTCCCTTCCCAATATAGTGTTTGCAGTGGCACTTTTTCCACTTCCAGTCTTACCAATCAACACGATTCTGAGATGATTCTGAATTTCTTTTTGTGGAATCTGTCTGTTTTTCGGAATTTGTTCTTTTTTCGGAATTTGCCCTTTTTTCATATTTTTTTCAAAATGTATCTTCTTATTCAGTTCAGACATTACTTCAGGTTTCAATCCGAGCCGTGAAAGTTTTTGGCGAGGTCTTGGAATCATTGTTATTTTGAAGCCTGTTGATGCCCCACCTTTCATCTTTTCTACAGCATCCAATAACTGAGGGATCTGCTCTTGGTCATTGATGTTGAAGACAATGTATCGGCCAAAAAAGCTCTGAACAAGTTCTTGGATTTCTCTATTAGTTTTTACATAGTTAACAACATCTGGGTGTGTAGGATCTGACTCCACAGTAAAAAGAATCATGGTGTAGTTGTCAATTTGGGATCTCAGTGTATCTTTAATAGTCTTCACCTCTTTCTTGTCTTCACTGGTTGGAGGATCCAGTGGTTGAACCAAGATGAAGGCATGGACACCCTCTGGATCACAGAGGGAAATACTCTTGAATGCTTCCTTCTTTGTTTCCTCCTGAGGTTTTCCACAGAGAGCAGGCAGCTCCACCAGTGAAACCAGACGACCGCACACCGCAGCCTCATTTTTAATACACTGAGATGATTCAGATTCTACTTTTCTTTCTCCCAGGATGGCATTGGCAGCTGAAGTTTTACCAACTCTAAATCTCCCAAACAGCACCAAATTCAAAGGTTTTAGTTTTTGGCTTTGAGGTACTTCTGTACTGGCCTGAGGGTTTTCATTCTGTTCCGGGTTTAAAGGAGGAATTAAACGTGGACTTTGCAGGTTTTCCTTATCAACTCGAGGTCTGTCATACAGTTCCAAATTCAAAGAAGAGTTTAGATTAGGAATTTGAGGCTCTTCAGTTCCATGTCCAGATTCTTCTTGTGGTTCTTCTACTAGGTCAGCAGTCTCTGTAAAGTTCAAATGTCCTCCCCTGTTGTAAGCCACAATTTTTTCCATCTCTCCCATCAGTGTTTCACGATCTGAGTCACAAAAGTCTTTTTTGTCAAAGTCAAGTGTGTAATGCATCTTTCTGCAGTTCTGGATAAAATGATCTATTGCTGTATTCTTTGCTTCACCCTTTTGTGTTGTGATGACCATAGAGTAGTTAAAGGCATCACCACCAAACAAGCACAAGATAGACTTCAGAGTGCGTCTGTCATCCTCAGTGAAATCAGAAGGATTGAGTACGAGCAGGAGAACATTTGGTCCAGGGGGGCAACGGGCCACACACATCTTCATTTCAAGTTTCACTTTTTTCATGGGCAGACTGAAGAGGTCTGTGGTTTTTGCCACTGTTACAGGTATTTTTCTCCATTCTCCTTGGACTATAGATTTCTTCGCTGTTAGACGAATAGGATTCTTTTTCCCTGTGATGAAGTTGCTTAGTGCAGTCTTTTCATTATCATTCTTCCCAAATATGACAATCCTGAATTGAGATGCTGTAGAAAAACACAAAAAACACATTAAATGCCATATTGTTCCAATTTGCTTAGTGTCATAGTTGTCTTTTAATTTTGTGTTTTTGTCTTGCATTGATCTAGTGAAGCTGTTTAATGATAGGGGTCTTCCTGTCATACAAAAGCTTGCATTTGTTAAGTCTGTATCTGCATTTGGTGTCACTTTAAGGTTTTCATTTTTTAATTAATTGCAGCTAGTCATGAAAAGTAAGGTTGCCACCACTCTATATTGTAATAATTAGTTATTATTGATCTCGGACTCTCTTCCACAACATGTCTTTGTCCTGTCTTCCTCCACTCACCCCCACCCAGTCATGGCAGATGGCCACCCCTCCCTGAGCCAGTTCTTTTGGCAGTTTCCTTGTATTGTAAGGGAGTTTTTCCTTCCCACTGACACCCAAGTGTTTGCTCATAGCGGGTTATCTGCTTGTTTGGTTTCTCTGTTTCTCTGTCTTTACCTTACAATATAAGGCGCTATTAGGACATTGTTGTTTTAATTTAGTGCTATATAAATAAAATAAAACAGAATTGAAAAGTTCAGAGGGTTCTGGTGAAAAAAAAACAAGGATCATCAGGGGAAAAAAAGAGCTGCTAAACACAATGCGCGCGCACACACACACACACACACACACACACACACACACACACACACACACACACACACACACACAGTAAAGTGTCTTTTGGTGGTCCAAAAATACCTGTAAGCTCACATTCCTGGTGAATGACTTTACAGTGAACTTGCTACTTGGATAATGTGTGGAATGAAAGATGTCAAGTCTTTCAACTCTTTTGGGAAGTCTTTCAGTGTTTAATAAATATTCAAACTCATGGATCTGTTACTTAAACATCTTTAAGTGTTGCTAGCTTGTATTTACTTTCTCAAATAGCAACCATCCTGAATGCAGGGATATTTTTGGCCATCTGCTGAACTCACCACGTGCTGCCATGTTTTCACCTTTTTGACCTGGAAACTTCAGCTGGACAAAATGTTGGAATCTGTTGGGGTTAAATGAAAGCAACAACAAGGGATTAACAATGAACTTGTGACACAATAAATATATATATATATATATATATATATATATATATATATATATATATATATATATGTATGTATATATGTGTATATATGTATGTATATATGTGTATATATATATGTATATATGTGTGTGTGTATATATATATATATATATATATATATATATATATATATATATATATATATATATATATATATATATATATATATATATATATGTGTGTGTGTGTGTGTGTGTGTGTGTATATATACACTCAGCAGATAAACCTTATGAAACAGGAGTGTCTACCTATGGTATTTATGGGAGTGTTTTCTACAATGAGCTTTTCAGAACCATGAACTAAAGACATTAATTTGATTAGAGTTTGAATTAGAGGTCCTTCTGTATCTGCTCACTGACTTATTAGACTCATTTAACAGGGTGTGTCTAAGGTATCTCTCCTTTTGTTCAGTGGGATGGGGCAGTTTTTTTCTTTAAATCAGCTGACTTTGTCACACAAGAAGAAGCTAACAAGTGTTTAAATAATGTAAAATGTATTCTTAGATAATACATAAAGTGTTCTGACATAAAACTATATTTCTGTGGTATCTTGGCAAATGTAATAATTAAGCATTATTACATGTATATGATGAATACAGTTCAATGAATAATCTCTGACTTAAATGGCTTCAGCATAAATAATCTAAATATCTGAATTACATTTTGAGTCGAATTACATTGACATACTTAAACATGCTGCACTGAAATTGTCCCTTTGTCAGAGCATGTGGTAATACTACTTTTGATATACCTAAGCAAAAATTCAATTAAAAGGTTGTTGTTGTTGTTTTGGTCTCTTTACAGTTTAAGGATAACCATTTGAACTCCACATACGTCCATGTATTTTAAATTTTTGTTAAATATACTTTAATGTAAGTACTCACCAGATGACTTCCTCATGGTGTCAAAGCTAATAATGAAGGTAGCACCCTAAAAGGAAAGCAGCTCACGTCCTTCACTAAGGCGGAGCTGTGCTTATTATGACAGACAGATGACTTAACCTATAACGATGACTGACAACTGTGGTACGTCAAGGAAACAGATACTGGATTTTTATGACTGTGACTTTACTTGTTCTCTCTACATTTATTTTTTCAAGTTCTTCCACAACCATAAGGCAAATGTTAGGGGCTCTAAACAAACAAAGTGTGGCAGTAAAAACTAGTATAACCTGTCCACAGGAGGATGTTCATAACTTTAGCCCACGTGAAATGAGAATGAAATGTTGGGATTAAATCTGAAGCATGCAAACAGTCAAGATATGATGCTGCTGTTGTGAAACTATTTCTAAAAGCACAGCTTCAAATGGGCAAAAAATTACTGATACTGAAGCTGAGGCTTCATACACCAATTTATATTTAATTAGTAGAAACCTAAACAGGTTGCCATATACAATTAATTTGGGTCAGAGGGCCCGGTGGCGCCAGTGTCCGGCAGCCTCGCCTCTGTCAGTGCGCCCCAGGGCAGCTGTGGCTACAATGTAGCTTGCCATCACCTGTGTGTGAATGTGTGTGTGAATGGGTGGATGACTGAATGTAGTGTAAAGCACTTTGGGGTCCTTAGGGACTAAATAAAGCGCTATACAAATGCAGGCAGGCCATTTATCTGTGTGTAACTGGAACAAAATAATAATCCCATGTATCCCAAGTATGCACTCATATTGTACCAGTTTTTTGAGTGTACTTCAGTTCAAATAAAAGAGTTTTAAGGGTTTAACCCTTCCCACTGACCTAAGGTATTTTATTATTATCCATTAAGGATATATATCAAAATGCATTTGAAACACAGACTCGTCTTCCTGGGTGTCACTGTCAGTGATTTGTAGGTTTCTGCAGCATGTCGTTAGTTGTTGGACTTGTTCTCAGCATTTCCTGTTGGCTTACAGAAATTTTGCACCAAAGCAAAAAAAGAAAAAAAATATGCATGTTCAGGTGACATTTCCCGTTTGCTAGTGACATCTGTAGCATGATTTGTTTTGTTTCGATTTTGACTCAACAAGTAAAGTGGTGTGGTTCTCTGAAGGAAAAACAAACCTTGGCAGCACCCAACCGCCCCCCCCCCCCCCCCCCCCCTCTCTCCTCTCGCTTCAGTAATGACGCCTGAAACATGAAACACCTTGTCAAACTATGCACCTGCCCAACCCTTTCCTTTCAATCTGACAATGTTCTGCGTTATCAGAAAGGAAAGAAGTGGTGGAATGTAACATAGTACTTTTTTCTTCTTTTAGTCTCCTACAGTTAGTTATTATTTAGGTATAAGATCATATTCATCCATTAATGTCTGCTAATAAATCTGCTAATAAATTATTTTTCTTTGTGATACACAAACCTACCTGGCAGTATATAAAGTTATTGTGCAGTAAAAATATACAAGGATGCAGTAAAACTCTGACCTACTGTAATGAAGAGCCAATTGGAGTCTCAAAAGTCTCAAACTAGACTCTCATGTTTATTTAGACTTTAGTTTGATTCCATTCACATAATTTATAATACAAGTCAATGCAAACTAAAGAATAGGTGGTCCTACAGGTCAGTCACCTTTTATTAGTTTATTTCAATATGTTCACTTCTGTAAAGATTTTTTTTCTCAATCAGTCAAGCTTAATTTGTGTAGCATATTCTATTGAGATTTAAAGTGAAGATTTACATATGAATAATAAGCTGATAATAACAGACAACAAAACAAGCAACCAGAACATTTATAAGGAGTGTGCCAAAAAGAAGAGGTCAGTGTAATAACACACTGAAGTAAAGTTTGTATGTTGACAGTCAACAGAGCTGACACACATACATGTTCCGTCCTCGTCGTAGCTGTCCTTTGGTGCAGAGCTCAACTAGAAACACCAGCTAAAAAGTAAAATCAATAATCACAAAGTGGTTTTCTGTGCAGCACCATTACTTATTTATTTTCACCTCTTTATGACCAATTTAACAAAGTGACCAGTAGCAATCTCCAGCTGATTGGCACTGCAGTGTAAGACATGCTTTCTCTGCCAGTGTGGTGATTGGACGATCTGATATCCTCGTGTTGGTGTTGTTCCCTCGTCATCATAAATAATGTTGTTCCGGGTTCAAAATTGCAAGTGACCAATCACCTTCTCCTGAGGTCATCCGCGACCTTGAAAAAAACGAGAAGAGAAGAGAAACCGCCTCTGTAAGGACAATATGTATAATGCTTACCGTTTATTGAAGAAAAGTATCCTGAAATGCAAAGAATTCAAGTTCCTGGATCGGCGGACAGAAGCGGTTTCTCTTCTCGCAAGTGAAGTAGATTTTTCAAAGGCACAAAAGGGCGACGTCACAACAATGTGATTGGTCACTTGCAATGTTGAACATGGAACAACATTTATTATGATGATGTGGAAACAACACCAACAGGAAGATATCAGATCGTCCATGGTGATTAATAACATGAATATAAGAGAAAATATGAGAAAATAAGAACAATATTTTTTTTTTCAAAAGTGTTGTTGCAGTCTTTGCCTATTTTTGTACATAAATTTATCACCGGAGTGACAATTTTCAAGGATAAAAGGCTCCCTGTGAAATAAAAATAAATGTGCTTTGTCAGCAATTCTGCATCTTCCTTTTCCAATTGTCTTTTAAAAAAAAGAATACATATATATTAACAGAGTAAATGCTTTTTAGTAAACTTCATTTGACCTGTGTCGAATGGCAAAAAAGAAAAGAAATCCAAAAATGTCTACAAAGTGAAACTTGCCACCCTGGCTGTCTTTTACAGCTACTCTGACCTGCATGTGCAAAACCCATTAGCTATGGTGATCACTTTATTTATACAGACTTTACATATAATACATCTAACGCTGAAAAACTGAACAACACTGAAACGCAAAACTTCTCATAAAATGCTACAAGCGCTATTTTGTGTGGCTTTCTTCACATGTTCCTGAATCCACTCATTTATCTCCTCTTGATGCGCTTTTTTCAGCTCATCAATTTGCTTGTTTAGCTGCTCTTTACTGTCAAAGTGCAAACTTGATAATTTTAGGTTAGTCATTTGAATTTGTTGTCTTTTCTGCAGCTTGTCGAAGTCTTTGTCATAGGCCTTTTTTCTCCTGAGCTGCATTATCATGAAGTCATTTTGGTTTTGTTGACTCTGCCTCAAATCTTCTGTTTCATTTCTATATTTTTCCATCTCAGCTGATAAATCCTGGTTAAATCTCTGTCTGAATTCATTGCATTCTTCAGCTTGTTTTCTGGCCTCCTCTTCATGTTTCCTCATCATTTCTCCCAGTTCCTTCCTATAGTTTTCTTTCAGTTGTCTTTCCTCTTGTTCTCTTCCGATTCGTTCCTCTTGTCTTCTTTTGATTTCATATCTCTCTAGTTCCTGCATAGCTTCCTCTCTGAGCTTTTTAAGTTGTCTCTGTTCCTCCCAAAATCTCTCTTCCTCCTCTAAACATTGTTTATCCCACCATGCTCTTCTTTCCTCTTCCCAAGCCTTTCTTTCTTTTCTTATTATTTCTCTGTTCTGTAATAAAATCCCATCAGGAATCACTCGTCTTTGTATTTCTTTCTGCAGAGCTTCATCTTCTTTATCCCACTTATAAATTTGGTCCTTCTCCTCCAATTTCTTAGTCCTTTGTTCTTCTTCTCTCTTTTTTCTTTCTCTATTCATATTTTCCTGTTGGTTCTTAATGCAACCCTCCATTTTTTTGGCTACCTGGGCTTGGTTTGCTTTTATTTCTTCTTCAAATTTGGCTGTTAGGTGTGTTAACTTGTTCCTCTTCACTTGCATTTCCTCCTCATATTTTCTTATAAGATCCCTCTTTTCACTCTCTATCTTTCTTGCTTTGTCTTTCATGATCTTCTGCATTTCCATCTGTATTGCTGCCTCTGCTTCTTGAAACATTTCTGAGGTGTAGTAGCCACCACCATTCTTCCTCACCATCATTTCAATTTTGGTCAGAAGGTGACTGACTTGAGAACGATTGTTATGATCATTGTTATTGAAGACATGGTATCGCCCTTCACAATCAGCTGACAGTTGTTTTAGGAATCCTTCGCTGTCTTCTTTTATATAACTCTCAAATGTTTGACCTCGAAGATCATCTCCTCTGGTGAATATGACAATAATGAAATCCTTTGTCTTCTTACCGAAAAAGTTTTGGATGAGCTCCACGGTATCTTTTTCTTCCTTTGTAAAGCGACCAATCTGCACCACCAGTAAGAACACATGAGGTCCAGGAGCCAGTAAGCTGATACATTTAACAAGCTCTTGTTCAACTTCTTTATTGGACAAAATCGTGTCAAACAAGCCGGGCGTGTCAACCACAACGACAGGGCGCCCGTCAATCACTCCTGTTTCTTTCTGACAAACACTTGTCACAGACTTCAGACAGACTTTTGAATAAAAGCACTGTTTGCCCAGCATGGTGTTTCCAGTGGCACTCTTCCCAGAACCAGTTTTCCCAATCAGCACCATCCTGAGAGGCTCTCTGCTTTGCACCATCCTAATAGGTGGTGTCCAGCGATGTCTATAATTTTCTGGCTTTAAAAGGGATACATGTCTTGAAACTGGTTTCAGTGGAGGTTTTGGAAACATATCTTTTGTGAAGCTTCTGCAACCGACAGTTCTCATTGTTTCCACAGTACGCAACAAATCAGCGACTTGATGCTTATCCTTTATGTCAAAAACGATGTGTTGTTTACCGCAGCGCCTATAGAGCTCTTGGATGTCTTTGTTGTCTATTAGAATCTTCTCCACTGCTGAAGACTGGTCAAGATTTGGATTTTCAACAATAAAAAGCAAGACAGTGAACTTATCGATCACACTCTTGAAAGTATTCTTGATGGCTTCCAGTTCTTTCTTATCTTCATCAGTAGGATGGTCCAGTGGAAGGACCAGCATGAAGGCATGGACACCCTCAGGTTCACAGAGGTCGACACACTTGCACGATTCATTCATCGCCGTCTCTTTAGGTTTTCCGTGCAAAGTAGGCAGCTCCAGCACAGAAACACGACGGCCACAAACCTCTGCCTGGTGTTTGGTCAACTCTGATGAGCTCTTAGATGGAATACATTTTCTTTGTCCCAGAATGGCATTAACAGCTGAAGTTTTCAAGCTTTCATTTCTCCCGCACAGAATCAGGTTTAGAGGGGATTTTGTAGTTGTAGGCACCACAATGGGATCAGCGTCTTCAGTAAAAGTTAAATACCCCCTGTTATCACTTACTATTTTCTCCATTTGTTTCATCAGTTCTTGAAGATCGTGTTCAAGAAAATATTTTTCATCAAGCCTGATTTTGTGCTGTCTTTGTCTGCAGTCTTGGACGAGTTGGTTCACTGAGGAATTCCCTCCCCTGTCATTATGTGTTGTGATGACCAATGAGTGTTTAAAAGCATCTCGTCCAAAGAAACTCACGATGAACTTCATTTTTTGTCTATCGTCCTCGGTGAAATCCAAAGGATTTACTAGGAGCAACAGAACATTTGGTCCAGGTTGGCAGTGTGCGATACACATTTTTATCTCATATCGCACTCTTTCTGCAGGCACAATGAAGATATTTGATGTTTTCAATAAAGTGAATGGAGTTCTCCTCCACTCTCCTTTAATTTCAGTAAACTGCTTGTTTTTCTTTTGATAAGGACAGTCATATCTTTCACTGATGAAAGTGCTCAGCGTTGTCTTATCGTCATTGTTTTTTCCAAGAATCACAATTCTGAGTTCAGATACTGTAAAAGACAAAAACAGAGGACAAAAAAAAGAAAACAAAGGCATTACATATTGCTGCAATTTTATGACAGGAAATTATCAACCCTTCTCTATTAATATCAAGATTAGAACAGGATTGCTATTAACCCAGGAAAGAGTAATGCTTTGTGCGCTGCAGAATACACTATTGTAGATCATTTGTCTGCTCTTTATTCAGTTTAATTCAATTTGATTTTGTTGATTAGGCGCCAAATCAAAACAGTTGTCTCCTCAAGGAACTTCATATTATACGGTAAAGAAAAGCCCAAGAATGACATGAACCTCTTGTCGTATTTTATGGTAACACAGGCCAAGGTTAGAGGTGTACATTTTCTCGATTTTCTCTCCAACTCACAGGTGTGTGTGTGTGTGTGTGTGTGTGTGTGTGTGTGTGTGTGTGTGTGTGTGTGTGTGTGCTGCCTTTATTCTTCTTTATGTGACCTATATTATTCTTGCACACAAACATCATCTGGACCTACCAGTTGCCATCTTGTGCAAACAAAACTCCACCACACAGAAGTTCAGTTCAGTGTCTGTTAAATTTGAAAAAATTAAATACAATTATGAAGAGTTCAGTTCAGATTAAAAGCAAAATTAATTCATTGTTTCATTACTGCAAACAATATAGCTAAAATATTTTTCTACTAGAAGCACAAATGTTCAGAAGTGAATGTTAGTATAAGGAGAAGAATTCGTTTCTCCAAAAAATCATAAACTGTTTCATAAACAAATGTATTTAAGGATAAGATGTTCACATGTTTAACCATTCAAGATTCTTTTGTGTGACAGTTGGAGGCTGGTGAATGTATAGAATTTAAACATAGATGTCGCCAAATATAGAATGGCATTATTCACCTGACCAGTATAGGAATAGTGAATAATAGTAGCCAAAGTATCAAGTACCATGCACCAAGCCATACTATAAAATACAATAAACATATAACTTAAAAAATGGTAAATGGCCTGTATTTATATAGCGCTTTACTAGTCCCTAAGGATCCCAAAGCGCTTTACACATCCAGTCATTCACCCATTCACACACATTCACACACTGGTGATGGCAAGCTACATTGAACACATACATGAAATAATTCAAAATCATTACACTCAACAAGTGCACGAGTATCAACATTTTTAGTTTCTGCAAACTTTAACTTGACAGAAGTTGTGATAACAAACAAATATTTAATTTATAATTCAGACAAAAATTCTGAATTACAGCTTTCGTGCTGAATACTGATTTTGCTTTGCAAAGTAAAAATCTGCTGCACTTACCTGAGGCTGTGGTATATTTTACTGGAACATCATTCT
Organism: Copadichromis virginalis; assembly: GCF_057382275.1. Taxonomy (NCBI): domain Eukaryota; kingdom Metazoa; phylum Chordata; class Actinopteri; order Cichliformes; family Cichlidae; genus Copadichromis; species Copadichromis virginalis. The sequence goes on from NC_140629.1 coordinate 35,467,897, forward strand.
GTCATATTTTTGGTTGAAGTCACCGTCATGTCGGTTTGTCTGTTTTCAAGGAAACCAGGATGAAAATAATGAAAAAAGAAACAACTTTTTTTCTATTAGAATTTTACTAAAGTTTCATGTTTGATAATGCTAAATTTGCAAAAATATTCAAAAATTTACAAATATGCATTACATTTGTAAATAGTGCTTAAAGGTCTTACTAATCTATGAACTAACCCCTCTGTAGAAATAGAATATAGACAGAAATACAAACTGGATTTACAAATGTATTTTCCAGAGTTTTGTACATTTCTATTGGAAAATAATTATTACTTCTAAACATGCTAATGACATCACCATAGACCTATGTAAGTTACGTTGTTTTTGTCACTAAATATGCAGCAGGTATTTATTTGACCCCACTTAAGTGCTTTACCACACACTTTCTTTCCAGTTGTTGAAAGTTACGAATGACTAAACAAGATTTGGATTGCAGATATACACAAACAATATGCATTTAAACACACAGATATTCTGTTTTATACTTACCAGATACCAGATAGGAGAGCTGCTTCAAAATAGAATAATGTCAAGGAAGAGTTTGTGTGAGACCTAAACGGCAGGATACATGCACTGACAAACGCCTGCCAAATTCCAAAAAGTATGAAATGTTTTCATTGTTCAGCCTGACAACAGAAACCTGACACCCTGCAGGGTTCCCATCAGCCACTCAGTTTCAATTATGTTTACAGCAATACATTCTATTATCTAATACTTTACTGACACAGTATTATAAAGAGCCTTGGGTCAGGTGACTAAAACATCTTCCTGATAGATTCAAAAGTCGAATGCTAACGTGCAATTATGCTAACAGCTGTGACGGGGAACTGAAAATACATGTAGTGAAAGTTGTAAATTTAACCCTAACCCTAACCCTGAAAAGACACTTATTTGGACATATGTTTTAAAGCATTATCTAAAATAACTTTAACTTGATCTTGGTCATGAAAATCTAAACACTTTGTGTGCAGAATTACCAGTCAAATCTAATTTCTACTGGGCATTATTCTTCTACCACCAGTGTTGCTCTTTCAGAAAAGTCATGTATAATTGAGCACCATGCCTGTCTCTTAAAATGTCTCTGTTTATAGTAATATATTGGGTTTAGCTAGATTCCCATCAGAAAAACTAGACTGAAGTGAAACTCCAACTTTAGGGCCCTCCCATTAAAAACACAGCAGAGTCTAAAATTACCTTAATGGGCTTGCATGGTGCAGGGCTGGAAAAACTGGTAATACTGATCCAAGCTAAGACACATCCACATTATCAAACTACACATTTAATAACCTCTATCTATTTTTAAAAAAAGGTGTGTCAGGACATGAGTTCACTTCCCTGTTGAGTTCCTGGAGATGCTTTCAAATGATCCTCTTCTAAGACAAACAGGCTTTTATCTGAAAAGACTGATGAGGCAACAGAGCAGGATTCCTGCATTTATGTTCGTGCTCGAGATTCTCGAGTTACAAGTCGGTCTTTGATCCTTTAGACTCAGTCTGAAGTCATGACTTTATGACATTTTGTCAGCTCGAATGGTTTAACACATTCAAGCAAATGAAGACACATACGCACTCCTTGTGAGGTGTTGGAGTTGTGTGATTTATAATCCTGAACCGCGCACATGGACGGGCATGTGTTATTATTGAAAACCTGATTATAAAGCTTTTACCTTTGCTTTCTATGAAAACAGACAACAGAAGAAGATCAGACGCTTGACGACGCTGCCCCACTGATCTGCCAGACGAATCGTTTTGAACTCTGTCGGCTGCTGTAAGGCAGCAGGGGTTTTTATTTTTCATACCGCAGCCTGTTGGGCGTGTTTGATTTATAACACAGCCCCACCTGAAAGTAGTGGCATGTGTTCAATACGCATGTTTTCAATACATACATTTGTTTTAATGCATACAAGCTTCTGCATATTTGTGCACCCCTCTTTCTCCTTTTTTTCCGGGGAGGTCATTGGGTGTGTTTGATTTATAACCCAGTCCCTCCTAGCTGTGTTTTCACATGGATCCAAAAACACCTTACTCCTGTCACTGTGTGGAAAGAATTAATAAAACACACACATTCTTAAACGCAGATCTTCAGGACTTGTCTGGCTTCATTAACTCCTCTCTGACATTATAACACATTACAAGAGGGAAATGCCTCATTCCTGTTATCATAGTCATGAACATTTACATAAGCAGATCTTTTAGTACTCACGTAACCTGGAAGGTCCATTTCAGTCCCTCAGTGTCAGTTGATAATAGCAATTATCTGCAATAGTTTGCCAGGACTTCACGGTAGACAATGGGAAAGGTGTGCACTGTTAATAAACCGAAGTGAATTTAATTAGTGTAGTCCTATAAAAATCTTTCTAAACACACATCTTGCCACTTGATAGGCGTCTTTGAAATACTCACTTAGTAGTATTTGTATTTTATTTTGTTTTTTACAAATTAGACTACTACAGCTGTGTCTTTGGGGGGCGGAGCCAGGGTCATTATCAACTACTATTAAACCAAAATAAAGTATTGCTGTGCTGAGTGTTATCATGCATTCAAATTGTGCAACTTTTGCAGGAATGCATGGTGATCATGGGAGCTCTAGATGTTATTGTTGCCATCAGTGTGTTTCAGTATCTTATGTTGTAAAAATCATATAAATCTTTTAAACTGATGAATCTGAGAGGAAGACCATTTTAAAGAGATTTATGATGCTTCTGTTTTCTGTTATTTTTGTCTCCCCCAATGTTAAGTGCAAATGTAACTCATATTTCTGTATTTCTAAGTCCTCCTTTTAATTTGTTTGTCTCTATGTTTGATTTTTACATTTTCTTCCATTTCCTCCCTTGTTAGTTTTATGTTTCGTAACTTAATTAATTAAGCATAATGTCACTGGCTGACTCCCACCTCCCTCTCCTGTCTGTCTGATTTTGCTTTGTATCATCTTTAACTTTTTTGTGTGTGTGTTTTTCTGCTTTAACGTTTGTCCTCCTTAAATTCTCCAACTCTCTCTGTTTGTTCAACCCTTTCTTCCCCAGAGAGTCACTTGACCAGAAAAAATAAAGTTGCCTAAATTCTGATTGTATATCTTTCTATAGATACTTTCAGGAGAACTGATGTCTCCTTGAAGATACAAAATCAATCTAAAATAAATAAATACATTATTAGTATTGAGTGTTTCTTGGATGAGCAGGTTCAGTGTTGAGGTGTTTTTGAAACATCAAGTCAAATTTTATTAATTGAACATTTCTTATACTGAGGAACTTGGTGCACTTCGAATGGAAATTTAAAAAAAGAAAAAGGAGTTATGGTTTGTATTAAATGTAATTTGATTTCACTTTAAGTGGTTGTCACAAGCTGTTTGCACAGACTAGGTTTTCTGGCTCAAAGGCACTTTGGCAAAAAAAAAAAACAAAAAACAAGGGAGTCGTGAGGGAGTTGAACCTGTGACCTCTGTTACAATCTGGTCTGTCTGACACTGTACGGCCCCGGTGGGAGAAAAACATGTGGGAAAGTGTTTTAAAATAGTCTGGGTATGAAAATGTGGTTTTGAATGTGGATTTCGCTCATGTTGTTACAAAGATGTTTTTGGGTGGATGAGGTGTTTGTTTTAGCGGTGGTGTGACCCGGGAACCGACAGCCCAGTGGCTGCATGTTTGAACAATATAATGGTGATTAGTTGGTCTGAACAGAGTGAGAGACACCAGATATTTCCCATAAATCATTCGGATTTGGTCCGATGTGAAATTAAGCTGTTATCAGATGGGAAGCTTTTGTAAAATCAGACCTGGAAAGAGTCACCAACCACCTCACACCATCTTGTTTCCAGGACTGTTTTTATCCGAAGTAGGGTTTAAGGACAGTTTGTTCAACATTTTCATCAAAGTTGTTATCCACACATCTATAAATCAGGCATGCGCTTATCTTCGATGTCTTTTCTTTATTGTTTTAGAGAGCTTTGGTGCTGCTTCACTTCTAGGTAAAGAGTAAAATTACATGGCTCCTTGCAGGGAAAATTAAGTTATTTCCTTCCAGAAGTCCAGCGGTCTGTACCTATAAAAGAAAAATATGTTTAAGATGTGCTTTACACTTAATGGTCTGTGGCTGTCTCTGTATGTTTTTATATATAAACCTCTGCAGTCTATATAAACCTCTCCTCAGGGTGGGTTCCTCTTAGCCAGGTACATACAATGGCCTTCACTCTCCAGAGTCAGCACACAGTTAATGCTAGAGTCACACCACTGCTTGAAGACTTCTGCACAACCAAAGTTATGGAAAGGTCTGCGACCACATCTTTAAAGATACTTTGGTGTGTCAAGGTGGTGATAAACTGTGATAAGACAGCATCAGTCTGCTATCACGTTGTGACTACATGTGGTCAAGTTGGCAGTTACGTCCAATCTGTTTGTGATGATATTGTGATTAACCGGGAAAAATGACAAACCTGTTGCTGTCCACACACACAGAAATTTACTCTGAATGATCACATTCGGATTCCAGCCACGTTTTAAGGCAGAAATCTAAACATTCTGCCATAAATATACTGATGTTGCTTTTGCAAGAAGTCATGGATTTAACCGCACCCTTTGTTGAAACCTGTGTTCAGCAACCTATAGGACGTTGGAGGTCGCTTGAGTCCCATATTGCAAAGAGACACACTGCAGATAAGCTGTGCTCTATGGTGCAGAAAAACACGTATAGATTGAAAAAAATCTTTGCAGTGATTGCTGGCAATGTTAAAATTATATTAATTTAAAAAAATCAGTGAATAAAAAGTCTGTAGAAACAATACTCAACTTGAGAAAAATGATGAGACACCTCAGACTCGACTCGAAGTAAACAGCAATAGGCGAGTCTTTGTGGACTTTGTGTAATTGCAGACTATTCCAGAGGCTTTGGCAATAACAGAAAGCCTGCACGCCTTTAGTTTTTATATGTGAGGTTGGGACAGAGAGGAGCTGCTGGGAGGATGACCTCAGTGACCTGATCTGTAACCTGTAGGGCGCCGATCCACAGAGGGATAGATTAACATTAATGCTTTTCACTTTTGTTCAGCATTATTACTCTGAAAGTTTTTTGTTTGCTTGTTTGTTTTTTTTAACTGAACCACTATTGACCTCAATATGCTAATGCATATAATGTGGATATGTGTGTTCATTTGCATATAGTTTGGTGTGTTTTTTGTGTGTTCATAACTTTAAAGTTTTTATAGTTTTATTTGTTTGTAGTTATTTTTCTAAATTGTAATTTTCTTGCAAAGCTCAATTATATATTTTTGAAACATCACACTTTATCCACAAATCAGTTCTCAGGTTTGCCAATGAATGAATTTGTTTATATATCAAAATGGTTGCATTTATCTATTTAGTGTTTATTTCTTAACTTCGATTCAGCTAGAGAATATTTTGGTTTTCCTTCAGCTCTTCTCAAGTAAAACACCTTATTTTTTCAGGATGAATGCCTGAATTATGCACTCCCTGCAACTCCCAAGAAATATCACTACATGTTGGGATAAATAAATAAATAAACTGCACTAAATGTCTACCCTGCATTGTAATTTAAAAGTGACAACATGACCTGAGAGAGTGGTGAAGTTTACTTTTGATGCACTTTTCAAACTAAACATGCCTGTGTCTGTATTGTAGATCCTGCATCTTCTACAGAGCATGTATGGATATCCCCAGAGGAACAGAGCTGCTGGTTTGGTACAACGACTCCTACACCTCGTTCTTCGGTATCCCGCTGCAGTGCATCGCCCAGGATGAAAACTGTGAGAAAATGTCTCAATAATCTAAGTTGACCTGTCTAGTGTATGTATATGTACATATACGTATAGTGAGATTGATAAACATTTTTTTAAAATAAGCCTTAAATTTAGGCAAACGAAACAAAAAGACATTTACTGAATGTGTTTTTCTGTCCAAACTTTGTTAGGTCACACCTTCCAAATTTGTTGAAGTACAACATTATTTACATAGTTAAGAAAATGTGTTTAAAGGTCATCTGTTTCCTAGGAAGCGATAGGTTCACCTTCTTCAGCTGCCCTATGTTAAACTGAAGCACTAAAAATGGACTCAGATGTAAATTTGACTATGATATCTAAATGTCTGACACGTCCAAACATAAGCCAAACCTCTGCCCTGAAAACTGGCCTGCCTGCATTTAAAATCAGCTGTTTTCTTTGGCCATTCCTTAGCTTTTATTACTGACAGTATTTAAACTGGAGGAAATCTTTTGGCCTGCCACAAAAACAATGATACAAATGCATTTTCTTTAAAAAAAAAAAAAAAAAAAGAAAGAAAAAAAAAAAAAAGGGGGATTTATTTGTCTGAAAAACCAAGCCAGCCAAAACAGGACTGGGGCAGGTCTTTTATTTGCTAAAATATGGCCACACTGTGGGTTAGTGTTGACACACTTGCCTATTTTCCTGTCCTTAAGTCAAATGAAACTAAGGATGTTTTCCATCAAGACTTCTCATTGTTTTCTTCTTTGAAAACCCACACGTTTCTAAAGCTCTCTCTACTCCAGAGCAGGTTGGGTTCAACGAGCAGTGTGTAGGGACGGTACTTTGCTCAGGGGTACCTCAGGGTAGCCGTTCAGTAGAGTCGAACCCACGACCTTCAGTCAGGCAGGGGCTCTGACTGATCTGCACCTACGCAACAACTACTTCAAACCACTTGGCGAGTAGCAGTGAAACTGAGAAAAGTGGAAGAGTGGTCTCCCAAAATGGCGGGTGTTTGCCTTCAGAGTAAAGGTTATATATTGTAATTTAAATATACTTGTTGTCCAAATCTTGTGTTTTTAGCAGCAGCAGAACACCATTTTATCAAAAGTTCACCTCTCCCCCATGAGATAAGAAAACGCTGTGAGGAATTTTTGCACAAAAACATGAGAACCAGGACGAGTTGAGAACCTGTTCCACATAGTCCACTCTTTCGTAATTGTCTGTCTCCAAGCTTATCAGTGTTTTTTATCAGTGTAGGTGTTTCCCTGAACGCTGAACATTGCAAAACAATGATGTTAAACTCATACCAAAGGAGCTGTTGCACACCTTTTCAGGATTTTTTTTTTTTGTTAGAACTGTGAAAAATCCCCTCTCCCTGACAGTGTTATGAAGAAATCCTTACCATCCATTTTTATAGGTTTTATTCACTCAAAGCACAGGTGCATGTATTAATATTATCGCCATATTATCAGGAAAAAGCATAAATATTGTTACAGTATTGGGTTTTTGTCATCGTTTCAGTATCTTTTGGATCATTCCCCCCTAGGCGCTATCCTTTTGAACTCATTGGAACAGATGTTTATCAAGAAGGTAACAGTGACTCAGATCCTTTACTGTATGCAAGAGTCATGCTTACTGGTATGTAGTTAGTCCACAAATGCCCATTGTGGGCCAGGAAAAACCCTGCTGAATCATATTCAAGCCTCGTTTCTGTTTTTACAGATCTACTTTTCCTACAAACGCACGAAACTGCTCAGGAATCAATACGAGAATTGATCAAAAAGCAAAATCGACGATTATAATAAAGTCAAGAAAAACTTCAACACCCATCCCTATTTTATAGGTGCTTTTTTTGGGCAAATACTAGCCAGTTATTTCATGCATTTTACTAAAATACTTAAAAGGTTTCATGTCTGAGTTTTGATTAAATTAGGTGAAATTAAAAATAATGCATAGGCAGCTTAGGTATTTGTAAACACAAGTAATACAACTGTGTGCGTTTGCAGTTTGCTGCCACAGTCCCGCCATGATGAACGATGGCATGTAAAAGACTTGTTCCATCTGTAAAACCAGTTTGTGGCCAAACGTCTCTAATTTGCAATCAGCAGCACGATCTCATTTCACTGCGACTCTGTGAAAGACGAGCCTCTAATTCAATTCAATTCAATTTAGATTCCACAGATTAAAAATCTTTTTTCATGTTTGGTTTTTTGGGGGGTTTTTTGGTCAAAGTTTGTTTTTATCCCCCTGCAGGGGCTTGCTCTGTCAAATCCACAGGAGAAAAAAATGTTTAAATGGAACAGATATAAACAGGCTGACTGAGCAGAAAACTGGAGGAGATGTAAACAAAAACAAATTAGTGACAGAGAAAAAGAGAGAATGGATAGAGAAGAGACAGAGGGGGGAGAAAGAAAGAAACTAAAGACAGAAGACTGGGGAGAGGAGGGACAGAGACAAATACAAAGCACTGATTGACAGAGAGAAATAAAGACACAACAAAAACCATTATCTCCGTGGTTTGAAGGAGGAATTGTGCACTGAAGATATGAACGTTTCATCCCACTTTGTGAACAACTGAGTGAAAAATGTGAAGCGGATTTTAGACTCATGGACATCCACGAGCCTGACTGTTGTTCTTTTTATGACTATGTGGACTAGTTCGTGGAGACTTTTCAAGCAGACCCCACTCCACTGTCAGGTCTCCAGCTTTTTGTGTCTGCAACCGAGTAACACAGGCTTTAGGGAGCCTCAGCCAAACAACCTGACTTTTATTGTTCTGGCCATCTGTTCAGGCTGGTCTTTTAAATCAGTTCTGATAATATATAAGACATTTTAACAAACACATAGAGAAGTTTAAGCCTGATTGGTAGGCAAAGGCAGTGTTGCCAACTCCTCAGGAAGGAAAATCGCTATTGGCTGTCCTAAAAGTCACTAGAAGTCACAAAATGATGTCATCACCTAATTTGCATAATTGGTCATGCTTATGTAATTGCAACTGACGCTTTAGGAGAGAGAGAAATAACATCGTGGAAGAGACATAAAGCCAGTAAAGAACACGCTAAATGCATTTCGAATATATTTAGAACTAAAATTAAATTTCTTTCAGCAATTATTTTTTTTAATGTCACAATTCCAACCCTCCTCCTTTATCCAGGCTTGGTACTGGCAAAAGTGACCCAAAATAAGCAATCTTTGTGTGTGTGTGTTTAAGTAGTTTTAAACCTTGTGATCCACAAAAAGTAACAGTAAAAGAAGAATATTTTTAACTATAACATTGTTAACAAACTGCCCACAGTAGCACCCTCTGCTTGTTGACAGTAAGAGCGACACGTGCTTTCACGTCAAAAGTCATAAGTCTCCAATAACACCAGAAAAAGTTGCCAGATTTGTCGCTAGTCGCTTTTTAGACAAAAAAGTCGCTAAGGGGGTCTGAAAACTCGCTAAATATAGTGACAAAGTCGCTAAGTTGGCAACACTGGGCGAAGTGAGTTGGAGAAGGAAGCCAGAGGAGAATTATGCATGTATGGATTTTACATATAAGAAAATTTGTCTTGTTCCAAAAAATTCAGATTTTCATTAAATATTAAATAAAAATAATATGAATACTGAAAGAAAATGGGATTCATTTATGAGAAACGTATTAGTTTTAGGACAACAAAAACAGTGTGAACTGAAAACATTATTTCCAAGGTTGTTTCAGACTCAGATTCCTCATTAATTTATTCACATGATGCCCTCAGATTTATGAAATGAGTTAAATTCAACAGCTCTGCAAATGACATGGTGTTATTTGTTCAGGTTTTATTGAAATAGTATCAGATTTAGAGATGATGTGTTAATTCAGCTCTATGAACAGTCTGAAAAACATAGTCAGCAACGTTGTTAAATTGTGTTATACAGAAATATGTTTCTGTTAATTAGAGTGACTTAATTAGTATAAATGAAGTGGATAAAATTTTTAAAAATCCTCCTGTGTGTTCACAGTTGACATGGACCATTTACTGTCAGCATTTACGGGATGACAATTGAGACCTTTGAATGGTTTCTATTCATGTGAAGGCATCTGGTCCTCAGCAGTCCAGATGTACCAAACACACATTCATACACACACATACACAACCTGGCATCGCACAAACAAATACCGGAGGATTTGCTTTTGTTCCACCCTGCAGTGAAAAAAGTTTGTTCACATGAAAATTAAATGAAATTAGATTAAGCTTCTTTTGTGCAAACATGAAAAGCAGCAGTTCTGCTCCAAATTAAAGACATTTTGCTTCTAACTGCATTGGAGCAGTTAGTTTCTGTGGCATTGTTATCTTGTAATTGTACCCACAAAGGATGACTGTGACGTCAAAACACTGCACTGGAGACAGTAGGCTGTCCTCAGTGGAACAGACATTTAAAGTTTTGACCTTTATTAGTGCTCCAAAGGCTGCCTGAACACAATAAGACTGGGAAATGTCCAGTGCAGTCACATTGTCCTGTAGCTCTATCTGCTGTGTTTGGGTACAATAGTGTTCAAACTCTTAAAAGTGGTGACCATATAAGGACATCCCCTCTTATTGATGTAATACATATCAAAGAGCAGGAAAAAAACTGTCTAAAACTGTTTAGAGCAATCTGAGTTGACTGACTCACACATTCTCTGTCCTCGTTATCAGTGTTGGGCTTATTGCTACAAAACAAGTCTTGGATTAGACACTACTGGTTACTTTTCCTGAAACCAGTGCAGCATATTACTTAATTATATGTTAGAGAAAGAACGCATTATGTTACTTTCGTGCTATTCCATAACATGACCTGAAATGCACTGCCGCACAATTAACAGGTCGTTATATAAACCTGAGGCTACAGTAGGACACACATACAGTCGTTCTGTTGCTGTTTCCGTATGAACATAAAACCAACAAAAATGCAAAGCTGACAACAATCCGAAGAGACTTCAAACCGATCTTCCACAGTGACTCTACTTTCAAAGCATGCACAGGCAGAATTGGAGGCTACACGCTGCAAGCCTGGCTGCTCATCACTGCCTTATTTACCTGCTGAAGATCAGGCTCTGGACTGGTGCTCTGGACGGGTCGACATACACTCAGCTATAACATCACTCTGGGTTCTTGGCTAGCTCTGTGCTAGCATGCTATCTGTGCATATTCTTGCAGAGAGGCAGTGTTGTGTTAGCAGTATAATGTAGTTATTTCTGTCCTAATTTTACTATTACGCACTTATTCTTTCATGTAGTAAAAATAAAAAGGATGTCCATATCCCCTCTCCTCAAAAAAGCGGCACACTGATCCACTGTTTTCCTCCTCCCTGCACACAAACTGAAATCAGCTGTTTGTAGGTGAAGTGTGCAGGAAGGAAAATGCATGTGATGTTTTTTTCTTTCATTATTTCCAGCTGCAGTGCAGATAACTGAAGACCCTTTGTAAATCAAGTAATAACATAATTTTAACTGTATTGTGATTTCTGAATTTAGTATGTTAACTGAATTTTTGTAAAATGTAGTATGATTACAGTAACGTGTTACTTTGCAATGCGTTACACCTGCTACTGATCACTATTTGGAACTCTGGCCATGTTAAATATGAGCATTCACCACAGTATGTAACAGTAGTACAGAAAATAAATAAAAACATCATAGGACCCCTTAAAGTAAAGTCATATACACAAAGGCAAACGACAAACAACAGGAAACACGCACATAACATTAAACACACATTTCTCTATACTCTTGCTTATGTGCAGAGCTCAAGCACTCACAGACACATTAAAGATGAATCAAGATCCAAACCACACAACAAAGAAAACACACACACCCCATGGTTGTTTACTCATACATGTTCCATCCAATCACAGCCTGTCGGCTTGACGCTCCACAGCAACATATGCACCAGCAGACGAGGAAACATCTCAGAAAGACTCTGCTTTTGTCATGGTCCCTGTGCCTCCCCGGCCAGCCCAGTGTGGCCACAAGTGTTTGTTGTTTTTCTCTCACTCTGTCTCTCCTACCTGTCTGCCTGGGCGGAGCTCTGATTGGGCTCCTGCCCTTGGCCCACGCACCTGCAGCTGATCTCGAGCGGATTGCAGTTCTCTGGCTCTTAAGGCTGGGGCTCTGAGCTGTTCGTCGCTGGAATATTGAGTAACTCTCGTTAGTATTGCCTGGCTTCCTTGCGATTCTACTGTTCCCGTGTTTGCCTTCGACTTACCCTCGTCTGTGTAAACAGGTTTACCTGGATCAGCCCTTTTGTGACCCCTGGACCCCGTGAGTAGGAGAGTGAGCTGAGCTGCTTGTGTGGAGACTGTTTGGACGAGGAGCAGAGCGAGTGCGAAGAAGTGTGTCTCCCCAGCCAAGTGATCCCCGGGACCCTGGTGTTTCCCCCCCCTTCACGTGTATATAGTGCACCAGTGTGATTAATAAAGTGTCGTTGAACTGTGCTACCTCAGTCTGCGCCTGAGTCCGTTCCACTCCCGTGACAGCTTTATCTTTCTTTTCTTTGCTCCTGCTCTTTATTTAGTTTTTTCAACTTCCCTTTATCCTCTAGAACTGTGAGAAATGATGGGAAAAAACAGGAAAATGGATGAAATGAGAGGGAAAGTGGAGGAGTCAAAGAGGCAAAAGATTGAAGAAAAGAAAGGAGAGGGAAGAATGATTTTGATTTTGTCCACCTCTGCAGTAAACTCCTCCGTACTTCTCTTCTTTATGTGATGTATTATTATTACCAGTCTTATAATTGCCTCCATTGATTTTATGAAACTTTATAATGGCTGTAACGTTATGGTTATTGATTACCCAGCAAAGATTTGGCAACATAATCAGAACTGTACTTCATTCCTGTAAAGAGAGGAAGACACTCTGAGACGAACGGTGGCCTCTCAAGAGTCAAACTTCCTGCTAATTCAGTATGATATAAATGTACAAGACTGACGCATATTCTTATTATTTTTAACTTATTTCATGTAAATCCGTGGATGTTGGTCTCTCATGACACCCTAATGAAGTCAAGTAGCCCCCAGAGGTCATTTTGTAGGGCTGTAGCAGTGCTCCGCCTGTTCCTCCTTCCACAAAGGAACAGATAACTGTCCTTCTGCTGAGAATATTCAATTCTATGACCATGTCCAACTATCCACATGTTGACAGTCCATCTCCTGGTATCTCCTCATTCTGTAGACTATGCTGGGAGACATAACATATGTTCTTGTGGCAGCACGTGTGGTTACCCTGGAGGAGCTTAACTATTGGAGGACCTGAATGGCACATCAGTTCATCCTTTAATAGAGCAACTATATCACTGTTAAGCACCATAGTTCCACAAATAGATTGCATTTACATTTACAAACAGATAACACCAACTCCTTTGACAGATGAGTCTCATGATTTTTATTTTTATTTTTTATTTTTGGGGAACTTCTAGATATAATACATTTTGATGGCTGTAACATATATATTATAAAACTGAATGACAAAGAGAGAGATACAAAAAGGGAAAAGAGGACAGGATGAGGAGAGGGCCTCAGCTGATTCTGGTAATGAAGATGACATGGAAAAATGTTTGAATGAATACACAGAACTGATGGACAGGCAGACAATACAGAGGAAGATGAAACTCCAAGTTTAGGTGTCAGAAGTTGCTTTTAAAACTCTGTTCTGTGCGATGAAGACCAGCATCTCCTCCATTTGTATCTTTATGAGGGGCATGTAGGAGAGAACACACCCCTCATAAAGAAAGAAAATACAAACTCTGCAATGTTGCCAGCTGCATCTGCATAATTCTCTCATTTTGATGATGCATTTCATACGCAATCCAAACCGTATTGACCTGCATTTTTTGTATATGCAATGTTGGTTGCAAAATGAATTAAGTGTGGGCGAGCGGCGTATAACGCGGGCGTCAATAACACCGTTGGGCAACTTACAAATGGTGTAATTATCTCCTCATCAGGTTATTAGAGGATCAATCGAGCCTGGTGGCCTGATGGCAGAGGTGAGCTGATGAGGGATGGAAAATGGTTATGACGACTGAAGCAGCAGATCTCAGAGAGAGGGGTGTTTACTCATGTAAAATGATGCAATCGAAATGATGTGAAGAAATTCAGAAAAACTAAGAAAGCCAGAAGTGTTGTTTATGCATTAGTGCGTGGGTAGAGAAGGAAAAATGTACCCAAGAATAATAATAACAAAATGGACTTACAAATTACCCAAATGAGTCTAACTAAAGAAGTCACAAAATAAGCTATTTGTCTTCTTAAATAACACGTTATGAGCATCTACTGGTTTGTCTGGTTAAGTTTAAGGATGTAAAATAACTTGTGCAATAGTTTTCCTTCCTCCCAGTCTGCATGCCAAGTTTTCCCAAGCAAACCAGTTTTACAGAATGAAAAGCAAAACCCTCCACAGTGAGTTAAAGTAAATCAACCCTCTTAATGCAATTTCAAACATGATGAAGGGTTATGGACTCCAGGTCTGTCAGTTGGTCTGACCACAAAACAGAACACAGCTGACTTCTGGGTCAAGTGAGGACAGCTGGCATCAACCAAAATCTAATTTACACACTTTTATATAATGTGTTTTTTCCTGTTAATCTCATTGTAGTTGACTGTTGTATTCACCAGCAACACTTTATCCAGAATCTGTTTTTCCTATCGGTCTAATGGATTTATTATGCCAGCTCCTGTGTTCATTTTTTTTTTCTCTGAAGCACTTACTATATTCAATTCAATTCAGTGTTATTTATATAGCACCATATAGCAGTCATGTCAAAGCAGTCATTTTGTACTGTAACATAAGGGCCCAACCACATCAGAAAAAAAGCTCCAATGACCAGAACTGGCCCACGAGTCTGGTCAATCTGACCAGCATAAGGTAAAGGTAAAACCATCAAACCCCACAAAATCAAGAAGAGGCCTTGTTATAGTAAGGAATCTCAATTCAAGTGACACACTCATGTAGTGTAACCAAAAAATGCCAACATTTGCATAGAATGTATTATTTTCATCGTAACCTGCAACCATGGTTGCAATTATTAGCATGCTAGTGCTAGCAATATCACTCTAGGGCCCTTTGCTTATTTTATCTAAATCTGTGTGGGTTTCTACACCTTGAATTGAATTGAATTCTATAAAACAATAAATAAGTTGCTCACCTCTGCTCTGTAGGCGCAGTGAAAAAGGAAGGGTGTGTATTATGGGAAGTCCCACAGCAGTTTGAGTCTATAGGAGTACAACTAAAGGATGCTTCAATATCAACTCAACCAGCACTAACAGTAAGCCTTCTTAAAAAGGAAAGTTTTGAGTATAATCTCTAAAGTAAAGAAGGTGTCTGTCTCCTAAATTTAAACTTGGAGATGGTTCTTTGGGAGAACTTCATGATAGCTTGTTGTCGCATTCTTCTATTAAAAACTCTAGGTACCAAAAGTAAGGCTGCAGTCTGAGAACAAAATGCTTTATTGGGACAGTATAAGACTATGAGATCTTTCAGATATGATGGGGGCTAACTTTTTATATGAAAAGGACTGGTAAATTTAATTCTGGATTTAACAGTGAACTAGTGAAGGGAACATTTTAGAATGTTTGAGTTTCTGGAATGAAAGCAAAGTTTAAAGTAGAAATGTTAGTAGTTCTGTAAATGAAAACTCATCTGTAGTAGCATCATGCTGGAGGTCCATTTTTTGACCCTGAAACATAGCTTTTGCAGCTTTCTGTCTTCCCTGAGAGGAAAACAGTGAGTCGCTGTACTAACATAATTCCCATAATTCCATTCATTGATACCATGAGCTGCAGTTTGCCCCGGGCTGGTCAGCCAGCTCTGGTCTCAGTTAGGACAATAAAGTTCTGGCTTTCCTTTCCTTTCCTCCCATCAAAACAGCTAAACCATACTTTTATCTATTAAGCCCAGCCCACTGACAACAATCCAACCTATAGGGACAGATATCATTAAGGGCCACCTGAAAGAATAAATGGTTTCATCCATTTGTTTGTGTTCAGGCCAAGAATATTTTTCCAGTCTTGCACTCTTGTTTGATCCTGTGCTGCAGTTTTGAAAACTTTAACAGTCCATGTTAGCATTGCTAGTCTTCTGAGTGCCTTCCAGCTATTCCTCCAAGTCAAAATTTTAAAGAACATCTTCATCAACATTAACTTACATCATTTTCCTCAGTTGTTGGCAGTTGTTGGACTCTCTTTTTTTCTACTTAAAACCAAATCATTTCTGTTTTTCTTGTGTCCAGTAAATGTCCCAGCCACAGTGGTGGAGGCCATGACGAGGCAGGAATCCCTCCAGTCCTTCAGCAAAAACGGCAAACCCTCTTCCTCATCCTCTTCATCGTCCTCCACTCCGTCCTCCACCCTCATGCGCTCCATGGTCTTCCCCCACTCCCCCTGCCCTCGGAGTTTCTCCCTGTTGGATAAGGTTGGGGTTCAGTCGGACTCCAGTTTTGGCCAGTTGGCGTCAAAGAACCAGAGAGTCCTGGCAAGTCCCACATCCACCAGCCAGCTTAGCAGTGAGTTCAGCGACTGGCACCTGTGGAAATGTGGCCAGTGCTTCAAGACCTTCACCCAGAGGATCCTGCTCCAGATGCATGTGTGTCCGCAAAATCCTGACCGGTAAGACAGTGGTTTTAGGTACTTGACAGTTTGTCTCAAGGCTGTTGTAATGCAGGATAAACTGACACTAAAGGGACACAGTGTTGGTTTGAGAATGACTCCAAAAACTTTTCTTTATGTCTGAAACCTCAGGGGATCAAAATCTTTTGATAGCTTACAATCAACATTGTAAGCAACTGTGTTGTACCAAAGCCCTTAAAGAAGGTAGAAGGACTTCGGCATAATTTAAAATGAGTTTTAAATGAATAAAGGCGATGATTTTAACTGTAAACAAAGCACGATCTAGAGATAACGTGTATAATCAACATAGGTAGCAAGTGCCAAGTGCTCATATGTCCAGAAACGCCATTTTCAGTCAAGAATTTGGCTTCGAGATTTTGGTCTGTACCTACTGGCAGCTTGAAAAGAAATACTTTTTTGGCACAAAGATGACACTTCACCACATCAATGTCTTTTGTATTATAGTGTACAATACTTTGTATAAAAAGAAAAAAATATGACCCTCAAAGTGACAAAGTGTCAGATAGTTGTTGCTGTTTTCCCAGAGGAAGCCAGCAAATCTGATGCGTTTGCTGTGATTTATGACTCTCATTGTTCCATCATGGCACTATTTGTGTGTGACAGAAAGTGGGAGTTTGGGGATGAGAGTGAAGAGTGTGTAAAAGTGTTTGAGTGTGTATAACATCTGCCAAGTTAATTATATACAGCATGCGTGGAGTGTGTGTATGTGTGTGCAAAAGGGGGACACAGGATGTATTGGAAATTTTTTGCTTAGCTTAATTTTTGTGGGGAGAGTCAGAGCGGCGTATAAATCAGCGCTGTGCGTCACTGAGAAATACCTCGCCTTACGGTGACGGGGCCAGGAAAACAGATGCCACTTATTCAATAAACTAATACTCATAGGGAAGAAAAATGTGGGCTGGATATGGAGGAGGGAGGGAGGGAGAGTCGATGGGGAGCTACCTGTCAATAGGAAGGTTTTATGGGACAGAGGAGCAGATAAAATTCAGCTGAACAAGCCAAACAGAAACAGTCCTGGACCTCCAAGGCCATACTGTACCGTTCAGGTGAACTGGAATTATACCAGTATGCCCATGAGGCAAAGTCATGCCCCAACATAAGCACTAATCTTTTTCTTAAAGTTGCACCTAACCAGACTATTATATGCATCAAATGATGAAATTTATGTTTTTCTGCTCCACCATTCTTCATTGTACAAAGGACAAGAGTTGTCAATCTGTATGTTTAAGAGGTTCACTCTCACCCTGGCCATCAACTCTTTAGTTTGCCACCTTCTAAAAGCAGTACCAGAAGACTAAAGAATAGCTTCTTGGGCCATCAGGCTATTCAACACCCAAATTAAACTCTAAGCATTCACTGAACAAGTGCAATAGCTAAAATACCTCTAGATATCATCTATTCTGCTTTCTACCTGTGCCATTGTCAAAGCTGCTGTCATTAGGATTATTAGCTATGTATTTATTACTTTATTTTTATATTTTATTACTCTTTCATTCAAGTAGAATGATTTCAGCAGTGCTTCCAGTTCCGTTGCATGTTTGTGCTTATGAGTACAATGAAGCTTTTTTTTTGTTATTCTCTTTTTATTAAACAACCTATATAAACACAAATAATCCAAAATAAACATATAATCAAGAACAGACGTAAATAATAAAAAAATAAATAAATAAAAATAAGAAAAACAGACGGGTGTACCCTCTAGTGTGTATGTACTCGCACACACATATTCACTCACACACCCATATTCTTAAGCATACATACACATACCTACTTACATATGTGTTCACTTGTAGTCTCATACATACTAACATATACATATAAACACATAACGATTCAGAAATGTGGCATATATAGTTACAGAGATTCAAACAAGATCGGGTCTCCTTAACCGGATGTAGTGTTTCCATTTACCCCAAATTTCACTAAATATATCAAACTGGAGTCTTTTAATGAAGGTAATTCTTTCCATTTTAAACATCCCATGTACAGTCTCATGCCAATCACCCAGTGATGGAATTTTCACACTAAGCCATTTCTTGGTAATAATTTTACGGGCAGCCAAACTCAGGATACCATACAACTGCTTAGACATTTTATCTACATTTACTGAGTATAAATATCCAAACAAAAGTTCGTCCCAATTAAAGGGAAGCTGCATACCAAAAATAATCTGCAACTCAGAGTGGATCAATACCCAAAAAATGTTGATCCTTGGGCAAGACCAGAACAGATGAAAATGTTTTACTCCTTGGGCCCCACAATTTCTCCAGCAATTAGAGTGATTAAAATAATGTTTACTTTGTGCAGGGGTAATAAAAAACCTACAGATACTCTTCCAACCGTAACATCTCCATGTATTAGAACTAGAAATTCTCCACTGAAAAGCACACTGCTCATACCAAATGTTATCTGATAATGCTATATTTGTTTCATTTTCCCATTTTTTTTTGATGTAGGTAGTATTCCACTTCTTAACCTCTTGTATACCCTTGTACAATCTTGAAATCACCTTAAGGCCTGTGTCAGCCTGATAAGCCTTGACAAATATACTCAGAACAGGTAAAGAAAAAAGATCTGTTCTCTTAGGTATAAAATTATATAAATGATGCCTAATTTGTAAGAACCTAAAAAAGTCCGTTTTACTTAACTGGTATTGATCTTTTATTGATTGGAAGTCCCTAAGAATTCCCTTATCGTAAAACATACAATATGCCGTTAAACCTTGTCCAGACCATTTTTTATATCTTACGTCTAATTCATTAGGTAAAAAATCACTGTCAAAAGCGCACCATCTTAAAATCCTAACCTCTTCAATCCAATCATTCTTATTAAGAAATTGTAACCAGAGTTTTAAAGGTAGGTTAATCCATTGGTTTCCTTGATGAATTTGTTTTTTAATAAGTGTCACATCCCCTAGAATTGCCTGAATTGGAGAATCTTTTAAGGTCACTGTTTCTAGTTCTTTCCATCTCGCTTGATAATCTACATTACACCAACACACTAATGTCCTCAATTGAGCAGAAATATAATAGTCTTTCAAACATGGGAACCCCAACCCTCCTTTGTCTTTAGCCAACTGAATAGTTTGGTACTTAATCCGTGGTTTTTTCCCCTGCCATATAAACCTAGAGATTATTTTGTCCCATTCCCGAAATTGTTTGTCAGTTATTTCTACAGGGAGTGTTTGGAATAGGTAGAGCATCCTGGGCAAGATATTCATTTTAACTGTATCTATACGTGATTCAAAATTTAAAAATGGTAATAAATTCCATCTTTTAATATCCTCATTTATTTTATAACTTAAAGGATTAAAGTTTGCATTGTATATCTTAGACAGATCTTTAGTAATATTTACTCCAAGATACTTCATCTGCTCCGTTTCCCATTTCAAATTGGCTTTAGCCTTAATTTCATAATTGGGCTCATAGTTAAAAGTTAATATCTGAGTCTTCGATATATTTAGTTTATAACCTGATATTGAACTAAAGATCTCCAGAAGTGACAATAGCTTGGGGAAAGTAGTGTTTGGATTTGTCAAATAAATCAAAATATCGTCAGCAAACAAGGAAATCTTATGCTCTCGACCCCTAATCTTGACTCCAGTAATAGTATTGCTTTGTATTACACTTTGACTCAGGGCCTCTATGAAGAGAGCAAAGAGTGAGGGGCTTAGAGGACAACCCTGATGTGTCCCTCTCTGTAGGTTAAAAACATTTGAAAGCGCCCCGTTAACTTTGATTCTTGCCTTTGGTGATTTATATAATTCTTGTATAATCCTGATAAACGATTGATGGAATCCGAATTTATCCATGACTTTGTATACAAATTCCCAATTAACCCGATCGAAGGCCTTTTCTGCATCTAAGCTCATAAGGACCATCTGAATTTTATTTTTCCTAACATAATCAATAACGTGTAGTGTTCGGCGAACATTATCTTGCGTTTGTCTCTGCTTAATAAAACCAGTCTGATCCAAACTAATTATCTGAACAAGAATATTTTCAATTCTTTTGGCAAGAATGTATGTAAATATCTTAAAGTCCTGGTTAAGAACACTAATGGGGCGGTAATTTCCACAGTCAAGCCTGTCCTTTCCTTCTTTAGCTATTATAGAGATAGAAGCCTCATTCCAAGATGGGGGAATTACTCCCGTCTTTAAAATATAGTTGAATGATGTTCTCATCAAAGGAATCAGTACCTCTTTCATTTCTTTATACCAGTCTGATGGGAATCCATCTGGGCCTGGGCATTTATTCGGTTTCAATTTTGTAATAGCTTTTTTAATTTCAAATTCAGATATGTCCTCGATTAGGGTTATATTCTGTTTTTCATTCAACTTTGGTAAGTCGAATGAATCTAAAAAAGATATCATACCTTTAATATCCACTCTAGGTTGTGTATATAGTTCTTTGTAGAATTTTAGGAAGGCTAACTGTATATCTTCAAGTTTATACACAATGTTATTTGTTTGAGGGTCCTTTATTTTATATATTGTATTTTCTAATTGTTGTTTTTTTAATTTATAAGCCAGTAATTTAGCAGATTTGCCTCCTACCTCATAGTATCTTTGTTTAAAAAAAAACCATATTTTTTTGTATTTCACTTGAAAAAATTTCATCGATTTCGTTTTTCTTCTTTTGTATTTCTAATTGTAAGTTTGTAACTGCGCTTATTTTATGGGCATCTTCAAGATATTGTAGTTGTGTCTGGAGTTTTCTTAAATGCTCATTTCTCTTCTTTTTTAAATTAGCGCTGTAACCTATGAGTTTTCCTCTTATCACTGCTTTTAGGGCGTCCCATAGAATACTTGGGGAAACTTCTTCATTATTATTTTCCGCTATATAATCTATTATATCTTGACTAATTTGTTCTTTCATCGTGCTTAGAATACTTGTATTTAATCTCCAGGATGTAACTCTTCTTTCGTATCCAAGCACTACTTCCAGGTACAATGGGGCATGGTCTGATAAATCCATCACTCCTATCCTGCAATTGATCACCCTGCTAAAATCTTTTTGGTACATAAAAAAATAATCCAATCTAGAATAAAATGAATGAGGGTCAGAAAAAAAGGTATAATCCTTCTTGTTGGGGTTTAGTTCTCTCCATATATCTATGAGCCCTACGTCCTTTAAGATTAATTTGATGTTTTTGGTTGTTTTATTCAATCCCGGAGCGTGTGGGTTTGATGAGTCCAAGGACGGGTTGAGGCGAACATTCCAATCTCCTCCCAATATCAGAGTACCTTGTGCCTCTCCAACAATCAATTCAAAAACCTTTTTGAAAAATTTTATCTCTGATCCTGGGGGAGCATATACATTTATAAGAGTAATCAGTATACCCTCCAGGTACCCTTTGACTAACACAAACCTCCCCTCCTTATCACTGATTTCTTGGATGCATTCAAAATTTAACCTACTAGAGATTAGAATTACCACACCCCTTTTAGGACTCTGAGGGCAGGAAGAGGAATACTGATTAAATTTCCATTTCTTTAATTTATCATGTTCGAGCTTCGATAAGTGAGATTCCTGTATAAAGGCAACTTCTATTTGTTCTCTTTTTATTTTTGACATAATTTTACTTCTTTTAATATGGCTCCCCAGACCATTTGCATTAAATGACACTATTTTAGTTACCTTACAGGGCATTGATGTACGACCTTATATAATTCCAATCTCTGTACATAGCCAAAGATCGAAAGGTACTCCCCCAAAACAGAAAAGAAAAGAAGAAAAAAAAAAAAAAAAAAAAAAAACCCCCAAAAAAAACCATTATACAACGAAAACATATAATCATGTTGACTTCCAAAAACATAATCGCTATATTAGCTATATTTGGTGAGGGAAAAACTCTTCTGTCCACTTGTGGAAGAGTGCCCTCTCCGGCACACAGGCCGAAAGCCCAGTGGTCTGTGGAGTACAATGAAGCTTATCTTATCTCATCTCTTATCTTTTATATTTAAGTTCATAATATGAATGAAGTTGTGATAATAGAAAGTAAAGCAAATCAGAAAAGCTTCTGTTGGACACCAACTCATAAGTCATCATAGTGTATCACTGTGGGCTCTGTTTAGCCAGGTGTTTCACAAAAATGCGCTCTATGAACTACCACTATCCCTACAAGTCATGACATGCTGATAATGCAAAACTGGTATTAGTTTCTTACATCCTGTAAAGGTCTTTAAAGTGTAAACAAGCACTCAATATACCCCATGTGTGAAATTTTTCATTGACATCAAATATCCAAGATTAAACGTAGAACACTAACGGCTGAAAGTGATAGTGTTACAAAACTCATGTTAGTGTTGTAGGGTTAAGGTAAGTTGTAGGGAAGAATAAAATGTTCAATTAAATATCGATTTGATTAAAATGTTAGCTTCTGAAATGAAGTTTAACAGCATCCATCCATTTTTGTCCACTTATTCAATTCAGGGTTGCAGGGGGACTGGAGCCTATCCCAGCTATCATAGACCATGAGTTGGGGTACAACCTACAGGGCCAACACAGAGAAACAGACAGCCATTCATACTGACATTCACACCTACAGCCAATTTAGAATCATAGTTTAACTCCACTAACTGCATATCTTTGGTCTACGGAGAGGAGCCGAAGTACCTGGAAACAACCTAAACACACAGAACACCTCTGGCCAGATGTTGGAATTTAACCCGGGACCTTCTTGTTGGGAGACAACACAGTGCTGATCATTGCACCTCACAGCAAGCAGGTCCCTGTTTTAAATCCACCATCTGGTGCAACAGCTGTACTGCCCTAACAACATTCAAACACTGTTAAATTTGATAGTTGGTTTTAACTTTTAAAAATTATGGAAACTCGTTGCCTCAAAAAAAAAGCAAATTATCAGTATTGATGTAATGACAACAGAGTTGACTTTGATGTTGACAAAGCCACCAATGACAGATGCATATTTGATGGGTAAGTTACAGATTTCTGTTTTTCCTCTGCAGATTTGAGTCTTTAGATTCTACTACCAGTATTGTAAGGTTTAGTTTCTTCTTCCAGTATGGTTTCACTAGTAATAAAAGCTCATCTCTCACTTT
Source organism: Copadichromis virginalis (assembly GCF_057382275.1). Classification (NCBI taxonomy): domain Eukaryota; kingdom Metazoa; phylum Chordata; class Actinopteri; order Cichliformes; family Cichlidae; genus Copadichromis; species Copadichromis virginalis. The sequence continues at coordinate 35,491,331 of NC_140629.1, forward strand.
GATTTCTAACAGCTTCCCTCACTTTCTCCTGGCCTCCCTCTCCCCCTTCATACATATTTATTGATGTTTACTTGATGGGAACATTTGGAGCTGAAGACTGATGGCTCTTTATATCAGCCTAAAAAAAGGGAAAGAAAAAACACTGCACACCTCCTCTGAGCTCCATCTCTTTCCGGTTTGTTTTTTTTTCTGCTGACTGTTTCTTTTTCTGAACTTTTTCTTCTTCTCTGTCATTTTTTTTCCCCTCTGTGTGTCATTTCAACAGAATCCATCATCAGAGGAGCAGTTTGTTTATGTCAGCAAGGCCTTGGAAGTGCTTTCGATTCAGCTTTAAACTGGTGTCGAGATACAGGATACTGTTTAAGTTTTGTGATGGCAATGAGTGATGAATCAGGAAAAAAATCAGATCATAAATGGCCTGCGTTTCCACTTATAGCCTTGACATATTACAAAAGCAGTGCAGTGTAAACCACAGCAATGGACTAAATTAATAACCACTCCTTTTATGATTGATGTGTTTACCGCACTGGTGTTTAAAGGAGTCATTAGTGCTTTTAGGGAAAGTTGGATATTTTTGCTAAGCACTTTGATCTCCACAGTTCACAATTCAGGTCTCATTCTGGTGGCTGATGTTGTTTATGAGTAAGGCCTGTATTTGTATATGGACACAATCACGCTTGTATATCGGAGGACAGAAGGTTTACAGCCGATTGAAAGTGTATCATCACAGAGCCCGACTTTATGGAGGAATTAAATTTTAATTTCTGTCATTTGTTTCTGGCATCTAACAATCCCTTGTTGGTGGTTTGGCCTGATTTCTCCGGCTTTCCAGCAGCCCAGTTAAACATTTAAAATTCTCCATTACTCACGTAAGCGCTACAATAATGAGAGCATTGAGGCATTTAAATGTTCTAAGGTTTAATGTTTCTCAGTGGAAAAGCCGAAAAACCCTGAACCGAGATAACTGATAGAGCGAGAAGTTTTCCTAGACATTAATCGTGTTAAATATTTTTTTTCCTTGATTATAATACCACTGGGGAGGGACATCATGATATTATATATTCTCCACTTGATTATTAACCCTATGATGCTTTTGCATCATATTTGATACATGAGTTTCTGAGACCTCTAGCTCATCAACATGATTGATGCTTGTCATAATTCCAAAATGTTATGTACAAAACTCTTTTTTTTGTCTAAAATTAACATTGTTGTTAACAAAAACTTGCCAAAGACGCCCAATGTATCAAATGTGATACAAAAAATATATAATAAATATATCATTAACAACATGATATAGCAATAAAGCTTTTGTGAATTTTGTTATAAGGGTTAATAAACATCTCAGTTCCAAAAAAATAAGAATTTTCAGGCTAATTTTTGATGGGTTGGGTGTTACAGGCTAATCAAGTAGTGAATTTTTTTAGCACCTGTTATGTCTGTTTTACACCGACATGCATCCCAAAGGAAAAATATAAATATGATAGCAATATTTCATTTTTAATCATCGTGTTTATCATATGTACAAGTATATATGGCAAACCCTAATTCCCACTTGATTTGATTTTTATTTATGTATTTTTATATATTATATTTGATGTTAATGTTGATCAAATGGCAGTCCAGGTCAACTGATGGCTCATCTGATAATTGTTGACATATCCAATATAGCCTACTTAAAATACAAAATTTAGCCTTAACCAACCCACCTCCACCCCAGCTCCTCCTTTTTTGGTGGCTTCATTTAGCTTAACCCCAAAATAATCCAAGATGTGTTATTTTGTCTTACCATTTTTTAGGATTACAATTTTATATTTTTTAATTTAATGCTAAAAACATAAGCGTTTCAAATATTTTTGACGTAAATGTGCTGATTTTACAGATAACATTTTTCTGGGATACCCAACCAGCATACCCAATAGCTAAAATTTTTGCCAATCAAAAATAAAAATATTCAATTTTAGTAAAATAAAGATCACCAAAGCATTAACAATCTATTTGTAATCTTTTGAAATTTTACCCCCACAAATTCATCTATTCAACTGAGTTTCACTCTGTTCCTGGTCAGCCAAACCCAATTTGCAATGATTTAAAGTCCTGTTAGAGGGGCCTGCCCCACAGTTTGAGAAACCTGCCACTGACTTTATATTAGCACTCTGGTAGACTATTCTTCATTAATATATCAGCCTGTGTTTGGCCTTAATTCTTGGAGCTTCATCTGTCACTTTTCACTGCATTAAGCTTCTGCTGTTTTGTCCAATCACCCTTCTCTAATGATCTAATTAAACTCTTCCCAACACTAACATTGTTTGAGTAGTACACATTTTGAATAAATAGTTATTATAGAATAATACCATGTATAAACTTAGTCCCAATACAAAATGGAGCAATAATCAGCTACCATTCCACTAAGCTCGTCATCCTATGCACAGACTCCACCTCCACTATCTTGGTGTAAATAGTCCTTGCTCTGCTCTGCAGCATCAAACCAGTTCTCTGCTTGCCTCACGTTCTGGTTAGAACTAATCAACTTGGCAGTTGCTTCTCCAGCTTGTTGTAAGCAAAACAAGTATTACTGTCTCCAGCTAACGGTCAAAATGCTAGATGGTGAGGGACATGTGATGGAGTTAATTAATTATATCTTGCACTCCTTTATCTTAGCGGAGTAAACCATAGCTCACTGGGAGCATTGGGGGGGGGGGGGAACCAGTGGTGGTAATTAACATCTGAAAGTGTTTCTCTGTGAATTAAATATAAATATAAAACCTCTGGACTGCACTGTAACTGGTTACACATTTAAACCTTAGTTGTCTCTTGAAGAATCTGAATGCTCAGAGATGTTTTACAGAAGTGTAATGGATTTATCAGTGTTAAAACCAACACACTTGTTCATGTTTTCAGCTGGGTCTCACTTGCTGCTCTGTGAGCTGAGAAAATTCTCAAAACACAATTAACTCAAAATGTTTGCATGCCAGGCTATAACGAGGCTGTTTCTTTGTGTTACTAAACAGTTGACATTTAGGAGATTTATCACCCGGCAGTGAAGACATATTTGCATTTAACACTAACACAGATGTGTGTTGTCCCTGCTGGACATACAGATGTGTTGAAAAATAGCTTTTTTCTCTTTTCAATGTGTAGCCGCAGGATAATGATTCATCACTGTGATGGACGGGCTTGTAGAAATTTCTTCAAAGTCTATTTTTATCTGTCATGTTTGCCATTATAATAAACACCTACTTTGTTTTGCATCTGCATGCGAGTGAGTTTTGTTTAGTATCAGTAAGTAAAGCTCTGTGGGCTGGCAGAGCACACTGGAGCAAATTTTAGACCCTCAAGTCTCAGGTGGTTTTACTTTTTCCAGTTTAAAATGCACCAATGTTCCCATGTGCTTATCCGTAATCGCTTTTATTTGTTTAATGTAGTTTGGTCATATTACAGTGCTTAGAGGCCTGGGACATTTTCAGCCACCATTTCTGAAAACCGAAGCAGAAAGCTCAGTGTACCCTCAGACCATCATATAAATGAAACCCGTGGCTGTTAAGTGAACTGCAGTCAGTAAACCGCTGCTCACATTTGTCAGCTGGCATTGACAAAAACATTGCTGAGACATGCACAAGACTGCCTTGCACAATTAAGTTGCTCTGTCATGTATCACTATGTTGAATACTACCTGAATAATGACAATAGCATTAGCTTGGATGTGACCAGCGTTGGGCAAGTTACTTTGAAAAAGTAATTAATTATTCTTACTAGTTACTTCTTCAAAAAAGTAACTGAGTTAGTAACTGAGTTACAAGATTCTAAAAGTAATTAATTACTTGAAAAGTAACTATTGTGTTACTTTAAAAAAAATGTTTAACCTTCTGGGGTCCAGGGTATAATTGGTCATATCTTTACAAACTGGTGTTAAAAATTGATGTCATTCTTTTCAGCACAACCTCACGTGTCTGAATTTACAATTGTTTTCATTTTGACTTACTGTATTAACTCAATTGACCTAAAATCAGACAAAAAACATAAAATCCGAGTAGAAAAAGTAATATTTTTTACTGTAACAACCACAAACATGTTTATTGAATCATATTTCATAACTTTAAATGCAAATATAAATTGTCAATTTTAAAATCCTATGCACAAGTTTTGCAAACAAAGTTATTTGCAGCCGTTTACCTTTTACCCTAACTATTTACATAACAATCAGGTCTTCTGCATTAAATAAGATGCCAAACAAATTATTTGTGCCACTCCAAAAAAATTATTTCTGTCCACTATAAAGGAGAAAATCACATACCTGCAGGTCTGACAGCAGGTGTATTACTCCTGTTCTCTACCTGAAGACAGCAGTCACCTCATTGTTTTGACACACAACACAAAACTATCCACAACACTACACACTGTGTAGTTACACAAGACAACACATTAACTACACACTACAAACACAGTAAACGTCACAAATCTCTCACATCTCAAAACTCGCTCTCTCTCTTTTTCGGCTCTCTCTCTGTCACACACACAGTTACTCCTAAAACTTCCCCGTCTTCCTAAACAACCAAATGTCATGTTGCCATATCATTTTTGATTGGTCGACATGGTGCATTTTTCCACCAACACGAACGGGTTTTTTGATTTGTTTATTTATTTTTTGGTCATAAGCAGAGAGTGCTTGCTAGCGCTGTCCTTAGACAGTAAACGTGACAAAACTATTCAGGAAAAACGCCGCGTATATATTGTTTATCATGACTCTGGTTTTACGTGGCCTATCACCACAATTTAAAAACTGGTATATATCACCTTGTTGCTTTGGCGTCTTGAAGTGATTGGCTTACGACGACTACTTTATTCTTCTTCAGCCAAACAGTAGCACTCATGTGATTGTTTTGCACTTACTCCAGGTGTTGTGCCAAAAAGTGATCGACGGGCAGAAAGTGATTACCGTCCATGGGAGCGCGCGCAGCTGCTTAAAGCTGTAGCGCCCAGATTACTTACAGCTACTTCCATGCAACTGATATAAGATGCAGTAAGCAGAAGACAGCTTCAACTGTCTGTTTGTTGAAAAATAGTAACGCGACCGCACGCACCGCATTTTCTTGTTAGTAACGGTAATGGCGTTGTAACGATAGAAATAGTAATTAGTTAGATAACTTGTTACTGAAAAAAGTAACGCCGTTAGTAACGCCGTTATTCCCATCACTGGATGTGACAAAGCTTCTAGTGCCAGCTTCATATTGTATAGCTAAGTTACAGCTAGCTTTGGAGAGCAAACACTAGAAAGCAAATGATGGCATATACATAGGTTAGTTTTATGTATCATGTTAACTGGTCAAAGTGAAGCTAAACAATTAGCATATCCACTCAAACATTCACTAATTCATTTGTTTCAGAAATCCTTCAGTCAGGACATGGTATATTATATTTAGATGGAAACTAGCGAGCTACCTCCCTGCTAACTTCTAACTACAGAGAGATAATAAATTCGATTTCCATGGATGCCTGGATGTTAAACTTAATTGTTACACCTGGTAGAGCAGCCACACTGATCATTTTATTACAGATGAAAGAATTTAGACAGTTTTCCAACTCTCAGCGATCCTGCAGTGATCGTTGACTTATGGACCTGCAGCGGAGTTTGGGCCCAGACACGGCTAATGACGTCAGACTTAAAGACCGGATTGCTGAGACATAGCAAACACTCATACACGTCAATCCTGAGTCTTTAACATAAAATTGGTCTGTTCATTCAGGGCGTGATCATAAATGCATCAGTGAAAAAAGTTGCAAAATGCACATTCAAAGCTGACATTTACTGCAGATATTACAATGGCGGGAAATCCATCATTGAGTATAAACAGAAAATGGTAAATTGGTAAAATCACCCAGTGTTGTTTGGGACCCATCAGTAGATCTTCTTAATAACTATGTTTTCCTTTTGAACTACAATACCCATAATGTATGTTCAGTACTCCCTGACCACATACACACTAAAACAGACAAAACACACAAAAGGCATTATCTACAATGACACAATATTGGCTGTTTGCTTAGTTTTCTTTATGAGGTTGGTTTGATGAGTACAGCTAGCTGATGAGAGGACATTATGTGAACTTTCTGCTCTAATAGATCAGTCAATAAGGTTTGAAAGAAAAAGAAAAGACAGAGAGAAACAAAAAGACATGGATACTGGAGGATAAAAAACAGCACATAAAAGAAAAAGGAGTTGTGTGTGTTCACGGTTGTCTTCCAGTGATTTTTGTTTGTGCTAGGATGTCCGTGCTCCACTCACATACATACATATTTTTATGTGTGTTCAGAGGGCCATTGATTCTGTATTGACGATGTGGGAGCAGTGATTTATAGCTGCTGGTCTCAAGGGAATAATGTCTTCATATGAGGCAGACAGAGGAGACGTCCTCACAGCACAGATATAACTCCATATGGATTAGACTGAGTCCATGCGGGTCAATCGACACACTTCACTCTGCATCACTGCACGCTGCAAATAAACACACACACACATATTCACTGAGTCACTGAGGTCCTAAATCAAATTAAAAGCTCAGAAAATGAAAACATCATCTGCAAGCAACCGATTTAACCCCCAAACACATAAAAATATGAATGTGATGCTGTCAGAAATGTAGTGGTTAAATATTGTTTTTATTAAATCTAGAAGCAGATATGTTTGTCCTTCTGTAAAAATAATCTTACAAGCTAACACTTGTCACGCTCACTTTGTTAGTCTGCATCCAGAAACTGCATGAGTGCAACTCACAAATGCATACCTGCTATAAAACAGCACAAACTCTAAGGTAATTCTATTGAAGAAGGTCCAAAAGCAGCAGGAGCAGCAGCAGAGACATGGTGAAAAGGTCCAGTTCAGTGACTCCAATTAATGGAGGTGAAACCTACAGTCAGAGCAGAGCATCCACCTGTCAGTCAGACCAGCTGCACCCCTGGTAATGCTAATGATGCATTGTGTTTGGTTTTGTTTGCTTTTTTGGATGAACTCACTTTTGGAGCCTTAAATGGCCACTGATCATACTGCAACTTTTAGCACAGTGGTGTTTACTGTTTGCTGATAATCCTACAATTTTTACAGATGTTACAACATCTGTACATTTTTTTTTAAAATTGACAAAGAAAATGTTACAAACTGATTAGAAAATAGACTTTCAAATAGTGTTTTTGTACGTTTTTTCCACCGCTACTGCAAACCTCAGGTTGTCTAGAGTCTTAGTGATTATATTTACCCAGGCTTTTATTTTGAAGTCACAAGGGAAAACTCTAACCCACAGGCCCTTGCTTCATAGTAATCTGTACAAGCAATATGATGGACAGACTTTTCGTCTGGGCTCAAATTGTGGTCATGAGTATTTCACACGCAAGCGAGCGAACGTGAGCGCAGAGTTTTATACGTAGTTCTTTGGTTTGTATCTGGACCTTAACAAAAAAAAGCAACTTGTGTAAATATTTTTTACAAACATACAAATAGATGCACAAACGTAAAATTTTCAGATATTTTTGTTTACAAGGTTACAAAACTCAGTTCACAATATTTATGACCACAATTTAAGCCCATAATTTCACTGCCTGCGGTCTTGCAGTAGAGCAGTCATTTGCATGTTTTTGTCATCGTGTGAAGTTCCCACTTCACCACACACCGTTTAAATGTTTTTCTCTCCAGTCTACGAGAGATCTGATCAGCAACGCTCTTACTTTCCATTCGCCTGTCCACCTTCTTGACCTCTGACCTCTCTCTGATGCTATGAAAACATGTATGCGAGCCAGAACGTTTCATTCCCATGTAGTCTCAGTAGTGAGGTCTGGTCGGCATGCAGTCGGTCTCTCACACACGCTGCCTCTTTCATCAGCTCATGTGTTAAAGGTGTGGACACAGCGACATGTTGACTCTGACTCTGTTGTTCCTACCACATGTTGTGTTGAAAGCTGACACGAGGTTTATTGTCCTGAACCGTATTACACGGATGTGTTGAAAATGGCTAATTTTACAGATCTCACATACACACACAGGCTAAGCTAAGCGTGAAAAACACAGCAGCTGATTTAGCTCTCATCGAGTATCCAAACTAAGCATTATTAACTTGTCCATTTGGTGTTTTTATTACCTTGTTGCGTTGTTGATTTTAGACATATTTGGCTGTCTGTGCTGTCGACACAATCGGACTGAGTAACGACTTGATGCTAACGGTCACCGAGAGAGACGTGATACAGTTAGCCAGCAGTCCAAATGGAGCAGCTTTGTTTGTAGCAATAAAAAGAGAAACGGGGAGAGGTTCATGAGATCAGCTGTAACAAAGATGAAGAAAAGACTGAAATAACAACTTCCTACAAGAATTAATACCAAATTAATTCATTAATTTGACAGTAAAATAAGGAATTTTTCATCATAAATGTGAAATGCTCTCCAGTGTGTCTATTTTTTTGACACATGAGCTTAAGCTTCTGACAAATTATAATGAACACTATTTGGAAAACATAAAAGTTGTGAAAATTGCAGTCAAAATCTCTCATATTTGTAAAAAGCATGTCCAACTGTGTACATAGACTGTTTATAAAGGTTGGACTTCTCAGGCATTTGCAACATTTAAAATGTGTTTTGTTACCAAATTTTAAATCCTTCTTGTCACATAATTATTAGGCTCCATCTATGATGTTATGATAGTATATCCAAGTAGACATATCAGCCTCAGACTGCAGGCTTACTTGTGGTTTCTGTTAGGATGCCTGGGTCGTTGACCCAGGGTTTTTGAGTTCATTATATTATTTATAATTTCTAGTCTTTGGGTTTTTGTTAGAGTCATGTCTTATGGTTTGTCTCTGTGTAATCCTTAGTTGCTGTCTCCCCTGTCCGCTATATCCCCCGTGTCCAGTCAGTGTCTGTGTCTGCCCTGGTCCCACGTCTCTGTTCCCTCTGTTGTAGTGCCTGCATGTGAGTCTGTGTCTTTGTTCAGTCTGTGTTTCCTGTTTTAGTTTGAAGGTCTCTGTCTTACCTCAGTGTGATCAGTTTACGCTTCCTTGTCTCGTCAGTTCTGATTTGCCCCAGAAGTGTTTCCCTCCTGTTGTCCATTCCCTGATTGCTCCCTCTATGTATTTAAGCCCTGTGTTTCAGTTTGTCATTGTCGCGATCTACCCTTATCTAGCTGTGTAGGTGTATTTTGTAGTCTTAGTTTTGGTACCCTTTTGAGTTTAGCATTAAAGCTGTTTTGAGTTACTTTCTGTCTCCGGAGTCTGCACTTTAGGTCCTTTTCCTGCCTGCACATAGCCATCACATAACAGTTTCTAGAGTTTCGTAAAGTAGAATGGGAGGCAGGGATTCAGCTATCAGACTCCTGTACAGCTCCCAGTTTTGATTCAAGAGACAGACCTTGTCTTCGTTTAAGATTTCCTTTGTCATAAAGCATATAGTTAGAGCTTGATCGGCTGACCCTGAGCCTCACTTAGTTATGCTGCTGTAGACCCCATGATACACTTTCCACTTCTCTGTTCTCCTAGTTAATGTTTTCTTACTTTTAGACTTTTTTTAAATCCTGTTTGTTAGTAAAATAGTCACAAGGAGCATCCCTAAAATGGAGATGATGTGTCATATGTTTGACATCTAGTGCTTTGTTTTGATAATATGAACATGATCTGAGTCACTGAGTCATAAAGATGAGTTCAACCCTATTTTGTGAGAATATTTTCTCCCCATGCTTTTTGACTTTGGGTTTAAAATGGTTTTAGAATGACTCTCAGTTTTGTCTAGAACCTATTTTTCCATCAAAATATGAGTTTATTCTAAAATGTAAAACAATTTGTTTCCCCTTCGAAACAAATTTAATGTGCCGTTTCAGCAACAGTCCTCTAGGAACTTATTTGGGGAGTTAATTAGGATTTATCCCGCATGCAAAAAATGTCAATCTATCACTTTTCTTAATTACTTCAGCTGTCATAGAACAAGAGTAGAAAGCTTGCTAGCTACATTTCATTATGAAATTGAGAGGAAAAGGGTCCTTTTAAACGTGGAAACACAGACTACTTGTTTTAGCTATAGGCAGAGTCTGGTTTTCAGCACGCCCATTAAAAGCCAGGAAAAACCTTGATATTTTGAAATATTATCTGTATTTCATTTCAGTGCTCAGTGTCACATTCACCAGTGAAATCTGTTAAAAACTAAAGTTTCCTAAAGCTTTTTTCCCCTCTCTGTGTTATCCGCACACCCCTGTGTTTCATGGTAAAGAAGTTCAGTGTTTCTGGTATAAAACCCAGACCGTACAGTATGTGCGGTAATTTATGCATAAATGATCGTATTTGCATTTGCCTGTCTGTTCCCATATTTTGGTTGCATATGCACATACCTGTGTGTCCATGTGTGTTTATGTGCATGATAGAGGTGTTTATGCTTCACCTCCTCCTCCTCCACTCCTCCCTGTAATAAACAATAACCGGGCATTAATCTCCCGGCCTGCTGCCTTAATAAATAATATCCACACATTCATCAACTTAAACTATTCACAATCAATGCAGCTCTTCATAGAAAACCCACCTAATAAATAGTGGTGCGGCCCACTGAGGCGTGAACTTATAGACCGGCCGGCTGATAAATGAACCGACCCCCACGGCGAGACGCCTTTTATGTGGAAAACTGCAAGTGAGAATTTTTCGATTTTATATTACACTATTTTACTCTTATTACTTTCCTGTGTGTGTGTGTGTGTGTGTGTGTGTGTGTGTGTGTGTGTCTACATCGTCTCAGGGTATTGTGGGTGTTTGTGATTTATTAGAGTGGTGAAGATGTTGGTCTATTTGTTTTATTCTAGTTCTGGGGTATTTACCCATTTGTAAGGAACTGATGTCAGAGTTTTGTCTTATTAGTTTCAGAATGAAAATCGCTTTATTTTCAGGCAGCACATGGGAGTTTATTCTGTCAGTTTAACAGCTTACACAGTAATACAGAACCAAGTGACCCATATGAAAAGAAAAACAGAAAAAACTATATCATTTTTCCATTTCCTTCATGACTAAACATTTTTCAAGCCCCCCTGGCGGCTTCTATATATTCATGTAGGTTTTCAGGCTAAGCCTAGTTGGACCGGGCCACCAGAGGCTTGCACCTTCAGCCTCTACCTCTGGTGACCTTGTCTGGACAGTGTAAACTGGACCCTTGATTTTTGGGGGGGTTTTTTTAGTCATCATAGCGGTTGTCAGAATTTCTCTTTGTCTGGCCCCTCATCCAGGTGCAATTTGCCTTGGGAGATCCTACCAGGAGGAAATCATGAAGGGGATCTCCTTCAGAGATACTGCTCCTCCACTGAAAGGAGCCACTTAAGGTGGTTGAGCCAACCGATTTTAGTGCCTCATAGGTGAGGTCTTTCAGGCATGTCCTACTGGGAGGAGAACCAGGGGCAGCCCCAGGACTCACCAGAGAGGTTATGTCTCTGAGCTGTCTTGGATAAACTTGGTGTGCTCCCTGAATGAGCTGGAAGACGTGGAGGGGGCGAGGGCAGTCTGGGGTTCACTGCTTAGACTGCTGCCCCGAATAAGTGGTCGAAGATGGATGGATGGATGGATGGATATACAAGTCTGATGAGATGTTTTTGGACTACGGAGAGATAAAGATGGTAAAGACAAGAAATCAAAGTGTGTCTCAGAGAGGTCTAAAAGCCTGGTTCATAAAAGGATAAAATAAACTTCATTAATCCATAAATTTGAGAAAAAGAGGAAGAAAGAAACCACCGAAGGAGGAGACCTCTCAGCGAAATCAGCTGAGAGAGCTGCAAATCCTTCTGCAGTGTATTCCATGATTGCCTGATTAACTGGTGATTTTAAACTGGCCGTAGGCAGTGTTGGTCAAGTTACTTGAAAATGGTAATTAGTTACTAATTATTGATTACTTCTCAATGAAAGTAATCCCATTACTTTGCTGATTATTTATTTTCAAAAGTAATTTGTTACTTTATTACTTAGTTACTTTTCAAAAACATGCCACACAACCTAAATACATAATAAAGAATAGACCTTTCAGCCCAATTCAATTTTTTTCTGCATAATCCATCATATAAAATCAAGTGTTTTGTGTTTACACTCACTCTTTCAAATAGATGCAAGTAAAACACACATTCAAAGATCCAGCAGCACTGAGTCCTGTGAGGCAGGTGGAGGTTTGCCCAGTGCCGCAGCAGTCATGTCAGTGGGGGAGATCCGGGGGTTTCTCTGTAAATTTCACATTCCCGTGGCGGCGTGCTAGGTGCCTGCTCAGATTAGAAGTTTAATTTTTCGCTGTAGAAAGAAATTTTCTTCCCACGCAGAGTACATTGGACGCTGATGTTTTTGTCGCTTTTCATGGAATCAAACTCAAAGTGATGTAAATGCTTCCAAGCTTTAAACACTGCATGGTCGTACTCTCTCCCGCACTCCATATTAGGGAAAGTAACAGTAATCTAATTACCTTTTTTCAACAGTAATCCCTTACTTTACTTGTTACATGAAAAAAGTAATCAGATTACAGTAACGCATTACCTTTAACGTTTTACTGCCCATCTCTGGCCGTAGGTGTGAATGTGAGCATGCAACCTGTCCAAGGTGAACCCTGCTCTCGTGGGGTGAGAGGTTGCTATGACAGCTGGGATAGGCTCCAGCTCTGGTTCTTTTATATCCTGGGCCTGAATGTCTCCCAGGCTCCTGGAGAAAATCCACACATGGGAAGAACCAGCAAATGAAACACAGAGGAGCCCCACCTGCGTTTGACGCAATAATAATGCTGATTACAATTACAATGAGTAAAAGTAGCCATAACACTCATTAAAGTAATTAATGATAATATCCATGCTTAGCTAAAGTGTGACTGTAGCAGATAAAGTACCAATGGTAATCACCAGAGCGTCCCTGATCCCTGTCTTTAAAGTAGCTTTAAAAACGGGATCCTCAGTGTACTCCTGAGGTCGTTAATGTGACTGACAGAAGACACACAGCAGCTAATCACCTCAGAGCTCCCGGCTCATCAATGCACACTGACTGATACACGGCACTAACTGACTTTCTATGTACTTTAACCCCACATCCTCCTGTGGTGCTGTGTCAAAGCCATGGAGTGCCTCGAAGCTTGATTTTGTTTCAGGTCTCACTCTGCAATTTTAGTGATTTTAAACAAGCAGTCCATAAAACTGGAATGCAATGTGCAAACCAAACTGTGGAAGAAAAAAGGCATGTGAAATACTACTGCTACAAGTCTCTGCTCTGTAAATAGTGACATTTCAAAATACTTACAGATAAATGTATATATTGGACCAATATAATCAGCTGCTGTGTTCTGGTTAGACTGACTCTCCACTTCAGTAAGTTTTCAGATCAGATGAAGGGACTGCTGCCATCAGGGAGGTGGACGATGATCCTCTCTGAAGACGTAGCTAAATGATATCAAGAAACCTACACAGATAGCAATGTGGCCAGTGAGACAGCCTGTAAGGAAAACATGTGAAGAAAAGAGCCGGGGTGAGTTTGTTTAGCAGAGGGTTGAGCAGTACTAAATTATCCTCTCAAAAAGATAATAAAGAAAAGCATCAACATATAGGCTTGGGCGGGCTGCCTAAGTAAAGTCTGTATGTGGGAAACAGAGGTTTGCACACAGAGCCTGAAAATGATAATGGAGGAAAAGAGAGGAGATGCAAGATATGAGCAGAGGCTGAAGTGTCCTGTAAGTGAAAACAAAATACCTCGATAATGTTCACAGCTGGCTGCGTGTTCGGCTCAGCGAATGGAAGGAGTGTGAGATTAGATCTGCTGCTGTATGGAAGCAGGACACTCTATTAGCAGACACACAGCTTCTGTTTGGTTGTTTGTTTAACTCCCATTTGGGCCAAACACACACACACACACACACTGACACACAATAACCTAATATATCTCTTCTTTTCTTGTTCTCTTACTGTCTCTATCTCATTCTGTGTAACTGCTATTCTTCACAAACACACACACACACACACACACACACACACACACACCATGATAAATGGTCCAGTCATGATCTAGGCCTGCATTGTTGATGAGGGTCAGGCTGCCATGGTTACCGGAGCAGTGTCCGACTTCCCCCGCCCCCTGTTTGCGTGTGTTTATAGACCATATATATTGCTTTTTAGTGAGCTGTAATGTGTGCAGGCTCATGTTTTTCTGTATGTAAACAAAATGTCTCCAAATTTTCATTTTGTGTTAATTCACGTTGCTCCACTCCAGTTACAAGCACCCAGAAAAATTCATCTGTGCATCATTGTTTCTTTGTGATAATGGAAGAACAACAGAAAAGGTGGAACAAACCCATAAAAATGAAGAATCTTCATGGGGAAGATGAAGAAATAATTCTTTTTTTGATGAATTTTCATGTCGTGGTAAATTAATACATGGAGCACAAGAGTCACAAAGTAACAGAGCTAACAAAATAAAATATGATCTTACCAATAGACCTACGGGTAAGTAACATCATGGCCAGTAGGGGGAGACATCTCAGGTAACTGAAGAGGATGTGAATGTGTAGAAGTCTATGAGAAAATGAAGCTTCAGCTCACATCCTCTATGACCTCGCCTCAATCACTAGTTTAAAATCTCGCCTTTTACAATAATATTCTAAATTCATTTTCGATAAAGTGAGCACTAGTAGCAGTCCTCTTTTTGCAACTACAAATGGTGCCCCCTGCTGACTGTTAGAAAGAATGCAAATTTAAGGCAGTGAATTTAAGCCATTCCCGCACGCACACACCTTCTGTTTTCTTCTTTCATCCGACTGTCTTTGTCCTCAGACCATACCAGTGTGGCCACTGCTCCCAGTCCTTCTCTCAGCCTTCAGAGTTGAGGAACCATGTAGTGACGCACTCCAGCGACCGACCTTTCAAATGTGGATACTGCGGCCGGGCCTTCGCTGGCGCCACGACGCTCAACAACCACATCCGCACACACACAGGAGAGAAGCCGTTCAAGTAAGTAACAGTGAGTACCCCCAAACACCCATAAAATCCACCCACCTTGCCCCCACCTGCCACCTGTTGCGGCAAACAACCCAGCTAATACCACTCGACTTGCTCTTAACTGTCACCACCAAAATTATTGTAGAAGCAAGTCTCACCTTTAGATATATTGGGTGACTTTGTCCCAGATAAGTTTTTCCTCTCCTGAAAATTATACTTTTGACACCAATAATTTCACTTCCATAACTTTGAGCGCTGTCTCTGTCTTTCTGTGTCTCTCATAATTATGTCTTTGAGGTCATTGAATAAACTGTACAGAGGACAATATAACGCTCAGGGATCCGCTAAACCGCTCAAAATGTCAAAGGCACCATGGATTGTTTTTAATGTGGATGGCAACTGATGTTCCCATAAACTGGTAATTATCAACAGCGACCCATGTTGGTACAGCAGAGAACGATTTAGAACAAATAAAGCTCTGACCGAACTTCTCTAATAGCAGGTACTAAACTGTGAATCTAAATATTTTGTTACACCAGCTTGTAAATTATTCAGGTTTTTAAATCAGTAATAAAAGCAATTATGGTGTATATTCCCATATGAGTCTGATACAGATCAATGGAATGATTTCATGTCATTGACATCAAATTTGTAGAATCATAAAATGATTAATATGTTTTTAAAGAGTGTCACATCTGCTTTGTCTGGATGCTAAATCAATTTCCCCCAGCACTCCTGAAACCAACGCTTTCTCTCATTAGCATTGCTAATTACGTCACCATAAGAAAACTAAAGTGAGCCACCGAGGGCTTGAAGTCCTGAAGGTTTTAGCTTGCACAAAAGAAAAAAAATATAAAATGGTAGTAAATGGGTTGGGATTTCATTGTTGTCAACAGATGTACACAGATATGCTTTAGTAAATAAATTAATAAATAATATGCACTAAAGCAGCGGGAACTCAGGTTCTTGTTCATGAATATTGGAGAGACACATCAACACGTCCTCCAATGGTGCTGCAGGTTCTAGAGTGGCCATTCAGATTATCTACAGGTAAATATTCCAACTGAGTCACAGTTTTACTTTGGCAGCTGTTAACATACCAGGACTGACCAACTAAAGCAGGGGTGAGGAAATCCAGGCCTCAAGGGCCGGTGTCCTGCAGGCTTTAGATCTCACCCTGGGTCAACACACCTGAATCAAATGATTAGTTCATTACCAGGCCTCTGGAGAACTTCAAGACATGTTGAGGAGCTAATTTAGCCATTTGGATCAAGGACACGTCTAAAACCTGCAGAACACCGGCCCTTGAGGGCTTGAGTTCCCCTCCCCTGATCTAAAGGTATGTGAAGGAGACACTGGAGTTTAAAAATGAGAAAAGACCATCTAAGAAGTCCATGCCCCAGTTTTGATGCACTAATAAGAAGCACTAATATGCCGCTATCAGTCTGTGCATTACACACTTACATCCAGCTTGCTCACCAAACTAGTTAGCGTTAGCTGGTAAGTTAGCACTCCATCCAAACGCATCACTTCTGCCTCCAAAAATCAAACGTGATGGTGGCTAACACATTTTCACTGAAACTACCAAACGCTTCAGAAGTTTAGAAACCAGTTGATTTGTTGTCTACATTTTTCTTTTTGGTCTTCAGCTCTAAATTTAGCTCTGGTCCTAAAAACCAAAATCATAATAAGAGTCATTTGCAAACTGCTTTTTTATCCCTTACTACTTTCTCAATCACTTTTCTATTATTCATTATTCGTGATAATATTTGCTTCCATTCACTTCCATCATGTCTGTTGTGACCTCTGACCTTTGATGCTTTACTGTTGGCTGCCTGTAACGTTAAACTATGAGGAAATTCTCTTGTTTGTTCCTCATTGTAAATCAGAGGGCATCAGCAGATTGTCCAGTGTAAATACAGGATCTGTTAACAGCCCGGTAATGAATCTCCCCACACTCATTTCCATTTTCTTCTGCTGGTTAAGGCTAATATAATTAGAGGGCATGCCACGCTGCAATTCGAGGCTTCTGGATGCTGTTGTTGTCATCCTGTCATCTAATCAGCAACAGAGGACAATAAGGATTCCTCCAGTGGACCAAGAGGTCAGCATTCAAGTGGAGGCCAGAAGGGCCAAAGAGTAAGAGACATAAAAGAAAGTGAAGAAAGCAAAATAAGATGTTTGAGTTGTGCAAAATCTAAAGGACTGGCATCGGGGGAACACGGGGATAGAATCAAATTAACCTTCTTAATAAGCAATCAGAGAAATCCAAAGTCATCATTGACGTGGAGAGCGAAGAGGCGAGAAGGATGAGTGAGAGAGAGCAAGGAGGAACAAGAGATCATGGTGTAAAAAGTGAAACGACAAGCGGTGGCGATTAAATTCAGTTAAACCAAATCAGCATTCTTAATAAGCAATCAGAGGAAACCCCCGAACCTTTTCATCAGCACTTCAGAGTCTCGGTGGAGGCAGAGCGGGACAAAGACAATCACGGACGTGCGTCAGAAATCTTTAGCGGATCGATGGCCTCGGGGAGTTATCTCCTTTCGGACGGTGCAGCGGATAGATTAAAGCTGCCACTGTCACTTTGTCAGGAGGAAAACGCTCAACTTTATTTTCCCACTGAGGAGATGGAGGCCGCGATTCTGTGTGGTCGGCAGCTTTTCGGTGCTGATGCTCACTGGACTGTGCAGGCTGTCAAAGCGTGCTGCTGTTTTCTCTGCTCCGCTTTTTGTTCTTCTGTATTTTGTTCAGAGAAGCAACGTCTTAGCTTTAAATGTCATCCTGGAGACCACAGAAAGTTGTTTGACTTAGTACATTATATTTATGATTCTATTACTGTGAAGCTGCATAGAGACAGCATTCAGAGTGAGCGAACACTGACAAAAAACCCAAAACACTAATATGTACTATGCTTTAGGACTAACAAATGCCTATTTCTATAGCCAGCACACAGAGATTATGCTTTTGTGTAGTGGATGCTGGTAGAGTCATTACCTCTTGTAATAAATTAGGAAAACTAAACATTTTTTCAATGTTTCTTTAAACATTTGTTGAATCTATTTGTCATGCAGCGCTGTGTGGCAGGCAGGATGAAGGACCCAAATGCAGATGAAATAAAAAAGCAGCTTTATTGCACTGTAGCAAAAATCAAACAAAACCCAAAACTCACAGAAACTTAATCTAAACTGGAAACTAGATAGCTATCCAATTCAATTTAATATTATTTATAAAGCACTTTAAACGGGTAACGTGACGTGACAACGGACAGAGGAAAACACAGGGCTTAAATACACCAGGGAGTAACGAGGGAATGGGAAACAGGAGTGAGATACAGCTGGGGCTAATCTGACCAAACGAGAAAGGGCGGAAGCAAAGCTGAAAACACTGAACACCAGACTGTCAAAGTAAAACAGGAAATACTGAACACAGGCACGGGAACGCAGACTTGACAAGGAGACACGGCTGACAGGGAAGACCGAGAGAACATGGAGCACAGAGACAATAACAAACTGCGACACGGAGACATTACTGACACGGGAGGTGCATGAATATGGAGACTGGGGAAAAAACGGACAATAACACTTGACATGACTTGATGTGACACATGGAACACAAGAGAAGGACAGTAACAAAACCTGAGATCTAAAAATTACTAAAGTATAAGCGGAAACTAACTCAATCAAAGAATAATAATAAACAAGAACATAAACAATGAGTCGCCAGACTCAGGACCGTGACACAGAGCAGCAGTCCCCAACACCCGGGCCCTGGACGAGTTATTTGGTTCCGGGACGCGAGAGTTCAGGCTCGGGTTTGAAATTTGTGATTTTCAGGGTTTTTATCGTTAACTCAGTTTCCCTGGGTCTTTTCCCGTGTGTTATGAATAAATTTCCTATATATTTTCATGCGCTTTGTGTGTCTTATTTTGAAAGAAATATTTACGCGTTACCACAGCGACCATTAAGGGGCAGAGAGGAGGATGTTACTCTCAGTGTTGTTGGCGCATTTCAGGAGGACGCTGCTAATAAAGTTACACAATTACACAGTGAATTTTGCGTTTATCATTATATTTATAAAATACCACAGTTTTTGTCTTGGTCGTATCATTTTATTTTGTTGTATTTATCCGCGACACCTTAAAGACCAGTTCGTGAAATTTCATTTCGATGGTGCTGCCCAAACAAGTTTTGAGCATTTTGCGCCAATAATTGAAAAAGTTTCTTGCACTCAACAAAATATTGTCTTTCATCCGCCATGTTTTAATGTGTGACTGCAAAAGCTCAACAACAATTTCTCAGACTTTCCCAGTTAGTGTTCCAACTTTAAGGTGGTGTTCATGTGGATTTTCCCCAGTGGGAAATTCTCTTTTCCAGTTAATCCAACACCACATGAATGCATGGTTAGATCATGATTTATTTTCAAAAATATTCCCTCAGGAAAGAGATCTTACTAACCAGAGTTGCACGTTTCCCACAAACACAGCCTTTGATTTTGAAGTAAAGGTGTGGTCAGAGTTTGTCTGAACTGCTCGGTCTCGGTGCTGAACGTTGTTGTAAATGAAGACTTCGTCTGTACTTCTTCTAGCCCTTCAGCTTCTATCAGTCTGTGACTGAACACAGTCTGTACTTGTTTATCTCGCATTCGATCCACATCCGTACAGATGAGATTAAGATAAGAGGTGAGCTGAAACTTCACTGATCCTTGAGGGAAAGTGATTAAAGCGGCCTCTGTCATTTTGTCAGGACAACAACTCAACATTATTTTTCCCTGCTGAGAAATGGAGGCGGCGGCCGCTAACAGACGCCCGCTGGTCGATAGCCAGCGGACTGCAGCTGCCTCGTTTCAGCTCTGCTCTTTGTTGTGCAGGACAGCCGTCTTCGTACCTGGATAAGTCGCTGTGACAGAGAAGCTTCAGAGGAGCTTTGAAGTCCGTAGCTGTTGTGGTTTTGTAAATTCACAGACGAATGACAGCAGGAACATCCACCTTAATGGCAGAGCAGTCGGGGGTCTGTTTTCTTTTTCTTGTGCTGCAAGAAAATTTTGAAAATGAGAATAATTTCAGATCCATCAGCTCAAAGTCTGGTCCTCACGCACACACGTATATGTAATATATATAAACATACAGGACTTCTTTAAATTCATGTGATCACAGAAAAACATTCATATCCTGTGATGTGATGGGGCGAGCTAACAGTTTCTGTCAAACAAATTTTGGTGAAGCTTAAACAGAAGTTTGTGTTTATTTTTTTTAAAGAAACTGGTTATTTAAGAGTGACAGACAAAGTAATGAGAAGGCAGAAGTCGCTGCAGCGTTGTCTGGACACCTGAAAACAGGCAAGCGGGTGGATGTCTGTGCAGACCGCTGCACGCTCTGACTGATGCTGAAATTTACATTACAGGGACCCAAGCAGATTAACATAGGTGGAACCCACTGAAAACGTGTTTCACAAGCTTCATTGTTTTAATGTACTTTCAATCTAGAGCTGCTTTTACAAAATGTGTCAAAAAAATGGGGAGAACCAGTTCAGGTCTCAGCTGTTGCAGACGTTTTGGAATAAAACTGAATGCAAAGTACATGATCCTTCATGGTAAATGCTTCTCTCTGAGACCTTAAGGTTTAGGTTCGCCCAGGAGCAACATGTTTGACAGTAATCTATTCAAAATGTTAGGATGAAATTTGGTTTACAGTGGTCAGTCAGATCAGCAACATTAGCTAAAATTACACCGTTTAAATAACACATTTAAAAACATTTGATTTTAATTAGAGCGACCATAAAACCACCAAATCCAAAAAGCTACAAATGTGACCCGTCGTCAGACATCAGTTCAGTTAACCTGTCCTGCTCTTCTTGGCAGTTGATGACTGTCTCTGCAACTTTCCACCACATTAATGGTGTCAACGCTAGATGGTTGAACACCCATATCGTCCCTGCATTCCCCGTTCGGAAATTGAGATATACTTCACTTGAAGCTGAGGCCATAAGTGAGATAATCATTAAAGACTTCCTTTTTAAAATGTCCACCTTCACAGAAGGAGAAAGCTTTAATAACTGTATGGGCTCAATAAGGTTTTTCTTTAGTTTTTCTTCTTCTTCTTTTTTAACCTGGATTTCACTGAAGCTTGTGGCAACTTGAATTGAAAGGATCTTGACACAGGCAGCAGTCAACAAGCTGTCTTCCCTCAAAAAACTCAAGCCACTGAACCAGACATCATGACAGAGTTTGTGGGTTTAGTAACATTTCGGAGGGAATAATGCTGATGCTGTTGCTTTGTGCGCTGCACCCATCCAGCTTACAAGTGTCTTAGCTGTCCACATGTGAACTGACTTCAACACAAACACACTGGCTGACTTCACTGTGGCTACATCCATCTTTTATATGCAATCTCAGATAAATACTCTTTTAAAAAGTTCAGCAAATGCACAAAGCTTAAGGAATAAATAACTTTATTATTATAAATATTGACCTAAATAATGAGTGTTTTTTGCTATAGTTGAGCAACCCTGCATCCAATAATCCTGCTGCCGGTTTATGGCAGTGATCACCTTATGTACGAGACAGAAAGTCAGGCCCTGTGATGAATGTAGTGGCAGAAGCTGTATCAGAAAACTGTGTCGTGTTTATGAGGTTTAATGAGGAAAAGCTCTGGTTAAAGAGCTTCCTAACGACCGCTGTCCAGTCCACACTGTTTCTCCTCCTGTGTCTAACACCACCTCCCTCCCCTTCAACCTATCTATCTATCCGAGAGCACGTTAGTCTTGTTTCAGGGCTGTTAAGTCCAATATCTCCACACAGCTTTCTCTTTGAAGAGCCTCCCCCCACACACACACATTCATATACATTTAAATTGCCCCCTAACCCCCCTCCAGCGCACACTAAAAGCTCCCTCTCTTCTCTACTTCTATTGAAAGTGACAGTGACACTGCCTTATCGGGCCTGGATATATCTGAGTGTGTGTTAAAGTGTGTGAGATGGGAATACCCTCCTCAGCCCGCCTGATAGATTATTGACAGGTGGACTGTGTGTAATTTGTCGGTCAGGTTGTGAGGATCAGGGCAACAATTACAGCTTGCTGCTCCGCTGGGCCTCACACACACTTTATACTGTCACTGGATATTAGGGTTAACAGGGAGGTGTGTGCGTGCGCGTGATTGTGTACATGTGCGTCAGCAGATGTTAAGGTTTTGCCTTTTAAAGTGTATTTCTCCTCAGCTCTGTTCAGGCTTCTCTACGTGCAGACTCCTCTAATCGCTGTCTTTTGTGCGTCTTTCTGTTTGTGCGTCAGGTGCGAGCGTTGCGACCGCAGCTTCACACAGGCCACTCAGCTCAGCCGCCATCAGCGACTTCCCAACGAGTGCAAACCCGTGAACGAGACCAGCGAGTCCATCGAGGTGGATTAACCCCCGACTGTTTCCCGACTGAGACCACGTCCACATTAAGACAGTTCAATATGAAAATGTGACTCTTTCTTCAGTTTTGGACCTCCATCCACACCAAGACGCTCACTTCATATTAATTCTAATTTAGTTTTCCAGAAATAAAGCTCCTGAGGAGCATCACTGTGTTAATTGGGTCCAACCTGCACTAAATTAAATGTGTGGATTAAAAATAAAGTTTGCAAATTCCAGGAGTTTCCAGGGATAAACAACAAAATGTGAATGTATGGTAAATTTTTTTGGGCAAGTATCATTTCAGTGTAGTGTGAGAATCACTTTGGTCTTATTTACGATCACATTTGTTTCACCTTTCCTTGCTTTTAAGTTGATGACAACACCTTAAGTTACCACAGTAATGCAATAACAGCTTTCCAACAAGCTCTAAACCAAACAACATGAGAGGAAGTGTCATGGTTGTTGTAACTTTTCAGTCGTGTTGACCCACCTGACTGCGGTTGAAGTAAAAAACTTGCAAACACACAGAGAAAAGCTGCTGGTTGTGGCATTTATGTCCAAACTCTCCACCAGTCATTGTTAGCTTCCAATAGATCAGCCCATTTTAACGGACACGATACGGCTTTTTAATTCAGTTCAGTTTTATTTATTTAGCACCAAATCATAACAAAAGTTGCATCAAAGCGCTTTATATTGTAAGGTACAGATCCTAAAATAATACAGAGAACACCCCAACAATCAGATGATCCCTATGAGAAAGGCAACAGTGGGAAGGAAAAACTCCCTTTAAACAGGAAAAACACCTCTGGCTCAGGGAGCTGGCGCTGTCTGCCGTGACCATTGCAGACTTTTTTTTGATGATGGGAAGAAGAGTCAGTGTATCATAAATAACCAGCTCCTAATGTCAGATCCTCACTTTGTAGCTGATTCTGGATCAGGATGGTTTTACCCTGGAGGTCTTAGCTGATGCCAGCAGAGGGAGTTAAATGTGTTGGTCCCCTAATAAATACCAACTATTGCTTTTTATTTGGGCTCATTTTTGGGCCTCTCTCTCTCCTGAGTGATGCAGACCATTAAAAAAACAGTTATTTTAACTGTCACCAGATTTATATCAGGATATGTCCAGTGTTTCTGAAAACACACAGTAGAGGTCACATGTCTCTGCAAACAAACTGAATGCTCTTTATTAAAGCACACAGGAAGAGAGGGAACAGATTTCATGCTTTCCCGATGTTTCTGTGTGGATGGGGGTCTTTACTTAAGACTTTTTTCAGATTTATCTGTCTTGGTGGGAACGTTTGTCTGACTGTTTACACTTTTGACTTGACTGACTGAGAATTCTGGAGAGGAGCAGCATTCAAGCCACATTCATCCTGCTGGAGAAACTCCTGATTCAACCAAACCAAAGATCTCTTTTCTTTCCTTCTTTTTTTTCTCAGCAGAGATTCAGACGGAGGAGTCGGACTAACAAACTTTTGAATATTTATTGGGGACGTTTTGGAATCCACAACAGGGTTCCCTCCAAAGAAAACTCTTTCCTGAAACCGGGACAATAACAATGAAATACCAAAAATATTAAGACTAATGGTCTGTCTGTAGCTTTACTTCTTTTTTTCTTTTTGCAACAGTGATGCCAAAGGAGGGCGCGACCAAAGCAAACAGTGAGCAACGACTCGAACGTCTGAGGATGACGCTCGAGTTTTACATCACAAAATGAACACCATACAAAGAGTATGTACTGTAAAAAAACAAAAACAAAACAAAAAACAGACAAAAAAAAGAAAGGACAAAGGAAACAAATTATATTTATCTTTTTCCTCATATCATGCTTCAGGCACTTTTGTTTTAAAATGTTTATAATTTAATATTAGAGATGATGAAGAAAATAGGGAAATAGTGCAGAGATGATGGATGCGATGATTGAAATTTCTTTTTTCTTGATGAAATAATCATTTTTTAAAAAGTTTCAATATGAAGTTGACAGCATGTGTTTAATTTCTTTTTCGTATGCTAAACATTTCTTAAGTTCATGGGTTTTTTTGTTTGTTTTTTTTTATCTCAGATGAGGCACAAACATGTTAACAAATTTTGGGTTTTGAAGAATAGTTTATCATGTTGTCTGGTAGAGTATATTTGCTACGCAATGCAAGTTTGAATCCACTCAGATCTCAGCTGTGTAAATAGTCCTGTGTCATAACGATTCACTTTCTATTAAAACGACTGAGGGTAAAAAGCACATTTAATACCAGATGAACACCAAATAGGTTTTTGTGCCTGAGCGTTAAAAAAGCTTTAATAATGTTAATAATCTGAAAACTGTAGCTTCTCTTTCCAAAGACCGGCCGAGTGGATGTAACTCTGCTGTCCAAACCAAAACTCAAACAGATGTTTCACTGCAGGGAAACTATTTTATTTTTTATCACATGCGTGTCTCAGAGAGGTCAGGAGCACCTTTAGACCTCACACAGGCCTGGAGAAATTGGAAAAATGTTTATTCCCCAACCAGTTGGTGAAGGCTGACGACAGAATCCTCGCTAAAGTCACACAGGCCTAGAAACCAGTGAGAATCCACCTGGAAACCACAGGTTACCAGAGAAAAACCCCACACTGGTTGGTGGACATTGCTACACCAAACACGTCCTTGGGATTCCTCTGACCTCTATCAGGTTACTGCTCTCAGCTGTAAATTGTGCAGAAAACCAAAAGGTGTGATGCAAACCAGAAACTAGTAAAAAAAACCATGAAATTAGTGCTGACACGGCATATTTCCAAAGGTGAAAACTGTTATTTTTGCAGGTGAATGGTTCTATTTCTTTCACTATTGATTGGCAACTGTTTTTACAGACACATCTTCTGTGCAAACTGCAGGCAACAGAAGCAACCTGCTAGTGACCAAAGCAATGAGGAGGATTTGGTGCAGCACCCTGTTAGCATCCAACTTCACCTAGCAACTGGCAGCCTCCAGCCTCTGCAATAAAGATAATAAATCCAGATGTTTGGGCAGTCGAGCATCTGGACAGAGGTGCCCCTCAAACTCTTACAGACTCGTTTGTGTTCTTAAAAGTAAAACAGTTTTGCACCTGAGAGAAATATCTCTTTACTCAGAACGCAGCTTGATCCAACGATGTATATAGAAAGATGCAAACTGTGGATCAGTTGGGACTAAAGTGAAACTTTGACCAAACTCACTTCTTGTTCAGAATCCAGAAGCCGGACTTTAACACTATAACCTGAGAAAAATGTAGCTCCAACAGATGTTTCTAATTAAATAGGTAAGTATTCTAATAATAATTTAGGCAATATAAAGATTTACCTTCTGTGTTCTAAGTCCTACTTCTGACATTTTCAGTGTTAAACTCTGATGATGACCTGAACAGAAAGTGAAACTTACTTGGGGCCTCTGATGATGATGATGATGATGATAATCATTTGCTCTGTAATGTCAAACAGAAAGTCTCCAATTTCAGCTCAATCTTGTTTGCATGATTCCCTCAGCTCCCCTCCCTCCTCCCATTCCCATTTTTTAAAAAGATTGACAAAATGAGATCAAATAGCAAAAAGACGTTGTTCCAGAGGAAAATAAAGCTGACATCCACTTTTGATTCTTACCCATGATGCTCTCTGTGATCTTATTGTCTTACATTGTTTGCTGAAATCACCTGCACTACATTAACTTTCTGGGGATGACAGAAAAATGTAACCACTTTTATGTCCGCGGCAATTTGTTGAGCTTGAAATTTGTCTTGTTTACAACAAAAATTGACAGCGCTTTCATCTCTGCACAGAAAATATTACTACTGTGAGCCGACTTGGCTTAAGGCTCTTTCCAGAAGTGAGTCTCTCCAAATGTCCTGTTATAGAGCAGAAATAACTGGTCTGGTACAAAAATGATTTTAGCCTCTTGTAACATCATCGTTATAGAATTTCTTTGTTGTCTTTTTTTATAACTCATCCATCTGGATTTATTGCTGCTACATTATATTTACAGATGATATGATTTACTTGTGAAGGAGTCCAAAAAGTTTGTCCTTGATGGGGAAAATTCTCTTTTCCATTAATTAAATTTAAATTATGTTTATGAAAGTAGCTTTAGCAATGTAAAAAAAATGACTGAAGGTGTTATTAGCTTGCTATCATTAGCTGAAAAGTTTTTTACTGTATCTAACAAATATGATCACGTATGGCTCCCAAAAACGGCATGATCAGTGGTCATGATGGTAACATTGAACCTTCAAAATGTATCTAGAAAGAAAATGGTTACATCACGAAGACCCCAGCCATCTTTTATATACAGTCTTTGGTGTTTACCCTTCATGTATTGGTGCTGTCAGTTGTTACTGTCAAACCTTTAAGTGGTCACAGAGGTGCTGATCAGACGAGAATCGGATATTAATCAGATTAAAATGATCCCTGTTCCCAAATTCCATTTTTAAATAATTTCTGAAGTTTTTCACCTTCACACGGCTTAAATATTTTATCTTCTTGTCACACAGGATGGTCCATCCCTCAATCACCAGCTGCCTCTACTTACTGCTAATAATGTGTGACACACACAGCCCTGCCTTGACCTCCTCTCTGTCAGTCTGCAAGCTGCATTTTCAAACTTTCCAGTCTGATTTCTGAAATTATTCCTGTGAGGATTCAACAAAATTTTACCAAAACAAACACAAGGCGAGCCTTCAGACATCACTCACAGGGATTTTTTTTTTCACCGTGGGAAACTGATCCAAACTCTGAAGCCAAACAAATGATCCCACAACGAGAAGTTTGAGGAGTTTTTTTCCCCCCACTTTCTAAATGTCTGACAGACACATGAGTGAGTCAAGATTAGATTACACGTAATGAGATTATGGCAGCGATAGTTTTAATTAGAAGCAGTTAGTGTGAAGGAAGAAAAACAAACGTATAGAAACTGCTGACTGAGAGACGAGAGAGAGAAGGAAAACTGTTCAGTTTCATTTGTTTGAACAAGTGAAAAATGAACAAAGACATTAAATTCCCAGGAAGAGGAAAAAAAGAGAAGAATGCCTGATTTATGACCTCAGCCTAAATAATTTAAAACATCCCCAGCTGAAAGAGAATCCAGATTATGCAATGAGGAAAATCAGAAAAAAGGAAAATTGCACACTAATTATAGCAATCGCTCATTTGGAAATGAGTTGAAATGAAGGGAAAAAAGTTGTTAATGTACAACAGGATGTAAATTAGACCATAAACAGAGTACTTGTAATAGAAATCAGGTTACTGTGACCCAAGAACAACTTAACCCTTGAGCAATAATGAAACTTTACTATTACAAGCTTTGCTTAACATCAAAGGAGGTAATAATATTAAACTTTTTTTATTATAAAATGATAATAAACAAAACATGTAACAAACAGAGAGAAAACTACCAAAAAAACAACACTGAAGAAAATAAAAACACTAAACCACAAAACGGGATCGAAGCATTGCAGGTTTAGGCATCACAGCCTTCAGGGCTGGAAAACCAAAGGTGCTCTAAGGGGGCTTAGACTCCCAAAGTGAGTCCATCTCCACAGACTCCTGTCATAAATGTCCAGTTTTAAGTTTAGGGTCGTGTCCTCTTTGACAGGCAGGTGGATGCTGAGACATGTAGCTGCAGCTGCTAGCGCTTCGTGTTTGCTAAGTGAGTGACTGAATCAGACTTTTAAACCAGGTTTGTGCTGTTGATTCATTTTGGAGTATTTTTAATGCAATCAAATGACAATCTGGTTTGCTTTGTGACTCATTTTACTACTAACCCATTCTCTTGAGGTCCCATCACAGCATTTTGATCGGGTTGAGGTCTGGCCCACTGAACAACTTGATTCTTTTTATTTTCAGTCATTTTGTAGATTTCTGTGCTTAACTGTAACGGGTAATGTCCTGTTGCTTGACCCATTGTCAGCCTAGCTTCATTTGTTAGAAATGGCATTCTCTAAAACAGCGGTCCCCAACCCCCTTGGTACCAGGCCGCGAGAGTTGAGGCTCAGGTGTGAAATGTATGGTTTTCAGGGTTTTTATCGGTTTTCAGCGTTATTTTGTTATCGTTTTTATCGTTAACTCGGTTTTCCTGGGTCTTTTCACGTGTGTTATGAATAAATGTTCTTTTTTTCGGTACCGGTACTAGTTTTATTTTGTTGTATTTATCCGTGACGCCTTAAAGGCCGGTCCGTGAAAATATTGTCGGGCATAAACCGGTCCGTGGCGCAAAAAAGGTTGGGGACCGCTGCTCTAAAACACTTACAGAGAAGTTCATGGTCAACTCAATGGCTGCAAGGTGCACAGGTCATGTGGCTGCAGAACAAGCCCTCATCATCACCCGTCCCCCACAGTGATTCAGAGATGATGATGATGGTTTGTGCTGATATGCTGTGTTTTATTTTTTCCAAATGCGGCGCTGGGCATTATAGCCAAAGATCTCCACTTTGGTCTCATCAGTCCAAAGGATTGTTGCAGCCGTTTGGTGGTTTCCGCAGATGAGACTTTGCAAACCGAAGCTATACTGCCGTGTTCTTTATAAAGGAAAGCAGCTTCTTACTGGCAACCTCTCCAGACAAACTGTACTTGTTCAGCATTTTAAGATTTTTTTTTAATTTAAAATTAAAAATTACATTCACTGAACTAAATGTCCAAATTTGAGCTGACACCCTGAAGTCAAACATTAATCAATCATCAATCAGGTCAAACACTAAAAGTAACTGTTCATTCATGAATAAGTAAAGTTGCAAATTCAGTTTCAGAGCTTGCACATACTGGTGGATTAACAGAAACATGATAATAACGACAGTATGGTTAATGGGAACTAAAACACACACTTTAGAACAAACACTGTGGGTCAGCTCGGTTGTACTCTACAGTGGCAGATACAAGAGAAGAAGACTTCAGAGAATGGGGTTTCCCCCACCATGTGTGTGTGTAATGGGTGTAATGGTTATAATGCTTTGCTTTGAGTGGAATTTCCTGTTCGGAAGACTGGGAGCATATTAAGCAGAGTAGAGGTTGCACTTTCAAAACCAATTAGACATCAAGCTTTGGAGGGTTTTTTTCTCAAGTTTTAATTGGAAACATGTTGGAGGAGAAAGTTTCACTGTGAGAAAATCTGTCTGCTGGTAACCCGACCACGGCTTCAGATATATCACATGAAAGAGTCCGTTTGTGCACGGCAGCCACAACATTAAACCCACTGTGAGGTGAAGCTGATGAGATTTATCTCAGCACAGAGCAATGTTCTGCTCAAAAGACGATCAGCAACCTTCAAGGCTGGAAATGTCCCCCAAACTGCAGTCCCTCTAATGGCCACGAGAGGCTGACTGCAAAAGTGAGACGATCCCCATTGACTCTAATGTTAAAATGTTAAAATGCACAGCATGAATAAACTTGTGTGCAAGACAGATTTGACTCTTGCTGAAGAAATTTGAGATGTTGACAGGTAACCAGCAACAATCAAGGCTCTACTCTGGGCCTCCTCCTGATGGGACATGTCCCGAACACCTCATCCAGGAGGTCAGGTGACCAAAGCTTCTCGACTAGCTCCTTTCAGTGCGGTGGAGAGGTGGTTATATGCCTCCTGAATGATCCTTCTCCATCTGACAGGATGGAGGAGGATCCTGACAGGAGGATCTTTGGATGAAGATCATTTCCCCTACTGGTCGTTTGTATCTACAATCTCCATCATTCTTTTGGTCACTACCCAGAGCGCACGATGATAAGTGAGGGTAGGGACATATATTGACTATTGACTTTTCCCAGAACAAAATAAATTTGAATCGTCTGTACGAAAGAAATAAGAGTAAATTACTGTTACTAATTATTACATATTAAATGTTATTTGATAGAGACAATGCAATGCAGTGCAATAAAAGTGGTATGTTGCACAGATTGTATAGCTATTCGTAATTTCCAACCCTTGTGACTAGTTGGGCTTTTATATCCACAATATACAAAGATAAGAAATTACAATAAATATATGTTTACTTGGAAAGAAAATATACACGATAACAGAAAATACAATAATTAAAACCATTCCTAAGAATATTAAATGATAAAATTATAGTATCATTACTTTAAATGGCCTTTGACTATTAACTATTGACTGTATCATTAATTCTCTGGTGTCTGTTCCATGTTGCTTTTCATCCACATGCGAGCTATAGCTCCAATCCTGTTCTTCACACGTTTCTTGAATACTCTAAAATCTGTTGTATCAAAGACTTTCTGTAAGTCACTACAAAGTAGCAGCAGAACATTTTAAAAATGACCCGCTGACATCAGTGAATGGCTTTCGAGACTTTCCAATATCCAACATCTGGCAAAAATGGAATCACAATATTTGAAGGTTGACCATTCAACTAGCAGCAGCTATAACACAGTCCTACTTTTCTTACACCCCTAACCCTATATTTTGAAGGAAGACTAAATGGACTTTTAGGAGCAAAAGTGTAAGGTGCATTTGTTGTGCTGCATTTCCACTGACACTTTTCTTTGCTGGCTGTTTGCAAAGGCAGGACAATTTAGTAAAACCAAAAATGACAGGTTCTGATTGCCTAGATTTTAGAGTTCAGGTTATTGATTGGATTCAGGTTGTCACTGATGACGACTTCAGAGGGTTAATAAGTGAACATTCTGGCTTAAAAAAGGGAAGAAAATAATTAAAGGCTGCATG
The DNA here is from genome assembly GCF_057382275.1 of Copadichromis virginalis. Classification (NCBI taxonomy): domain Eukaryota; kingdom Metazoa; phylum Chordata; class Actinopteri; order Cichliformes; family Cichlidae; genus Copadichromis; species Copadichromis virginalis. The sequence continues at coordinate 35,522,341 of NC_140629.1, forward strand.
TGAATCTCATTTCATCTGTCCCACTCTTGCAAACACTGACTGCTTTTCATTTATTTTGTTGCATTTTCTGTTTTCAAAAGCATTTTTCTTTGAGTCTTCTGTCCGTATGTTTTGATTTTAAAACCCATTTTTTTGTTTCCATTTTGGTTGTACTTGCTCCAAAATTTTAGACACAAAAAGACAACTGGAAACAACTGCCATCCTTTGAAAGAGACTTGAACGAGTTGGATCATCCTTTCCATTGTTTCAGTTCAAAGTCCTCTTGTTTCAATTGTCTCATTGGGTGTAATTATGACATTATGATGTCTGATATGAAAAAAATCAAAAAGAGGAGAGATACAACTAGAGGTGCCAACTAAGTTTGTAAATAACATCACTTTTGCATCACAGCTGCTCCTGGCTTTCTTTGGAAACTTATCAAGTAAAAACATTTTTCAGAATAAAAACAGTGAGAGGGTCACTAACATCTGAGCATCATTTTACATCCTTGTTATGCAGCAAATTGAACTGAAGTTTTAAAAGCTGGAGGTAAAAACGCAGAAAGCCGACAAGACTTGAAAGGATTTCGCTTTAAACATCAACATTTTTTCACTTGACTTTTTCTTCACGTCTTCCTCTCGTCCTCGTCTGCACGGATGAGCTGGAACATCTGCTCACCGTGAGCACACACTAATGCATCTGCGTGTGTGAGAGAACATGTTCTACATGTTATAACACATGTCGTCTGTCTGCTCAGCGCAGTCCATCTTCAGCTCTGTTTCATTTCACTTTGGACCTAAAAGTGTTTTGCATTTTTAGGATTTACTCTTTTATATTTACTGCTTTAAAAAAAATAATTCTAACAGCTGTAATTAACAGAAACTTTGCAGAACTTACAGTTTAATAATCAATTGGATGGATTGTAGGGAATATTTTGAGAATTTAAAATATCCCGATGGCACATGGAAGTGTGCATCATAAATGACCTCACTCAGTTACTTGCGTCCTGTATTACTCGAGTACTAAAGCTCCAGTCCAATGAGCAACAGCAGTTATAGATTCATTTTTACATCATCTGTAATTCTTCCTCCTCATTTGGTTTAGAATAAAATCACAATCAGGACTCCAATGAAATATTCTCATATTTACATTTACTGGCGAACAGAGAAATGAATTTATTTAAAAGAAACGGTTTCAGGAGAATTTAAAATTTTTAATGATGAGTAAATATACTGATCTGCTCTCTAAAAAACACTAATGAAAGACACACAGCAGCTTTTCTCTCAAAATAATTTATTCCACACGTGCACACAGATCAGTCATCTCTGATCATTAAAAAATAAATTAGATCTCAGTGTTTGCAGGAGAGTTTCTGAGGCTACAGCGCCACCTGCTGTCAGACAGAAAAACTCCTCAACACTGCACACAGGCTCGTCAGAGTCTCTAATAACTTAAAAAGAACATTTACTCAGTAATGCTTCAGGCTCTCAAGGATCACTCTGCTGGTTTCCTGTTTTTAGTAAAGAAACATCCGATCTTGTTGATTTTAACAAGATCCAAAAATCAAAAGTTCGTTTTTATTATATTATAATTTATTCTCTGCTTCCTAAGCAGCCATTATGTAAAAATGAGCATAATAATGTCAACAAAATAAATTTATCTGCATGGAGTGAAAAAAAAGGAAGTTTTCCTGATCCTCTGTTAAACTAAACCGAATATCTTTTTCAGATATTCACAAAACATGAAATAAAGGAAGAAATCGAACAATTAACTAATCATCGTTTGAGTCTGTGGTGCGTTCACTGACACAACAAATGAAGGACGAGTCTATTTACACAGTTAATACACTAACAGACACTCAGTGAATGTTGCAGTGTCCTTGAACGTTATGCATTTGTCTTTTTAAAGGTAAAACACTGAAAATCAGCAGGATGATGCTTTAAAAGCAAAACTCTGAGTTTTTATACAACACTCACTCGTTCACAGATAAACACAGATTTTAAATAGAGGTTGATTTATGTAACAGACGCTGTCGAAGCTTCAGGACTCCGGGAGAGTTCATCCACCATCATGCGCTTGAGTTCTGTTTGGAGACAGATTTTGGCGCACATGAGAAAAAGATCTCATTCAGGTTCTAAGTTGCTATATTTTCTATCATATCTATTCTATTGGTGCATGTTCATAATGAGGTTGGTAAAATTTTTAAATAACGAGGTCAGTGCATGTACAAGTACTCTCTGTGGGCTGAAACCTCTGACTTCAGACTGCTCTGAATACTTAATATCACAGGTTTTTTTTTTACTGCTTGCTCTGTATGATGTCACAGAGAGGGGGTATCCCTAATACAGTTATCTCAGACACAGAATCCATAGAGGCTACATGCTGTTCATCTTTGCGTTAAAGTGAAAGCCAATCGTAGGAAAGCTGCCTTTTTCCATATAGACGCTGCTGATATCGAACTTTACACACTGCACTACATTAAACTCCATGATTAAGGTACATGTGACATATCACTGCCAGCACAGGAGGCTCAAGGCCTTGTTTAAAAAATAAAAATACTTACAGAGAGCGCAATAATTCAATAATATGCTGCATTTACTTTAAAAATGTCCCCGCTGCTCGGTAATTGTCTTAAAAGGAACATTGTGCACGTCTCATTGCTTTATGTGATAAATACAGAGGGAAACTGTTTTACATTTAATCAAAATGTAACACAGCACAGATCTGCACGAATGCACAAAGGTCTAGGTTAACATTAATTATTTATATGTTATACACAAATACCATAATAATGAAAAATTTAATGCCTGATTGTGCAGCACAGAGGAAAGATGTTTATTCAGCAGTCGGGATCTGCTGAATAAACATCTTTCAGACTGATGTGGTCTGTGGTCGGTTGGAGCCCTCAGGCTCTGCTTCGCCCGTGTGTGTCTGAAAGTGAGGGTGGTCCTGAAAGGGGAGGAGCTAAAACAGCGCGTTTCAGATGAGCCAGGGGGGATGCAGGTTACAGGGATTACTTTGAACTGTAAATCATGAAAAGCTGTTGTAGTATTTTCCAAAAAATAAAAATATAAGCTGGATATTAGCAGAAAGGGTCCATTTAAATTTTACCCAATTACAACAAACGTGTCGCCTGTTTGTTTTCTTTCTGAAGAATTACAAAGATGTGATCAAATCGGACTCAGGTTTCGAACTGAATTCAAACAGGTAACCGATTTACCTGCAGCCTCAGGTGTGACTCAGACTCTGATTGGACGGCTGCAGCAGCGGTCAGAGCTTCCCTCTGTCCGTCATGGCTTCCTGTATCTGCCTGTTGAGCTCGGCGATGATTCGGTCTTCGTGGGTATAAACTCCGGTCCTTAGCAACGCGTCTCTCTCTTCCAACAGGCGGCTCAGGTGCTCCTCGGCGCTCTCGCTCAGAGCCAGACCGGGGGCGGGGTCAAGCACAGAGGGGGTGGGGCCTAATCTGTCATCTTGCTGTTTTAACCTGTTGAAGAAAACAAAATGCCTTACAGGAGTCTGTACTGTGAAGCAGGGTTTGGGGCAATATACTTTCAGGTTCAACGCTCAGATTTTATTATTACAAATGAGGCATGTTGCCATGGTAACTTATGCTGCAGATTTGCTGAACTTTTATGCTCAAGACGAGAAAAAGCTACTGCCAAAGGATGCATCAGTCCTCTGGAAAGTAGCGTAAATAAGAAACTGAATTTTATTCATTCATGTTTTAGGTGCAACTTTATTTTTTTTCCTGTTGGTTGTAATTAAAAAAACTAATTGCTCACAGCTGTTTGCTGGCTTATAGTGAATTCTGTCTACAGAGGCATTTCCAGTCTTAAGCGTGCAGACAGCTTTACTCCTGCCATTCTCTATGATGTTTCAACTGTTTCGTGTGAGCGTGCTCACAGCTAAATTTGGAAACTCTGGGTTGGTCGAGCTGATTTTTGCGACCACTTTGCGGTTGCTGATGTTGGGATAAGTGCAGCCACGTAACAGAAAGACACCCCGAGTCTGTTGAACTTGATCATCACCATCACCTGTTGAGCTCGTTCCTGATGCTGTCCAGCTCCTGTCGGTCCTGTCGGACCGCCTCCTTCTCCTCCGTTGCTAGGTAACGCAGCCTCATGGCTTCGAGCTCAGCCTGTTGTTTCTTCAGACGCGTCATGGCGTTTTCCTGCTCCCGCTGCAAAAAACAAAACAAGAGAAACTATGAAGCTGTGAATGTTCGTTAAATGTGAGCAGAATCAGGTTCTCTTTCACCTCACGTAACCTCAAGATCTTCACTGTGACTTCCAACACGTTTGACTTGAACCTTGGCATTCAAGCACCGGTCAACTGATCAGATCTGAACTGAGAATATTTGAAAATAAACCTCTGACCCGTGCGCTGAAATGTGTGAGTTCAGATGCCAAGAAAGTGTTTTTCCAAATTGCACACAGAGCACTGTGGTGATAAATTTGTCTGGTTTCACATTTTCATAAAGCTGGCCTGAGAAAAATGCCGCAGGGCTTCGAGAGAATTCACACGGAGACCAACAGCAACGCGGTGAGAACTCAAAGGAAACTTAATAAAAAATGTCCAAAAGCCGTATTTCTCTCAGCTGCTCGGGCCTCCAGCTCAGAGTTCCCAAAACCGTCCCGAACAGCAATCTGAGCCGAGTCAGCTGGACGCTCATAAATCAACAAAACCGTCTGAAGAGAGAAAACAAATGTGGCGTTCCTTCAGACCTTTAATTATAAATGTAAAGAGTTATCATTTAAAGGCTGCAGGTTATACATCCAACAACCTGCAGAAAAAAAAATCTGATATAAGAACATAAAAGATTGAAGGTGATGACATAACTCCAACATATGAACCTACTGTCTACGAGAAGGGATAAAAAGAGCATGTGCTGTGAAAACCTCGCGCTTTCGAACCGTATTTAAGACATAATTAAATGTAAACAAATGATCAAATAATCTAGATTAAAAAAGTACAAAGTCTTTTTTGGTCAATAAAATAATAAAATGGGAGAAAAATAATGTGAAATCTCAACATACAAAAGCATAAAGTGATGTTACCAAATATCTTTTTACTTTTAAATTAGAAAAATATTACATATTCAACACGAGACCAAGAGAAGCAGAGAAGCGCACTGGGAGAATTTTCTACTTTCAGTTTATTAAAAATGACCGAAAACGTTGAATAAATATGAAAACAGCTGCAGATGAATCATCTATTGGCTAATCATTGCAGCTCACGTTTTATGTAGTGATTGGAGAAAACAGTTACTGGGGTATTTCTTATTATTCTGACTGTCACCGTTAAAAGTGACAAATATCTGGCTACACGTGAACCCTGGAAGGATGTGTGAATGTTTCCAGCACTAGCAGAGGGTCAGCAAGTCATCAAAATTACTCATAACCCCAGTCGAGGGCTGCCGCTAACACTTATTTTTGTTATTAAGCACATTTGAGAACGAATTACGTGGTTAGAAATGATGATCCAGAAAAGTGGTTAAAGTAAATTCTCATGTTTGGTAATTAGTTACCGCTGAAGGTTTAAAGTTATAGTTAATTAATCAGTTAAACCACTTCTTAAATGTATTAATTAATCTGATGACTAATTTCATGATCATGTGATTGTTGTTTGGTCTGTAAAACATCCAGCAGTGAAGTCTGATCTGTGTAACAGTCCACAAACAAATTTAAATATTTAAATTAAACTGAATGAACTAAAGAGTAATGAGTCATTTAGAAACATCTAATATTTGCCCTTTTCCTTTGAAAACAGGGTGGTGGTTAGCAGCTACTCAGCTGTGACATTCTTCTCATGTCTAATGTTTTGCTTGCAAAGTTGCATTTGCAAAATCTAAACAAATAATTTATTTCATTATAAAAGACAGAAAAAGCTGAATATTTGGCACATTGTTTTTTAATATTATTTAAAGAATTGAAATATTGAAGGGATTGCATAAAACACAGAGGCAAGCTGACCAGCAGCTTCATTAACATTTAACAGAATGTGAGACCAAAAAATGCAGGAATTTCTTAAAGTAGAAACATTTTGTCTGAAAAACAGTCCAAAATATTTAATCTGTCATATGTCAGGATCAAGATTGGCAGCACTTAATATCAAACTATTACATGTTTTACTAACAGGTAAACAATTAATCAAATCAACCAATTGGGTTTTAGGTTTTTAGGGTTACTTGCAGGATGAAGTTTGTCTGGGCTTTAGCACAAAGGTTTTAAGTCACTTGGCCACTGGTTTTGGTTTATGGCAGCTTTATGCGGTAACCTGTTTCTTATCTTCATGCTGTGCTGAAGATCTGGAGGTTATCCACTGTTCTGACAAACAGACTAAAATATTTAATATCTGATGGCTGAACAGCAAACAAACAGTAGGAAGTTATGACAATCAACACTTTGGTTTTGTTTTTGTTTTTGTCTTTTTGGGGGGTGGGGGGGGGGTGGGGGGGGGGGGGCTTCTTATTTCTTATCATGAAAAAACTGAGATGCTCTCTTTAACAGCTTAAACTAAAAATTATGTTGATTTATTAGGTAACTGATTTTTTAAAATATTTTTAAATAAATGATTTTCACAGGGGAGCTTAATGTTCTTGCTGCACCTCCCTGTTGTCTCTGGGTATGACAGCTGCCTTCCACTATCCACAGATCGGCACATTTGAGTAATCGCTGATTCAAAATTGACTGTAGGCATGAATGTGAACCAGAATGTTTCTCTGTGTTCGGCCTACGAAGGGCCGGCAATCTGTCCAGAGTTTACCCTGCATCTCTGACCAAGCTTGCCAAAATGAGCTGGGACAGGCTCCAGCACACTGCAGCCCTGAATCAGATCAGCTGTTCAGACAACAGATGGATCAAAGGTCTATGAAAACAGTGAAAGCTGTTTTGTCTAACTTCCAAAATATTAAATTTATCATAATTGAAAGGCAAATAAAAGCAGCAAATGTTGACAATTAAGTTAATTCTCCCTAAAGCGAATGGCAGTGTGTGGTTACGTGATGGTTAAGCACTTTGTTTTTGATGCACTCAAACGATGAACTCTTTTGTTTTTCCCCAGCAGAAAGAGTTTCACTGGAGTCTGTTTTGATTTTTCCGTTTTGAAATCGGACGATAGTTTACATTTTTAGAGAACAAAATCCAAAAGTCTTTAAATTTACAGAAATGAGGCCCCAAAAGCGGAAAGTTCAGAGGAATTGTAAAATGGGAACAAAAGCTTGACGGTTAATATGTAATCATGTATCAAAATAATGGACAATAACTTTCCATTGATGAGCTAATGGATTTACTGACTAACTGCAGCTTTATTTTCTTAGTATCCATTAGTTACAGTGCAGATTGACCATGATCTCATGGAGAAGGCGCACCAAAGGTCGAAGGCGATCCTCTAAATTTAACCACTAAAAGCAGTTGTTAAAATATCTTTAATAGGCTGAGCAACATTACCATCCCATACTCAGCTGACGGCGCAATAATGAGGAAGAGTGCGAGCAGCAGAGCGCAGGCAGTGGGGAGGTGATCGGAGAGGCTGGAATCTGTCTGTGCGCTCGGCTGATAGAGAGCAGATCGAGCAGCCGGCTCATTCTGGATGGGAAAACCAACATTTTCACATTACACACACACAGAAAGCTTCCACTTTCACACGGCTGGTCGCCTCCTCACAGAAAAAACACACCATCTCTCACTCACACACACACACACACACACACACACACACACACACACACACACACACACACGTGTGTGTTGACACAGGCTCAGCTCTCTGTGGACCATTAACAGTCTGTATTACAGGCCGTTTTAGGGCTAATTACTAGAAAAACAAACAGGCTAAACATTTTCTCTAGTGCCCGCTGCCAAGGACAACCTGAGGCTGAGTCCTGAAACAATCAGAGGACGAGGTGATACCGAGGCCTCAACAGGGGGGTAGGAGGAACGGGAGGCACAGAGAAAAGTAGCTAAAAGTCAGGACTCTGAAGCAGATATTACAAAGTTGGGCTCTGAATCACAGCTGACAGCATCAAAATAACCACATGGACAGTTCTAACAAAATGTGGTCACCTACCCGAGAAGTGTATTTGACAGGACAGACCTATGTCTGTCCTTCTGGATGAAGGGGGACCAGTGGCCACGGATTGTAAACTAAATATAAGGCAACACAATTAATCTGATTTTGGCTTCCACCAATTATGAAAACAAAATAATCTGTATAAAATTATTCCGTTGGTTCCTCTTTCTGTTCAGCTCCCTTTAGAGGTTGCCACAGCAGATCATCTCCCTTCATCTCGCCCTACCCTTAGCACCCAACCCTATCACAACAACTATCATGTCCTCCTTCACGACATCCATGAACTTCTCTGTGGTCTTCCTTTTTTCCTCCAACCTGTCAGAGCCATCTTCAACACGCTTTCCCCAATATATCCACCATCCCTCCTCTGCACATGTCCAAACCATCTCAAACATGCCCCTCAAACCTCAACCTGAGCTGTCCCTCTGATATTCTAATCTTGTCCCTTCGGGTCACTCCCAGTGAAAAGCATCTTCAACTTCTCCCACCTCCAGCTCGACTTCCTGTCGTTCATGCATCATAGCAGGTCTCGCTACCATCTTGTAAACCTTCCCGTTCACTCTGCTGTCCTGATGTCTTGTTGATTTGATCCGTCCATCTATCTTTCTGTTATACTCATTTCTAACCCTGTTCATCCTGCTCACTCCGAATGAAAATCTTAGCATCAGCTGAGGTAACCAAAGGAGAAACTTCACTTAACAAAACCCATGTAGAAGAAAGCTCAAGGTATGCTTTGACTCTAGGGGCAAATGCCAATTTTTGGAAGTTTTTGGTATTGTTCATTAAATTAAAAAAAGAAATAAAAAAGCTTTGGTCACCAAAAGCGATTAAATTAACGAAATTAATCTCAGCCTCTACTCAGAAGTGTCATCTCTTTGCAGATAAGATAAAATCCACAATCATGCAGCGATAATATTTATATTTCTCCATGAATATGCAAGCGTCCAAGTGGACTTCAACCTGCTCTTCAAGTTTTTTTTGTGACTGGTCATTTATCTATGATCCATCAACTACGACCTTCAGGTGCATTTAATAAAATATAATAGGCACAACTGCTTGTCCGTGGTGTATAAACACGACCTTACTGCTCAAGCACAGACCTCCCTCTCCCCGGCCACCTCCTGCAGCTTGTCCGGGGGAACACCAAGGCGTTCCCAGGCCAGCCGAGAGTTGTAATCTCTGCAGCGTGTCCCGAGTCTGCCCTCAGGCCTCCTCCTGGGGCCTTTTTACATCCTTTGATGTAATCGAGAGACTACGAGCATCTTGTGTAGAGCATCTAGCATGTGAAGCCCACTGGTGTGGTTCAAATCACAAAAAGTCAAACAATCAAAAATCACGACAGAAAGAAAGTTGGACTTGGAATTTCCAGTTTTATAGACGTTGAATTGGCGTATTTTTCATTTTTCAACATTAGTGGTACCGCTGTATCGAAATCTCTGAATATATAGCTGTGTCTATTATATCAGACTGTTTGAATAAAAGAGCATCCATCTTAAGTTCCTGATTCTTGAAACACATTCAAATGAAATGTTTAAACAGACCGAAAATATAAACTGAGATAAAATGATATCCATGACCACTGTGAACCACAACACAACATCCAGCCTTCACTGCTCCTTTATCAACGGCTAAAAAAAACTGCTGTGAGCCTGAAGATGAAGACCAGGCTGGATGCTGGTTTCTGGGATGGATGCTCCGAGAATGACTTCTCCTCCCCCGCTGTCTGACCCTCCATTACTCGCCTGTACTGTCAGAAGTCTTGAGCAGCTGGGTGGGGGATGCCTCGTACAAACACTTTCATCCCATCGCTTACATGTGGACACACTTTTCTATAATCACATGAAGTTTTCTGAGCAGCTCGCCACCTGTGGGAGTTCAGGGGGAGTTTTTCACCAGCGCTCTGTGAGCTTGTTTAGAGACATGACGGATAAAACACGAAGGAAATGAGGATGATTAGAGATAAACGAGGGTTCCTAGCTTCATATACAGAATCTCTGGTTTCCATAAGAAGCTGGGTGAGCTTCACACACAAGAGCAGTTTTGTAAATCACTTAACCCACATTTTGGCCGTCTGGAGAAAAACAAAGTGGAGTTTAAGTAATAAGGACTCATAGATGTTTTTAGAAAATGTGCAACTTACATTGTTTGAGTAAAGCACTATACAAATACAGGCCATTTACCATTTCCTCAGATGAAAAAAAAATATCAGCAAGTTTTATTTATTCAAGAAGTAGACTGATGAGAAATTTGCCAATTTTAGGAAATAAAACTGGAATAAAATGTTTTTGAATATAGAGACGGATCAACAAGTTTTCAGAATTGAAGTCATCAAATTCATCTTGAGAACTCTTACCATCATACTGATATAATTATTAAGTCAATATCACAACCAGCAGCCTAAATAGTGTAATGTTTGCAGGCTTTTCAACCTCACTAATTAAATGTAGCACTGAGCAGATGAGATCTTTGCAACAGAGGGTTAAACATGCCTGCAGCTCTGTTATATCTGCTGTGTTTGAAGGGTTAAGGTCCATATGTTCAGGCTGCAGGGACATGCAGAGTGGAGGTTTAAATGGTAAATGGTAAATGGCCTGTATTTATATAGCACTTTACTAGTCCCTAAGGACCCCAAAGCGCTTTACATATCCAGTCATCCACCCATTCACACACACATTCACACACTGGTGATGGCAAGCTACATTGTAGCCACAGCCACCCTGGGGCGCACTGACAGAGGCGAGGCTGCCGGACACTGGCGCCACCGGGCCCTCTGACCACCACCAGTAGGCAACGGGTGAAGTGTCTTGCCCAAGGACACAACGACCGAGACTGTCCAAGCCGGGGCTCGAACCGGCAACCTTCCGATTACAAGGCGAACTCCCAACTCTTGAGCCACGATCGCCCTCGTTTAAGACCAATAAGCAGGAGATAAAAGCTGCAGGAGCAGAGTTGAAGAATGCCGTCCGTCTATAATGGAGACCGAAACATTTAACATTAAGCACTGGGTTTGTATTCACTCTTTGAAGTGAAGTTTCAATGTATTAGTAGCACTGAAATATCGGAGTTGCGATACCTAGTTAAAGCTGAAGTTCTTATTTGTTCAATCTTTAAAACAAGCAGCGACACACAAAATAAACGATTTAAAAATAAATTATGGGACCAAAAGCTCAATAATCTGACCAAAATCAGCTTTCAAATTTACAATGTTTCACGTTGGTTGTTTGCATATTATAACTTCAGTCACCACAGTGAGCTGTAGAAAGAACGGCACAAACAGTGACAACATGCAGACGAGTGTGTAAAGCTGTGATCGAGCTTTTTGTAAGACCAACTCTGAACCATGTCAATCACTAAAAACTGCAATTCTGCCCGACATATTAGTCGTTCACCTAAACTGTGATGTCAACACAGGCCTAAGCTTAAAACTCACTGCAGTAAAGACCAGAAATAAAAATCAAGCCCATCAGTGTTGTTGTAGAGCAAGAAGTCAAAGCGGCAAACAAAGTGATCATGAAGGGTTTTCAAATGATCTGAGAAAGTCATCTTTTCCAACTGTCACAAAATCTTCCTCTGTCATCTGGGAATCTCTGTGTTACTGCATGGAAATAAAAGTGAAAAGCAGTTAGAGACTAAACTGCTTGTGCACCCATGTCTTCTCAACCCTGCCTCAAGCATGCCTGGTGCCAGAAGGCAAATACAGAGCGCTAGTCTATTCCTGGGGCAAAACCAGGCTCACTTAACTTTAAACAGCAATGTTTTCCTGGACTTAACCAAACTAAACCTATCTGAGTGGAAATGCAAGAAAACGACAAGAGAAAAAACAAAAATGATCAAAATCAGCCTCAGCTTTATAATAACCATCCAGAAAATGCTCTACAAACCAATTTTCACTGTTAATATCAACCAGCTTCCTAACAGCTTACTCCATTGCAGAGTTGTGGTGGGGGGGCTGGACCGAAGCCTAGCTCAGCTGTCGCAGGGCGAGAGGCAACTGAAGTTTAATTAACGGTCAATTTACCATTTATTAACAATGGTTATAGTAGAGTGTTTCCCATTTTTCATTGTTCGACACATTCTTTTGGCTCCATTTGAGGTTTCTGTTCCTGAGAAATAACTGATGTTCATTACCAGCTCTCTGACCGACAAGTGGTCAAAAACGTCATTTCTATTCCAACTGTTTGCAATTTGTGTTAAATTCACGTTCCCAGTGGAGCTGCTTGGCTCTTTATATTAAACTTCTATGAACTACCACTGTTTGCCTTTCCTGCTTTGCTTATGTGTTTTCAGCCGCGTGCTTACTTCCAGATGGACTGAAAACCATCCAGCAAAGCAACTGTGTGGAAAAAATTTGAAAATTCATCATGTGTAGAGTATTATTCCTTAAAATCTCTCAGTACCGATCAAACCCTTTGACCCTCGCTGTCTGGGACAGCACCCCTCACCCTGGGACTCCATAATATTTCAGGAATGACCAGTGGGAACCATCAGAGTGTCCACTGAGACCAGTAACACTGAAATACCCTCAGACAACATGTTACATCTGCTGTTTGACAGACAGTTTTATACAAACACACTCACAGCGTCATGAGAGAGGACACTTTTAGTCTGGATAGCCCCGAGGGGAGCTGAACTCAGCAGCAAGATCACATGACCAATGAAACCAAGACATGATGGAGGTTAACTGGTCCAAGCAGAGAATGGACCTTCAACAACCTGTTATAAAACTTTAACCCCCGGCAGACTCTTTCCCATGGAAAAGGATTGCATTTTTCTACGTGGTAAGATAAAAAGCATTTGCAGGTATGTGGGCACATGGAAGATGCTGCACTTAAAATCAATAAAATAACAAATACTCTGTGGCAATCAGTGGAGTATTGAACTCCTAATCGTGATGACCAACTCCAACTCTACTGCTACATCTTCAAAAGGTCCAGAAGAGTGAAGAATGTTATCTTGTGTGACAGAAGTTTGTGCATCGCCAAATTGTAATCTAAGTAATTCTACCCTGTATATGTACAGTGGGGCAAAAAAGTATTTAGTCAGCCACCGATTGTGCAAGTTCCCCCACTTAAAATGATGACAGAGGTCAGTAATTTGCACCAGAGGTACACTTCAACTGTGAGAGACAGAATGTGAAAAAAAAAATCCATGAATTCACATGGTAGGATTTGTAAAGAATTTATTCGTAAATTAGGGTGGAAAATAAGTATTTGGTCACCTCAAACAAGGAAAATCTCTGGCTCTCACAGACCTGTAACGTCTTCTGTAAGAAGCTTTTCTGTCCCCCACTCGTTACCTGTATGAATGGCACCTGTTTGAACTCATCATCTGTATAAAAGACACCTGTCCACAGCCTCAAACAGTCAGACTCCAAACTCCGCCATGGCCAAGACCAAAGAGCTTTCGAAGGACACCAGGAAAAGTATTGTAGACCTGCACCAGACTGGGAAGAGTGAATCTACAATAGGCAAGCAGCTTGGTGTGAAAAAATCAACTGTGGGAGCAATCATCAGAAAATGGAAGACATACAAGACCACTGATAATCTCCCTCGATCTGGGGCTCCACGCAAGATCTCATCCCGTGGGGTCAAAATGATCATGAGAACGGTGAGCAAAGATCCCAGAACCACACGGGGGGACCTGGTGAATGACCTGCAGAGAGCTGGGACCAAAGTAACAAAGGTCACCATCAGTAACACACTACAACGGCAGGGAATCAAATCCCGCAGTGCCAGACGTGTTCCGCTGCTGAAGCCAGTGCATGTCCAGGCCCGTCTGAAGTTTGCCAGAGAGCACATGGATGATACAGCAGAGGATTGGGAGAATGTCATGTGGTCAGATGAAACCAAAGTAGAACTTTTTGGCATAAACTCAACTCGTCGTGTTTGGAGGAAGACGAATACTGAGTTGCATCCCAAGAACACCATACCTACTGTAAAGCATGGGGGTGGAAACATCATGCTATGGGGCTGTTTTTCTGCCAAGGGGACAGGACGACTGATCCGTGTTAAGGACAGAATGAATGGGGCCATGTATCGTGAGATTTTGAGCCAAAACCTCCTTCCATCAGTGAGAACTTTGAAGATGAAACGAGGCTGGGTCTTCCAACATGACAATGATCCAAAACACACCGCCCGGGCAACAAAGGAGTGGCTCCGTAAGAAGCATTTGAAAGTCCTGGAGTGGCCTAGCCAGTCTCCAGACCTCAACCCCATAGAAAATCTGTGGCGGGAGTTGAAAGTCCGTGTTGCTCGGCAACAGCCCCAAAACATCACTGCTCTCGAGAAGATCTGCATGGAGGAATGGGCCAAAATACCAGCTACTGTGTGTGCAAACCTGGTAAAGACCTATAGTAAACGTTTGACCTCTGTTATTGCCAACAAAGGTTATGTTACAAAGTATTGAGTTGTATTTTTGTTATTGACCAAATACTTATTTTCCACCCTGATTTACGAATAAATGCTTTACAAATCCTACCATGTGGATTCATGGATTTTTTTTCACATTCTGTCTATGGGGTTGAGGTCTGGAGACTGGCTAGGCCACTCCAGGACTTTCAAATGCTTCTTACGGAGCCACTCCTTTGTTGCCCGGGCGGTGTGTTTTGGATCATTGTCATGTTGGAAGACCCAGCCTCGTTTCATCTTCAAAGTTCTCACTGATGGAAGGAGGTTTTGGCTCAAACTCTCACGATACATGGCCCCATTCATTCTGTCCTTAACACGGATCAGTCGTCCTGTCCCCTTGGCAGAAAAACAGCCCCATAGCATGATGTTTCCACCCCCATGCTTCACAGTAGGTATGGTGTTCTTGGGATGCAACTCAGTATTCTTCTTCCTCCAAACACGACGAGTTGAGTTTATACCAAAAAGTTCTACTTTGGTTTCATCTGACCACATGACATTCTCCCAGTCCTCTGCTGTATCATCCATGTGCTCTCTGGCAAACTTCAGACGGGCCTGAACATGCACTGGCTTCAGCAGCGGAACACGTCTGGCACTGCGGGATGTGATTCCCTGCCGTTGTAGTGTGTTACTGATGGTGACCTTTGTTACTTTGGTCCCAGCTCTCTGCAGGTCATTCACCAGGTCCCCCCGTGTGGTTCTGGGATTTTTGCTCACCGTTCTCATGATCATTTTGACCCCACGGGATGAGATCTTGCGTGGAGCCCCAGATCGAGGGAGATTATCAGTGGTCTTGTATGTCTTCCATTTTCTGATGATTGCTCCCACAGTTGATTTTTTCACACCAAGCTGCTTGCCTATTGTAGATTCACTCTTCCCAGTCTGGTGCAGGTCTACAATACTTTTCCTGGTGTCCTTCGAAAGCTCTTTGGTCTTGGCCATGGCGGAGTTTGGAGTCTGACTGTTTGAGGCTGTGGACAGGTGTCTTTTATACAGATGATGAGTTCAAACAGGTGCCATTCATACAGGTAACGAGTGGGGGACAGAAAAGCTTCTTACAGAAGACGTTACAGGTCTGTGAGAGCCAGAGATTTTCCTTGTTTGAGGTGACCAAATACTTATTTTCCACCCTAATTTACGAATAAATTCTTTACAAATCCTACCATGTGAATTCATGGATTTTTTTTTCACATTCTGTCTCTCACAGTTGAAGTGTACCTCTGGTGCAAATTACTGACCTCTGTCATCATTTTAAGTGGGGGAACTTGCACAATCGGTGGCTGACTAAATACTTTTTTGCCCCACTGTATACCCTATAATGCTACCCTGTGTTCTTCTTGTGGTCCACAATATTTTGAATGAAACACTAATCCATCAAGTTTTTTTTCCACTTATCTAACGCAGGGTGGTTGGGGGTCAGAACGTGTCTCTGGTATCATAGGGCGAAGGGTTGAGTACACCCTGTAAAGGTCCCCAGGCTAACACAGAGAGACAGACAACCATTCACGCTTACAGCCAATTTAGAATCACCTAGCACACATCTTTTTGGATTGTAGGAGTATCTGGAGAGAACGCGCAATCTCCACATGTAATGTACTAAAAACTGCACTACTGAGTACATTATGTGCACTTTTATATAAGTAGATTTACATTACTGCAAAACTGATACACAGACTGTATGATTATAGATAAAACTGCTGAAATATTTCAGAACGTATGCTTCCGTTTAACCTTTAATTTTTCTTTTTACCTGGATCTTTCTCAACTTCAATTGATGTCTCTTCATCACAATACACTGATGTTTTGACAAAAAGTCATAGTGGGCATTTCTTTATATTCTGTTTATAGTTTCAATTAATTTTCCAAGGTTTTACATCATTTTAAGCTCACAAAACAACAAAAAGTACCTTATTATTATTATTATTATTATTGTTAATAAATAATTGTATATATTCAATTATTTACTTGAATTCTAAAAATATAAGATTCATGGTTTTTAAAATGGCCATCTGCAAATTCCAGCAACGGCCTCAGTAGCAGTTCAAATGTGAGCGGTACCCAAAGCTAGAAACAATAGATTCTTCGGGGGGAAAAAACCTGCTAAAACGTGAAGCAAAATGTACTTGAGTGGCCTAGAAATGCTGAAAAAAAAAAAAAAAGGCATTAAAAATAACCCACTTTTGCATAATTTGCCCATCAGATGCAGGCAGGTGGTTTTAATGTTGTGGCTTATGATTATATTTGACTTCTATGGTGGACTTCAGTTCACATCAGAACAGCAACAGCCCCTTTTCTTTCCTCCATAAACTTGGATTTTGTATCAAAGCCTTTGTTACTGCTGGATCTGCAGAAATAAACTGGCCAAGAAGTCTTTGCTTCTTTCTTTTCAAGAAAATGACCAAGTGTAATTCTCTGTCCCACAACACCTAGCTTCTAAAAATACCACATTTACGCTTCTCGTCCTAAAACTTTAATCTCTTTGTGCCCTAGTATTTTTTCTTTGAAAAGACCAACTTAAGCTCCTTGTCCCAATATTTTGAATTCAAAAAGGCAGGGGCCGACCCTCTGATCTAAAACCACAGTCCTGTGTGGGTATTAATTCTCCAGCCGCTTGCACCTCCTGGGTAGAAAAGCACATTATTCCTTGGACAAGAATTTTTATGATCTGACTTGAGCTAAACAGCACGCCATGCGAGGCGCTGAGAGGAGAGAATAAATAGGCGAGTAGAGGCCGAGAAAAACCAAACAAGCGGCGGCTTTAAAAACTGCGGCGCACCAAGACGGATGGTCGTGTAAACACAGGCCTGATATTTTATAAAAAGCGAGAGTGTGACATCTGAATAGTTAGCGCCTGACTAGCTTATTGCTCAACGCAAACCCAGGGAATGATTAATAGGTGGGGGGTGACACTCAGAGCTGAACCCCCTTAGAGGTGCATAAATCACTCTGTGTTTTCTTTACAATGATGTGGCACTTAAGAGAGGGGAGGAAGGAGGGATGGGGAGGAAAAACCAAAAGAAAAAAAGTGAGAACAAAGATGGGAAACGAAAAGGAAGGCGAACCAAAAGGAGGCAGACAGGAGGTACAAGGAAGGATACGTGAGGCAGACGAAGAAAATTAAGAAAAGAAAGGAGAACTAAAATGAGGAAGAAGTTTGAACGTGATAAATAGTGAAGACACAAGAGAAGGAGAAACTGTCAAACAAGAAGAAAAAAGGAGACAGGAGGAAACAAAAGAGGCGAGGCTGCTGTAAAAAGGAAAAATGAAAGAGAGACGGAGAGCGAGGGGGAGGAAAAATGTCCGTCCAGTTTTCCAGCTGGTTAATGTCGGTAACAGTTATTAGTTTGTCAGATAAGGTCTGTGCGTCTGCGTGTGTTTACATTAGGCTTAGTCTGACTAAAGCCCCACTTAGTGCTGTGTGTGTGCACATAAACGTCTACCCTTGTGAGGACAAGTTTCAGTTGTAGGCCTGTGGAGTGATGACGTGCTCACTCACTTTGTGACAGACCTTCAAAGGGTTTGGTTTCAGGGTTTGGGTTGGTATTAGGTTTAGGCATTTAGTAGTTGTATGTGAATCAGAGTCCTCACAAAGATAGGTGGATGAGTGTGTATGGGCTGTTAAGAACTGATGGCTGTCTACTTCAACTCTGCTAAATATTTGACTCCAATGTAAAAACACACTTCGTTCTCCTCCCGTTTTCTTTCTCCTTCAGACATACAAACACACACGTGTGTCTTTCCAAACTTGTGAGGACACAAAACCAATACAAATCCACTCTTAATCCTCAAACAGCATAGATATATACACTTTGATGCTTTTTGGGCCTCTGACCACAGAGTGTATACTGTAAAAGATGCATGTAGCAACGTGAAAGTGCCTTAAATCTTTTTAATGACCAGCAGAGAGCAACTCCTCTGTTTTCAAAAAGACTGCTTTCATGCCTTACAACGTCATGGTCATGTTTTAAGTGATGGTCCCTATTAGAGTAGAGTAGAGCAGCAGCAGACGTCACTAACCAAAAGCTGAATTCCGGTTTTCTATTTCCATCTTTTGCTGTTGATGCTTTCACGTAACTTCCCATGATGCACCAAACATTACTTCTCCACTCTTTGCACACCTTCAGCTTTTATCCAGTTTCTCTTGTAGTTTAAGTTCTGGCCTTTTTGTTTGTCATCTCTCTACGCTCCTTTATCCTCTCTTTTTACCCCCTAGCTGGTCATCGATGGTCACTCCCGCTCAATGAGACTGTTTTTAATGGAAATTTCTTCCTGGGGTTCTCCGTCTAATATCTGGGGCTTTATTTAGGGTTCTAATGTTACAATATAAAGTGCTTTGAGATTATGTTTAAGCTATGAACTTTAAACTAAAGTGAATTACTCAACTTGGCGACTAACTGCAGGGTGATGAAATCTGTCGCAGCATTTGGACCAAGACACTGAATGGCAACCAAACATTCACTCTCACATTCACACCTACAGCTAATTTAGAATCACCAGTTAGTCTAAAAAGAACATGTTTAGATTGAGGAAATAAAAAGACAACACCAAAAAAGGTGACAGCAATATAAAGTCTACAGTAAGTTTTAAATTGCCTTAAAACTCAATCACACATCTACATGCTGCTGCATCCTCAGTATGATGTGACGTGTGTGGAGCTATGGTTGGTTTCCTCTGCTCACTCTATGTCTTTAAACAGAGCACTTACATGTCCTAACACTGTCAGCTCATCTCTAGCAGCAGATTTAAAAACCTGCAGCATCCCCTCACTGAAAAACTACAATTATCTGCTGTGAAATATGACCGCTGTCAAGACGGTCCGAGGTCAGCTCCTCTCACTCGCTTTGTTTTAATGGTAAAGTTTGGGTTTTGTTTTTGTCAGTTTCAGGTACTGCTGTCATCATTCTGTCCTGTTCTGTTGAGATTCTGGACTACTAGTCTTGTTTTCATCCATCTGGTTACTGATGTCATTACATACTGGAATACTCTATGAATATCAACTTGGAATGTAATTAACATTTAGCTTCAGATGTTATTGCGCTTTTCTAAAAACAAAAATAAGTAACTGTAATTTGCTGAAAAATCCTTTTTATGTTTGGTTTGTTATGAGTTTTTAAACACATTTACATACTTAACAGGGATAACCACTGGCCCATATTTTTATACTTAGACAACTAGCATGAACATACCTTTACAGCCCATACTAACATGCAAACATGCATTGTTAAGACTACCCATCCTTTAAATCTGTAACCCCGGTATAAAAGTTTAGCACTCTACAGTAAACAGCTCCTATAAGAATCACATCCTTCTCTGGGTGAACCATACCTGTTTGAATCGAGCAAGCTCCTTTAAGGCACGCCCCCACTGCTGCTTGTAGTGTAGCTTGGATTTAGTGGCGGACTCCAGCTTCCTCTCCAGCTCCACCTGACAACGAAAAACACCTTTTGTGCTTTTTTCAATAGCATATTTATTGTGTTGCATTTTTTTTGTTTTCATTTTTAGTTTATTTCTTTCAGTATTGCTTTATTTTTACTTATTTTAGAGTTATTATTGCAAAAATGTATTAATGTTATTTAACCCTTTTAGCTTAAAAAGGTTATAGAGCACTGTTTTATGTAATATTGTAGTATTACATGTTGTATAATAATTTTTATTATTTTAGACTTTTAGCAGCTTTTTTTAGCATTTTCTCTAATATTGCTTTATTTCACTAACTAACCTGTGGAGTGCAAATTGTGTCATTTTCTTTGAGTTTCATTAAATTTCATCTTGTAATATTTTTATATATTACATCTGCTCTGTCCCATCAGCTTATCGTATATCTGTGAAGAAAACCTGGAAACCTGCACAGAAAGGTGATGTACAAATAAGGTCTGTCAGTTTTTTATTTCTTTACTCTTTTGCTGTAACTTTGACTTTAATTTCATTATAATGAGTACCGTCTTTCCAGGTAGTACTATTCCTAAAGCAGCTGCTTTACCTTCTCTAGGGTGAGCAGGTTGATCTCTGACTGCAGTCTGAACTCGGGTCTGATGTTCTGTTGTTCTCTGAACAGCTGGAACTCTTTCTCCAGCTGTTTGTACCGAGACTCACCATCTGCAATCTGCACAACAGGAGCACAAAGAAAAGAATAGAAGAAGTCACTTGACTTTACAATCAGAATCAGTCAAACAGATTAATCCTCAATCTCTACCTGCTGCAGTAACCGTGCTCGTTCCTCCTCCATCAGTCGGACTTTTTCTCTCTCTAGCGCCACCCGGTGGTCGCACTCCTGTCGCAGTCGCCTGCTGCTCTCCTGCAGTTCCCTCTGGGTCAGCTCATGCTCGGCCCGCAGCTCCCTCTGCAGCCTCTGAGTCTGAAAACAGAGATGCACTCACTTTACTGTAGAGAAACGGTTTGGTCAGTTATAATCTTGACTAGAGTGAATGTCACTGCCTGGTCACTTCCTTCTACCTTTGTATGTGTGAAATATACGTAGACTGCATGCATTTCACATTCTCAATAATCAATACATTTTTAGATATTACATTTTGCAGAGAGCTAAAATCTACAATCTACCAGTGAACACTTTGACTGCAAGAGTAAAATGGTCTGCTTAAATGGGGTCTTTAAGAGATCTCAGAAAAAAATTATTATTATGATAATAATACTAAAAATGTTAAGAAAAAGGCTTTTACATACATTCTATGGTCAAAATAGCCCTGGAGAAGCTTTAATGAAGACTTCTGTGTAGCATTTCACCTTTAATCTACATTTTAAACATCAGCACAGCCGATGTTCTGACTAAAAGTGTTTTAAAAGAGCCAAAAATCTAAAACATACACTTGTATCTTTAGATTTATTGAAGTGTCTTTGTTATGCTTACATTTTCTATAATAACAAAACCTGCTATAAAGGGTTTGGTCAGTTATAATCTTGAGTTTGGAAATGGCCACATAATTTCTAGTCTATGTTAAACAAGAACTACAAAAAGTACAGTTTTACTGATAGCTGCTTTTGAAGTGTGAGCTATTAGCATTTGGAATGAATGAAGAATTGGTTTTATATATAACGTTGTACACAAGATGGTGCTACAATGTGTGGCATAAAAGTCATAAAGCGGTTGAGGTGATGGATGATGACAGATGCTGATAAATTACTGAATAATGCAATGATCCAAACACTTCATGTGATGTCTGATGATCAATTTTCTGTCTACAGTCCTCCTTCTGTCAAGCAATTCTTAAGTGTTGACAACACACTAAAACACACATTTACAGAATTACAATTACAATAATTTGTATGAATATTATGAGCCTTTGATACTGTATGTTGTGTCATCAGCTAGCATCAGACCTCCAGCTCAGCCTCAGCCAACTGTTTCTCTCTCTTCTCCAGATCAGACAAAGTCTTCTGAAGCTGCTCCTCCAGCAGGTTATACTCCACCTCCTGCAAACACACACAGATGTGTAGAAGTGAGCAGGAGGGACCTTTCAGTAAAACTTAAGCATATATTGATATGTGAATTTGTGTAGGCGGGTGTAGACTCTCCACCTTCTTCTTGACCAGAGCTTCTCTCTCTCGGTCTCTCCTCCTCCACTCTTCTGCTAACGCCTGCATGTGGCTCAGCTCCTTCTTCCTCAGCTAAAACAAGCATATTTTATAAACGTTATATAATAGTCGACTCCTACAGGAAAAAAAATTGTTCAATTTTTGGCAAAAGTAAGAAAATATATGAGCGCTGTAAGAATCCAATAAACTGCATGGAGCTAGTGGTTACCTGATCATCAAACAGATCCTCCTGCTCCTCCTTCCACATCTCCAGCTCCAGGGCTGTGCGGTACTCCAGAGTCTCTCTGGGGACTGTAAGACCCAGTGGCGCTGTGTGGAGGCTGGAAGCTGCAGGTCTGGGCACTGCAGGGTGGAAGGATGGCTGCGAGCGAGGTGCAACTTCATTCTGTAGATATGTAGGAAATTAAACATGTCAAAAGTGATCTAGTTGAGCTAGAAACAAACAACAACATTTTACTCCAAGTAATCTGTGGTGATAGAAGACTAGAAAGACTTTTTTTTTTTTTTTTTTTTTTTATCTCTAAAAGAAAACTAGCATGGACAGAAAAAGGTTGTTTTTAGAGCAGAACACATTCCCAGCTCTACAGTGTTTATATAGTTTTATTTTTGGAACATGACTCAGTTAAAAACATATTTTTCAAACCCTGGCACTCAGTTTATCCTTTGAAACAAAGGTTTACATCCTGTTTCTTTAAAAGGCACTTATTGTAGATGACGTGCTTAAAAATCCTTTAAACCTTATAAAATCAACTAAAGCTGTGACTCCACATCCAATACTTTGTGTATCATGTTGGAGAGTTATGAACTGAAAGCAGCTTTTATAGAATAGCACTCTGTACCACAGATGGTGCAGCAAGTAAAAGAAGTCAGTTTTCAGTCTGACTGATGGTGAAAAATGTTGCACGGAGGGATCGACTAAAACACACCTAGGTCATCTAAATCCAGAATATTTTTGTTCTTTATCTTGTTGAAAGGAAGATGCACCATACTGGCTGTTATTTGCGCTGCTCTCTCACCTGTGATGAGTCAGACACTATGACCTCTGTGGCTTTAACCAATCCCAGGTCCTCTAGCGTTGCCATGTAGCCCAACTCTGCCACCTTCTCACTAGGCCTGAGAGACAGATAGAAATGCAGCTGTTAAACAGAGGTTAATCATCATTACGTGATCCATCAGTCAGTCTGGTTTCTACCGGTGTTTTTGGACCACAGGGATCCTGTCCAGGTGAGTCTGTCTCCAGCACTGCTCTCCAGTTGATCCCAGGAATCTGCTCTTCTCAGTGCTCAACAGCTGAGAGAGTTGGATGGAGGCTCGTCCAATCAGCTGGTCACGGCTGGTTGTATCTCTATGCCAAACCTCCACCACCAGAGGAACTCTACAACACACAGTTAAAACACATGAAATCCCCCCGCTGCTTTTTTAACACTTCTCCTGAACTAACACCAAACTAATGAACATTCCTGCATTTTTTCTTTCTTAATTTCTGCTGTGAGATTTTAGAACATTTGTTACCAACCGGTTCACTTTAAAAAGTGGAGCTCATCTCATCAAGCATAGCTGGCATTCATGTACAAAGCTGCAGGAGTATGAGCTGTAGCAGGAGAGCTCGTGCTGCTACACTGAGATCAATGAGGCGTCATAAGAGAACAAGGACAACTATCGCAGGCTGCAATTCAAAACTGTGGAGCTGAAGTCTGTTCACAACATTATTTATGAATCCAGTTTAAGTACGAGTGAGCCATCTTTCTCACAAAAACACATCCGTATACATGTTCCCCAGCCTCACTACTGCACAAATACAATCTGATTCTATGGAAACACTGTATCAGGATAACAATGTTTCCTCAAAGAATAAGAAAGAAAGAAAAACCAGGTGACTACCAGGGGACTGCATAGTGTTTCTGTTTGCTGCTGGTGCGGGGCGATGTCATCGGTGACATCTCGAAGGTGGGACGTCAACGTGTGTGCATGTGACAGTGAGTGAGTGGTCTATGAGTGTGTGTGTGCATGGCTGAGCCCCGGACCCTGTGGGACATGGTCACCGCTCCCTGCTGGACGCTTATGCCTCTCCCTGGGATGTGGGTGCTTGTTGGTTCCGGGTTGCGTGACTGGATGCTCTGGTGTGGCCGTTGGCCCGCTCCCTTTGTGAGTCAGGGTAGCTTGATCGATCTCGTTGGTGGGGTGGGGGGGGATTGCTGCGTGCTGGGTGACTGTGTTCTCAACTTGTAACAGGGTGGCCGGCCTCTAGCAGGTCCACTGCCTATTGCCTCTGGGAGTCTCACCCTTTGGCCACGGGCACCCCATCTGGGGCCTCCATCCTTCTCCTCCTTGGATGGATGCGCGGATGTCGCAGTGATGTGTGGCCTTGGGTCCTCAGTACTCTTCAGGGTCTTGGATGGGAGAGTTGCCCTGGTTCCATCTCCATCTGTCTGTTGCTCTTGTGGGGTTGTTACTGCAGCTTCCCACCCTCATTATCAAGTCAATTCATGACAAATACACATAAACATCTCTCAGGTGATTAGTATATTTTCTCATTTTTGTGTTCCAGGTGCTGTATGTTTGTTTTTCTTACAGGTGCAGCAGGTGTCGATACATTGTTCATTTCTATTTGTGCTCCATCCTATTATTATACCCCCCACACACACTTTTTCCCCTGCCTGTCCTACCTTACACATTGTCATACTTTATCACATATAATGTAATAACTGAAATAACACAAAAGGAAATGAATAAATAATCAGATAAAAGATTCACATGAACACAAGGAGGCTATAAAGATTTTATATAGCTGTTTTTGGAAAAGCAAAATGTGTTTGGCACCACAGTGCACTCAGATCACAACTCTGATTGCAAAAGCTGCCAGACAGGACAGGATTTAAAAATAAAAAAAGGGCATCATGTTCATTTGCAGTGACCATTCCCTCAAAGGTGTCACAAAACATAACAGCAAAATGTTCTCTACAGCAGAACTAAGAAAAAGGAAATCACTGAAGGGTTCAATGGTTCAGGTTTTTCCTTTAATTTTTCACCCATTTATGTCATTTATACTGTCATGAAAAACAAACTTTGAAGTAAAAGGAAAAGATAATTATAGATGATAACTTAAAAGGAAACACTATTCGAGCTGTCATTATAATAGGTCTGGAGTTATTTTTCCATCAGAAGAGTTTTGTGCCTGTTGGCTGACACAGAGTCAGAGAGCTGATCCCTCAAGCAGGAGGACAAAGAGCAAACCAACGATAAACCCGACAGCTCAGCTTTGTTTAAATAATGTATGAAGGTGAGATGGTTTCTTTGCACTTATTTATGTTTTACTGTGTTATCATTAAAAATATCACCACTGGACCTTTATAACTATACAAGGTAAGTTACACTGAATATTTTTTCCTGATAATATTTACTGATACTGAATGAAAGTGAATTATTTAACTGCGATCAACATTTGATCTCCTTCCATATGTTTAAAGCATGATATTAAAAACAGGGTCCATCAGTTGCAATAATAGCTGCACTTCTTTAAATTTTGATGGAAGAATGAAGTTTTTTTCCCTACCTGCTGAAGGTTTCCTGTAGCTGCTGTGGCAGGGCAGCAAAGTCGAAGGCGCAGTAGGACTGAGGCAGAGACACCTCCGTGTTCCTCTGCAGCTCCACAGGAGGGTTAGTCATGATCGGAGCAGCACTGCCAAAGAACTGGTAGGAGTACCTGAAGTGTGACAAATATACAACCATCAATGAACAGATAAAATTAAAACCACTGCACTAAATATTTGGATGGATTCCTAAATAGAAAATTATCTCAATGAAACACCAGACAGAAGTCCATGAAATCTTACGATAATAATTTTTTTAAAGGCATGTTTGTTATAACCGATTTTTTAAAATAAAATGTTAGAAGTGATGATTGTGAGTAAAATACAGGAAAACTACTTCCTCTATGTTGAACAGTTGATAAATTAACTATCCACACTTATACAGACCTTTAAAGCACTAAAGGTAAAATCAGTACATTTATTTGTACATGTTAACAATTAAAAATCGTTACTGGCCCCATTAACCCAGTTTTCAAGATACTTAGCAGGTAGTTTACATCTTATGGTTTTTGAGAACATATAAACAGGTTTAATGGCACTGATAGCATTGCATGATTGCAAGTCGCAACTGGGCTTGTTTTTTATATGGGAACGAAATCATGGCAGACAGGATTTGTAGGTTCTTAATGCAAATAATTTGTGTATTTCATTAATAACAACTTTAGGCCCAGAAATTTTAGTTATGCAGCCAGACCCTGAACCTCAACAGCTAACAAATAGATGACCACTCAGGCTACAGCCTCAGTTTCTACCTGTTAATGTTTCTAAAGTAGAATCACTGTGGCGATCGCTTTGTGCTGGTTTTCATGTTTGTTTTGTGTTGCCGGTGTTGTGCTTACATACTAAGAGAAAGATCACGTGTGTGCTCATTAGGATAGTGCATTAGGTGCCGGTATGTTGGGGTGTGGCCTATTGCCTTATATTGTAAAATGTAACTATGAGAAAATGCATTTCAGGTGACTTTACGGAGAAACAAGAAACTAATGCATCACATTGTGTAATTAATTAATTTCTCCAGTAAATACTTAAGTAACGCACTGCATTATTTGTAAAACCAGTAATGACTCAGAAAAAAGAGGAAAAATACCTCCAACAAACCTTCGACCCACAGCATGCAATTAATTTGCAAGAATCGAATGTCTTCGATATCTTGCTTAGTGATGGTGATGACTCTCAAGGCGGAGTCAATGAGAACCCCGTGAGAATCGATAAGGATATGAATTAAAAAGTAATATCAATAATGGCATCAGAATCGCTAAATTCTTATCAATTCAATTGACATAATATTTTTTTAATTGTTGTTGTAAACAAGCTGCAATTTCTAATGCTTGGCACCATGTAAATAAAACTGAATGGAAATTAAAATGCTTCCTCCTGACTCAGGCTCAATGCTGCTGAGTGTTTGACAGATATTAATGTGAACATCTAAAGTTCCCTAAAATCTCTGCACAGCACCGTATGTGGAAAAACTCATTCTGACAGCTGAAAGCAGATAAAGTGTTTCACCTGAGCGTAGCAGCAATGGGGTGGGGTAAGCTGAGGTTTCCCAGGCTGCGAAGGTCCAGAGAGAAGCAGTAGTGATGAGCAGAGGGGGGGATGGAGACTTTGGGAGCAGAAACACTGACGGATGACATTCCACCATCCGCTGCAGCCTCAGGCTGTCTGGGCAGCGATGCTGGAGCCTCCAAATCTGTAGCTGGACACCAGTGAACAAACTTCAGCTCTAAACCTTTCAAACTTCTCGTGTGAAAATGACAGCTGCTTATTTTAAGTCCTACCTGCCAATCCTGTCGGCTCTCTGCCGTGCCGGAGCTCATCCAGCAGACTCTCTGCTTCGCTCTCTGTATGAGATGAAGGAGGAGGGAGAGGAGGACCCCGAGGACCAGGATGTGGAGGAGACCCTGCAGGCTTATGGACTGGAGAAGAGCTTCGAGGTCTCTGTTCAGCAGGAGGAACAGCAGGAGACAGCGCTCCACTAGCCTCTTTATTCCCCACAGACTGCTGAAAGGACACAAGACCATGCATCATGACATGTAGTGTGATAATCGGACAACAACTCAGGTCCATCATAAAGCATAACAAAAACAACCAATGCATCAGGAAGTTATAAAATCACAGTGGTAAAGAAACACATGAAATCTAGTCTGAGGCTCTATGCAGAGTTCTGCTCTCCCTCCAAATTGCTGTGAGTGCAAAGATTCATCCTTCATTCATCTCATGTAATTTAGAGCTGACAACATCCCAATCATAAATGTTTTAGAAATTAAACTCTGAGTACTTGTTTTCATTTACCTGCAGTGTGACCTCCTCCCTCCTCAGGGTTACAGCCACTCCCAGAGTCGGCTGCAGGTCGGTGGGCAGAGCAGGCAGCGTCTGCTTGACTCGCTTCGGAGGCTGCAGGAGAAAGGCTCCCTCTAGTGTCGCTGCTTTGTTATCCAGATCCGTGGAAATACCAGCCAGAGCTGAGAGAGAAATGTCAGTGCTGCCCAAAGAGTGATTCCCACAGCACAGGTGGATCTGAGGAAGAGAAAGGACTAAGACATACAGGTACACAGCAGGTAACTGGGAGGCAGGAGCTCCCAGTCAGGCACTCACCTGTAAACTGGGCTGCTGAGACAGGAAGGCTTTGAGGATCTGTTTGCTACTGCGGATGCGCACAGACGCGCGCTCTGGCTCAAAGTCAGGACTCAGGAGGTTGTGGAAAGGCTCGCTGGTTATGTCGTTCCCCAGTAAAGAATAGTAGAAGAAGAACTCTGAGCCCTCCGCTGACAGTTTCATGGTGCTGGGGACCAACTACAGCGAAACAAAAACATTTCTGGTTTTAAAGGATTCTCTTTTAAAGTCTACATGTACATGTGAAGATAATTTTTCAGTTTCAGTCAGCATGCTGGTAAAATACGAGTGTGTGCATGTGTGTGATAATGTTATAGAGTTATATATATTTTACTATTTTATTGAAGAACTGTTTTATAACAATTTTAACTCCCACAGAAGCTGCAGATTTTCATAAACCGGGGCGATCGTGGCTCAAGAGTTAGGAGTTCGCCTTGTAATCGGAAGGTTGCCGGTTCGAGCCCCCGGCTCGGACAGTCTCGGTCGTTGTGTCCTTGGGCAAGACACTTCACCCGTTGCCTACTGGTGGTGGTCAGAGGGCCCGGTGGCGCCAGTGTCCGGCAGCCTCGCCTCTGTCAGTGCGCCCCAGGGTGGCTGTGGCTACAATGTAGCTTGCCATTACCAGTGTGTGAATGGGTGGATGACTGGATATGTAAAGCGCTTTGGGGTCCTTAGGGACTAGTAAAGCGCTATATAAATACAGGCCATTTACCATTTACCATAAAAAACATTCATTTAAAGTTAAATATGAATAAATACTTGAAGTTCACTTTTAATTAATCGATAGTTAACTCAAACATACAGTTTTTAAGAAAATGTTAGCAAAAGTCAAACGACTTTACTCGGTTGCGTGACCCTGAAGTACACCGACAGAGAAAACTGGCAGCTGCAAGTGTTAATGGTCCTTCCACATGTTCCTCTACAGAACATTTCTCAAGATTTACTTCTCTAGATATATTTCAATAGCCAGAGGCTTTCTTTCACTCATGGTAGTTCTTGCTGAACAAGTCAAGGTTGCGGAGGGCTGAAGCCTAAATTAGCTGTCATCCAGCAAGAGGCAGAATTCACCCTGGACAGTTTCAGGCTCAAAGACACACCTATGACCAATTTGGGATCACATCATGTGTTTTGACTGTGGGGGAGGAAGCCTGAGAAGCCAGAGAGGTACAAAGAGAACATGCAAACTGTACACAGAAAGACAGCTGCTGGATTCGACAGCTGCTGTGATGTAGCAGTGCAAACCACTGCAACACAGTCGTCAATTCAAATTAAAAATCTGATTACATTTAGGCTATTCAACAGTGAGTTATTGTCAATATGACATTCATTTATTTGTTTATAGAGAACCCCTGCTAGTACTTCTTGAATTCTGTTTTTTTATTATTTTATCTGTTTCACTGAAGAGCACATCAGCCATCAGAGCCATGCAGCGCTTCCCTTCTTCTTTGCAGGGCTGGTCGACTAATTGGATTTCCATTTAATTACATTTTTGGCTTCTGGGGATAAAACGATTACTTTTCTGCCTTTATTTTTGCTATAAAAACGAGAGCTTTTGGTCAAAAAATCTACAGCGCATGAAATAATTGAAAATGGCTCCCATTGGTGAACCAGTAGAAGGACAATTAATGGGTGCCTGCAGGTTCCTTTGTTTTCTCTCACCCGCTCTGCTTTCGGGTTTCTGGGACGTCATTTGGTTATCAGCTTCAGCTCTCCCTCGTTTCTTTGCAGGGCTCTTATTGCCACCTGCAGACATCTTGTGGGAGAGGCTGTAGGCCAGCAGGGATTGGCTTTACATTTAAAAGCAACTGCTAATCTGGGCCCCTGACACCATAGCCATGTTTTTTCAATTCATTTATTAGTTTTAGTATGTTTAATATATGCATGACATTAATTAATAGTTATACTAAACATTCAAGATTAGAATTACTGCCACATTAAGCTATAAAATAAAAACACCCCAACTACACATTAATTAAGATTTATAACTAATGCTGCGCAGCGTGTAATGTGAAAACAATTCTAATTGTAATGGTTGGAGAAGAGATTGGTTTAATTTGGCAGTGAGATACTCAGTGTCTTTGCTCTCTTATTATGACACTCCAAAGGAGGCAGTCCCTGTAGGAGCAGTTAAGAGATGAAGCAATAATCTTTCAACAACAATAACCACCTGTGATATTCTTCATCCATATTTTAGAAGTCATTCTGAGAAAACTGCTGTGCTTTTATTTCTTTAATACTTTTCTCAGCTTCTCCCAGAGTGCCTTTAGATGACCCCAAATAGCAGGCCTGGGGATGCTGTCAGCTGGGTTTATCATCATTATCTGACACGTGGAAACAGAAACAACCCATGCAGCAGTGACAACATACGAGCGAGCCAAGAAAAAGAGTGTTTCTCCATTTTCTGTTATCAAACTTTAGTCCAGATACTGGAAATTTGTGGGTGTGACATCACTTTGGCTACATTATCTTAAGCAATAACAATTCAACATTTAGGTCTGACGTGATCACACAGGCATCAGGGTCAGAGTTCGGTCTTTACCTGCTCTAGTTTGGTTGCGAAGGCCACGGTGACAGAAAGGACAAACATGTCGGTGCAAAGATCTGCCGGCCCTACTTGATGGTATCCCTGGTCTGGGATCAGTATGGCCTCCAGCCTCTCTGGGAGTAGATCGGTCACCGAGGAGGAACCTACACCAGCATAACAAGGAGATCAAAACAAGCAGTAAATAAAAGAGCAAAAACAAAAATCTTACAGGTTGCAGATGTGAAGAAACCACAAGTTTTATTTTTATTCACTGAAACCACCAATTATTCCTCTCTGATGTTTGCTGGTAGCAGAGCAACGCTTACACAAGAACCGGAGCTGAGCATGAAGTGAGACTGTACAAAACCACAAGCAAGACATCATGGCTGCAAACCAGGAACTGTGTGAACAGAAGTTTAACTCTAAATAGAGCAATGTTCACCTCAGACACATTTTCAGATCTGAAGTGTACAAACTGAGATGTCAGAACAGGTTGTTACAGTAACTTGGCAGCAAAAAGGACTCAGAGTTAGGGCTGCAACAATAAACTAAATGCTTAGGTAAAAGCACGGCTCTTTAGCACGCCCTTGTGTTAAACGATGAGCAGGCGAGTGTTTCATTCACATTTGTTACTAAAAACAGACCTGCAACTGAACCTTATTTAGGAGCAATGGATGAATAAAACGTAAGACCATGTAGCCCCCAGTTTTTCACAACAAAAACACTGATAAGACAACAACAGCAGTGATGATGACACTGTCACATACACACACACCACCGTGACTGAGAAGGTGAGCTCAGATTGAGTGAAAGAAAACGTGTTTCTAGCATCCAAAATATCCTGGAATTACCATTAAAACCTTCCCTGGGAAAAAGCTAACGTCCTTCTTCAAACCACCTGGTCAGCAAACTCTGACATGAGGAACTTTGTAGCTGCTCCATCCACTGCCGTTTGGTTTACACAGCAAATAAATCTGCAGTAAGTCTCCAGAAGTTGTATTAAAATATGCAGATGAATGTTAACTTGGTCTGAAAGGATGTTTAAATTACACAGCTTCCTGAAGACTGACGACAGACGTCTTATTTTACGTGGCGCGATGCCTGCAGCACACAGGGTGAGTCTACAGGGGGGCATTTTCAATTCCTCAGATTAATAATGAAATAATACAAAATACTGTGTTAATTAAATTGCATTCATATTTTTAAAAACTGAATTAAAAATATTCATAAAAATAAAAGCTTTTTTTCCCAGCAAGCCAATAAAAATGTACATGGACCAATAAACTCTGAACCACTGACCTGTTAGGTAGAACGCTGAATTATTATTACGTCTACATCATTAACTTGTTGTCAAAAGCACACAAACACTTGCCTCATATTAATGTCAGAAAACCTTCCAAGAAGCAAGAGTACAAATTGCTTACATATCTTATTTTATTTAGCTTTGACTGCACTTGAGAGTATTTATTTATTCAAAATATCTAATATTTATATATATATTTTTTTAATTACGTTTTAATATGGCACATAAATACAATCAAAGGATTTATTTTTTCTGACAGACGTTATATGCAGTTAAACTTTAAAGCATTACAATTTCTAAAATAGAAAACAATGAAAAGTTCATTCTGAAAGACGTGCTTTTTGTCTTTTGAATGTTTATTATTTCTTATTAATAAAACAAAAGCATTTCTTATCTGACTTCTCGATTAATCGACGGAATAATCAGTTGATTACTCGATAAGAAAAATAATCAATAGCTGCAACCATTCTCAGTAAAAATATATTTATTCACTTTCTGAATTACCTACTTGTGTATGCAATCTTGTGAAAAAGCGGCACATAGCATTTAGACTAAGTATAAACTGTGATAATCTCAATGAAAATATTATATTTGTTTTAAATGTAATGAGTAATAGAATAGTAGTTCTTCACCCTCATAAGTAAATCGTAAACAGAAACATAGACTGAGTGCTCCCTTATGATTTTTTCCCCCTGCAGTAACAGCCGAAACACAAAGCCCTTGCAGTCAGTGCACTTTAACAGGCAAATATGAACTAAGTGAACTTCAGCTCGAGGCTCAACTGTATAGACTGGGAATATTTTCCCAGAGAAATGATGAGATTCAATTTTCTGAATGTGCGACTTTATGATCTTACAAGTGCTCACTTCACAGAACGGAAATCCCACAATCTGAGCTCCTTCTGCAGCTATGACCCTGTAATGACTAACATAACACATGACTAATGCTATATTATGTTATGAAAGAGACAGACCATCAGACCACTGTTCTTTACAATGTCAGTAAAAGTTACACCAGATCCTCCATCAGTGCACTAATCTGTCAAAATGATGGATAAGCTCTGGAGTTGTCTGTCATTGTCAGAAAAAAAGACAAGAATTTCTAAAAGTAATTTTTTTTTCACATCTAGAACCCTGGAGGAGGTTAAAAGTATGCCCGGTTTAAATAGAGACGGATTTTACACATTAAAAACTCTGGATTTAGGCTCCATGTATGCTGCCAACCCACTATTCTCCCTTCTTAGATTTCAAACATGAGTCAGTGTTTTCTCTACAACTGAGCCAAGATCTGGACCTTTTTCTTCTTACTCACACTTTATATTTGAGGGTGACCAAAACCTAAACAGTAAGCAGTAACTTTATAGAAGGATGTTAAAGGAAAATAAAATCCCAAGCTTTGTCTTTTGCCCTGATTCTTTTAAGTTTCTTTAAGGCAGGAATATGGCACAGCAGTGACGACTCAGCACAGAGTCCGACTGGACTTCAGAAAGAAAAATAGTTTATTAAAATGTAGACTGTTCCAGCTCATCACCATCAAACACAAGTAATACAGTTAAATAGAGAAAAGATAAAACCAAGGAAGGTGAAAACAAAAGAAAGAGAGCTGGGAGAGCTCACCTTGTCGGGGCGGGGCCTTCTTGGCTTTGAACCTATCAGGTGAAGGTTCAGAGGGCTTGTTGTCATTCTCCAACACCATGCTGAGCAGGAGGGAAGGTTTCTGTTTGGTGTACTTACTGCTGAGCAGTGGATACCAGCGTGACTCCTGATACACACAACAGATTTATCAGAACATCAGCCCTGCATAATAAATCTTCTACCAGCGCACCTCTGAACAGACAGACAGACAGAGAAGACGTTCACCTGTTTGACCTCCTGAACTGATCGAAGGTCAAGGACAATGTAGCCGACGCTTTCTTTTTTCTTGCTGACAGGGTCAACAGCAAAACACTGAAGCTTGATGGGAGTTCGCTGCAGTCTGAAGAGACAAGGCCATCAAGAGGCATTAGTGTGACTCGGCTAACATTTTCACAACCCTACTTTAGAAAGGTTTTTTTGTGGTTTGAGATAAAATTTGTTTTCTGTAATACTTCAAAGGGTAGCTGCCTAACAAATCAAAAGTATTAGAAAGAACATCCAAACAGTCAGACAAACTGCTGTGATCGAACACCTGGGGACACAGGGAAGGAAGAACTTCCTTTCAACAGGAAAAGACCTCCACCAGGGCCAGGCTCAGAGAGGAGTAGCTATCTATTGTAACAATTTGGGAGGTGAGGCGAAAAAAGAAAAAAGAAACATTGGCTAATTATGTTTTGTTCTCGTTGCTCAAACGATTAAATGAGAAAATAACCAGGGAATCATGAACTAGCCAAATAAACATTTGTTACAGCTCAACAGAAACCTCTTTGACTTAAGTCTTAAGAAAGTCCAAACATGTGAATTATGGAAAATTAATAACAATAATCAGCCTCTGTACAGTTGTGAAGAGGCAGAGCATTAGGTACAGACATCAAAAACCTTTTTTGGTCCCTGGTTGGTGTTATTTTTCTTCCAAGGTTGCAGTTCCAAGTAACTCTACATGTACTTGGCTATGTCCATCTTTTACATACAGTCTATGGAGGCATGTGGTTGCAGCTCTACAGTCAATCTTTTCAACCTACTGTAATTTAATGGAAATTGTTCTAATATTAGTATTTTGTGGTTCTTAATTAAATAATTAGATAATAATAATTAGATTTTTACAATATTACCACAACTTTAACCTCAACAACATAATTTTTAAAAAAAAAACAGTCGCGTCATCACATAGTAAATCCAGTAGAATGTGCTATGCTTCCACTGTTTACAAGCATGTAGCAAAGAAGCATCGCAGCTAAACACAGTGGGTGGAGTCAAGTTGTGTATTGACAGAACAGACAATATAAAAGATAGACATGGACAGGGCTGGAAAAATGTATCCAACGACAAAGACCTTTTGTATAAATCTATGATGAAAATAACAGCTGTATCATGAGATCAAAAATATTAAATTACTCATAGAGCCCAGGATGTGATTAAAAAGTTTCAAAAACACATGATATCTAACCTGTGCTGGTGCAGCGTCCTGCGGTCAAGCTCCCAGGCCAGCTCGGTGCTGAACTGCGGTTGCTCTCGGTGCTCTACAGGATCCGTGGCCAGCTGCTCCCCGTCAAAGCTCGCCTGAACCACCAGACTGAGCCGAGGACTCTTGGGGAAGTGACGACCTAGGGATTGACACAAAGTGTTTCCGATACACTGGTTACACAGATGCTGATCAATTCTCTACTTTGTCCCACTTTCTATTATGTACATCAAAAAGGTTTTGATGTACACAGCAGAGAAGCACTATATAAGAATCAGTCCATTTACTTTTTACCATCTAAGTAGCTGTATTAAATGATCATGACGTCAGTATAAATCAATATGTGACTATGACTTTTTCGTTAATTGAGCTGGCCATTAATGTCATGGTAAATTTGGCCTTTTAATTCGAAATAATTTAAAACTCTTGCATTCAATTCTTGTTTGTGAATGTCACTAAAGATGTATGCTGTATAACTACTCCACCTTATAAAAAGAACAGTTTAAAGAAATAATATAAAGGCCAACAAAGGCCAAACAGGTGAACAAGAGACAGAAAGCAGTGAAATCCCACATGGGGTGTTGCACCTGGCCACCCTATCTGCTGTGTGCTGAGCCACAAATCAGAATACTGATGCATTATCTCTGAAAGCCTGAATTCATCAAAACACCAACACAATGTGATGACTTGCAAATTCAACGATGACATAGAAAGTCATAGGTGTAAGAAGCTTTCTCAGCATAAATGACATTAACGTGGCTTCTATACTGTCCCCAGTGACAGGAATAGCTGCTTCACCAGCTTAGGGCGTGTCATTCGAACAGCAAACACTTAATGCCTCCTCAGCCTGGATTTAATTCACCGACCTGAGATCACCACCAACACTTGCAGCAGCAACAGGTTCGGCTTTTCCCCATGGGACTAACAACACCCGTTAAACGGCTGCAGTTGTGGTACCAACGAGTCAAACACGTCACGTATAAGCAAACATGGCTGGTAGCTCCAATGTAGGAGGGTTATCGGAGGATATCCAGCTCTTTAAATCGCTCACCTTCCAGAATGGACAGAACGATGAGAAGTTGGTCAGTCTTCGCAGCCATGTTGACATTTGTACAGCAGGGAAGTGAAAAAAAAGTTTTATTCAAAATGGGAAAACTCTCCTTCCCGCCGCTGCTCAGCTGAGTTTTGACGAAGATGTCAAGGTAAAGAAACGTAGTTTACATAAAGAATAACTGTACGACCGTTACAGGCAGCAAACAGCCGCTTTGTTGTCAAGCTTTGGCGCCACCCATTTTGTTTTCAAAGAGGAAGTGATGATAAAGGCGCCCGAGTTCTTAGCACCTCATGCTGGTTGGAGGTGGAACTGCAGTAAAAGTTAACCACTACTACTATTACTACTACTACCACTAGTACTGCTACGTCTGCTATTACTACCAGAGTTATTATAGTTTTGTGTTTTCTGAGTATTTTGTAATTTAGTTTTGATTTTTTTTTATTCTAATATAACTGATTTTCATTTAGTTTCCAGCGTGGGTTTACTTATTTAAATTGACTTCCTATAGTTTGAAAATGTTAATTTTGAAAGCATTATGTTAGCACATGGAGGGAATGTGCTGAACGTGATGTTTTGGACAGTCCTTGTTAACCACAGCCATGAATATGGTGGCCCTGAGAGGCCAAACGGACTGCAACTTAAGAAAACACCAGCAATAAAAAGAAAACGCTGCAAAAGCGACAAGGGAAATAGGAAAAGCGAAAACAGACTTCCAAAAGCACAAGGGAAGTGTTTCTGGGGAGACAATAACCCGACGCACCAGTTGCAGGAATTTATTATTACTGCTTTCAGTTTTCCTATTTCTGTTGTCGTTTTTCCTTTTTCTGTTTTGTTTTTTCCTATTTCCATTGTTGTTTTCCCTATTTCCGTTGTGTTCTGTGTGCTTTTGCAACCTTTTTTCTTATTGCTGGTGTTTTTTTTTAAGTTGCAGTCCGTTTGGCCTCTCAGGGCCACCGTACATGAAGGCCTCAGGTAGGTTATGATAACAAATTTTTTTAACCAAATTAACATTAATGCTGAATTTAAACAAAGTTACTTTTGCAAGTTCACAAAATCGTTTCACTTATTTTTTTTAATCTTTTTTTATTATTTTTTTCAAGTCTAGTTTTCATTTTAGTTTAATTTTAGTTAGTATTAATTACCTTGATTACTACTATCAAGTAAGCAAAGAGCAACACACTTAAACCGAACTTCTAAATTCAACCATGTCAAATAATCATGTATTATTTTGAATGACTGACAGATTGTTCATTAATATGAATTAACTGAAATATTTTTGTCTTGTATTATTACTATTAGTATCATCTTCTAACCGTTTTCCAACAGGACCCTATAAATCACTTGTACCTTGCAGAGGACAGATGTTTGCCTGTCATATGCAAGGTGTTACACTTCATCACATAAAACTGTTTTTCACACAGTTATTTTTCAAACATTTAAAAAGCCAATGGTCAACATGCTGTTGAAACACAAATATCCTGAAGAAAGAAAGAAAGAAAGAAACAAAAAAAACCTTCACTGACCAAAAATGTATATAAACATCCTTTAATCATGATTGCCAAACATATGAATTAAGGCATATACAGTATAAAAAAGCAACAGCAGGTTTCATGTTTTTGTACGTTTTCAGTGTGTGAATAACTGGATATACCAGGTGGATGAATTGAACATACCAAGCAGCCTTTTAAAGACAACACTGTGTCTCCCAAAAGTTGACAGCATCTTGTAAACAGAGTTCATAGCACTATATTCAAGTAATAGAATGATCACTGATACTATGCAGGTAAGGTGTTGTGAGTGAGGCAGAGCTACTCATAGACAAGGTAGACCACTGGGATGATGTCGTCAGTCAAGGGGCCACAAGAGGTTATTTATAATAAAAACAATTATACAAAAAGGAAGCCCCCTACTGTTCAGTAGGGCTATAACCCCAGTGCACACTTTCCTGGCGAGGTTATAGTCACAATCGTTTGTTGAGTGCTCATTTGTTAAAACATGATTATTCTGTTAATTATATAGGGGGGCCATTTAATCTAATGGCTGTCTCTACTTTGTGATCTCCAATTTTCTGTGATATTTGATCTATTTGATTCACCTTTCATATAAAGGCTATTGTCTAATTAATACACACAAATACACATACTGCAGCACTGTGATATTGAGCTACTCATGTCTTTAGCCTAAACCAATAGTCATTAGTCAGTGCTTCCAAATTTTTGGAGATCATACTGGTCATACTTGGAACTGTTCTGAGTCTGTAGCTGATATCGAAACCATTAACTGGCCCTCACTCTCAGCCATAATCCTCTTGACATGGTGGCTATTGATAATAGCTGACCATCCAGAGGCTTTTGGATCAGAGGGCTGGTGAAATAAGCCTTGGATTATTTGCTTGACTGACAACCTGAAACTATATTTGCGGAAACAGCCTAT
Source organism: Copadichromis virginalis (assembly GCF_057382275.1). Taxonomy (NCBI): domain Eukaryota; kingdom Metazoa; phylum Chordata; class Actinopteri; order Cichliformes; family Cichlidae; genus Copadichromis; species Copadichromis virginalis. Next base: position 35,560,961 of record NC_140629.1, read on the forward strand.
TAGAGGTCTACTGTTGGTCTTTTTAAGCACATATGCCAGATATAAACATTATCACTCTGACAGTAGTTCTCCAGTGAGTTTTGAACAAATTTTGGATCATCTGTAAACATACATGCATCTACTGAACCTTATTTAAGCTGGCAGTGGTACAACACCAATGGTAAAGTCAGACCTTTGTGTCTATCAGGGACTCTGCTGTGAGCTAGTTAACTTGTAGAAAGCATGGGAGCAAGAGCACGAGCAGGGCGAAGGATTGTGGCACTCCACATATACAGTATGTCCCCACAGTCATCACTGACAATACAAATGTGGGCATTTCAACAAAAGGATGGCCAGTGTGCATCCACTTTTCATTATTTGAGTGCAGATTTGATCTCATTAGATATTTCTGGCAACTTTTCTATCACTGTAAGTGTCATTGAAAATAAATATTGTAATCAAACCAACTATTTTTTTCCTAGAGCCCAAGAATCTTAAAATATTCTGTTGTATGCATCTAAAAACTGTTTAGATGGCAAAATGTTGTAATCGAAACTGAGCAGAATCTCATGCAAGTCAATGATTTAATGCACAATGTGAAAAAACAAAAGAATAACAAGAAAACAGAAGTCAACCCCAAGTTCACAGTCTGCATCTAGTCGTTCCATTTGATAAACAAATCGGTGCCAGTTATTGTTTTTGGTTTTTTGCCATCAACTCACTATTTTACCTGAGTGAAAATACCATGTTTCAGACAGCCTCGAGGTTATTGTAAATGATTTCCATTAGAAAGGAAAACGTTCACTGGACTTATCCTTCACAGAGAGGTATTTTAACAACAGAATTTATAAGCCCCAGTCTGTACATCTGACTTCAAAATCACTTTGACATTAAGCCTTGACGTTTGCTCTTTCCAAGCTGTTTAACTTGAGCTCATCAGATTAGACGTATCATGTCACATATCACATGATCTTTCACAGTAGATCAAACTATAACTGTTCTAATTTGCATTTTTTAGTCTATTTATAGACTTTTAGAGTAATCTGTATTTGACATGACTGCGAGCTCCAGAACTTCAGTTAGATGGACCCTGAGCATGCCTCAAAAAACAATTCAGCTTTTGAAAACACGATCCCTATATTACTCATAGCCGCTGCTAAACACTGTTGTTTTCGCTGATTTTATCAGTCTGGCTTGCTCGTGCATGCAAAAACATGCATGCGATGCTGCTGTTGAATTGCAGTCTTTCTAATAGCTGCTGGAGGCTAGCTCCAAAATGAATCAATGCTCCTGCAAAAAATGTAGCTATAAAATTAGTTAATTCTGCTCTTTCATAAGAACTCTATAAGGGATGAATCAATTTTTCTGCTCAGCTTTGGATTTTGTTAAGGCTGGCAGGTGTGCCAACCCAGGTAGCTGTACCTGATCACTGTCTGCTAGCCTGCACCTCTTCTCCTAATCGGAGTCTCTAAACTGGATCTCTCAACTGTGTTTGTGCCGTTGGTGCCATTTGAAACATTTTTAACAAAACTCTATATACATTCTACATTGTATGACCTGCTGCGCAGGACATGCTCGTGCAAATAAAATTTAATTGTGCTTAAGTTATAGTTAGTAATTAGTGCTATGTAAATTTCTCTTATATAGCACTAATTAGCAGATATCTGTGTCTGTGCATTGCACTGTTAGAGTCTATGGATGTAACTAGCTAGCTGATAACTTAGCACCCCACTCCCGAGGCCAAATATGAACTCCAAACAGACTAACATGGTGGGGACCAAAATGGTAAAGGTGAGGCTTCAAAAGTAAAGGAAGTCACAGTGGCCATGTCCTTCTCTGATGTACAAAGCTCAGATGAATGTGATGTAGATTTGCAATGCGTTCAAAAGAAATCATCTGTTACTTATACTTCACTCAACAGTGGCCTAAATATAGCACACCTGAAAAACTATCTGTACGCAAATAATGAAAGTGCATCCAGTAGGTGTGAAGATATTTCACAGACACTAACATCCCTCAGGCACACTGCCACTCATAAGAAGCACAAACTGGGGCGAACTGATTGTATTCATCACGTATGCAGTCTAACCAATGACATCACCACATGTGCTGCAGATAAACTGAAGTCAGCGAGATAAACAGTGGCTCTGTTCCTGCCGGTCGTCCCCGCTCTGCCCTCTGCTCCCATACACGGCCGATGGAGATCAACATAGTGTACGATAAAGCATGTTAGTGCTCTGCCATGAATCTGTACAGAATATATACACCACTGGGTTCCTACATGGCACTGGGCAGGTCAATGTGAAGGTTTACTCTCACATAAAGACAATACAATCAACATGGTTACGCTCAAGTTACAGGTTAGTAATACAAATGTAGCGTCAGCACTATGGAGGGAGGAGGACTTCCACTTCAATAATCATAATGAGAATAATAAGGATAATAATAGACTTTTTAGCTTCCTAATGCTGTTTTTGTCCCATTTTAAAAAAAAAAAACAGATCCACACTAATGTGGTAAAGTGTAAGTCATCATCAATACATTCAGTCATATCATCATCATAATACACGACAATAACTGTGCATTTCTAAAGTTAAGTACCACAGCCCTGGTTGGGCTGAGTGCACGGCGCTCTGGGATGTTTTGTTTCATACATGCCACCTGCTTCTGTCAAAACTCTGTAAAACCAAAAGCTCTAAAAGTCAGTGATTCTGGATTTATACAGGTAGTTCGTCCTCAAACAGGTCCTGGTCCTGCTTCCCGTCCTGCTGTCAGCTCATCAGTTCCTCTGTGATGAGTTATAAAAGTGGTTCTTCTTTTATTAGTAAGAAATGAAAGAAGTTTTTTTTTCTTGATTTTTTTTTCTTTTTTGTTCTCTGCCTCTCAGCGAGGCGAAGCTTATTCAACACCATGGAATTGATGTCTGATAAATCTGCCATTCCTCATGTGAGACGTGGTCACATGGTCCTACTTCTTCCCTTCGCTGTCTGTGGAGACAGGAAAAAAAAAAGGTAAACTTTACTACACTTAGGATTTATGCTGAACAGAAGTAGAGATGCATCTGTGCTGGGTGAAAACAGTCAGGCCTCCTGTTTAGATTTGACAACACAATTTCAATTACAAACACTGTTTATTAACTGCTATGATTGAAATTAATGCAGCATTATTGTGCTTTCTGTCATGTTTTTCAAGAACCAGGGTGGACAACCTGCTTCTTAATGTGTAAACATACCATAAAACTGGCTACATCTACTTGTTGTTATCTCATGTTAATGATATCCCTAACATTGCATGAATAGTTGTTATAGTCCATGAAAATTCTTCCTCCTCTCAGAGGACACTGAATCGTGTAAACTATAAATAGGACAGATTATGATTGTTTCACTTTGTATTTTTATTCTTTAAAGCTAATAGAGTCACTTTACATGATTAATCAAATGTAAATTATACCGGGCGTTGGTGCAGCCTCCTCAGTTCATCCTCTGTGTGACATTAAGATGTTTTCACTCCTGTTCATTGACGGTGACTCTCCCGTTAAAGGTACTTATTGTAAATTCTTGTGCTTAACACCAACTTCAAACTTTTCAGAATTAACTAAAGCTTTGAAAAGAACATTAAGATTCAACTGCTACATCTTTATGACCCGCACACATATATGCTGAAGAGATATCAACTGAAGCTGAACTGGGGCTGTGCTCTACTTTCGTGTAGTACCAATTTGTACCACAAGATGGCACAGTGAGTCAGTGTAACCTTGAAGCAACACCCATTTCTGTGGGAGCAGCTAAAAATAAATTAATGACTAGCACACATCCTGAAAATATCTCAATACAACTGAATACAGCATTTGATAAGATGCTGATACTGGCGGGAACTTTTTTGCTAAATTCTTAAAAAGATGATTAGAAAAGACACATTTAAGCCAGCCTTCTCCTGATTACTGTCCACTTACAAAAATAAGTTTTAAACATCAGGTGGGTGGGACATATGTGCCTGAGATGACCATATTAAGGATCTCCTTGCAACAGTATATTTATATAACAGAAAGCCAGTAAAATCGAAATAGGATCTCTTTTAAGGGGCATTTTATTATTTGTTCTTTCAAGTCGTTTTTTGTAACACAACTCTTTAATACCTGAAGGAAAAACAGAGATAATTGGTACATGATCTGCAGATGTCACTCCAGGAAGATTACAAATTGCTCCTGTTTTTGGATTCTACAGAGAAACGTGGATATTCTTCATTTCTCTGCAGCTGTGTGCCTCCACTGTTGCCATCACTGCTGTTAATCTCCTCCATTTCACAGCAATTTACATTTATAGACAACTGCAGTGTCTGCAGCAGTACTGTAATCATCACATTAAGCTTTTTAACTGCCTGTCAGGTTCCCTCTGGAATATTTTCACAATTTTAAGCAAACATGGTGATATATGGTTTATGAAAGTATATGGAAAACACTGGAGAGAGGGTAATGATCTACTGGAGGATAATTTCAGCAACGAGGTACGAGTGTCGCACAGCCGAATAAGCAGAGAGCTGTTATTCCCAGCAGAGAAGTTTCAGATATTAGATTTATTGACCTGGCAGACGGCATGAAAATGAGACAATTGTCCAGCTCGTTTTGCTCTCAGTTTGCATTTTATGAGAGAAAATTTTAGCCAATTCATTTCATGATATGAAAACCTGGTAGATAATTTATGAGTCTGTGAGCCACACTGAGAGCAGAACAGGATATTCTGCACATAAATGATGAGTAATTTCAGCAGTAAAACAACACCCTGGCCACTTCAGTACTCTGTGTGCCAGAGCTTTAATGCAAAAATGGGCCTAGTTTTTACAGTATTAATATCCAAGCTAACTTAGAAAATGCTTCCGTGATTTGAAGGCAATCTGCATTAAAAATCTAAGCAGCAGTTGTGCTTAATTTGTCTCCTTATTAGGGCGACATAAACCTTTCTTTTAAGAACTTGTACATGAAAAGAAATAATAAAAAATGAACTAAAGCAATATATAAAGTCTAACAATAAAAGCAGGCAAAACGATAAATATATGTGCAGTATATCAAGATCTTTAAAGACAGTGAATTAGAGACTAAAGAGCAGTATCCCAACAATGAGTCCATGCTGCTCCACCCTTTTCAATCAAAGTTGTACAAGGAAGTCTCAACAAAGATGTCTAGTCTATGTATTAAAGATGTTCTGGTCCATTTACCCTGGTTTCCCAGGTGGAACCAGTGAAGCTTTAACATAATTTCAGTGTGTGTTTCAAACGTACCAGTTGAGGAGTGCCCTGACACCTGCTGACTGGAGACCAGCGACCTGGAGCTCAACCCTTAAAAACATAGGAATAGGAACATGAAGAGAAAGTCAGCTGTGATCAATGTTGGAGTTGTTACTCAAAAAAAGGTCATGTATTACTTTACTTTTTGAAACAGGTAATGAACTACATTCCTCAGCTGGTACCTGAGGAAAGTCATTTATTTAATACAACTTCTCCTTTGTGACATCACGTATGCTTTGCATGGCCTGAGATGCACTGTCAGATAATTACCAATTAACAGTATGAGAGTAATGTGTGACTTAAGTCTTTTAGAGCCTATGTCGTAGTACACTCAAGTGGCCGACACTGTTGCCACCATGTGTGTGTTGTGTGCATGCAATGCTCTGCAGTTCCACTGCCAATACACTACTTGGTGCTGAAGATTCTCTCTTTGAATTGATCCATTGTCTACAGCAGCGGTCCCCAACCCCCGGGCCTCGGACCGGTACCGGTCCGTGAGTCGTTTGGTACCGGGCCACGAGAGTTGAGGCTCAGGTGTGAAATGTATAGTTTTCAGGGTTTTTATCGGTTTTGAGCGTTATTTTGTTATCGTTTTTATCGTTAACTCGGTTTTCCTGGGTCTTTTCACGTGTGTTATGAATAAATCTTCTTTTTTTCAGTACCGGTACTAGTTTTATTTTGTCGTATTTATCCGCGACACCTTAAAGGCCGGTCCATGAAAATAATGTCGGGCATAAACCGGTCCGTGGTGCAAAAAAGGTTGGGGACCGCTGGTCTACAGGATGAGCCAATCACAGTTGATTACAATCTCTGTTAATGTGACATCCTGTTACATTTCTAGGGAGATGCATGTGAGGTTATGGCGTAAGTTAAAGCACAGGGATTCAGAAAGGTTTGTGGTTATGGTGCATCTATGGCATAGATTTATCACAGAAGCTTAAATCTCACTTTAGGCTGTAGCCCCACACAATGATACAAATCTCTATGCTAACCAGGACAAACACACAAAATGTGTTTTCAGTGTTTAAGAGCAAACATCAGGTTGACAACAAAGCTGAAAATCAGCAAAAGGAGTCACGTTAGCAACAGCTTTTTCGGCTTTTTGGTCTGTTTCCACTTTAATATTAGCTTCTCACCCGTTTTGTGCAATTAGAGTAGAAGTATTATTGATGTGTCCACTCCTGAAAACTTGCAACCACTCAACTAATTTTTGCCTCCCTGCACATGATGTGAAGTCATCTAATTGTAGCATGTGCAGGAATAAAATGCACGTTTGATTTTTTTATTTTGAAATCCATCAATCCTGTAGGTAACTGAAGAACTTTCTTAATGCAAGTAACACCATAACTGTAATGTGATTACTATGTTACAGAAAAATGTAATGTGATTCCAGTAACATGTTATTTTGTATAGCATATCTCATTATCTAAACACTGTCTGCGTTTGTTTTGCAGATTCATACCTTGGTAGATGTCATACTGTCCTGACATCAGATTGTAGCTCATACCCAGGTGTGTGTGATGGTGTGTGTGGAGGTGTCGGGCGAATGACACATGGTTCCTCTCTCTCTCCGTCTCTCTCTCTCCCTCAGGGGATCCCTTCTCACCAGGCTACAAACACACACACACACGCACGCACATACACATACAGACATACACACACACGCTTACACTGTGCCTTTCACTTTTCTGTCTCCATAAGATTTTAGATGTGATCACTATTTTGATCTATTACATTCACATCATGCCAAGAGAAGTTATTTTATATTGACAAAATCAAATCAAGAATTATCTTGGCTAATTTTGCCAAGCTTAAGAAAAAAATGCAAAATTGTATCTCTAGGATTTTTTCAGCAAACAGCAAAAGGTTTGTTTCTGCCTTCTGAAGTGACCCATGTAAGACAAGACATCCTGAAACAGTCATGCCTTTGTTAACAAGTTTGCATGGTGATAGTGTTTAAATACACACATATTCAGGCCTATAATAAGAAGCTAATGAGTAAAATCCAAGTTCAGGTTGGGAGATGTTATATATGAGATAAGCAGCCACCACTTACAGACTAGCCAAAATACCCTTACCAATCCTGGAAGAGCCTGTGGACCACAAACCATGATGTAGGAGGAGCATCTATAGGTTTTAGTGTCAGTCTGAAGTCGAAAAGTAAAGTCAAAAGTTGTGCATGTTTTGTTGCGTACATTGTGTTAGAAGCAACTTGATTCCTGCTTTTCTCCTGTTACCTGCAGGCTACTGTAAAACATTTTTGGTTCTTTAAGCTTTAATATATGCGCCTTAAACTTGTTAAAAAATGAGACTTCTAAGTGTGCTAATATTCAAATGATTTTATTTTTCTTTAACTGTTAAACTTCACAAAGGCTAAAACTGTCTAGGGCACATCTAAACACTCATTTAATGGAATAGAAATATAATCCATCAGACAGTTAACTTATACAGTCAACATTTTCCGGCTTTACTTTGTGGTTTCCAGGCTGAACTTTATTAATATAATAAGTCCAGTCTTTACGAACCAAATCATTTGCGGGACACCCACATGCAGGGCTTTTAGTATATTTTTCCTCTCTCTCTCTGTTGCTTTGTCTGCAAAGGAAAAACAAAACAATAACCTGATTATAAAAATAATCCTAAAACCTTCTTTGCACATGTATGTGTTGAGGTCGTCACAATAGTTTCCTATTTAGGGGTTTATAAGGCATGTTTATGCCACGCTGATGTTATGTGATGGTCTTCATGAGTGACTGCTTTAAATGCAGAGTGGAATCAAAGCAGGCTACCATTTTTACCCCCATCTTTATCTTTCCCTGAGGTGTTTTTCCTGTCTGAGGAAGATATCAGATCTGTGTCGTGTGAAGGAAAACAAACATCAGAAGTGTGTCGCTGTGAGCTGGAGTGTGGATGTGGCAGTAAAGCCTCTCACAGCAGGTGATTTTCCGTGATACTGATGGCTCTGCTGCTGCAGCAGCTCCATGGCTGAGGATGAGGATGAGTCGCTGCTCTGCTTGCTGCTCACCGCTCCTCCTCTGCCGGGTGGTGTCACCTCCGATTCTTCCCTGCCTGCTGTCTTACCGTACAGAGGATAATGAAAACCTATGACGACAAACACAGAAACAAAGAAACAGGCACACAGTAACTTTACATATCTATAAAAAATACAAATTATATTACCAACTCCAAACCAGTACATTCATTTGCAATACTTAACATGATATATATGATATTTATACTTGCACTTATTAAACTTTATTATAAATCTAAATGAATTGCACTTTACATTTTTAAGAAATACACAACGTAGCTATGTGACACTACTAAAACTCATATATGCAAATTGATATATTTATAATTTGCCACCAAATACTCAAAACCTTTGAATTTTCTGACAGTTATTTCATGGTTCAGGCTTTAAAGAATTAACTAAGCCAAAAATAATCAAGAAAATTTCTTAATATAGTTTTGCATGTTAAGCAAACTCATCTTTTGCTGTATATGAACAAGGAGAATGAACAGACGCAATATATATGAGAGATTATGTTGTGAATTGGAATTCAGTTTCATAAATAAAGGCCTGCTGTTGCAGTTGCCTTTCATACTCCAGTATAGGGGGCAGCATTGTGTGACAATATCCTTTCAGACAAAGGACCCCCAGCCATCCTGCTGAGGCTGAGCTGTCATCAGCTGTGAATGAAGAATGAGTGACTCACCGGAGAAGCAAATTTATATATTGCTCAGTTATGTTCACTGATATTCTCAGTATTCACAAAGTGTTGGGAGATTAGACTATGTGCAGCGGAGCACTGCATAACGTATGTGATGTGTGTAAGTGTACGCACTTCAGACTGCACAGGCAAGTGAACAACCCACTTCTTTTTGTGTGAGGGGAACAAAGAAGAAATGCTTGACTGTTTTATAGTCAGCTCATCTTCCTGGTATCTTAGGATGTTAAAAAGCACAAACCTGATGCGACATGCCAGATAAACACCAGCCTCTGTAATCAGTGAAGGGTATTTTATTTGCTGAATGACAGCAGGTAAAACTCATATGATGGCTAATACTATGTAACTATGCATCTTCACTCATTTAAAAGCCTTTCAGTGATTCAGTTTCAACTAGCACATCAATTCTTGTTATTGCTTCAGCTTAAACTTCAAACTGAATGTTTCAGATGTAGCACTCTACTGTATTTTAATGTGAATACGCAAGTATAAGTGTAAACAAGAACTTTAGCTAAACTACTTAGCTGAGCCGAGACTAAATGGTGGAAACAGAGGTAAATAGCTAACAGTTCCCTAGATTAATTTTTGCATTGTTCCGCCTTTGTCTTCTGAGCTCTTATAACATATTTACCAAAATGTTGAACTACGCCCTTAACATTAACTCCGACCTTCACTCAGTCTTACCTGGGTAATTGTGGACCAGGGTTGGGGATACCCCTCTGTAGGAGCCCCCACTGCTCTCGCACATTGCCAGGTAGGGTTGATAGGAGGAGTGCTGGTACTGAATGTAGGGCTGCTGAGGGGTCATTGGAGGAGAAACTGCCGCCCGGGCACTTTGTGACTCCTCAGACAGCCCTCCCATTGGCTCCTGGCCCTGATCATCCAGCCCTTCCAGCCTGTCTGAATCCTCCGTGTCGATGGCAGGCGGGAGATCGTGCGGTGCATGGACCCTGGCTTTTTTAGCATCTGCACCCACAACTCCTCCTCTTTCTCCTCCACCTCCTCCTCCTGAAGTCATCTTGGCTCCGGCAGGCTCCATGGTAGCTCCCCATTCTTTTCCACTGTCTGATTCGCCCTCCTCAGCCTCCTCCCCATGCTGACTCTGTAGCTCTGAGTATTTGCTGTGAGCGAGGCGGTGAGCCCAGGTGGGGCCGTCTGAGGGCTAGATCGATGGGGACAAGTGTTGGTGCTACTTGCAGTGTTTCCCCTATAATTCTTTGTTAACAGTGGTGGGTGGGAGTCATTTTGGGGTTGGTTCAACTCCAGTCCACGTCTGTCCCAGTTTGTGTTTACACGGGTAGTCGAAGGGCTAAAACTAAATGCCTTTTTTTGGATTAAGTCTAAATGTTATCTCTTTGTCTCTTGGGATTTTTGGAGGAAAAGCAAAGCAAATTTATGACTTTCATTGCACATTTTCTTTTTAACAGGGGTGGAAAATTTCTTGTTGCGGCGGCCCACCGCTGCTGAATGACTATAGAGGAAACACTGAGTGAACAGAGCCATAGACAGACCATCTATCACTGGCTCTGGGTGTGATGTTGATGAAGGATGACGACGTTTCAACAGCAGGCGGCCATTCAGAAGTGGGATGTGAAGACTGTGGCGTCCCTCTCAATGACACGAATCAAGACACGCCTCACACATGATCAAGTGCAGAATTTAGGCCAAGAAAAAAAAGAACCTACCCTCCCCAACGCAGCTTTCGCTCAATTTGTACAGCCTTTGTTTGTTTTTTCTTTTTTACATCAGCATGGCTAGAGTCAGCGATTAATCGCATTGTGAGAAGACATGGGTTACAAATCTGTACAAGCTTACGGGTTAGAAAGGGGTTTTTTTTAGCTTCTTTACAGCTAAGGTGGTAATTCTCTCTCTAAACATCAAAATCGTTTGCCTCCATCAAATCAAACAATTTTGAACGAAGTAGCATGTTAAAGTAGAGCTACACCACCACAGAAGCCACATGGTCTTTTTTTATTAGCACCTATTGGTTTAGCTGTACACACTGTGTGATTAATCTCTTTGTGACACTCAACAGCAGTCATTAAAGCACACCAACAACACCATCAGCGGCGGCGGCAGGTTATAGACACAGGGAGAAACTTACACTGGAAAAGGAAACATTTGAGTCCAGATCTGTCTGACTGTTTGGGTTGTGGAGTGATGAAGAAGAGGAAGAGGAGGGTGACTTGATGTCATCACAGTCTTTCATTGAGACCTGGTGCTGGTCCACCATGCCACTGTGCACTGACTTTATGCCCAGGCTCTGTCCCCTTTCTCCCCTCTCACTCATCTCTACATAGGACAGGACAGGTTTGGGACAGCAACCTTTAGCACCGTCTGGACCTTTACCTAGCATGGGTCCACCAGCTGAACACCCAACCATATGTTTAACTTCCTCACTGTCTCTCACAGTCTGTGCCCTCTGCTTGGCACTGGATGTCTGGTCACAGCATTTGGAAGATAATAACAGTTTTTGGTCCATGTACAGTCCCCTTGAATACTGGCCATAATATAGGGACTGGGCCAAAGCTGTCTGGGTCTGACTCATAGCCAGCTGTAGCTGAGACTGAGGTGGTCCGTCACCTTTCTTGGAATCAGAGAACTCGTGGGAGGAGTTTTTATCCTCCTCTTTCATTTCTTCTTTTCTGTCTTTCCCCTTGCAGTCGTGGGCTGAGCTTTTGTGGAAAGTCATGTTGCTGCTGTTCTGCCTATCTGACTGCATGTATCCTGACAGGTAGTAGGGCTCATAACTATGGTAGTACGGGGACTGAGGGTCTTTTGATGACGGGGTGCATGCTGTGGGTGGAGTTTTACCAGAGTTACTATGGTTGCTGTTGGAGCTCACCTCGGAAGAAGTTGAGGAGCCAGACTTGGATCTGATTCCATCTGACCGACATTCGGAAGATCCCCCATCATCTGCAGCATCTGAGATGTCAGAGTAGGCGGGACTGTTATTCTTGCTGCTGCTGTCTGCTGTACCCAGGCAACTACCACTTGCATCAAGGCGTGATGAGCTACCAATAGAGGGACTGGGGGCATTGTCAGTAAAGGTGTAGACCTTGTCGGCCTCAGCACGAATACTGGCCATCCTGCTCTCTTGGCTCTCACTGAGTCCATTCATTACATCCTGCTTGCTGAGGTGTTCCTTTAGAAGGCTTCCAGAATTCTCTTTCACCCCAATTTTAGACCCAACACCATCATCCATTTTTATTCCACTGCTGTCTCCATTAGGTGTTCTCACTGCATCTTTGTTATGTTTGTCTTTAAGTCTCCGCTTTTCTTTTTTCCTGGTCTCCTTGCAGGTGACCAGCGTAGCTTTGACCAGGCTTGGCTCTACAACAATGCTTAACTTTGGCTTGATGGGTTTCAAAGGAAGATTTTTACTAGTGAGGCCTACAGCTGCCATAGGAGATGGCTGCTGTGAGTTAACAGCATCTGCTGTGCTGGATGGATATGTTGTGTTGGGTATGGCGATAAGTTTAGGGGGAGCAGGGGCTGGAGCAATTGGCCGGTTGGTCCTTGACTTGGACAGCTTCTCTACCTTCCCGTTGGCCTTCTTGCCCTTATCACAGGCATTTCCCTTTTTCTCGATCAAACCTTCAGCTTCCAGTTTGGGCATCTCGACTGAGGAGTTCCTGTCTGGGACCATGCAGTTCTCCAGAACCACAGTCATGTTAGATATGATTGGCAGATTGCTAAGGTCATCAATTAGACCATCTTTTAGCAGTGAGGTTCTTCTGGTTTTGGAGTTGGCTGTGGGGCTGTGGTCGGTACTGAGAAGAAGTCGTCTGTTTTTAGGTGACCCCACTGTGGTCACCTTATACAGAGGAGCATTTTTCTTTGAGGAGCTGTTGGTATTAGTGCTGTTGTTTGTCTCTGAGAGGTCATATGTCATGTTGCTGATGCTGTCCTCGCAGTCTGATAGCCGTTCTTCGCTCTCCCCATCCTTCATGGGTTCCAGTTCAGGCTTCCGCTGCTCCTCAACCTCCAGGTGTGCATGCGTCTGGTGGTAGCGCAGGCCATTGATGTGCTTATAGCGCTTAGTGCAGTTTGGGTGGGGGCAGTCAATGAGGATGGGTGGTGGTGGTGATGAAGCACAGCCTCCTCCTGGATCCATAAACGATGGGTCAGATTTACCCTGTGGTGTGGACGGGGCGCTTCGGGATTTTGCACGAATCCTCTTCCCATTGCCATTTTTAACGTCATCTGAGGACACCAGGCTGAGATCCAAGTCAGATGGTGGCTTGTTCTTTCGCTTCCCAGATGAGAGAGAGGCTGGTTTCACTTCCTCCACAGTGAAGAAAGAAGGAGGTGCTCGGCAGTTGCTGTTGATGAGGTTAAGACTGCCTCTTCTTCCTTTGCTGTGGATAGGTGCAGCTGTTCCGGCCACACCACCTCCGCGGCTCCTGTGCTGAGACAGACCACGGACTTTGGCAGCAGGGGTCGGCTCTACACAGGGTCGATCGGCCATGGCAATTCGCATACGCTTTCCCCGGCCGCGACCACCTGGTAACTCAGGGTCACTGGAGGGTGATTCACAAAACCTAGACAGAGGAGGAAAAAAACAATGAACTAAGTAAATTCCCTTTGATCAAATAACAGTCATACTAATCAATTAATCAAAAGCCCTTGATTAACTGATCATCTTTAAGTGTGACTAACTCTACAAAAGCAGAGTTTCTGACAGTTTTGAGGTGGGTAATAACACAATTCAATCGAGAAAAGACTTCTACAGCTGATCTTAGAGCTTTGAGAACGAACAGTTATTGCCCATAAATCTGGAAACGGTTAAAAGGCCATTCCCAAACAATTTGAGGCCCATCATTCTACCATAAGAAAGATTGTTCACAAATGGAAAAACATTCCTGGGAAAGTCCCAAAGAAGGATGTTCCAGCAAATTCACCCTAAGATCTGTCACGATCCTGGGTCTTATGACCCAGTGTTTTGAGTTTTAGTTCATTTTGATGTTTATAGTATGTTTAAGCTCATTAGGTCTCCTATGTTCATTTGCTTATTAGTTCCCCCTTGTGTTTCCAACCCATGTTAAGTCTCCCCTGCTCTTCATGTGTTTCATGTCTGTGTCTTACGTTGTCAAGTTCTGGTTGTCATGTCTGCGTCTCATTATGTTTCCTATTTTATTTTGAAGAGATCTTGTGTTTTTATTTTATGGTTTATGTTTTGAGTCCTTTGTTGTACTGTTTCTTGTTTCCCTAGGTCTCAGTTATGGTTATCATAGGTTTAGTTCTTTGGCTTTGTAATATGGCTTCCCTGTGTTCCATGTTGTGTCTACTGTGACGTTTTTGTACCATGTTTCAGGTTCCTACTGTATGTTCTGTCTCCCCAGTTGCTGTTAAGTTTACATGTCTAGAGTTCAGTCAGTGTGTTTCCTGTTTTACTTTGGAGGTCCGTGTCTCATGTCAGTGTTTCTAGTTTTGCTTCCTTTGTCTCGTCCAGCCTGATTACTCCCAGCTGTGCTCTCCTTCTGTGTCTTGTTCCCTCGTTATCCCTCTGTGTATTTGAGCCCTGTGTTTCTCTTTGTCAGTGTCGTAGTCCCCCTCATGGCTGTGTTTCCCTGTGTCAGTTTATCCATGCCCCAGTTTAGTTATGTTATATTTTTGTGCCATTCTGCAATAAAGCAGCTTTTTGAGTTTTATTCCTGCGTGGTGAGTTTTGCGTTTGGGTCCTTCTCTTGCCTGCACACAGCCGAAACATGACAAGATCAGACAATGTAATACTGCCAAAAGACAAGAGCTACTTCTACAGGTCTCTGTTAATCAAGGTGTTATATTGGTCAACTCAAAGTCCAGACTGTGACAAGTCTGCAATGCTCTGAACTTTAAGACCTCAATTAACTGAAGCCACGATGTAAAAAAGAGTGGGACAAAATTTTTGACAGTCATGTGAAAGACTGATAAAAGGACTTCTGGTTGACTTGTCCCAAAGTTCAAATCATTTGACTGGAGTAATCCTGGGCATGTTAAGTACAACAAAAAAATATAGTGTCAAGTAATAAATCAGATAAGACATGTGAGAGGACAGTTGTGCACTTCCAAAAACAACCCACACTGATGCCACAAAATACATAAAAATAATTAAACTCATTCTGCTCTGCGAAAGCAGCCTTTGTGTGAGTTAGAGAGGGAAGGTTATCCAGAAGGTAACTCTTTAAGTTCTGAATAATAGAAAAACAGAAATAGGAGAATGAGCAACTTAAAAAGTAACTGTGGAAAGTGCAATTTGGGTTAGTTAAGTTAGTAAGAAACTCTTTCAACATTGTACTTCCAAACAGTTTGCTTTGATTTTACTCTTCCACACAAGGAAATATGCTTCGAAAGTGAGAAAAGAAATTGCTTAAAGATGATGGCTGTGCTGTGATTTTGGCTCCAATAACATGTAAAATAATGAGACACAACAGAAGGTTTCTTACTTTTGTCTCTCTCGTACTGTGCTTACTAATGAGGATGAAGAGGGGTTGTCCTCTGATTGTTGGTGTTTTCCATCTAATACTGTAGGGTCTTTACCCTACAACACTGACTTGAGGTGACTGTTGCTGTAAACTATGAACTGAATGCTATTCAGGACAGCCCTAGTGTTGTTGTATTTGTAGAATATATATTCCATTATTTATTGTTGAGGTCATGACATCTTCCTTAAATCCTGAGCTGAAAACAAGATTCTCTTTTTCATGTCCATGCTTTTGTTCCTGAAAGGTTTTCATTTTTTATACCAAGAACAGCTTGTTCATATCATTACCCAAACTGAACTCCAGAATCAGACAGAGACCCCATGAGATAACATATTACCATTCAAGGCTCATCTGAACCAATTTACCCAGTCGTCAGGCATAAAAATCGACTTTTTTCTGTACAAAGCCTGCTCCTCTTTTGATAACATAAAAAAATCCTGTACAATCCACAGTTATCTCTGTATTTGATATGGAGACATTTTGTATTCACTTGCCGTCCCTTCTACTTTGAAGTCTTTTGATGCTGTTTACCTTGGTGCCTAGCATCTTAACACTGGAGATGCTTTTCCACACTCAGATATTGTTATTCATATCAAAAACCTGTCTGCTGTGATGAGAAAAATGCCTCACTTTATGTTTATCCGCAGTGTAAAGCATGGCTTTAGACGCCGGACTCTGAACCTTGCATCGGAGCTGGCCTTCTAATGCATTAATTATGACACGTTATCACAGGACTGATTTGTGTTAAATACCCAGTGAATAAATTCTGACCTTGGAAAAAGAGTTTTGGGTATTAATCACCTTATTAATGGAACGGACTGCAGAGCACGTTGAGACTAGACTTTCTCGTCTCCCTCTGTGATTTTAAAACGATGATATCTCACATTTTCTGTGATGTTTGTAATTGCTTTTTTCTCCATCAGTGTGTCCCTGAATGTCACAGAAGCAGCCGGAACATGCAACTGAAATTTTATGTATTTTCCTTTGACATTTCAAGGATATCTCTTCTATTTAAAACGTGTTTTTTAATCAACTGAGTGATGATGCTTTCCGACCACTCAACTTTTTAATAATCTGAAACTTATTTTTGATATTTCATCCAATTTTAGTTAAATCTTTCAGCTGCGTTTTCACTCAAAAATGGATGAATCAATCATAGAAGAGGAAGGGTTTTATTCCATTGAATTATATAACAAAACCCAGATTTGGTCACCATTGACAGACGTCCACACTGATGAGAACCCGAATGAATTTGGTGCCCGTTTTCTGAGATTAAGCAGTAATTGCCATGACAACAATCGTTTACATACAGGGTTGATAATTGAGAGGTTTCATCGGAGCGAGGAGGGACTGTCACATTTTCCACTCAACAATTACAAAAACCACTCATCGTTTATGAAACAGTTGAGATGTAGAGTGGAGAGCGTTTTTGTTAAAGCTCATCACAACAGCTGACAGCCCCAAAGCCAATTGAGCCCTTTTATCATTTTAGCAACATTAAAGCACTTTGAAGAAATAGGTGCTCTTTCCAGTTAATCAAATAAACAATCAGCAGCAAATAAAAGCCAATAACAATAAAATGATGAAACAAAACGCGATGGATCAAACAGGGAAATAAACCTGGCAGCAGTATGCCCTTAAGTGTGTTTACAGTGGGAATATGAATTGCTTGGGGCCTGATTTCAACAGTAAATGTCTGAGAGCTTATAAGAGAAACACACTGCGAAGCTCACAACCCAGCTTAGCAAACCAAATTGATGTTTTGAAAACCGAAATTCATACTAAACGACTGCTATAACCTTCAGCGCAGAGAAAAAAAACTGCTGCAAAAACCTCCTGGTGACTGTATTAAGCACCACATTAGCAGGCAAGGCTCTCTATTTAATCTTTAATAATACCTTTCTTTTTTGTCTAAATGAAAGTGAAAGACAGATCAAAATGAGCTTCCACCTAAAGACCTGACTTCTAGTTTTGAAATGTTAATGAAAATTATTTCACCACAGATGCCATCCTTGAGTAAGGAACCATCTTTTAGAAACTTAAAGTAAAGAAGGTCCAACACATTTTTCATTGATTAGTTTTTTCTTTGTCTGTCTGTCTTTTTTTGGCCTAGACTACTGAAACTTTTCTCTGGAAAAATCAATTCATTGCCATTGCAAACAACCCACACAATGCACTGTGGCGTGGGACCAGTACCAAACTGAAGTATAAAATTTAATGTGATATAAGTCCTGGAAAGGAGAATGGCCTGACATGATTTATAGCGGTCAGCAGCTCCAACCAAACCTCCCACTTGATTTGTCTGAGCTCCACTAGTCTTGTGTGTTTCAGTGTGAGTAAAGTTTGTCTTACATATTAGAGGAAGACTCGGCACCAGAGCATATGAACTTTGACAGGGGGACATCAACTCACTTTGCTATTTCATTAAAACACTCCCACACACAGCAAATAGATACACATGACTACTATCATTACTGTCGTTATGGATAAATAAGCTACTTGAAAGCATATCACAAACAAACGCACACAGTATGCTCATACAGAAATGTAGCCACAGACACAAAGTGCAAAATATCTCTCTTAGACTGCAAAGTGTAGAAAGCAGGAGATACATTTTCTCACAGACACAGTTAGTGTCTGTGAATGCAGAATATTCTCAACATGTTTCCATTTGTTTTGCAATTGTTAAGTGATATGATGCTTCAGAGCTAGCCTCACAAGCTGACGAATCTCTTCTTAGCTCCGAAGCAATGAGAGGGGTGCATCTCAAAATCTCTTGCCTAGGACCATCTGCTCCAAAGTCAGCGTCCTCCTCAGTCATGCTGGTTAGCGCTGTCGCTGCAAAAACACTAAGCTGTTAACTGAATAACTTGAGCTGCAGCAACTGCTTTTCTACTGTAATTGAGCACTCAATGCACTTTATGCAACAGGCCTAATTCACCCAAGCACTTTTTTTCCACACTTATGTGCGTTCTATCTAACATTCACACACATTCGCACTCCAGAGAGCAACTTGGTGTTCAGTATCTTGCCCAGAAGCGCTTTGGCATGCAGAGTGGAGCAGCCAGGCATTAAACCACCAACCTTCCAGCCTGCTCTACCTCCTGAGCAACAGTCACCCCATAACGTAGATCAGCAGAATTTTGCTGAAGGAGCACAGTGACCTTTTCGGCTGGGCCTGGACCCCAAAAGCCTGTCTACAGTGCTGGATAGAGGCAAGAAAAGAAAGTAAATAGTAAATGTTACCTTGGAGGAGCCCAGTCGTGTTTGGTGCAGTCTAACAGAGTTCCCACGTAGGTTCTCTTCCTCCACGTCACATTCACCACCAGCACACCTGTCAGCCGCAGAGGAAAGGGACGGCAGTCAGCATTGGATTCACTGACAAGCCTATATATCAGAGTTTGGCATAGAGTTCAGAACACAAACCCCCCCCACTCAGCATCCTAGATAAAAATAATTGTTTGGCCCAAAAGTGTCTCACATCTGCAGTTTTCTTTGGACCACATTTGGCTTTGATTGACTGCACTGGCTCAGGGAGAGACTTGTTGCCTCGACTCAGCCACAGTTACACTTTACACGTGCCAGATGTTCGGTCTGTTGTGACACACCACGATTGTCACAACCCATATTACTACGTTATGCTCGCCTCATTACTGTTGGCCCACACAACAAGTGCTGTAACTAAGTTGTACTTGCCAAAACGAGTCCAGATGAAGCCCAGATGTGACTGGAACGAAGGCTTTAATTTACAAGGGTGTTCAGCTACAACGCTGTTCTGAAATATACACACTCACATGCACACATTTAGAGGAAATAAGATCTCAAAAGTGATTTTTATACAGATATTTGACATATCAAACAGTGACACAGGTGTGTTGAAAGATCTGCTGAAGTGATTTTACAGCATATCAACTGTGTCTGAAAGAAGCGTTCACCTTTTTTCACCCTTTTCCAGGCCCTCTGTGGAGCCACGGAAATTCTCATTTTTCTGTTCTGGCTTTTATCTAAAGACGAACGTGTAATGAATGATGAAACAATAAAATGGAGCAGACCGCATTTTAGAGGAGAGAAAAATCGCTGCGATGAGCAGACATCTGAGAACAGCAGCAGTTAATAGTGTGGAAATAAAAAGCCGTGGCAACCTGAAGGACGGAGTTCAGGCTTTTAAGAATTGTTTTCAAAGTGCTTCACGTTGTTTTGCTACAGCCTGTGAAATCACTCGGTCTGATATTACTCAGGAACATCCTCGGAGGAAAAATACAGTCTTACATTCCTGTCAGGTTTTTGTATGGAAGAAATATTTAGTCTTCAAGGTTTAAACTCTAATCTGAAGACGCTTTAGCCATCTGAAATAAATGCCTCTCTCTTCTCTCTCGCTCCCAGACTGACATTTGAAAACCATTAACCTCCGTTTTGTGATGCGCCAGCGGCAACGCCAGGCAAATCAAATTTTGGACGCATTACAGCTTTAAAACGAGGCTTGACTACAACACACGACTCCCCACTCTTCAATTATGTCTGATAGCCGCCACCTTCACAGAACACTCTCACAGATAAATGAGAGGCAGGAAACGCAGCCAAGAAGGTGGATGTGATCAGGCGGAGGCCCTAAAATCTCCAGTTAAAATCTCCACTTAATGAACTGGACGGATTTCATTAGTCAAGAACTTAACCCTCATAATTTCCACTTTAAATACTCCAACAAGGCTTTGATCAAATGTATTTTCTACTTTGTTCAGCCAGGTCCTGTCTCATTTTCATGCCAAACTGGAAAAGGAATGTTTAGGAATGCAGGAACGTTTAAAAACACGAGAAGGTCTGACGTGTAAAATGAAACAGATTAGTGTTATCGACCACATTAACTCGTTGGTAATAAAAGTCAGATTTCCTCAGGTTGTATCCTCCAATTTAAGCAGCTTTCAAATGACAAATTCAGTGGTTTTATCAGAGGTTGTTCGACTGACTACTACACCAAATTACTTTTCAAGCATTTTTAGTGTTGCAGACATCCAACGCTGCAATGAAAAGCTCGCTGTTTTGCTAAAGCTGTAGTGTGCCTCCATCATCTCGATCATGCAGTATAAGGCAGTCATAAAAACCGGTCTTCTCATCTTGACATTCAGATGACTATGAACACGTTTATCTTCTTTCTATCTTCTTGTGTTCACACTGTGCAGTTGGATTCAAAGCAATAAAAGTGAGCACATCAACGGAAGATCAATACATCAAGGAGCACTCAGACTCCAATCAGCAGAAGTCCTGTGAGAGAAAGCTCTCTAGACATGGTCTCAGAGTCTCTAAATGACTTCTTAGGAGAGCAAACGCTCAGATTTGGCTCAGATGCAGCTGATTTCACAGTGAGCAATGGAAAAAAGACATAAGAGCATGACCAATACAGGGGTTTTTAAGACTGATTCTTTTTTTTGTTTCTTTCAGACACATGAAACAGATTTCCCTAAAACTTTAATGCATTGGTGTCCAAACCCAGGCCTCGAGGGCCGGTGTCCTGCAGGTTTTACATGTGTCCTTGATCCATCACAGCTGATTTGAATGGCTAAATTACCTCCTCATCATGTCTTGAAGTTCTCCAGAGGCCTGGTAATGAACTAATCATTTGATTCAGGTGTGTAGACCCAAGGTGAGATCTAAAACCTGAAGGACGTTACAGAGTGCCCTCTGGTGGACAAACTATGCAATGTTAACACATCTAAAATGGCTGAAGGGTGTTTCTCTTCTCCTTTTTTTACTTTTTATTTTTATTTACACATAAAAGTGAGGAACCTTCTAGTGGCCAGCAGAGCCTTGTGGAAACGATCAAACATCCCTGCTACCACTGTGTCGCTGAAAGTCTCCAATGGTTCTTCCTTTTCTTGTTTTGCCGAGAGCGTCCTCCCTTTCTGCAACTGCTCTACTGAAGGTAGGCCAGGTTGACAGACATAGCTGTGACATAACTCTGGACTCTCTGTGAAGCAATGGGACTGACCTGGGTCTGTGAGCACCAACTCCCAGGGGTGAGACGGACTGGAGAATGCTGTATGCGAGCAACTGAGTATGGACATCAGTCAGCAAAATACAAACATCCACATGCCTGCCCAAATTGGCTACATTGCTGTACAGGCAATGTGTAATGTATGCAGGAAATATGAGCAGACAAAAGGTCAACTACCAGAAAAACTGTGCAAAGCTCGCTCCCACTTCTCGGGTTCAACTCGGCATGGAAGTGGACTGTGTGTTCTACAAGCTGGGCAGCTAAGCTGAGCACTGGAGTGATGCGTAAGATGCATGTTACATGCAGATTTCACAGAGACTCAGAAAAGTCCTTTGGGGAGTCAACATAGCTATCTGTGACAGCTGGGATAGACTCCACGACCCTCACACAACCATGAGCTGGATGATGGATGGATGGATTTTTCATTTATCAGCTGTTACAAATGACGATACCGACGTTTCTCCACAGTCACTTGGACTCAAGCCCACTGAAATAAGGTGTATATAAGAGCTGGTTTAGCAATAAGAGTTAAAAGATGGAAAAACAGTGGTCAGCAGGGGCCAATTCCTCTGGTTAAAAAAACAGAAAAATAAAAACTGAAGTTATAGACGAAAATAATCCCACTGCTTCTGATATGTAAACACTATCCCGATGATTTTTTTATGTCAGTGACGAGTTTCAAGTCTCCCCGAGGACTGGAAACAAACCACTGCAAATATGTGAGAAACTGCTTGCTGAGTGCATTCCTCGGTATGCCTCTGTATCTTCTGAGACTATAAGAGACTATAAAGGTTTGGATATAGCTGTAAATAAAATCCTCTCTTGATTCTGTTCAGTCACTAAAAGTTCATTTAGAGGCCAGGTGTGGGTTTTTGGAAGCTGTGTAAAGCCCAGGGGTGCAGCTGCATAAAGCTCTCACCAGTAAAGCAGATTTTTAAATCATCAGAGTTATAAAGCTACATATACACATGGCTCCGCTGCATAAAAGTCAATATTTGTAGAACTGCAGGACAACATGTATAAGCCTCATTTAAATTCTCATCACAAATGTACACAAACAGCCCAAAACAACATGGTTTGAGGGCACATCACCACTCATTAGTCGTGTTAGTGAGAAAAAGGGCCAAGAAGACATGCAATTTAACCAATTTGCAACACTGACGACTCTCTTCAACAGCAGAACACAGTTATTTTATCATAATTATCAAAATGTAACATCAGAATCATGCTCAATAATACATTTATGAAGCATATTCTGAAATAGGCTCAGCAGATGAGACTCAAATTAAAGAAAAAAATGACTAAAATGTAAAGAACTGGTCCAGTGTTTGATATGCTCCCACCTGACTAAACTGTCACTGGCTGGACAACTGGCAATTTTACATTCACAATACAAAACGCACAGCAGGACCAATCCATTACTGGCAGCAGGAGGTATTTTCACATAACTGACTTCTGGCTTAATTATATTTAAATTTACTGAACTTACTGAACAAACTAATTGACACCATCTCAAAGACGCCAACAAGATGTGTGTAAGCTTCACAGTTTTCAAATCACAGCCGTCAACAAGGAACATTACGTAAAAACACTAGTCTTACACCTGCACTTTTTTGAGTGGCCAACAGGGGGCGTTTCCTGTGGATGCAGATATTAGCCTGGTGGCATAAAGGCTATAGGAAAATGACTCTTTGGCTTTCCCTGATTAATGACTAAGACTATGATTAATGAATAAGTTTATGTCCTCAGTCACTAGTTTTAGTTAAATAAGTTTTATTTAACACAGCACGATGTTTATTTATAAATTAGGGACCCCATTATAGTCAAAATGGAGAATAAAGCAGGGTGTGCTGTACCACATGACTGACAGGTACACTCAAAAAAATAAGTCATTGGATGAACTCAATTGGACTGATGGCAGGTTTTCCACGTAATACATCTATTTTGGTCCAACCTAATCTACATACATCATGACAATTCAATTAAATTGAGTCAGTAGAACACAATTTCGTAAATACTGCTAAAATGAAAAAAAGTACATTAAAATGATGTGAAAGGTTTTGGTTGGTCCAACTCAATACAATGTCATTCACTTGAGCTAGATTTTCATTGCATTGAAATCATTATTTTGAGTTCAACTAAATCATAATTTTCATTACCAGAAAACTAATTTAATTATTAAAATAATGACAAAATGAATTTGTTTTTACAACTCAGGTTTATTCACTTGAATTAAAAGCAGAAACAGAATATTTTGTAAATAAACATACATGTCACATGGTCAAATCAACCTTAACAAAAATCAAAGTGCTCACAAAAATGTGCTGACGTACATTTGTAATGAATGTCAAATCTGAATAGCACACACCTCTGTACTACTAGGCAATACTGAAAACAAACTGGAATCTGTAAAATCAGATTTCACTTCAGAATCATTGTATATATTTATAGTGACACTTGCAAATTCACAATGATAACCTACTAAACATTGCAATTCACACCATAGTATGGCAGTCACTGAAGATTTGAAACAACCCAACAATACATACATACATACATACATACATACATATATGTGTGTGTGTGTGTGTGTGTGTGTGTGTGTGTGTGTGTGTGTGTGTGTTTTTTCATGACGAACATTTTTCTGTTACCAAGGGGGAGGTATTTTAATTAAAAAAAAATCTTTCAACTTTACTTCTCCAAAACCAATTACATGTAAACATTTACAAGCTTATAAGAACGGGAAGACCAACTTTAAAACACTGGAAGACACAAAACTTGTCAACATTTTTCTATTACCTTTGCAAATCCCAAAAGCAATCAAAAAGAAAATGGTGGTTACAACCATGAAACTTTTTCTGAGCTAAATCCCCAGTCCTTTCATCCATCTATAGTAGTACAGATTAAAGGTCACATCACTCACAACATAACAGCAGACAAAAATAGACAACTTCCATTTGGCCAAAAAAAAGGAAAAAAAAAGGTCACAGTTTGAACAAAAGATATAAAAAGGCCAAAATCAACTTTTGTGCTGGGTCTTGTTTGCCTAAGCAAACATCTTCATTTTCATTTGCTGCATCTTTGTACTGAGCCTTTGTCCATCCAGATTCATCAAAATCTTCTGACAGAACTCAAAAGTGTACTTGTGGTCATTTGGATAGCTCAGATCAAGTGCATAAATCAGTCCAAAGAGGACGATGAATGCCATGATGACACTACCGAGGTTGTTCATAACTGTAGTACCTTCAATGACAACTCCAACATCCTCTGGCTCCTGAATCCCTTCTCTTCTGATGGTGTAAATACCCATGACAGTTGCTGCAGTGGACCTCAACCATTCATCCTCAGTGGAGGTGGTCTGAAAAACAGGTTGTTTCAGGTTTAAGGGCTCTGTCACTTGGAAGGGGACATATTATGCAAAACTCAGCTTTTGTATCCTTTTGTGCTGAAACATAGGTCTCTACCGCCTCTATAAACACTCCAAACATAAATAAAACCCGTCAATCTGTTTCCTATCAATAGTTTGGGTTCAGGTATTATGTACCTCCCTTTGGGAGGGGCTTGATATAGAGCAGGAGCTCCTCCAGTGTCTATCAGTGTGTGTATGTGTGTGTGGGCTGGGTCAATTTCCCTTATTTCATCACAATTGGGAACCTTTTGAAACAGCTTGTTTTATGCACATTATTCCTGAAACCAGGAGATTGCTGTAATGGCAGTGACACTAGTTAGTGTCTTGATGCAATCTGCTGTGTTCCTTATAATGAAGACTTTTTACTAATTGGCATAATAAACTGAACTCCATTGGAGTGTTTACTTTCTGAAGTGCCTTGAGATGACTGTTGTTGTGATATACCGCTATATAAATAAACTGAATTGAAACACTGACAGAAAATGGATGAATGTTTTGTCCACATTTACTGTGTTTATAGAGGCAGTAGATACCTACATGGCAGCACCAAAAGAATGAATTGAATTTTTGCTGAAACTGTCCCCTTAAAAAGTGCTCTCCAGTGCAAGTTTCAACAATGACTATTAAGAATAATACTATTTCACAATTATATTGTCTCTTTTGAATATATAAGGATTTTGTGTGCGATGAACCTAACTCAAATTGAATCTAGAAAAGAAGGTGTGATAAGCGTACCAGATACTCCTTGAACAGTAGGTCTGGATCTTCATTAAAGTAGATCACCAGGCTTTTAAGAGTATGCTCCCTCTTTATGTCGATGTCATCATACTAATGCAAGGGTGGAAAAAAAGGGTGAAAAAAATGGAATTGATTGATTGCATTTAATTGATGGGTTTATCATTAGTACCAACCAAACTACTGATCGCCATGATATCCTTGATCTTTTGGCCCTTTGCTCCTTTGCTCCCCTGAAAAATTTGCATCAGCTTGTCTGTTAAATTGTCCAGCTGAGCCAAGAACTTCGCCTGCAGGGGTTTTGTAGTGATCTGCAGGAACTCTGCATTCACCTGGAAATAAAACATACATAAATATAATAAACTAGAAGTTTAAATACAGACTGCTGAATCAACACACTGAAAGTTGCTAAACATTTGAACCATCAGTGAAGTTTGTCAAGACCTAAACTGTTTTTAGCTGAGTTTAGGAATATATCGCCACCTGTTGCTTTGGCATGTTCCTAGCAGCGTTTTCCTTCATTTTTGCGTTTACCTGTGGACGGGATAATTTTTTAAAACGAAAACGGAAAATCTCCGTTTTCAAAAATACCTGTGTAAGTGTGGACGTAGCCGAAATCTTTTATAATAATAAATAGGTTTGAACGTCATGGGAGTGCGCATTGTGCTGCCTGCAGTTACTCTTCCGGCCACATGGTTCGCTTTTGGTAGCACCCTCAGTAAACTATGTAGTGCTTTTAAAGACACCTCAAAACGATACTTTCTACTAGAAAATGGCATATAATAATAAACACAGAATACCATACTTTTAGATTATAAAAAGAAAACAGTAAGAAAGAAGTTAGCTATAGGACATCATCTTTCATTGAGCACAATGGCTAGCTGCTAATAAGCTAGCACACGCTCCGACTTAAAAGTTGGCAGCTACACAATTTCTCCTCTAAAACAAGGCACTTTTGAAAAGACCTGGCTATATTGTCAAAAAAAATAGTATTCAAGCAGAGAAGAGAATGGTAGCACCACCAAAAGTTCAAAAAACAACTGTTACAAGCTTCTATGATAAATAGCATTATAGATTTAGCTGATAAAGAAATACACAATTGGATATATGGAAAAATAATATGTTACCTTACCTGAAGGTGTAGTTTTATCCAAAAAGTACAGAGAGGCCAAGAGCAGCTGCATTCATTTAGGTGATCCTGAAAGAGCGCAAAATTTTCAAAGAAGGCGGACCGTTGTGTAACTCAGTAACTTTGTGTTCTTGTGACAAAGACTGCTTTGAGAGAAAATAATTTAGGCTCACCACACGAATAATAATTGCAGTAACGCTGGAGTGCTACATTTGCGTTGAATGAGATTAAAAATAATGTTTAAGCTTAAAGAGGGGCTTGAATTGATTTCTTTGAGTTTACAAATACTTAAGTGCAAAAATGTACTCCTCCTACCCCCAGTGCCCCAACAAACTCATTTATTTTGTGTTCAGAATCAGCCTCTGCTGGTTTTGAATAATTTTAGGTTTACACAAAGAAAATCAAATTAATTTGGTATTTTTTAATTGCATTTGTGAACAACTAACATAATTTGCATGTGTTCTTTGAAAGGAGGACCTGAATCTGTTTTTTGAGTGTAGCTGTTGCATTAGCGTGAAGTGTTCCTTGTTTTCTCAGTCAGATCCACCTCTAGTTTGTCACATCTGGCTTCAAAACACCAAAATAGCAGTGCCAAAGGGACTTTTCAAATGTGCAATATCACAGAGGCTATTTTTATCTTCTTTAATACAGTCTGTGGTAAATAAAGCAGCTACAAGCTGGATGTGACGCCCTCTCTAAATGGAAAAACGGCTCAGAGACTTTTGCTATGATTTTACTGAAACAACTGAAAAGCACTTTGAGTTCACGTTTCATTTCTTTTTTAAATGCCGCATAAATAAAATTGACTGAACTTGACTGAGACATTCATCATACAAAAATTAAGCTCATAAATGAACCTTTTGGGATGAAATTTTTAAAGATATCTGTGTAAGCTGTAAAACAATACCACAAGACATTATTTTTCTATCAGGTTTTGTCTTATTTTACCTGCAGGGTGCATCCTCGCTGCTCATCATTCTTTTATAAATACCGGTTTATGCGTTATATAAATGGCATTTGCATGATTTTTGTGTGTATGCATCATTTATACATCTGGCCCCTGGTGTGCAGCTGAGGAGCACTGATTAAAGCGAGCCGTGCGCAAAGACAAGAATGTGGCGTTCAAGCCAAATTTCAAAATAAAAAGTCAGAGGGTCTCTGACAGCTGGTCTGACTAATAAGACAGCTGAGATGATGAGGTCAACACAGGGAGGTTGACGCATACTGTGTACAAAGAAAGGGTTTTGTTTGACCTAAAAACATAAACAGACATTTTAAACTGGCTTTCCTGTAAATCAGTATATGTCTGTAATGTGCAGGCAGCGGTCCTCGGAGTCAAGAAACAGCCGTGATGAGCTGGTTTGGTCATTTGTAACTTTAAATAGCAGAAGCAAGAATCTCAGATACTCATCACGATACAGTGATGATGCGACTGTATCACAATATAGTGACTCATTACATTATAAGACAGTCAATCAGCTACATACAGTGATACAATGAGTCAGATTGGAAGAGGAATCGGTTTGAAATGCCAAATTCCACAAATCTCCAGAGACTGATTGGATGGATTCAGCTCTCAAGTACTCAGCGCAAACGAAGGCATGAAGTCATTAGCGTGAAGTCAATGAACAGAAGCAACCACGATGCACCCGCTGGGCCAACGTTAGCACTGATGACTTATAGATCCTTGGTGTGGATCTTGCAATCCTCATCAGGATCACCTACAGTGGAAACACGTCTGACATCAAGTCTACACATACACTGCAAGAGACCTGATGATGATGATGATGAGCGCTTGAACAATGGAGGAGTAAGCAATACGATACTGCTGCATCAACATATCTAAACCATATCTAAAAGAGCTAATGTCACTTCTAGTTTAATCTTTCATGAATTTCTTGATATCTTATTGCAGGCCCACGTGGATGTGAAAAATCTACTTCTTCAGTGCTGCATTGCTTGCAATAAAGAAATGAGCAGCAATAAAGTAATAGAACAAGTCAAGCAGACAGTAAAACAAACTGATGGTTAAATAATAGTTGCACAAGGACAAGGATAAAAGGGTACAAGATGTAGGATGAAGTAGATGAAATATGTAGAAACAAAGTCCAAAGTGCAGCAATGGAGGTTTTCCTCTTCACTCTCGTGCCCCCTGAAGCCTCGCTCGGGCTGAAACGTGACAGCGTTTCTATTTTTAGTCAGCAAGTCTCTTCTTGGGAAGAAGCCAAAACACTCAATAGGTCGTCAGTTTGTGTCTCGCTGTCATGAACGTGGGCGTTTGTGCTGCTATTAGAGAACCTGTGTGGCATTCAGGATCCCTCAAAGTCTGTTTCTAACACTTATTGAAATAAACGCCCTGACTCAATTTTACTGCTTCACAGAGGCTTCGCACAAACAAGCAACCACTTTTTAAAAGAGAGTGAGCAATGGCTGAGTAGTGCTTGAACTAAACGCCCCTGAATTCAAGCATCTCTATCTGAGGGACTTCAGGGTTTGTTTGTTATGAGTCAGGGAAAAAGAAAATGTTCTCCGCATTGTGCGCCCTCTCTTTATCCTCTGCACTGCAGAAAATAACAACATCTTAATGGAGAAATTAAAAATGAATGTCTTTCCCTCATTCACACGTACTCTGCATTGACTCTCTGTTCATTTTCTCCCTCGCAGTCTGAACCTGCATCTGCTTTTGCTGTGAAACGAAATGAAAAAAGATGCTCGAGCTGCACTGCTGCATCCAAATGTGACATCCACACTGCACTGAGTGCAGTTTAAGTGTCTGTCGAGGCTGTCAGAATCACCCAGCTCTGCCTCGCCTGTGTTTGTGTCGCTGCTGCTTCATATTTTTCTGCTGATTTGCTCTAAGCTCTCGGCAAGCATCCCCTGACTTCTCCTCTGCAGCTGTGTGAGCACTGTCAACAGCAATCCTTAAACCTGAGCCAGTCACAGTCACTGAAGTTGACTCCACAGTATCACATGTATTTAGCAATAAAATGTGCACTTTCTCATTTAAGTGCTGGTAAATTAACGTGATTAATTACTGCTTCGTGAGATTTTGGAGGGGAATTTTTGAGAGAATGAGGAATTATGTATCAAGTTAGATTTGTCAGGAGGTTATTAGAATAGATGGCAGGCAAGAAGGTTCAGAGTCCTATATGTGTAATTGCTTAGTCAGCAAAAGCAGCTTAGATAAGGTTAAAGAATAACAGTGCTAATAAACTTGTATCAAAACAGTGCCCCTGTGATGGACACTGCGTCTCCTCCAGTGCTTCCAAACAATGATCGTATTACTTGATTTTTATTTTTGGTATCTGAAGAACATTGCAGGAGAGCAAACCTGTCAAGCAAAGATTGCGATGCCACAGTTCAGATCATTTCCTCTGAATGTCCCCCTATAGACACCTCAGGATGTTACAGTAAAACTTTGCTTTGACAGCCTCATCCTGAGGGGCGAATTAACTGTGTAGGATCCCTTGAATGCTGAAAAAATGATGAGTATTATCCTGGTCTCACTTATCACCTGACACATTGCCTCCAGGCTTGGAAACTGTGGATTCTCCCACTACAAACTGCTCGGCTGTAGCTCAATGAAGCTCATCACTTGACGATCTTCCACATGAAATTCGGATCAGTTTGAAACGGAAGTTGATGTTTCTCGTCTGTACAAGTTTGAGGTCTGTGGTGAAATCACAGAGTGCTATTTGCATGTGGTCGTTTTCAGTTAAGCTATCCAAAAATAGCAGCTGAACTGAAAACGATCTAGGGTGTATGAAAACATGACCTTAAACTGGAATTTAAATCTTATTAGGGGGTTTTCTTATAGCCCTTTTCCACTAGTAACTACTCGGGTCGGCTCAACATGGCTGCACTCAATTTTTAGGGTTTTCAATTAGGTGGCCGTACCTGGTATCAGATACTTTCTAATACCAACTCTGCCAGGGTTCCAAGCAATCTGATCCAAAATGTGATGTCAGCAGGTTAGTCAGTGGTGCCACTTGATGAGTCATGAGTGCCTCTTTCATGAAAATCGAAACCGCCATTTTCGAACCTGGCAACAAGGGAAATGACTACACAAAAACAACACCGTAGTCCTCAAGTCTGACAAAAAGCCACACTGAGCAGCAGGTATATCGCCCCATTGTTGTGGTGTTCAGTTCCCATCCGAACGATCACAGGACTTTCATGATCGTGTTGCTACAATGACAGCACATTAGGGGGTACTCGATCATAATGGAAACGACCAAAACCAAGTTGAGTCGAGCCAAGTAGGTACTAGTGGAAAAGGGCTATAAGACTTGGGATGAGGAGCTTTGCTATCTGAAGGGATAATGCCTCATGGCCATCTCCCTTTGGAAGTTTTCCGGGCATAACTTATGGGATGAGTCCCTGGTGCAGAACCAGAACTTACTGGAGAGATTTCAGATCTCATTTGGCATGGGAATGACTTGGGATCTGCCAGGAGGAACTGGAAAGTGTTTCTGGGGAAAAAGATGTTTGGAACACCCTACTTAGCTTGCTGCGACTGTGACCAGACTTTGGATAAATGGACAAATGGATGGATGGATGGATGGATGGATGGATGGGATATAATGACATCCAACACAAGAAAGAGTAGATTAAAAGAGCAGTGTGATGCTTTTGGCTCGCAGGAATTAGCTGAACATGCACTGATATCAAATGATAAGGTTATCATTTGAAACTTTAACCACGCTCAGTATGAGCATCCCAGATCGGAACAGTGTTTGTGTTAAAAGAAATTTTAATAGTTAGATTTTATGGCCAATAAGATGAAGGAGCTACTTAGTTGTTATTACATGTGATTATTTTGTGTGTTCATTGAAATGCAAATCACTTGCTGAGCATAATTATTTACAGTACTTGTAATTGACTTAATGTCTAGAATCCAGACAGACAGACTGAGAGATCCGAAGTCATGGAGTTTGTGCAGCTTAGTTAAGAATCGAGCCAATCACTGTTTGATTAGCGCTCATCAGAGTCTGGTCCCCCACAGGGAAGAAGACGGGGAGGAGGGTTGAAGCTGAAATGGTGGTCTCTTCTTCTCCTCCTTTCTGTCTCTCCAATTAGTATTCAGCTTAATTAACATGCAACCTGCATCTCTCCCTCCCGTATCCCTCCGCCGTCACAAGGAGGGGGCTCCAGTTATCACTCCACCTCCCGAACAATAGTCCCTGAGCGGCAGGAAGAAAAACACTATCTCTCTTTGTCTTTCTGTGTCTCTCTCTTTGACTCTGACATTGTCCATCGCTTTCAGTCTGCATCACTGATGAAATGCTTCTTCTTCGTGCCTCTGTCGGTCTCCTCCTGCCTCCGTCTTTACATTCCTCTCCATCTCCTCTTATCCCTGCGGTAGTTTAAAAATACAGACTAAACCTCTGCTACAGCTCTTTCCATTTCCCCACTTCTCGCTCCATCCATCCATCTGTCAGCCTGTTGGGACAGACTGAGCACCGAATCTATTTTCTTGCTCTTTTTCTTTCCTCTTGCAGCCACCCTCCATCCTTTTCCCTGTCTGTGTATTATTTATTATCTGGTGATATACTGCAGTTTATGTCTCTATATCATTATTTATTTGCTCATTAGAGTGTGTGACTCACTTTATCCTAATATAATAACGTAACGCATCATCTCCCTGATGCTGTTTCTATTTATTTACTTGCACAAACCTGGAAACACAATGCTTTGATGTTTTCATTTAGTGCCTCCACTGAGGGGTGGGGGTGGGGGAGGGTGGCGGGCTGGAGGATGTTGTCACTCCTGTTTGTTTCTTTGTTTTCTACTCAGCAGGGTATCTCAGGGAAGAATCGGTGCGAGATTGGTGGGAAGTCAGAAGCTTTTGGTGGTGAACTCGGTAACAGTATTTTTGCCTTATTAAACCATGAATTTTACGAGCACAAAGCAAATTTAAAATTCAGACTCTTTTAAAAAATTAAATTGGAAAAGGCTTGCTAATCCCTGAGACACTGACATCAATGAGAGAATCTCCATAAAGAATGACACCAGCCAGATGGTGAATTTGAACCCACGACCTTCTTGTTGTGAGGCAACAGTGCTAACCACCGCACTACTGTGCTGAAGACAGAGAGCTAATTACAAATGAGAAAAATTTGAATTGGAGACACTTGAGGCTGACTCCCAAGTTGTTCTGGACAGACTGCACTGGGCTGGTGAGTTGTTGAGAGGGTTCAAATTGATCAGATTTCCTTTAAACAGTCAAGATAAACAAATAATTAAATACACAAATATTCACTTTTGGAGAGAAGAAATATTTGGAATTTAGAATTTAACAGTTTACAGAAAGATATTTTGAGATATTACCAGCTGACCAGAGAAAAAAAACTATTCAGGATACGTCTGCAGAGTTAATCTCTAGATTCATGTAACATCACAGCATTTAATACCAAGGTAGAACCTTTATAGTGAAAAGAAGATCAGACAGGCTGGAGTGAAAGTGGGTTGCAAAGCAGCTTGCAAATGCACAGTTTACATAGCAGTCCCTGCTTGAACTATAGAAGTGTATCAGCTGAACCATGATGGGTGTGGACTCATACTGAGATCAGCTGATCAGTACTACACTAAATATTGTTGAGTCTGTATCACAGTGTTTTCATCTGTAGTGTTGCGTGTTTGAATTAGCTTCTTGATTTTTGTATATCCTTTAATACTGAAAACTCATTTCCTGCTCACACAGAAGCTGACTGTTGCTTTCTCCTTCAGTAAGGTAACATTTATGCAAATAAGGTAAAGTTTACAATATCTACTGATTCAGGCTTACATTTCTTGGGAAAAATGTAATTAAAAAAGAAAACCTTAGATATTTCTTTCAATACTCTAACACACCCCATAGCTACATGTTGTCACTCATTAGTTAGCTTTGAAACCTGAAGTTGAGGGTTTTAGTTTGGACACAATTATATCCTGATTCTCCTTTCTTTATGCTAATGAGGACAATAATTTACAAAATGAACATCATGTTGGTTTTAATAAGACTTAACAACAGAGACATGAACTCATCAGAAAAGCGTTTGTTCAAACTAGATTTGGTTTTCTACAGATGTTTACAACATAATTGCTCCCTATTGGCAATTAGAAACAATCAGGTTTACGGCACTTCCACATTGGCTTAAATTTTAACATTCAGTTTTTATATACAGTCTGTGTCACACCCCCACCCCTATCTCAGCCTTGGAGGAGGATTGAACGCTGATTTCTCATTTTTCTAAGACATTCAAGCTTCATTTTAATTTTTTACCTGCAGTTTGTTCCTTCTTTTTAACTATTTGAGGTCGTCAAGGTCCACGAGAATACATCTAAGTGTATTCAAAAGTTTTATCCACAGTTTGTTTTCTCTGCCTCTTTGGGCCCTGTTAAACAAACAGTCTGAAGTGGGAGATGCATTTTTCACTTTCTTTCTCGTCTCCATCTCTATCCTGTTTAGCAGCAGTCTTGGCCAGGGTTATATTGCCCTGCACTGTGTTTATATTTTCTTCTTTATTTTTTCCTGGGCAGAGCGAAAAGCACCAGTTAATTAATACTGGGGCACTTCTACGCCAAACTCAACACTCAGCTTCAGAGGACCAGCGGCTGGCAGAGCGAGATGGGCAGTGAGAGATTGGATTTATTCATTAAAAGCCTGCAGTAAGTTATTACACCTCCGCTGAGAGGCTGCAGTGCTGAATGCTGTCCTCGTTAACGGCCTATCAAAGTGCGGTGGCGTAGAAATCGGCGGGTGAATCATCGGGCCGTCTGATCTACAGCCCAGCACTCCCATGGTATCATTTTGTAGTGTTGGATGTGTTTCTAGTTCTGCGTTATTTGGACTCATGAGCGCGCAGTGCAACGCCAAAACTGCTCTCACGAGGACGTCCAGCCTTGTTTGAAAAGAATCGTGGTTATTTTTGTTTGTGGGACTGAAAGGTCTGGAATAATAAAAATTAGTACTATCATCTACTTTTTCTTGTAACGTATGTTTTTCAAACCCACACAGATTGTAGCAATGCCCGCTTTAATTGGGCCAAGCGTATCTTTTCAGGGCACAAACAGCTGAAATATTCAACTTTTTTTTAATATGCATATTTTCACTCCAAAGAGGAAAAAGTTGGCAGATGATGTTCTGGCTGTGGGTTGCGAAGATGGCTGAAAGTAAAAAGGAGAAGCTAAAATAAAATCTGATCTCCGGTGACAGGACCAAATTGAGGAAGTGCACATCGTTAAGGTTAGAGAAAAATGGCTGCAGTTGATCGATACTGATATTTGGTGATTTACAGCCCCGGTTCTGAAAATGTTGAGACCCTGAATAAAATGTAAATAATAATAATGCAATGAAAGTCCTCATTACACTATATTTACCTTCATACAACATCCCATCTTTTTGGAATTTGGGTTGTAACGGCAACTCATATTGGTAGCACTGAAGTTCTCCTGGTGCAAATTTACAGACATTTTCTGTCTGTTTCTTATGTCTTTTGCTGGAAAATGAAGAAATGTTTCTTC
This sequence comes from Copadichromis virginalis, assembly GCF_057382275.1. Taxonomy (NCBI): domain Eukaryota; kingdom Metazoa; phylum Chordata; class Actinopteri; order Cichliformes; family Cichlidae; genus Copadichromis; species Copadichromis virginalis. The sequence goes on from NC_140629.1 coordinate 35,596,182, forward strand.
TGGGTTGGCGATGAAAGGCTTGAGCCTTGTGAATAAGATCTTAGTCACTAACATAGAATCTAAAATGAATGCATCGTATTGCGGTGGAGCCCTGAGCCTATAAACCAGGTAATCTAAAATATATTATCCAGTAAAATGTGAAAGTACAAGACAGAAGAAAATAAAAGGCCAAAAAATGTAAATTTACTACCGCTGGTCTCAGGGCGCAGACTGTAGAGCTCACTGAAGAATATTGGTGATATATTAGGTGTACAAATATATGGTTGGTAGGCTTGGCAGTGGTTTTGATTTTGTTTTAAGCAGACAGAAAGGTGCTTAACAAAGTAAATTGAATTTTAAATTTTTCATGTGACAAAAGGGAAACAACCTCCAAATCTTTACAAGATATTAGAGAAATCAAGGACTGTTTTTTAATGTAGATCAATCATCCAAAATTCATCTGCGACTTGGGGCTGTCAGTTCTGTCTGTGCTTCAGTGGAAGGCAATCCTGCTACTACTCCTATCTGCTCGGCTCATCACCCATAGTACAGAAGCCAAGCTGTGCAGCTGTGCATACAACATCAAGAAGCTGTCGGTGGACGGCTGGTTCAAAAAACAAACAAACACACCAAAGAAAACCTCACTGAACTTTGCTTTCCTCTTCTTTAAACTTAAGTCTTTTTTTAATAAAAAACATTTTTTTAGGGCCAGAACCTCTTTGCTGGGTGTCAAAACTGTTTTACTTGAAGGACATTTCATGATATGTCACGTTCTCTAGACCCGATCCCTTTCCCTTTCATCACTCTGCTGCATTATCTCCACGGCTTTACCAGATGCATCCACACAGACCAACAAATTGCCTCGCTGTTTAATGCTTAAACCTTGGTGGTTTCCCATCTTTACTCAAATAAGAACACGGTGCATTATTTTATGCAACAGCCGAGATGCAAAGATGCTGAAAGCACAGGAGAAGAGGATGTTGAACAAACTAAAAAAGGACTCATCGAGCTGGAGTCATAGAGCGATGAAGTCGTAGATCGCTTAAAAGACTAAAATGTGAAGCTGTCTATCAAAGTCTGTAGAAAAATTGTACCTCAGTAAACATTTCCTGCTGAGTTTATAGTCTTACTGACTCATTTTGGATCCTGGTGACTACAAATTAAGTCAGATCATCCTAATTTTCAGAAAGGATTAGCCAGAGACATGCTTATTGGATGATGACCTATGACCGATAAGCCAATACATCTTCTCAGATAGTTAAACACACAAACCCTACAGCGCACATCCTTCAGTCACATTAAATCAGCGCCTGGTGCCAAAGGCATTAGCTGTCTCACAGTCACATCAGCTTCTCTTCAAATCAGATTTCACCACGTTGCAAAAATCCATTCACCCACCCAATAAGGTCGTCGTTTACATCACACTTTTACATTAAGGTCACTTGATAATAACTGGACCAGCTCCATAAAATAATTAACGCTCTTGAAAGTTGCATTATGATGTGCTGTGTTTTCCTGATAAGAACTCATTATGGAAATACCAAATATCCCAACGAGCCAAAGCAATAAATAAAAGTAGAATTTTTTCCTCAGCTCTAAGTACAAACAGTCTGTTTCCCTAGAGCTGTCAGAAATGTATAAACGGTCCTTAAATGAAGAGTCTCCAGTTACAGTGTGATTGACTATATCTCACTGAAAACGCCGTCTTTAGTTTTAATGAGACGGACTAAAACAACAATTTGCTGGAAGCATAAACCCCTTTTTTGTAAAGAGGCCACCCTGCCTCAGAAGAATGCTTTAAACTGGATCCTAAATAAGCAGGATAGCTGCAACAAATGGAAACAATAATAAAAGAAAAGCATCCCTGAAAGAGAGTTTAGACTTTTCCACTTGTCAAAGTAAACTCATGTCTCGCTAAGGATCAGAAAAGCTGCCAGGGCGTTTCAGGCATCTCAAATTCTACTGAAGCATGGCAAAGGTATTTCATTTGCCCGTGCTTGACACTTTAGCCTTTTCACATTCTCACCGTCATTCAGTGCATTCCTGGAAACGCTCTGACTCACTGTAAACAAGTTTCAGGTTTTCTTCATATTTCTACTTATTTAAACCCATTCACAACAAATGACTTTATTCTACCTCAGACTGTTTCTTGTGTCAAATCAAAACACTGCGAGGAAGGTATAAAGGTTGGAACAATACTACTGCTCCGACACACACTGAATGCCAAACACTGTATCCATTATGTTTTCTTTTTTATGGTTTTTCTACCTTCAAGGCAGCCACTGCTACAAAAGACCTTGCAAGAGGAGAAAGTAGTATTTAATAGCCCCATAAGTCTGCAGATTCTTGAATGTAACCTGGGTTTTAATGCTTGATGTGCTAAAATTGTGTGTTGACCAGTGTGAGGTTTCAGGAAGAATGCTCACCTTCCTCTGTCTCATGCCAAACGATACCCTCCAGGTTGACACTAGTCCCAGGTTGGCAGGGCCCCAAGCAGGCCGAATCACCCTCCAGCGCCCCTGACGCAGCTCCATCCTGGGTGTTGGTGCCGATGGACCTCGTCCTCACCGCCAGCTGCTTAGGGTTTGAGGTGGGCAGGGCCGGGGGGGAAAACGAGGGGGCCGAGGGCAGCGAGCATCCAGGGGCCCCGGGGTGGCCTGGAGCTGGGGGAGCTGGGACTGTGAACATGGGGTCCACCTGCAGAGAAGAGGATTCATTAAAGATCAGATTATGCCACTCAGCTTAGTTTCAATATATTTAATGAAATATATGTCCATGATTGAGCTTCCGCTTCTGCTGAAATTAATGGGAGAGAGAGATGGGCAGAAATATAAGGAAAAGGATTATTAAAGTCATTTTATTATTACTGGAGTGAATCCAACTGACAGATGATTATTTCAGTGTTGGATAATGCTGCATAATGGAGGCAAGAATCGGAAGGACATTTTAGAAGAGGAGACATTTTCTCCAAATGTCACACTATTCATTATTCCACCCTCAGTCTGCAGTTACCAGCTTCCTAATACTGAGTGTCAGCTAATCATCTCTCAACTGTATCCAGACTTTAAAAAAATCATTTTTTCTCACTCGGTCTGGTTCGATTCATCTTCATCTCTCTTTCCTGGCTGGTGGAGTCCTCACCCTTGTGAAATGCAAACATTTCACACTCGTTGAGCAGTTTTTGAGAGCAGAGGCTTGGATGAATGTTTCCAGCTAACGCACACACGTACAGAAGCTGCACATTATAATTAGCTTCCACTTTTGTACAGAGTGACTCAGAAAAATAATACAGTAGTGCAAGAAGGTAACAATGGATACATTCAGTGTGATTATAACAACAACAAAAAAAGTGTTTCTGCCAGGAAAGTGCTTAGACCCTGCGGCTTCTGGGGCCAGCAGGGCAGGGGACAATTTAATGTTGCACTCAATCCGTGTAGCCTATCCACCCACTAATTGCTAATTGTGGAGCAGTGAGAACATTTCTGCAAACACAAGGAGGTGGAAGGAGACGGAGAGAGATGCAGGAGAGTTTATTTCACGCTCTCAGCATCAGGACAAAAGTAACTGCTCAGAAATATTTGGAAATCACACATGACATATTCAGAATCTTTATTGATATTCATTGTGTAACAATAATGCGTGTGACAACTGTCAGTGTAACCAACATCATCAACCCTTTGAGGGCTGGATTCAAATTCACAGCACACCGGATTTGTTCTATTTTAATATTAATCAATGTTAAATGTGGACATAATTGTGAGGAACACTCCCTTTCAAAAAAAAAAACAACTTTCAAGCTTTTTGTGTGTGAAAAGGTTAAAAGGAACACATTAGATATTTTAACGTTTATAGATTGTCTGTAGATTTTAATGTATTTGAGTCCTCCTGCTCTCTGGGTCACTGGGAGCACTGGTTGACATTATGGAGCTGTCGAACAAAAACGTGAATTTCATCTGTTTAAGATGAGGGTTTGATATATCAGAGGGATTTCTTTTCAGATGTTTTTAAGTGTTTTGATTGTAGTAAAATAATTTCCTGTAGGTATTAAAGACATCATAGTGTCATTTTACAGTATCAGCTATTCAGATTTCAGGAATGAAGGGAACGGCAGCAGAGAACTTGTAGCAGCTTTCTCCCAATAGCATCACCTTCATCCACATCAACCAGCTGCTTCTTATACACACACTGAAGCTTCTGATGGGCTTTAACTTCACTTCTGATGTTTAATTATCATTTAGAAACCTGTGCCAGCATGAGGGGGCACCCTCATGACCACTCAGCATGCATTAGAACAATACCAATATTCTTTGGTCTTCTTCTTAGCCTACTTTGGGTTTAAAGGATCTGAGGAAAGTTTATATTTCACATCACTGTGCACATTCAAACATCAAACCAATTTGAGTCTAAATGCAGGAACAATAACACAGAAAAAACAATCCTATTGGTGTATCCATCACCAAGGCTTATTGTATACAAACAGATGAAAGAAACAGTAACATGTAATCTATGCATCATTTAAAGCTCTGTACTCAAGTCTTAAATTGGGAAAAATCAGAAACTGTTTTTTTTAGGTCTGCTAATTACAGAAAAAGAGGGAGCATAAAGGGAGTAACATGTTTTAAAATGGCAGGCAATTATAAATACGTTTCTATCAGCTCAACAAATACCAGCAAACACACAACCTCTTTCTGTGCAGTGCTAAAAGCTAAAAGTATAGCTGCTGTATTTGAGACTGAGAGAACTCCAGTCAGAGATGGAGAAAGATGTAAAAAAGACAGGACAGACGACTGCACTGATCAGTGCAAACAAACTGAGGTATTAACTTTATGTTATTAAAGCAATCCATGAAAAAACTCGGGATAAACGGGTTAGTTTGCAGCACTGTTTGCAAATTTACAATAAAGTGTTGGACTGGTGCACAGTGGCTGTGGTGTTCATGGTCAGATTAGGTTACATCAAGTACAGCACAGATGGATTTGAACTGAAGCTGATATAAAGGCAGCAAACTGTCTGTCAGTGTAGGGGATGAAAATCAGCCAAGATAGCTAATGGATTAAGTTGTGTAAGATCAGCTGATCACCTGTACAAGAAGAAATCTACTGGATCACACAACAGGAATTATTGTGATTTGTGGTGCTTTTCCGTACACTCAGCCATTTTCACCAATATTAGCGTTCCCCCATGTGCCAAATCCCACTTTAACCCTTGACTGCACTTTTTTTTCTGTTTAGGTGTAGAGGCAAAGAAAAACAAAAAACGTTTGTATTCCCATGGACTGCTACATTTTATCATTATATAATTAAAAGAACAAGAGCTTCAGTTAGCTTGGCACGAAAAAAGCTGGTAGAAATGTCCTTCAAAGAGCTGCTTTTTACTATTTTGGGTATATTTCAGAGCTTGTACATTTTCACTTTTACTTGAATAAAGAAGTTTAATGAGTACTTCAGCTTTTATAGGAGTATTTTTTAACACATGTATCATAATTCTACTTAGGTAACAATTCTGCACTTTTGCCAGTTCTGCAGGGACCTGAAAAAGATTATTTTCAGGTCTGGTTAAACGCCAACATCACCATTGTTTCCCACTATATTAATCAATACTAAATTAGTTCAAACTCAAAAAAACAACTCCTTAGTTTTTTGTGAAACGTTACGAGTCATTTCATATTTCTTCTTCGATTCCAGGCTCCAGTGGTGTTTCATAAACCCAAGAACATGTTTTTAAGTTCATGGCTTGTGAGTGATCTTAACTACTATCATCACCATAGTTAGATGTAATGAAACCCATGTCAACGGTGCCTTTAAGAGCTCCTCTCTTATCTTCACCACTTATTATAGTCCCAATTACAGCAGCTCTGGGAAATAATTCTGCTGAGAGAGCAGCAGCAATCAGCAGTGAAGGATTTTTCTCGCCATTATGACTCAATAAAGATTACGGGCTTGACAGATATCTCACTGCGCGATATTCTTGAGTGATTTAACGCTCAAAAGAACGTCTTCACCACGCTGTGTCTGGAAGTGCCCGAGAAAACAGCAGCACTTTGTCAGGTCCGACACGGAGCTTTTCTGTAGTGTTTGGTTTCCCAGATAAAGGAGGTCCGCTGCTGTTGTGTTATAATGGAGATCAATCAGTTCCTTGCAGGTTTCTCTAAAAATTGACAAGAGAAGATTTTTCTTACTTCTTTAGAGAGAAAAACAAAAGACTCGAGGGTGCCCTGCACCTTTTTTTAGAAACGCCTTTACTTTTTCTTCTACAGCAGATTTCGATACTGCCAAGTTTATTGTTGCAGCTCCAGCTCACTTTGGAATCAGGGCCAAAAACTACTGGTTTCAAAATCCATAATCAAATATGATCATTAGTGTTTGAGGGAAATAGTCTCCCTGATTATCAATCAAAGGTTATAATTAAAAAAATGTTATTTAATTGTAAAAAAAAAAAAGTGAAATAGAAATAAAAAGAATTTCATACTTTGGGATAAAGTCTGAAAAAGTATTAGTGGCCTTATTAAAGGTTCTCTTTTTAATTAGGCCTCAGTCAGTAAAGGCTAGAGACCCGGGGGTTACTGCCAGTCACTAGAGTGAAACTGGTTCCAAGATTACGGTACTGCACTAAAAACAAGAATGATTGCTTTGGTTGCTAGCAGGTTACCTTTGTCCCACATGGTTTGTATGGAAGAAGCCGGCTTGTTTGCAAACTACTCGACAAGCATTAGTGGGACTGTGAAAAGTGCGACGTAAACTCGACACGGACATCATTCACCATCAAAGTTAAGCTTCTGAAATGTGTTGGTTGGAGTGGTAAAGCAAAATGAAGGCGAACTCTCTCTGTTGTGGAAAAAACTACATATGAGCATGACAATCTGCCAGTGGCTAAAGATACCAACGGGAGGTTTGTGGTACTACTACAGCTGGAGATAACCAGCAGCGACTGACCAACGAGTCAGGGAATACACATTTTTCCCAAGTTGAAACTCCATGTTGGACATGTTGAGATGTTTTCAAAAGTATTTGTTTTTTTAAACTTTTGTCTTTTTAACCATAACCATTTGCTCAAGAGCCTTCACGGTCTCTCAGACTAACATTAGAAACAAGAATATAGAAACTATTTAAGTGGCTAAAATGACTGATTTGGTCCATTTATGCCTGTTTTAATTGTTGCTTTTGTGTTTTTCATTCCTATAAAGTTTCTTTTATCTGTTGCAGACGTTGAAAAATGTAATCAATGTGTCTTCATCAACAGAGCTGTTTTCATCATCACTTTACGCATGCTTCTGCAGCAGTAAACCTTGGTACTCTAGGATTGTTAGCCATGGTTTACTATGAAATATTACAAGGCAATGATTATAAGAAGAAACCAGATTATAATGTTAAAAAATATACACACATTTTTATTATCTGTTCAATATAATACAGAGATGCACCTCTTTCTTCAGAGTCTGCTGATTGCTTTTGGAAGATTTAACAATATTTTAAAACACAAAACATATTTATTAGTTTAGAAAACAAACTTGAAACGTGGTGGGCTGGCTCTTTTGAGAAATGCCCTGTTAGCTCTCCCTCAACCTTTGGGTTGATCATCTAGCGTTTGCTGTTCCCAGTGATATACATCGATTATTCCATGAAGCGGGACACTGTTGAGGACAAAGGCTGATGCATGAAGCCAAACTGTGACATGCATATATTAAAGTGGCACAAACACGTATTACTCGTCCTTCCTTTACTACCCGAGTGATTAATAAGTGGAAGAAACTCACCAACACTTGAGTTGCCTGTTTAGTGTCCCTTGCAGTATCTGTAATCCAGCTAGTATGAAAAGCTTTGTTTCGGCTGCGTACTGCACAGAATTTATGTTAAAACCTTGATAAACAATGCAAATTTATCATGCAAAATAGCAACAAAACAAAAGGCAGATAATCCTCTGTGCTTTCTGAAACCGTCTGTTAACTCCCACACAGCTGCTGACAAAGACCACACAGGACTTCTTCAACCAAATCACAAAGCAAATTAACTATAAAAGAAGAATCACGATCCCCGGTGATTTCTGTTCTGCCGTTAACGCCTTTTTTTCCTCCCTCAGATACCCAGAATAACAACGCTTGGTTGCAAATCACACGGCAGCTACAGTCGACCAGGCTGCAGACTCACACAGCAAAATAACAATAAAAACACAGGCCTGCTCCCTTGTGAGTCAGACGCTTCGAACAAATTATCCTTTCTCACACTGTTTCTTAATTAAAAAAATCCTTCAACACGCACACACAAATATAACACACCAGAACAGGAGAATCTATTAAATAAAAATATAGGCTTCAGTTTAAATCGCAGGTCGGCTTAGTTTCATATGATCTGTAATGATATTACTTAATGCGCTGGTATTATTCAAAAATACCATACACTAAGATTAAGTGAATAAATAAATACATACATAAAGTCATTAATTAAATATGAAATAATAATGAAAATTCACTCAGGGCTCTTTCTTAGTTTGTGGCTCGGCTCAGGTCATGAGCTGATGTTGCTGTGATTTTCCAGATTAAATACCAGGTTATCTTTTGCTTTATTTTTCTAGTCAGACGATTGTTCTGTTCATAGAACCTGATATGTTAAATGCACTGAACAGGGATCCTTTTAAATGTCTCGGTAATATTATTAACACAGTTGCGTCCAGTACAGTGCAGAATGGCATAAAATACAACACTGGTTTTCATGTGAAAACAAAAGCTTTCATAGGATCTGTGAAATGGAACAGCTTATAGAACCACCTTTTGCAGCAACACAGTCATTTTCTGTATGACCTAATCAGTCTCTCCCATCTTTGGTCTTAAAGATGGACTCAAATTTCTTTAGTGTACAGAGGAGTTTATGGACGACTAAAAATTTCAAAGGTCGTGTGGCTAGAAAGCAAGCCCAGATCATCACCCTTCCACCGCCATGCTTGACAGTTGGTATGACGTGTTTTTGCTGATATCCTGTACTTGGCTTTTGCCAAATATGGCAGTTTGTTCAAAAATCTTAGCTTTAATTTTCTCTGTCCTAAAGACATTTTTCTATAAGTCTAGTAGTTTGTTTTCAGATGCAACTTTGCAGACTTAAGTCGTGCTGCTACATCTGTTTTGAAGGCTCCTGACAACCCTTGAAAACAAGCCATAGTAGTTCAGTCTTTTTCTAATTGCAGTGTCACGACCTTTAACAGCTAACATGTTAACTGAGGCCTGTATTGTTTCTTGGTGCATTGCTAGGTCTGACCTTGGGTTGAATTTGCTGGGATGTGCATTTGTGAGAAGATTGAAGCACTGTGTTAATGCATCAGTCTTTCTAGAGCTGCACTTCTTTAAAGGTATTTGACAGCAAACTGTTAAAACCTCTGCTTTTACAGAAATGGTCACACTTGCTGATGATCAGTTAATCTAGTCCGTTTGATTAGCAGCACCTGAGTAACTCTCAGAATTTTTTCACATGACTGTAAACAAACTGTTTCATGTATCATAAAATTAGCAAAACTGTGTAAATGTAAAAGTATATTTTTTTATATACAAAACATATATGTTTTATTGTCGGGCAGGATTATTTCAGCAACTCTGGGAACTAGAAATGCAGACATATCTTGACCAGAGGTTCCTACAGTAGCCTTTTCTGTAAGTTGAGTTATTAAACACTTATCAAGTAATCAAAAAATAAGAAACTTGTCCAGTAATCTCAGAGTTTCTTGAGAGAGGAGAGCTGCATTCTGAGGAGCTTTGGAAATGGCCTGTTACAAGGTCAAAGTCAAATAAATTTTATTGACTCTTCAGATATTCTTTGTCTTAAATAGGCACAAGTTCAAGTTTTGTAAATAGGACTTAGTAACAGATTAGGGGCGAGCACAACAATAGTTATGCATTTTCTACATCACCAGCTTGTCTGCCAAAGTTTTATGGATTTTCACACATTTCAGCACTTTGCTCAGTCTGTGGCAGTTCACTTACTGTATCTAAATCAGCCCAACCCTGCTTTAGACAGACTTTGCTTTTGGTTTGCTCTATAACAGCGTATAAAAAATGACTCTATAGTGGTAAAAGCCTGCGTCCAAAGTACTAAGAGCAGAAAAACAATACAACAACATACAGTACCTCTGGGAAATAGAAAATGCAGACATATCTGTTACCTGTTGTTAATTCATCAAAAGATCAATGAGCTTATGCCATAGTGAAGCGTCACTTCATTCGTCCTTCACTTCACTACTCTGCATTCACTATTGGTCAGAATTTAATCAAACTTACACAGAACAATCACCCAATGAGCGTAACGCAAAATGTGTCAAGGTCAAAGTCGTAAAATTTTACATTTAAAATAAATGAATTTCATTTGAATAAAGCGTTCATCTTCCTGCAGTCATATTGCAGCTATGCATGGCTTTCCTCTGAGTAACTCAGGTGTGCATTTTTTAAAACTGGACATGAATGCAAGGTCGATAACACACTTAAGTGCAAAGGATAAAGTGCTGTATGAATATGTGCGTGAAAAAGGTGAACGTGTCTAGTAGTGGAGAGTGCTTTAAGTGGTGCTTTGAGATCAGAAGTGCCACATCAATGCCAAAACTGGTATTCGTGTGGCATTCGGTTTTCTGACCTCGGAGTTCTGTTAACATAATGCAAGTAAATTAAAAATAAGGTACAGAAACATATGCTGCTCCTTTTGTTGACAGCTGATGTGCATCGGTGCTTGAAAATGAGCACAGCAGTGCATCATTGCGTCCAAAAAAATTCTAAAAAGTGTGATGTTTCTGTATTGAAGAGCATGATAGAGTATTGTTGATTACAGCAGTCACGTTGATCTGTAGATGAAATCGCTTGCGCTCATGATGCTGATTGGTTGTGAAGACTTTATGTTGTGAATCCACTCCAGTGCCTTTCTTCTATTCTTAAGTCTTTGTTCTCCTCCCAGGAACTGACTGAAACTGCACCGCCGCCGCTGCCTCATGCTCCTGCACGTGCTGATTTCGCTTGTGTTTTTTCGTAAGTACCCAGTATCTTTTTCTTTGATGCCTTCTGTATCTTTAGAGAACAAAGATCAAAATAAATAAATAAATAAAATATGAAAAAAAAAAGAAAGTGAAGCCCGAGTGTTGCTGCTTGAACTAATCCACACAGGAACACGAAGTATATCCAAATAACACTAAAATATGCATGGACCCTGGAGCTGTGCACAACACAAAGTCTCTCTAGTTCTCACTTTCCTTCAGATGATGTCCATGCTCGTTTTTCCTCTAAGAGTCAGATTCAAATCACCAGACAGTATCGAACCATTAAAAGGGATGTTTAAGCATTTCTTATTATTTCTTCTTAATATTTGCTATCTTGAGATTACCAGAGGGTTGTAATAAGAAGCATCTTCCACATAGTTGGGGTTGAGCTTTGAGTTAGCTGGTTCCACAAACCGTAGAGGAACCCAGTCAGAGACAACGAGTACCTTAAACTTTAAAATTAAATATTAAAAGCTACTCTGTATGATATCATAGCATGACCATGCTATAATATTCCTTTTGTGTTCACATTGTTGGTAAAAAAAATGTGGGTGGTAGATGTTATTTAGATGTTAAGAAGTGACCATTTTAGCGCATTGTTAGTTGCTCACTCTGCTTGTATAATTAAATTTTTGTGCATATAAATGAGAAATTATTCTTGATAAGATATTCTAATAAATTCTAATGTGTCACATTCTAATAAATGTGACACAGGATGCAAAAACCAGGCTAAAGTCCAACATTTTTTTTACATTTTCCTAAAATGTCTAAACTTCTTTTTTTTTCTCTATAAATGTTTAACTTGAAGGTGACAAACTGTTTCCACTCTGAGAGTAAAGCAACATAAATATTCACTTAAAAACTCCACTGCAACCACTGATTGATCATAATAGGCAACATGGTGACTTCATAATATCTGATATCTATATCTGATACTGTAATACAGATACAAGAGCCTTCGAGACGTAGTTTGGTTCCTCAACTCCCGACTGTTTAGGACAGGGGTGGGCAACTCCAGGCCTCGAGGGCCGGTGTCCCTGCAGGTTTTAGATGTGTCCTTGAACCAACACAGCTGATTTAAATGGCTAAATTAGCTCCCGCAGTTCTCCAGAGGCCTGGTAACGAACTAATCATGTGATTCAGGTGTGTTGACCCAAGGTGAGATCTAAAACCTGCTGGACACTGGCCCTCGGGGCCTGGAATTGCCCACCCCTGGTTTAGGAGGAGATTGCAGACAAAGAAATAAACAAACAGACAGATTCTGTTGTCTGAGAGATTTTGTGTAATATAGTAAAATATAGACTAAACAATTTTTCAGTCTATAATCGATTCAGTGTCATTCAGCTCTGTAAAACAAACTTGGCAGCAAATTAGGACCAAACACAAACATTTTTTCTTATTTATTTTTATCTACATGCAAATTTTCTCGACACGGTCATGCAAACCGTTACTGCACAGCTTCCTTCATTGTTGTTATCGAGGTAGGCTCAACAGGCTGAGCAGATGGTTGATGAAAGAATTTGTTTTAAAAGTGGCATTTCTAGCTGCTTTTTAAACCAAAACTCTTGTTATTTGTAACATGACCAAAATAAATTAGCATAATAATTTAGCAAGTTAAGAAGAGAGCCACTTTTATCACAGTGAAAACTCAGGATTCAACATACCTAACCCTAATGCTTTAATTTGCCTTGCAGTACAACTCTGTGAAAGGAAGCAGGTGACAGTGAGACGTGAAATGGTAAAAAGCTGACACAAAAACAATGAGGTTTCATATTTTGGGCTCTTTCATGAAGAAGACGGTTGAAAAAAGAAAATATTCAGGTGACATGCTGTTGCCTTTAAACCCTGAGCTGGTTTAGAAAATGCTTTGTGATGACTGTTAGCAAGAGGCCAACATTTCAGAGAGTACTGATTACACTTATATCTGCTAATGTCCATGATCAGTTAATGTGCAAGGTTATTATAGTGAACTAAAACTAAGCTAAAAACTAAAACTAGGTATGCACAAACATTTTAGTAAACTTAGTAAAAATGAAACTTTTGAAAAAAATAAACACTAAATGAAATGACTTTGTAAACTGAGTAAGTGGAACAAAATTAAAATATAGAGAAAATATCCTTCATATTGTTTGCCTAATAAGGATCTGACGGGCATGTTTTTGAGACTTTTGGATACAAAACTAAATCACCTGCTTTCAAAAATGTCTTATTTTAATACAATAAATAAAATAATACTTAAAAAGTCTAAAAACTAACACTGAAGATAATAAAGATTAAACTAAACTGAATGTTTCAAACACTAAAAGCTAACCTGCCATGCATAAATCTGAAAAAGAGCAATTCCCCTTTAATTTTGTGACATTTGACACAGTTGGGTTGTTATTAAAACTCTTTACCAGATTTATACTCATCTCATCTTTCTGTCACGTAATAAATTTAAATTGCATGTTAAAACGAATTTTAAGACTATTCCAATACTGCACCCCTCTCTCCGACTGCTAACTTGCACGCTTGCATGTTGTCTTGAGTTTCCAAAAGTAAAATGGGAGGCAGAGCTACCTCCCAGTTTGGACTCAAGAGACAAACTGAATCTCTGCTTTTAAGTCCTCCTATTTGATAAAGCCTAGTGTGGATCAGGTGACCCTGAGCCATCCCGTAGTTATGCTTCTATAGATGCAGGCAGCTGGGGGACTTCCCATGGTGCACTGAGCACTTCTTCTCTAACCCTTCACTCTTCTCCTTTCACTCCCTTATGTTTATTTGCCACTCCTGCGTGTAATTAATTTTTGTGTTTTGCTTTGCCAGAGTTTTCTTCCTGTTTAAAAGGAATTTCTTCCTTACCGCCATCTCCAAGTGCTGGATTACATCGGATCATCTGATTAGTGGGTACTGTGGGATTTGTGTGGTTGTGGTGGGGTGGGGTAGGAAGGTTCTCCTTATCCTACCTCCTACCCGTTTCCCCTGCTCTCCTATTTCTGGTATCTTTGATATAATCCTTGCCTGAGCCTTATTGTATTGTTTGCCTCATGAAAGATGAACTCAAGATAGTCAATTATCCAGTAATCTATAAGTAAAACTTGAAACAAATGATAAATAATTGCATTTTAATGATGCTTTTCTAGGCAAATGAGGCACACAAAGTGCTTAACACGGCAAACCATGTTCACAAATCCACATATATTTTATTGTATAAATGCACCACTTTCGATACATATCAGACACGGTTCACTATCTCGCCCAAGGACACGTCATGTGGGCCGAAGAAGCCGGGGATTCAACAACCTGCCTTCCAATTAGTGGACAGGCGCAACCTCAGCCGCCTCTTGAAATACGCCAATCACAGCATCACAGAATCAAATCAAATGACTTGATTCATTTGATCAAAATCCCAAATCAAATTTAATAAATTTCTATGAGATTATGCCTAAATTTATATTGTTCTTGCCTCTTGTAAAAGAGGCTTCAGGGACTTCAGGGATCTCAATAAAAGCCGTGTGTCAATTTCACCCTTTAAATCCACTTTGGTGAAAGGGAGAGGATGAGGAGGAGAAGAGGAGAAAGCAAGCAGAAAAATCTGCTGCAGTTCAAATAAAGCAGACTCAACTTTAATGTTTCCTCCGACACACTGGAGCTTTGTGTCGAGGTTGAATCACAAATAGCTGTCCTAACTGGCATGCAGAGCTGGATTTACCCAAATTAATCAGGAGAGGGAGGCTGGGTGGTGAGAGTCAAGGGAGCCAACTGAGTTTTCCATTAATTCTCACTCTAAAATCTATAATTAAACAAAGAGACATTTTTTCATCTTTGGTTTTCATGTTTCTTTTTTCCTCTAAATCTTGAATCGCATTTTTAAGCGCCCACAGAGCAATGCGGTTTTTCAAAAATGCCAAAAAGAATTTGAATCAATCCAATTATCCCTCCATCTTTTCCTTTTTCCACCCATCCATCAATCCTCCTTTTTCCTTTACCTCATTTTCGTTCTCCTCCCTTTTTCTTTTCTTCCTTTTCCTCTGCTTTCTTTGTGTCCTTCCTCCCCTCTCCCTCCTCCCCTCATATTAAATCCCTCAGTGAGCAGCCTCACTGATGTTTTTTTTTCTCGCAGACAAAAATCATCTCTGTCTTTATTGTCAGGCTGCTGAAAGAGGAGGCGTGTGTGTGTGCGTAGACAATCTGTGGTTTATCGAGTGTGTGTTTGCGTTTGTGCTTCACGCGTGACTGTGTGTGTTTTCACGAATAGTAGCCATTTTTCCCATTTTCTCTCTCCAGCCTTGCTCATCTCAGCTCTTCCTTTTTCAGTCCCTCATCAGCACACACACACACAGACACGCACACAAAAACCACTTACCTTCCTATTGAATGACAAGCTCTAATGGCATTTAAACCAACCGAGTGAAAAACAATGGACATTACTCACCGCTATAATAACTCCTGCTCCAAAATATCTCAACCTCTTTCTTTCCTTCAACACTGCTGCTGCACAATCAACCATTAACAATAATTACATTAGCACAATTCTGCATAAATTAATCTCCCCGAGTTGCAGTGTTTGCAAGCAGCGTTTTCATAATGATGTAATTATAAAGCATCTGAAGTGAAGCAGACATCACACGCTCTTAGTGTGACGGCTGATGAGAGACTCCATCGGGGGAAATGTGAAACCTTAAAGATGGCAAAGATGATTGGCCAGTGAACCATTACTTCCAACTCAGTAAACAGCCTGTGCATGGGAGCTATTATCCTTTCAAAAAAGAGATTGTAATAACATGGCAACCCCACATGTGACAACCAGATGTGGCTTGCCAACCTTGAATTGCAAAAGCAAATATGAACTAAAGGAAATCCAACGGCCACCACACTGTTTTCAAGTAGGAAGATTAATTGCCGCATTTGCAGATGCGTGCAATTTATAATTTTATTGTTGGACTGAAATTTACAGACTAACACTGCTTTTGTTGCATTAATGTAACTATCAACAGGCCTCTGTGGATTACATCTAGTGCTTTAGATGCTTTAGACACCAATAAAACACATCTTGTTAGCTCTGTAACAGGATATAAATATAGTGGTTCACTGGATTAAAAAAAGAGCACAATGGTAGAGCATAAACAAGTCGACAAAAATATAACTGTTGAATAATCCTCGTGGTTTCTATGATATCCTTTGGCATCTACAGGATTTTGTGTTTTTAAGAGTTAGTTACAGTAAGAGGAACATTGTGGTTTTGTTTAACTAAAATTATTTGTATAACATTTTTTGCAAGTGCTTCGCAGTTTCAATAAAAGCACAGATTAAAGAAACGTGCATGTGTCTAAACATACAAACACACATTAGGAGAACAAGAGCCAAAAATAATGGGCTGGTTGGCTGAATCAGTGGTCATTTAATACAGACCACTGATTGAGCTGACCTGACAGGCTGTTCAGAAGTTCAGGAGCCTCAAAAGCGTGATTGCCTCTGGTTTAAAAAATTAGAGCAAGGAATAGTTAAAAACCCTGATCAGACCAGACCAGAAAGGCTAACTGATGGAAAATAGTCTGAGCAGGTCTGCTGTGTAGACTGGAGCCATGTTATTAATAACATTTTTAAATGAATTAGAAAAAAGAAATGAAGGGAAATGATAATTGGGGTGATGTGTTGTGTGTTGGCTTGTTGTTTATGCAGCCGAGCTGCTGCATTCTGGACCAGTTAAAACAGGCACTTAAAAAGTTACTTAAAGTTATCAAATTCCACATTACTGAGTGTCAAAGGTTTGATTCTTGCAGAGTTTCTTAAATGAAAAAAGCAAGACTGGATGAGCTTTGAGATGTGAGATTCAAAATTCAAATGTTGGTCACAAATAATGTCAAGGTTCTTAGCAAAAGGGTTTGATGGAGCCGATGTAATAATTGCCATCCTTTGAGAAGCTGTTTGAGCCGAAAACGAGCACCCCAGTTTTTGCCATCATTGCGATGGAGGAAATTTAAAGACGTCCAGTTGAAGCATTCACTGATGTTGTTTGACTAAAAGAAAAGTTCAGCTGTGCATATTATGTGAGATAAACACATAATAGAGATGAAAAGCAAATTAGCTGCAGCCAATGGGACAGTAAGTGTAGTTAGTCTACTTGCCTATTCTAGCTGCCCTGTTTTGGTGGTGATGTACACCAATAATGTTGACATTACCTTGCTTAACCTTAAATCCTGCTTCATAGCACAGAGCTGTGATTCGCTGCCCCTCGTAAACATACGATTTGAACAGCAGATGGGTGGGGCTTCTGTGCTCACAGCCGCAGCTGTTTGCCTGAGATATTCACTCTTTATAGAGAGCCAAGAGTAGAAAAAAAGTGCCTGAAACAGTCTGAAGCCTGACCTCTTGATGGAAATTCCTAGTATATATGCTGGCCTCATTTAAGACTTTTTCTTTATATAGTATGTACGACTAGAAAAAGGGAAGAGCACACAAACCACATCTCCAAAAACCACATCCCCTGATTTGCCATCATATTGTCTGAGTCAGATGAAAGCAGCTTTAATCTGATTTGGATTTGAGCACATATGAGACACTCATTGCCTGAGTCAAAGAGCGACTGAAGCATCCCTCTGAGTGCAGCCGCTACAAGATGTTTCAGGAGAGCTGCAGTTAAATAAAATATGAAAGGAAGCGAAGAAGAAGAGGATGTGAGGTGATTCTTCGACGAGTTTTCAGGTAATGACAGACGGTGGGAGGTGAGATTATGATGCTGTTTTATTTCTGTGTTTCCTGTGGCTTTGGAGGCTTTGATGAATGGATGCAAAGGAAAACCTGCCAGCCTGCAGAGCAGAGCACGTGGGCGTACTGTCATACCATGAAGCCTTTTTCACTCTGTTGGCACTGATACTTTGATAGCTAATGGACTCTCAGTCCAGCCTCCACATGAGCTGTTCTAAAAACACCCTTCACACTGCCGTTTGCTCGTCCACTTGTTCTCCTTTTCTTCTATTCAAGCTTCTGTCCAATCAAGTAAAACAGAAAATCATTTTCCTTCGGTCTGCATCAGGCTGATTAATCAAAATCCCAATAAACTGAGCCAATATTGGCATGTAGTCAGACTTACCTAGCTTTGATTGATTACATATTTATTCAAGCTGATCAATGATCTTTGTCAACCCTCTCTCGTTGGGAAAGGAGAGCAAATAAACATGTGCTGTGGTATCACTCCACAAATTTCTGTCTGCAGTAATGCCCACAGTAACGACAGCAATGGAGCTGCACCCCGGCTGTGCAAAATGATTGACAGTTTGAGCTCACAGATTGCACAGTAGTAACAGTTTTGTTGTTCTTAAAGCAAAGGTAAGGCTTCAATAAAAACAATACAGCAAACAAAATCATGTGAAATCGTGATTCTTTGCTTTGGTTTGTTTTTTTAAGTTACACTCCTGGAATTGCGTTTTTTCGTAGACCTTGTGTAAAAAGTCAGAATTGTATGAAAGAAGAACCGAAGGCACCTAAATCTCATAAATCTATTTGCAGTCATGCATTCAAGTCTTGTGGGTTGATCTTTGTTTAACAGACCGATGTACTACCTTTTGCTAGAGACAAGAACATAAGATGCAGCAGTACAAGTCATGGCCTGTGATAAACAAGACAAAATACAAACTGCTGGAGCTTCTCCACTCTGGCTCTGCCTTGAACAAGTGAACAATGAGGGAACAGCGTGCTGGCTTTGTGGATCTATGGACGCCTCTGTCATCATATTGTAACCACAATGATATCACATTGTCCAAAGCTCAGTTTCTGGCCGGTCATGGGGGATGTAAAGTCATAACAGATATATGACCACAATATCATATTTTAAATGCCTAATAAATGTGTAATAAATAAATAAATCTAGAGGATAAAATGTACATTTAAAGGGTAAATCAATCCCAGGAACCCATTCTTTTGGATGTGGTTCTGGAAGTTTTCTTTTAAATTTATCTTTTTGAATCATACAGGACTTTCTCCACAAAACGTTTTTAACATTTATTTTAAAGGTGCCCTAAATTTTAACATTTTGAAAAGAAACTGAACCAATAAAACTAAGCCTCAGGGCTTATTATTATTATTCCCCATTTTCTGACCTATTTTTGATCCTGAACTTGTCTTGTTAGTTGGAAAGAAGTTAATATAGAAATTAAAGGAGTTGACGAGGAAGTTCAACAAGTTATGCCTCAATTACAGGATGCTAGTGAAAATCCTGTGTTGGTTGGTGAGTGGTTGCTAAAGGTTGCCAGCTCTCCGGTGAACCTGGTCACTAAGAGGATGCTGTACCAATAACTCCCTTGCGATTTTTTTGGTTGATAGCAGATTGTTGCAGCTTCCTGTCGTTCACATGCATGCCAACTTGTCTGCAAACACTTGCTAACTAAGCTCTAAGGGGTAGCAAAACTTGAAAGAGCAAACTGGAAATGGAGACCATTCATCTTCAAAGTATGTTTTCCCTTACCCTGAAATTAACACATTTAGAAAGGCACAGTTTCCCACAATTTCACTGCCACTTAGCAAGTAGTTGGCAAGTGTTTGCTGTTGGGTAGTATAAATTTTTCCAAGCAAATTGTAGTTACCAGACTGGTCTGTAGGCCTGCATAACTGAAGCCTAAATGAACAGAATGAAAGCAAAGAGGTTATTAATGTACTAATGTGTCAGTGTGAGTTGTGCGTTATTGTCTGATTGGGGTGCGTAACAAAAACCATTTAGTTCTGCTGACATGCTCATTTGCCTGGTGTTGAATAATAATAATGACATCTAATGAAAGTGCAGCTTTGCTGTTGCTAATTTATCGTTATTGAAGACACTGATGACTCTGCCTATATGTTTGTTACATTTCAAACATGCTTCCAGGTTTTGCCACTCTTATTCTCACCGATTTATTCCAGCCTAACAGATTCAAACCTCAAACCTTTAATTTCAAATAGCTTTTAATATTTGACACAAAACATTTTCATTTAGACTCTGAGGGTTTTGTTTCTTGGGGTTTTACAGTCACCATGTTTTAGGGGTAAAAGCTGATATTTTTAAGGACTAGACAGCTAAACTCCTTTGTATTATATACCTAACTTAAGGCTGGCGAGTGGAACTGAAGCATACTAATGTAGCTATGTGTTTAAATAAAGAAAGCAAAATTTTAAAAAAAGGAATTCCAAGGTCACTCGCTTTTTTTCAAAAGCTTCTAAAGCTTCAGATTTTCCTCATATTCACAAGGGGTCTACTTCTGCCTTCTGCCTGTCTGATTTCCATGTTTTCAGTCAACAGTCTCCTGTCAATCACAGCCCCGTGAAGCCAACACACAAAACCAAAGTAAAACTCTCCTGCCAGTACTGCTCTCTGCTGAAGCACTGAAATTAAAGGTGGATTTTACGCAACAAAAGAAGGAAAAAATAAATATTTCTCAACAGGGTGAACATATCAAAGTCTTTTCTACAAATGGGCGATGATGAAATTTTGCACAGTCTCAGTCTGCAGCAGTAAGCGCAACTCATCTGCAACACAACACGTCTCTTTGCAGCAGGGGACTCAACTCAGCAGGTTGTCAAATGGATGTATTCTGGTTATACTCTTATATAAAAGCAACATTACTGAACATTTGTGTCACTTTGTGGTTAAATTGCCATCCAACAGCAACAACATCATTATTTGTAAAGAGATTTCTGAATTTCTGTTTTAAATCTGTGGCGTCCTGGCTGAACTCTGAATCTAAATTAATGTGAATTTCTGTTTAATGTGATTTCTTTTTTATATGTAGAAGACAACAGTTTTACAGATTTGCAACAGATGGCATCTGATTTGGGATTTTCACCAGTTTATCACAGTTAATTGCAGCATTATCACAAATAGATTGCATGCAATTACCAAACTGACCCCAATAATTTTGGTTGTTCTGCAGTTTCCCTGAAGCGGTGCGCTATCAATCAGACCATTTGATGTGTACTAATGCAGTAAATTTAATTCTTGTTCATTACTTTTGTGCAGAAGCCGCTATCATGCCTTTTTTTTCCCTTTAGGCATGTAGTTCTACTTATTGTCAGTCTGCTTCGTCTCTGCTCTTTGTTATGCCTCTTCTCACATACAGCAGTCATTCACCACCAAACACACACACCCAGTTAAACAAAAAGATGAGGCGAAAAATTAGTACCCTGTCTCTGCAAATGCACATTTGCATTAAGCTCGAATTCAAAATTAACCCAACACACACAAACACCCCCATTCTCTCTTTCTCTCTTTTCTGATGATGATGGTGTAGCTGTTCTGCACACATTCATGAAATTCTGTATGTGCTGCATGTACCTGCACACATTCTTGGTTATATGCAGGGATGCCTACATAAAACTAGAGTCAGGTAGATTAAATGAAATACAAATCCCATCCTGCGAGTCAAAAATTGCCTTGACTGGTGTCCTGATCACTCTGACCACTGCCCATATTAAACAAATTAACCAAAGCTAATTTTCACAGCCAGGGCAATATCAACAAATATTTAAAAGAATTAAAATGTTGTCTTTTGCGTTTTCCCACCCAGAATTCAGCGTTAATGCCATCCTTTCCACACAAAGACTTTACTGGGTCGCCCATTTATTTCTTGTGAGTCTGTAGTCCAAGATGGTATCACTGTAGTCCATCAGCTCACTGCGGCAGCTGATAATTTTTCTATTTATTGTCAAGTGTTACTTAATAAGTCATTGGAAAAGGTGTGGTTTCATGTCTTTTAATGCCCACCTACATGTGTACCCCAACCCTGTGGGAAATGATGGATTTCTGTTTGTAATGCTCTAAACAATGACATTGTTTTACACAGAGATCTTTTTATATCAATGTTTCCTCCTTGTAACATTCCCAGAATAAAACTCAGAGTTTAACAGCTGTAAATTTTAGTCTTTGCACATTTTAGCAAACACGTGTCAGATCCCTGGTGGTTTGTCCTCCCACCCTTTAGAAATCCACATCAAGACTTCACAATCAGACATTTCGTGCCTTTAGAAAACATGTTCAGTCTTTTGGAAAAACATCTGGCTGGCTGTTAGATAACTATGTGTCCATGCTGGCTCCAGCCAATATTCTTTGAAAAAGGAAGGATAAACAACATCAAAGCTCTGCTGATTATCAACCTTGGGTGAAAACTGGACACATACTGTATGACGCAAGTTTGAATCCTGCTGAGAGCTGGTGACCTTTATGTGATGATAAATAAAAAAGCAGGGCCCATCATAAAGTCCAGTCAGTGATCAGCAGAGGGTAAAGAAATGCTAATAAATATTTGAGACAATTAATTTAATTATCCAATAAAAGTGAATATTTTTATTTAGTGCTCTATAACTGTCAATAGTGGAAAAACGACAGATTCTCTCTTTGCATCACACTGTAACACTTCCAGTCCTCATTAACACCTTTTTTCCCCCTTTTTAGCATTATTAGCGCCTTACAGGTGTAAGGTGGTGAACCTGCACAGCTGCTGCTCAGTTTTATCTTTTCCATGCTGATAGTTAAAGATGTTCCAAGCTCTGTAAGCGATCTATTTGATTTAAAATCTACTTTGGCTATTCTCTTGGTTTAACCACTCAAACGGAATCCTCAGAAGAGAAAATGTTGAAACAATGTTACATTAAAGTGAAAGTCACTAAGACAGCATAGGGAGGAGTTCGGGGTAGACAAAGGGCTAATAAAACACTAGCATTACAGCCATAAACATGAATCAATTTTATTGGAATTCCACGTGAAAGACCAATACAAAGTGTGATCTTGCCACAGATTCTCGATTGGACTTAGATCTGGACTTTGACTGGGCCATTCTAACACATGGATATGTTTTGTTTTAAACCATTCCATTGTTGCCCTGGCTTTATGTTTAGGGTCGTTGTCCTGCTGGAAGGTGAACCTCCGCCCCAGTCTCAAGTCTTTTGCAGACTCCAAGAGGTTTTCTTCCAAGATTGCCCTGTATTTGGCTCCATCCATCTTCCCATCAACTCTGACCAGCTTCCCTGTCCCTGCTGAAGAGAAGCACCCCCGGAGCATGATGCTGCCACCACCATATTTGACATGGGGATGGTGTGTTCAGAGTGATGTGCAGTGTTAGTTTTCCACCACACATAGCGTTTTGCATTTTGGCCAAAAAGTTCCATTTTGGTCTCATCTGACCAGAGCACCTTCTTCCACATGTTTGCTGTGTCCCCACATGGCTTGTGGCAAACTGCAAACAGGACTTCTTATGGTGTTCTGTTAACAATGGCTTTCTTCTTGCCACTCTTCCATAAAGGCCAACTTTGTGCAGTGCACGACTAATAGTTGTCCTATGGACAGATTCCCCCACCTGAGCTGTAGATCTCTGCAGCTCGTCCAGAGTCACCATGGGCCTCTTGGCTGCATTTCTGATCAGCGCTCTCCTTGTTCGGCCTGTGAGTTTAGGTGGACGGCCATGTCTTGGTAGGTTTACAGTTGTGCCATACTCCTTCCATTTCTGAATGATCGCTTGACTCCGTGGGATGTTCAAGGCTTGGGAAATGTTTTTGTAGCCTAAGCCTGCTTTAAATTTTTCAATAACTTTATCCCTGACCTGTCTGGTGTGTTCTTTGTAGTGATGGGACGTTCTGTATCGAGGCTTCGGAGCGTGTGTCGAGTAATGGAGGGGGCGTTTCCGCGAAGCGCGTATCGAGGCTTGCTTCATTTATGGGAGGAGCTGAAAATGATGACGTCCGAAGCCTCGCTGCCCGGCTGTACCACGTGACTGGTTCATGAAGTGGTTCGAACTTTGCCGCGAGATATGACAGCGATATAAACCCCTCAGACTTCATTCACAATGTGGGTGTTTGATGGAGAGTTGCGGTTAGTGAGAGTTTGGAGACCGTTTGGAGGTTTATGAGAGTGAGGAGAGAAAGTCAGGAGAGAATAGAGCCAGCTAAGAAGAGGAGGATGTCCTCCCCTGTGTGGGAACATTTTGATCTTATTCCTCCCAACAAGGTATGTAAATTTCTACAGAAGATGTATTTTCATGATACTGATGGTGCAATACAATTTATGTTGAGCTGTCTTGACTTTTGTACAAGGTGAAGTGTTTGCTGTGTGCCAGGGAGCTGGGATATAACAGCAACACCTCATCCATGCTTAGGCACTACAGAGCTTTGCATGAGAATAAGGGGGACACCGATCGTGGAGCAAGACCAGGTGAGCCATCAAATGCCATGATAATATAGCATGCAGTAATGTTACTAAATGATATAACAATATTATACAACTGTTATAAGTTACGTATGTGATATTTATATATGTGCTTTATCTTTATTGTCTTTCCTCAGGAGAACAATCTCAAATAGATGAAGACCTGGTCAGCATGGTGATTGAGGACTCCCAGCCATTTAGCATTGTGGAGGACAAAGGATTCAAAAGATTTGTTAAATCATTAAATCCTAGCTATGTTCTCCCCACTAAAAAGGTCATAAAAGCAGTGAAAATTTAGTTTTTACAGAATAAAATGTGAACAGGCAGGACTGAGGCTCAGTGTGTAGCTGTCCATACCTCAACGTTACAAAAGCACAACCACTGTCCACACCCCAACCACACCTCACCTCACAGTAAATGATCATTTCCATTTCAAGCATTTCCAAATAATCATTTCCCATACTGCCACTATAAATATACACAGTATACTGCCATCACTACAATATACATGTTTTACACACTCCTTTTGTTGTTGACATTTACAGGCTGTGTGCAAAATGCCACACTCTTCAAATTCATGCCAGCTATTATTTTTACGTCCAGTAGGTGTCCTGCTAGAGCAAATGAAGCTTCATGAAGCTTCGCGTTGGGGTGAACCAATTGGATGAAAAGCTTCAGTGCTTCATGGGGCTTCATCTGCCCATCACTAGTTCTTTGGACTTCATGGTGTTGTTGCTCCCAATACTCTCTTAGACAACCTCTGAGGCCGTCACAGAGCAGCTGTATTTGTACTGACATTAGATTACACACAGGTGCACTCTATCTAGTCATTAGCACTCATCAGGCAATGTCTATGGGCAACTGACTGCACTCAGACCAAAGGGGCTGAATAATTACGCACACCCCACTTTGCAGTTATTTATTTGTAAAAAATGTTTGGAATCATGTATGATTTTCGTTCCACTTCTCACGTGTGCACCACTTTGTATTGGTCTTTCACGTGGAATTCCAATAAAATTGATTCATGTTTGTGGCTGTAATGTGACAACATGTGGGAAAGTTCAAGGGGGCCGAATACTTTTGCAAGACACTGTAAGTGCCAAGTGAGTGTGATATTATCATAGTCTCAAGGTTTTGTTGTGTTTTAGAGTTTCACTGTCATTCTGGTTCTATTATTGTAGGTCTGTACCTTACAATATAAAGTGCATTGAGGCAACTACTGTTGTGATTCACTCTGTGTGCCTTCTGTCTCATCTATGATGTTGTGTC
This sequence comes from Copadichromis virginalis, assembly GCF_057382275.1. Lineage (NCBI taxonomy): Eukaryota > Metazoa > Chordata > Actinopteri > Cichliformes > Cichlidae > Copadichromis > Copadichromis virginalis. The sequence goes on from NC_140629.1 coordinate 35,621,575, forward strand.
TTTGTCTTCCCATAATTCATGCTCTATAATGCTGCATTTCATTGTGTTGGTTGCCAGTTTGTGTTTTGTGTTCTTTGTTTTCTTCTTATGAATTTTTGTATTTAATTTTTTCGTTTTGAGTTTGATATTTCATCGCTCACAATTATTTGCTCATCCAGTCTTTGGGTCCTCACTCCTCCCTTGACACTTTTTTAACATGTAGGCAATTTTCCTAAACTTAACCAAGTAGTTTTTAGCAACTTACTCTAACTCGATTAGAAGAAAAATACCACTAAAGGAAAAGCACATACAAATGATAAATTAAAATATATAGAAAACCTCAGTCCCACCTAACAGACACTGCATTCAGCTGTCTGGCCACCTTGTAACTTATTCCATCACCAGCCCTCCAAATGACAACTCTGTTAGTCTCAAAACTAAATCATTAAATCTCAGCGTCCAGTATTTCAGTGTTTTTGAGTATCTGTGTGACACAACCTGGCACAACTTCAGTGTTTTGCATTAAATGAAAAAACAAACCATTAACCTCCTGTCAAGCTAATTCACAAAGGATTGTGGAAGAGACAACAACAAATCAAACAAATCATTTTTTTAATTAACTAGTATTGTTTTTTTTAAAAAGCTAATAAGGAGGATAATAATAAGGATAATAAGAATAGCAGTGGTCTGGGGTAACACAAGAGTTCTCTCTATGCACAATGCAAAAAAAGAGCAAGAAGGATAATGCATAATGTTTGGTATCAGGAAAAGCAATAAATAATATGCTTCATTTATTTAAGAATAAACCATTTTCCTCTCACATATGACCTGAGAGGAAAATGCAATATAAATCAGTCATGTGTTCACAGCACATACATATCAGTTTGTGGAATGTGGCTAAACAAAGAAATTTTAAAAAAGGTAAAAATATTGCACAATATAAGAATAAATATAAGCAATACATATTTGATGGGCATATAGCTATACAGCTGTTCTATTGTACAGAATGAGAATATTGTTATGTTGTTGATATGAGAGAGCATTTGTCTACACAGGTACACAGATGTGTGTGTGTGTGTGTATATATGTACACATATATAGTTACCAATTGGATTAAGAAATTGTTGGCAAACTTTGGGGCAGGTCTGGATAAGCCGCTGCTTCTTCCTGCTCCTTTTCAAACACCTTTTGTTTTTGTTTTACAGATAATTTTGCTGGAATTCTTTTATGTTTATTTTCCATTTCCTGTGTTTGATATATGTATAAATATAAATAAATAAAAAAGAAAGAAAGGGTTGTGGATGATGATCGATGATGGTCAAACTTGCTGTATGTGGACGTGATGAATGTGTTAGTAGAAGTTTAGAGCCAGCAAATATTATCACGTGGTACGGTTTACCAGTTAAGGTCGGTTGAATCATTCATCGTTGTACGTCACTGCATCAACATCTCTTCATGCTAGAAGTGAGAATAAAAACTAAACTATGTGTTACTGAGCACACTGTGTGTTTTACAAGGTGGATAGTAGAACTTAACGTCCTCCCCGCCAACAAAAGAATGATTGGCCTACGGGCAGACTGCCCAGCCCTACTAACAAGACCTTTTCCTTTAGAGTCGTTTGCTTTCACCTCTCCCAAAAAGCTCAGGAATCCTTACAGTATAATACAGTTTAAGCTGAAATTATAGAAAAAGGTTTCATATTTAATAAATGCATGATGTTTAGTGAGAAAAATCAAGATTACGATTACTGACCAGAATAATCATGGTTATGATTTTACAGCCTTAATGCAACCTATTTAATAAAATGTATGCCATAGCTGAAAATGTAATACATTCATTGTCATCATGAAAGCTTTCAGCCAGTGAAACACGGCACAATAGTTTTATTTGTCAGAAAAACACATTTCAAAAGTCTCAGCCTATTATCCTTCATAATCACTCACTCTTAAAGGTGCAGTTTTGGAGGATTTCAGCTTAAAACGCTGAAAACTTAAAAAGCCAAGTAAGTGCGTAATGGACCCGTAAAAAGCTGGCTGGGCAAAGTGATCTGGTTATTTATACATGGATGAGAAAGATGAAATGGTGCATTAAAAAGGAACATTGCCTTACATTGGCCTCTCCTCATCACTCTCCATCCCGATGCTTGCTTCGCTTGCTTTGGATCAGCTGTTTACATGCGACACTACAACTCCTCCTGAATAAACTAAACACTGTCAACGTCACCATGGAGACCAAGCCTGCACAAACCTGTTAAAACCCACCAGGTAAACGTGACGACTCAAAAGCTGCGACTACAGCACAACGGGAAATGATGCTTCTGAAAAAAGAAAATGGAATAACCGGATATTGGCGGGTGCGTTGATGCTGCTGCTGCAAGGTGATCAGAATTCAATATTAGGCGATAGGATCCGTCAGGAGCCGAGTGTTTTTGTTTCATCCTCATTCAGCCTGCAGGGATCCAGACTGACAGACAGAAAGTGATAGCAGAGCAGCCGCTGTCATTCACAGAGAAAGTCAAGTGCATCTTATTGTCATGCAGATGACAGCCTGAGCCTCAGCAGCAGCAGCAGAACTGCTTTTATTTCTGCCAGTGTGGCTAGATCAGATTTATATTTTAGTGAGAGGGTAGCTTTTTGAAGGTAAATTGGAGCATTTTTCTGCAAGAATTTTTGCTATGATACGGTCTCGGTTAGTCAGTGCGTTGCTCACAAAATTCATTACAACATATCTGCTCCACCAAGGAAGAATCACACCAGTTGTGATGATCCCTTGAGTTGGTTCACGTTTCTGCAGTTTCCTTGTGCTCTCATCGTGGTGTTAAGTCTATCATTAGCCATTTCTGGGTCCAAATGCTCTTTCAGTTCCCGAAAGCAAACAATTGTGAAACAGTTTAACTCCAAAACATTAATGCATTATGAGGTTTAGCAGAGCTGGAATAAGTAGTAAGTAAGCTAGCTGGATGACATCTAAAGATGTGAGGTTGTAGCATGCCAATAGTTTCAGAAAAAACAAAAAGCAAAGCAGCTCAGCTATAACTGTGAGAGTAAAGAAGCCGCTCTCAAAAGGGTTGGTGAAGTGTTAAATTGTTTGTGATCAAACTTCATGCTGAGCGTCTCAATTGGGCAGAGACAAATGCTATAGTATGGCAGCAAATAGACAAAAAAAGCAGACCAAATTTCTGCCTGGAGAATATCTGCGATGAGACCATCCACAAAACAGGATTAGTCATCAATATGATGCTGTATGGTTTAGATTTCTTCCTAAGTCTCAGACAACCTGAGAGGGATTCTTTTCTAAAGTATTCAAATATTTGGGCTGTCATGGTTTTAAAACCTTCGTTTAACAATATGTTATATAAAATGAGTGCTAATAAAAAGCTGGAGAGGTTTGGACTCTCAGCTTAGTAGTTTCTGGAGGCTTTGTGCTGATTTTTTTTTTTAAATGACAGGAAGAATAGCCATAAATTTTAGCATTCATGTTCCCTTCAGGATGATGTGTAAAAGTGATCATTTGATGGTTAATCTTTCTCTAACATCACATCATTTAGTTTATGATCACTTAGCTCTGAATGGAATCTTGTTTCTACCAGCTATTGCAGTTTTTAAGTGGTGGATGCTAATAAGCATTATAGACATTATAGACCAATCATTTTCTGGACTCTGTACTTTGGAACCTCAACATTGTCGTGTAGACCACAGCCATGTTAGGATTTTTGGAGACAAAAGTGACTACTGGACAGAGAGTGAAGTGTTAAGCTGACTAGCAATGTGCATTCTTATATACCTGCTAATTAGTAAGCTAAGAAAATCCTACACCCTAAAACTGAATTAAAAACATCATGTACAATATGTTTGTACAATTAACCAGACAACAAGCTCTATTATTGATCAGACAGTTGCATAAAGAAGCATAAACATGAGCAGGAGGTCCAGGAGAGTCACTGGTGGATGGATCTACCAGATAGCTATTAGCTACAGCTCCCTGTGTCTGCAGCCACATATTAATCATCCCTACCTTAAAGCCTTATAAATAACTTTTCTCCAGTGTAGTTGTTATGAACAGTGTCAGGTTTGTATCTAATAAATTACTGCATAGCTACACATGACAAAGGTTTAGGAAATCCGCTCATTTTTCGTGTGTCTGAAAGAAAAACGAAAATATCAGTTGATATGTTAGAATATCGAACTTTGAAAAATTCTCCGAAAAAACCTCCAGGATATTCAGCCAGCTCTAAATTGGAGAAGAGAAAATAAAATACAAAATTGATTAAATCTTCAGCAATACTCATATTTCAAAAACAAGTTTAAAAGAAGGCTCTTCAGTACTGTCACCAGTTTTAATGTATGGTTCTGTATAATCTTCTTCCATTTGACTGTAGTTCATTAGCTCTATGCACAAGTACAAGCTCTTCCATGTACTCACTGTTTCCACAGTTGTTCTCATCAGCAGGGCGTAACTATTTAATCCAATTTTGATTCCATTTAAATTAGATGCATCATACATCATTCATTCTCATTGTGCCTCCATTAATTTTAACCAGATTAACTTCCAAAAGGTGCAGCAGCCCAAAAATCTGTGTTTGGTTCCAGAGTAATAATTAAACACCAAGTCTCGAGATACTGGAGACATTTGATTTGAAGGCTAAACTTAAAAGCCACAGATGACAAATGCTCAGTTTGTGGGGCTCAAGTGAAGGAAACATGTCAGAGCAGGAGGACTGCAGTGCATGAAACTGGATATTTCTGCAGTGGCTGTGGTGTTTTTTTGTTCGGCTTTAAATTCATATGCAAAGACCATGATGACACCGAAGCTAGTGGTGCATTCATCCACTGAGGTGTAGGAAGGGTTCATGTAGACGACATTAAGGGGAAAACCGTCAGTCATCTCTCATACAGCTGTGAGAACACATGTTATTTATATTTTAATGAATAATTGCATTTGAGCTTTGCAGATGCCCTTGAAACTCTTGTGCAATCAGTCTGTAATCCCTTAAGCACCTTTACGTTAATTTGTGAAATTTTCACTTGGGCGAAAAAAAGCATTAGCAAAACATTTTTTATTTATTTTTACTTCTTCTTAATCAAAACTGTAAAATAGGACATAAATGACAGCTTGTTCATATCATTAGAAGGCCGCTGAATTTACACAAGATTCACAAAGGAATCCATCATGTCAGACTTGAAGCTTAGTTCAGTATCTATAGGCTGTACGTATGGCCCACTGCTGTGTTGGTGTCGGATAAGAGGGTGGGACTTTATAGCTAAGGGCAGCAAACTGCATCCACAAACTGTATGGATGCAAAGCAAAGACACAAATATCTGCTGAGAAGTACTGCTGGAAGTATCAGACTAACAAAATTGCATTCCCAAAACAAAACATAAAGCAAAGACTTATTGGAAACCTCACAGCAGGCTTCAGAAATGATTCAAAAGGCATCAACCACACAAATGCAGTCAAGAAGTCCAGTTCAGTGACAGACAGCTAGTACACACAGCCACCTGTGTCAGCACACCTGCCAGTCATATAATCCATGTCCCTAACTTTTAACCTCAACAAAATCCAAATGTATGACTCATAGGCTGTTTTCTGAAGGGGGAAGTTATCCATAGAAGCTGACACCGGTTTTTGTATCAGGCTGTGAATGTGTGTTTTTTGGGTTCATTTTCAAATGAAAGTCAATGAGGGCATGGATTGTTTTGGAGCAAGCCTCAAGTGGCCATTAATGGAACTGCGGTTTTTAGCACTTGTGTTGACATTTTTGTCATAGAAAAATTACATCAGCTCAAATGAGGAACTCCTGGGTGAGATCACTACAGTCATGTTATTCTATATGTTATTGCTACCATTAGCGTCTAGTAGGACCAGAAGCTATGTTCTTATCTTATGATTGACAAGTCACACCATCAAAAATGCACAATCATAATTAAATTTACTTTGGTCCAATTCAGTTTAACTCAAGGTGCTTTATATTATAAGGCAAAGACAGAGAAAATAACACAGGGAAAACTCCAATAAACACTTAGCGACAGTGGGAAGGAAAAACTCCCTTTTAATAGGATGAAACCTCCAGCCGAAGCAGACGCGGAACAGTGAAAATGCTCTGCTCAATGCTTCAGTAATAGGACTTTGCAAACTTATGTGTGACGTCACAGTGGCTATGTCCATCTTTACATACAGTTTGGCTGCACACTCTTCACATCCCATTCCCAGTGAGCATGATCTGCAGTGGCCCCACCTTACAACCTGCAGGACCCAAAGGATCCGCTGCCAGCAGAGGTCCAATGGCCCTGCCCCGACAGGTCAGACGTGCTTAATGATATGACTAATTTGTGCATAGTGTGACTTTCTCATTTCCCTGATTCTCTAAAGCAGATGTGGAGAGTGCAAACTCAGGATGACCCACAGAGATCCATTCATGGAAATAAACTTGATTTATTTCCATTATAATATCAAATTAGCCCAATTTTCGGGGTTTTAGCCTCTCTATAATCAAAGGACACCCAACAGTTGCTGAGTGGAGCCCAGATTCTTGTTGACAGGAAATGACTTACAGCCTCCACAGACTGAGCTCAGGGTGACTGTGTGTGTGTGTGTGTGTGTGTGTGTGTGTGTGTGTGTGTGTGTGTGTGTGTGTGTGTGTGTGTGTGTGTGTGTTTCACTGCTGAATGGGAATCCTTCAGATCAACAAATAAACAAAGCAGCCAGTGCAGACCAGCGTTCCTCCTGTCAACAGCATCTGCCAACAGCAGGAGGAAGCTTCAGTTTTTCCTGCCTCATAAAGCTAATCCTGCATGTGTGTTTCTAAAAAACTAACAAAAAAAACACCTTCTGGACATACTCCATCTGCTTCTTTTTTGTGTCTTTGTCTTTAAGTGCATGTCCTCTGCTGTTACATCCCATTCCTCCCTCTCTATCAGACATCTCTGTCCCCATCTTACCTTTCCACCCATCCCTCCATCTCCTCTCTGCTGGATGACTTATTCAAAACCCTCCAAAAAATGATTTCCCAACCATTCCTGCTAGGCCGCTGTACCGGCTCAGGAGTGGCTCATTAAACCTCAGCCATCCGACCTGTCAACCCGCAGTATTTACGTCTTATTTTAAAAGGATGTGACCCTCGCTCTAAAGCCTGATTATATTTGATATCCTGAGTGTCTTCCTGAATGAATTAAGCAAACAAAAAGGAGGATGTCAAGGCAAGGCTAATTTTTATTCTCTGTTTTCCTAAGTTGGTGGTGCACCTGGGAAGGATTATTTAAAACCAGTACTTTCAGGTAAAATGAATGAACTTCTTCAAGCTCTATCCATCACATTTGACAGCTGGTGCGACATGCAGGCTTTATCTTGAGGTGACCACTGAAATTCAAGTTGATTTAGATAAAGCTTTACAATAACTGCCTAGAAGCTGCCAGACTTAAAGACATGCTTCTGGAAGGTTAAATTAAGCCTTCTTTATCTTATACTATGCCTTTTCTTTAACCAGTTGTTTTAGCCCCTCCCCCTTTAAGCCAACTTTCAACTGATTGGCTGCATTTCAGAAACAGAAGGTGAGTTGTGCTTGTGTGCCTAAATCAGTAGGAATAATGACCCTTCTTTATGACATCATGCAGAAACAGTAAAACAAAGTATCTTAAATGCAGCATTTATAGCTCTTGGCTCACAGGAGCTACTTGTAAACACACTGATGTCATTATCTGAAACTTTTGCATATAAGCAGTCAACACCTGACAAATATAATGAAAAGCATAATAAGTCTGCTTGAATAAAATAATGTGACTTTGTTGTTGCTCTCACCATGATGGACAATGACATTTGCCATTTTGTTATATTACAGCATCACATTTTAATTCCCTTTACTGCTGAGTTCTTGATGCACATGCCTTCTCCTCTAATCTCCAGGAAAAACAAGGAGCACTGGATTAAATGGCTCTAGAAAGAGGAGGAGGAGGAGGATGGAGATGGAGGACACACTGCTGCTGCTGCTGCTGCTTCCTCCCTCCTCCTCCTCCTCCTTTTTTCTTCATCTTCCCTCCAAAAAGAAAAAGGAAATCTCAGCCTGGTAAACATCAACACAGACACAGAGAGCGGGAACAATGACACCAGCTGGGCAACAACAATGGCAAATAAATATCATGTGGCAGCATTTAACCATTCTGAGTGTCTGCTGCTCCTTTGTGGCCTCTACACCTGCATCTGACTGACCGCCTCCCTCCTTTTATTTCCGCGTTAGGCTAAATTAAAGGCAGCTTCCTGCAGGTGTGCTTCTTTTGTTGCCGTGTTGCATTGTTGTTTCCCCCCCCAGACAATAAAAGCAGGCTCACCTTCTCGGCTCCTCTGTGCTTCTTGGCGGCCGGCGTGTCGTCCTGCTGCCGTCTCACAACAATAGCGCCGGTTTTAACTCCACACTCCAGCGCGGTTTTCCCGGTGCTGACGGCGGCGGCACCGTTACTATTGTTGTTATTGTTTACGTTGCTGATATCTCCCGGGAGCCTGGAGTCCGGAGCGGCGCACAGGCAGTGTCCGGAGCCGTCGCGGCACAGATGATGCTCGGGAGCGGGCAGGGCGGACGACGGGAGGAAGACGGAGGGAGGAGGAGGAGGAGGAGACGAGCCATCACCACCGGGCTTCTCCTTCCTCGTTCGGGCAGGAGGAGCAGCGGCGTCCCTTTCCCTGTCTCGCTCCCTCTTCCAGCCCCGGATCATGTTCTTCCCCTTCCTCTCCTCCTTGCCTTTGGCGCATGACGCAGAAGGAGCGGTCACTTCGGAGACTCCGTTCCCGCCGCCACCGTCCGCCTCTCTGCTGACCGCTGAAATCATCTCCAGACCTTCTCCAGCGACGCTGCGTCCTTGAGCCTCCCGACGCTGTTGCTGCTGTTGCTGCTTGCCGATCCCGAAGCACGCTTCTCCGCCGCCTCGCACCACGACAGCAGCCGCTGATGAGTGATCCGCCGAAGCCGCCTCCGGTTCCTCCCGTCCCTCCCGGCCGACTCCTTTACGCTTAAGCGCGGATCTCCTCGGCTCCGACCCGCCGCCGCCAGGTGTCCGGGTCTGGAGCGAGGGCAGGGCCGCGTGTCTGTCGGCTGAGCCAGCGGCACTGAAGGAAGAGGAGGAGGAGGAGGAGGCGATGGAGACAGAGGAGGAGGAAGAGGAGGAGAAGGCGGCGGTGTGGTTGGGTGACAGCTCCTTGCAGTGTGTCAGCAGCCCTCCATTCTCCCCAGCTCTCAGGAAACGGTTCATCTCCTCGTTTCCTTGTCTCCTTTGTCGATCTCCACAATAATCAGCATGCAAGTCATTGTCAGAGCGCCAGCCAGCCGCAGTGTGGCGGAGAGCACCGGAGCATCAGGCCCGCTCCTTCACAAACTACCACACAGACTGAATGACAGCTCGCAGTATCTGACAGGGCTGCTCGCTGTTATCACCCGCAGCACAGTAAAACACGATAATCACAAATCTACACTTGTGTTTTCATAAAATAATAAAAACAATACGAATAAAGTTCATAAAGTCACATTTGGAAGGTTTATTTCAATCCCAACAATAAAATGCCCCAGTAATATATGGATATGTAGCACATTACTGTTTATTTTCAAAGAGAGAATAGATGGTTTTGTTTTCCTTCGACTGTGAATGCATCTTCCCAATGTCTCAGATGCCACTTAATTACTGTCAGAAAATGCAACTAGTTGGCCGCAGGAGGGCGCTGCCGTGTTTGTTTTATAGTTTATGCATCAGCTCAAGTGTCAGTGATTGGATGCCCACTAAATGCTCAGCTTCGGCGCCTAATAAGCTCATCACTGGACCCACTTCAGTTTGCCTACCAGCCTGGCATTGGAGCGGATGATGCCGTCATTCACCTCCTACATCGTTCCCTCGCTCACCTGGAGACCGCTGGAAGCACTGTGAGAATCATGTTCTTTGATTTCTCCAGTGCCTTCAACACCATTCTTCCCTCGGTTCTAAAGGACAAGCTGGTGAACTCTGGAGTGGACCATCACCTCACTACCTGGATCCTGGACTACCTCACCGACCGACCACAGTATGTGAGGACTCAGGGCTGTGTGTCAGACAGGGTCGTCTGCAGTACGGGGGCCCCACAGGGAACGGTTCTGGCTCCGTTCCTCTTCACCATCTACACTGCAGACTTCTCCCACAATTCCACCCAGTGCTTCCTGCAGAAGTTCTCTGATGACTCTGCAATAGTCGGCCTCATCACTGATGGGGACGACAAGGAGTACAGAGGTCTGACCCAAGACTTTGTGGACTGGTGCCAGCTGAACTACCTCCAGATCAACGCCAGTAAAACCAAGGAGCTGGTGGTAGACTTCCGCAGGCACAAGCATTCTCCACTGCAACCACTGAACATCCAAGGTATGGACATTGAGGCTGTGGACAGCTACAGGTACCTTGGTGTTCATCTGAACAATAGACTGGACTGGACTCATAACTCAGACGCCCTCTACAGGAAAGGGCAGAGCAGGCTGTACCTGCTGCGGAGACTCAGGTCGTTTGGAGTGGAGGGCCCACTCCTGAAGACCTTCTATGACTCTGTTGTGGCTTCTGCTATCTTTTATGGCGTGGTCTGCTGGGGCGGCAGACCACGCCATAAAGGTAACGTTCCTCTGATTGGCTGCCCTTCACAAACAGGCCCAAACAATGATCTTTAACAATGACCATGTTAAAGAAAACCCTCTCTGCTTGACATCACACAGATCTACGATTAGAAAAAAATTACTGAAATTGAGTGTTTAGAGCAGTGAAGCCTAAGCCTTTGACTTTCTTTTGCATAAACATACCTTGCTATTTGAAACTTCTGCCCAAATGCTGTTTACTGTCACCAGGTACACATTGAAAACATATGTACCTGAATTTAACAGTAAATCTGTTACAGTGCACCAGATAACCTTCAGTTAAGGTTGTATGATTACAGGCCACGTTGCAAGAGCACAATGAAAACTTGCAAAGATAAGAGCTATGCAGTGAGCAGAGTGATCTAATCACATGCACACTAAGCACAAATAGACTCACGGTAAGCACAGAAAAAGCCTTTGTAATCATGGAAAATGGTGGAAGAGACACATAATTAACTAGAACTTTCTAATTTATTAAATAAAAGAAGCAGAAACTGCGATAATCTTTATGGGATGTGTGAAGCAGTGTTAACAGCATGTCAGGAGCTACATGAGTATTTGTATGTTAGGTGTGCGGTGTTGTGTGGTGCAAAAACTAAAATAACCAAGCCACAGCCAACTAAACAAATAGCACAACGCTGGGTGAATGGAGAGAGAGCATACACGCTCCTGGGAGACTGTCCAGGTGTTTCCAATTGCTATGATTAACTATGCTTCTAGAAACCTGCAAGGCAGCACAGAGGGACAAACAGGCAGAAACAGACAGCAGACCTGGCCAGGGCAGAAGACCCTTCACACCACCAAGAGACTCTATTGGGTACCTTAATCAGATAGTTTAAGATTACCACAAAGAAATGTGAAACTCTGAAGGGAAGGCTTAAAATGCCCTTAAATATTCTAAAAAAAAATATGACATTGAACCAAAAAAAACACACAACAAAATAACATTAAAGAGACTCAAAACGATCATATAATGATGGATAGCCACATTTAGACCCAAATGAACAAAACTAGTTACAAAAACCACACAAATACGCTCACAGGGTTTAAAGACCCAAAGCAATCATAACTTCATGCAGTTAGCACTATATAAAAACCTCCATCATCCCAACATGTTAGAGACGTAAGAATGATGTATGAGCATCATCTGTGTTTCCTTCACAGTGTGGAAGTGAAACCATCTTCACTGACAGATAAATGAACGAATCAAGAGGCCGAGGAGGAATGAAATGGCATGAATGACAAGTGTGTATATCCAAATAATATTGTCACTCTGCTCAGTGCTTCTAGTGTGAAGATATTTTTTAATGTTTCTATTGGTTGTGATTAAGAAATAATACTCTGCAAATCTGAACAATCAAACAAACTAAAATCATAGTCAGTGTCTGTTAATGAGAGTGGAATAGCAGTTTTGAGTAACACAATCTTTACACATTAAGTGTGTAAAGACAAAATGTAAATTAAGGGAAACACAAATTCAAAACGGAGAACTTAAAAGACAAAAGCTGGTGAATACTTAGGTGTATTTCAACTTTCCTTTACAGTTTATGGCGAAGACAAATTTGGTTTTGTTGCAGAAACTCCTTTATGTAAATTCCTGAAGTTTTTTCCCCATATTTGCACAAACACTGCTCTGTTCCTACATGCGTTAAATAAGCATAACACAACATGCAAATGAGACTGGGCTTCCTTTATTTGCAGTGTGCACCTGCTTCCAGTCACAGAAATGAAGCAATCTGACTGAGAGGGAGCGCAAACAAATATATTCGGCAAAATGCTGGAGTGCTCCCGTGAAATGTCAAATTTTGTACAAAACACATTTATGAGTGTGTCAATCAGTAACCAGAGATAAAAGGTTTAGGATTGCAGGAGAAGGAAGCCTATCAATCAAACAGTGTCAAAGCATAGACCGACAGCAGATAAAATCCCTGCCGGGATCCAGCAGGTATGCCATATCTGACCTCATTGTGCCCTGCAGTATACCCGAGGAAGAATGGAGTACACTCCATCGAATCCAACACAACATGAACTAGAAGACAGCAGTGATAAATAGTTTATGATGCAGAGACGAGAGTCAGCTGTGCCTCCTGTCAAGTGTCACTTGGTGATCCTGAGAGCTTCAGTACAGACTACTCCCTATTAAAGGAAGAGGTGTGATGTCCACACCTGTCTTTGGTGCAGAGGAAACTGGGTGTCATGAGAAAAAAAAAGTTCTTTATGGAGTGTAAAATTTTGAAGCAACAACAGCAACAAAAACATCCCAGATGTTTGCACTACATCCAGCTGGGAGTACTCACTACTACTCTTGTTTACTTAAAACAAGCCACATTTGCTCAGATATGTAAATTGGTGTCATGCCTCTATATCTATGCTCGTAATCTTAGCCCATTAAGGGCTACGCTGTTTTGTTTTAAATTTCCTTCTTTTAAAAAGCATCGACGATTCTATCAGCGACAGCTGCAAAACTGTGGGGTCAGGCTAAACATGTATAAATAAAGCATCACATAAACAGATGCATGCATGTCATCCACCTGCATATTAAAGCCTTGAACTTATTAAAAAAATTATTATTCTTTTGACTGGATGTGGCCATATATGTACCAGGGGTTATCAGCTAAGTGCAAGTTTTCTAGCTTGGAATTCAGAATTTAATGTTATATTAAACAGGAAGCAAAGTTTGGCTGTGATGGCAAAAAAACCTGTTCAGCTCACAGCTTCAAGACGACACCTCGCTAACCAGTCTCACTTAAAGCTGTTGTTTATTTACAGTCTATGCCCACAGCTTGAGTGATGGCAAACTGTGTGTCATGCCAGTAGTAGTCACTAATGTAAACAGCAGGCCTAATAACTTAGTCTGATATGTAATAAAAAGATCTCATAATTGTGTCTAATGCATCAGTAAGCCAAAAAGTGGCAATTTTTTATTTAGTGTTACATTATCACAGTTTAGAATAGAGAAACTAGCAACAACTAATTGAGCCTGTTTAACTTTTCATAATGAGAATAAATGCAGTTGAAACACTTCATGTTGAATACAAAACTATTTAAAACATTTTAAATATTATTATTTGACTGACACATACAGTATTTGGTACACTCAGTTTGTTACTTTATGTCAAAATTCATATGGAATATTAGGCATAAGCATTTTAAACCTGCAGTTCTTTTGGTTTATGTTTGCATTTCAAAGGACATCTTGTCTGTTTACACACCTTTGATCCAGTGCTCTCAGTATGCAGATTATTTTCTCAGCTCACGTGAAGCAAACTGCACAGAACTGGCCATAAAAGTACTAAAAACCAAAAACAGAGTAATTTTGGTTATTTCATGCTACGACATGGGCCACATGAGAGTTTCGCGAGAAAGTCAGCATTTGGATCACAGACTGTCTTCACCTTATCTTTATAATCAGTTCTTTTAAAAAGAAAAAGCTGAATCAGCTATTAAAAGACCCCAGGGGAAAAAAAACCCCACTTGGCAAACAGTTCAGCTCTGTTTGTATTTCAAAGTGCACCACGTTGTTTCTGTGTGTACGTTCCCTAAAGAGGGCTAAAGTCAGTTGTAAGCCAACAAATAGAAAGACACAACAACAAATGTTGGAGAAATCTGGTAGTTGCTAACAGACTGATGAACAGTTCTTCATAGGACTGTTGGAGATTCCAGAGTTGTTGTTGTTTTTTTTTTTTTACTTCAGACTATCAGTGTTAAACCAATAAGACTGTATTGCTCACTCTGACTTTTCTCTGTAAGACCTGACTTAAACATGGCTTTAATAAAGTTTCACAAATAAATACATCCAAAAAGTAATGAACTAAAATGGTATTTATCAGTGAAATAATAATTGTAAATAGAACCAAGATAAATGATTTTTGCTGTTGTCATTCGCCTCTTTTATTTGCTGTCATTTCATTTCAGCTCAGTGTGAGAGTCTTTACTGGTTAGAAAAGGAGCTGAGGAGACGCAGGTAAAGCAATGATGACCACCAAAGAAAATATTTTCATCTGAGCTGGGGAGTCTTGTCAACTCAATTCAAATTATTTTGTGGCACAAACAGAGAAAACATTGTTTATAAAATGGTAACACTTTGCTGTTACCCATGATAGCTCTCCAGTTAGCATCCAGTGCACGGATGCATCCTGATATAAACAATAGACTGGCCCCTTAGATCCATGTGTCTTTGATTCACTTTTGGACCCATATCTGATCTAAATTCAGAATCAGAGCATTCCTAAGTATGGAGAAAATGTTCCTGACAGTCTTATTACAAAAAAATCCTTGTAGAATAAGTAAGAACGCCTTGTTATGCAGGGGAACAAGACATTATCAAAACCCACAAATGATAGACTGATCCATCCATCCATCCATCCATCCATCCATCCATCCATCCATCCATCTTCTTCACTTTATCCGGGGGCGGGTTGCAGGGGCAGCAGCCCAAGCAGAGAAGCCCAGACCTCCCTCTTCCCGGCCACCTTCTCCAGCTTGTCCGGGGGAACACCAAGGTTTTCCCAGGCCAGCCGAGTGATACAATATCTCCAGCGTGTCCTGAATCTGCCCCGGGACCTCCTCCCAGTGGGACATGCCTGGAACACCTCACCCAGGAGGCATCCAGGAGGCATCCTTGTCAGATCAACTGGTAAATCGAGAGCTTCGCTTTTACACTCAGCTCTCTTGCTCACCTGTTCACCATGACGGACCGGTACAGCCTCCACTGTGATCAGTCTATCTGTGTCAAAAATATGGCCCAGGGGCCACAGCTGGCCTTCCAAATGATCTATTTAAGAATACTTGCAACTTCACATTTTCACAAGTTCACATTTTTCTAGATCTTGACAAATTCTTTGGATCAGCAAAAGCAAAATGTAATAATTATTTAGTAATGTACATGAAATGAGACGTACTGTTTTTTAAGGGCTGTTCATCATTTTGTAACTGCATGGTTACTTTTACTTCTTTACACAAAAAAAGGTAATTTTACCATCAGTTTAATGGTCTGGCCCACTTGAGATGAGTATGACACCCCAGAGCCAGTCATCTTTATTTATTCAACATACATTTTTATACACCATCTTGAAGCTTTTTTGACTATGAATTGTCTAGTTTTTGTGCGTGTGTTTTTAAACATTAAATGTTAAAGACCGAAGCCACTTTGGTCCTTTCTCCAAGCTATTTGCACTTTTAGCTTCATACAGGAAGTATTTTCTGCCATAATTAAAATGGTGTCATTGGTGCACAGGAATCGTGCACCAATCAGGAATTTATTAAGGATATATAAGCTAAACACTTTAAATCCAAACAAGTATTGATAAAACGTGTTTAGACAGACTGTTTTCATGACCAACCAATCCTTAGCTGAGAGCTCTCATTACACACGTACACTGCAGTGCGCACACACACACACACACACACACACACACACACACACACACACACACACACGGCCAGAACAACAGCTGGATCGTGTATCCTCACTCCGGCTGAGTGAGGAGATCAACATGTTAAAAAAAACATCTGAACCTGAACTGTTGGGTCCTCGTTTCTTACCAGCACTTTAATCAGATTAATTGTAATGTAATGAGTTACAGTTTTGTGCAACAACATGTAGTTTTGAGTGCAGGCTGCATGCAGCCCGTGTAAATACTACTTACATAAATTTTTCGTCGTGCAACTACAGATGTTTTAAAGATTGAATGCTGTAAATCATGCCAACAGGAGGGACATTTTCTGAGATAAAAATGGGATTATAAATTATAGAAATTAAGATGTGGGTCTATTTATTGCAATCCAATCCAGCTTTTTCTTAAATCTTTAAGGGGCTTCTCCGTGCAGCGTTCTAATTCCCCACTGGAAAACAAACATACACATTTCAACATGAAGAAAGTCGGCAGGGATACGGGGATACAACAGGCTGAACACGTGAAATCATTTCCCCTCAGCAAAGGGAACCAGATCAGATTTCACCCTGTTTAGACAGAAGTGGAAGGTAGAAGTATTGTTCCTGTGCAAATAAAACTAGATTGATTATGAGACCATTTTAAGTTTAGGAACACAAACAAAGCCGAGTAAAATGTCACTGATCAAAGGTTCAAATGCGCACATCTCGAACACACACAAACACACACTTCACCCTTTTGTGATCTGGTTGGCTGTGACATGTGAAACCGAGGGGCCCAAAGGACACTCCCACAGACAGGCTAGCAGGTAGGCGTAGGGAGCAGCGGATCAGGCTGCAGTTCTCACGGCAGCAGTCAGGACGTCTAGCTGAGCGTTTGCTTGGAAAATATCTGCTGAGCATAATGACAGAACAGTGTGGGAACCAGCAGACGTCGCAGGAGGATGCCAGGAAATGTAGCAGAGGAGCTGCAAAGCATGAAGAAAGGGATTCTCAGTGAGTCTGTGGCTGTAAAAACAAAAACATCTCTAGAGTACAAAAGGCAGTGTCACACAGATATTTGTGTTAGCTGTTTTGGTTGCATTAGTAAAAGTTATAGCAGTACTCATGTCTTTTTGAATAGCAGAACAATCACTCAGATTATTGACTGATTAACTGACAGATCTTCTTGGCTTGTCAGCTTTTGGAATTGCATGAATTAAAATGATTCAGTCGTGAATTTACCACATGGTGAATATGGAGTCTTTAGGTCCCCAGGAGACTTAGATATTCATCACACAACCTTCACTGCAAAGAAAGAAAATGCATAATGAGGGATGCACATTTTATGAAGGTTGACTTTTATTCATAATTAGCTGTCTGGATTCTTTATGTTTACTTACCAAACTGTTGGATTCGTGATTGACTGGCACCATGGTGGGTTTCTTGACTTGTAAAAATTCTGCTTTATCTATTAATCGCTTGGAAATTTTCACCTTGAGCAATATCTAAGGTGTTATCTATTGTTTTGCAATGTCACAACAGAAAGTTGGGAAACTTGGCTTTTGCATTGCAGCTGGACAAGAAAGTAAGATGTGCTATTGCAGGATTTTCCTTACGTAAAACTCCAGAGAGTTACAAAACAAAACAAAATACCAAACAAAAAAAATCTTTGCATGTTGTGTTGATTCCCACTTTTCTTGGACAGTATGATTTTGGGTTTCATTTCACTTTTCCCTTTCGTGTGTAGTTCAGATACAGAAGCTGTGGCAGAGGAGCAGCAAAGATTGAGCAGGATGTGCAGTGAACCACTGCAGGCTGCTGATCAGGAGCAGCCGGAGCTAACAGGGAGGAGAAAGCCAGTGTTAGTCAGGTAAGTTACAAACGTTTTTCTCTGGTTTTTATCCATAAATATCTTTGTATTGTTTAGATTGTTGCATATGAAATTCAGACGTCATGCTAGGTCCAAATATGCCCAGTTAAGAATATAGGTTTACCTTGAAATTTTAGCTTGCCCTTTGGTCACCAGACGTTCAAAGTCTGTAAGGTTCAAACAACCACAGTACAAATAGTTACCCACTTCCAAGGTTGAGTTAAATAACCTTGTGACAAGCCATAATACGACTAAAGGTACATTATGGTATAATATTTGCTCCTTTTGGTCTTATTCGTTAACTGGGATTCACCAGAAAACAACACATTTTCCATTCTTGACCTCTGCAATGCTGTTATTTCTCAGTCCACTCCTTCTTCTCTCCTGAGAAGCAATTCCAAGACACTTTCTATCCTCTGAATGTAAACGGGACTTTTGCTGATTAGAGTAAATTCTATATCTTGTGTGATGTTTTCTTTAAAGCTTTTCTTTTCTTTTCTTTTCTTTTCTTTTCTTTTCGTTTCTTTTCCTTTCCTTTGGACAAACACTGATGTATCGTAATCCTTGTGGTGTGTTAACTTTGTGTGTTACAATCCAGCTGATCAAGTAAATAGTAGATTTCTCACTCTGGATCGGGAGGAACAATGACTGCAGGTTGTTTTGAACCATTTGAACAAATTGACTTCTGAATTGTGGTTTTTTTAAAGCATAAATTCAAAGAAAATCCAATTTTTTGAACGAAGGAGTCATATGATGGTGCTAATATGCTTCAGCTTTAATTATAATGCTGTCCTAAAAAAGAGCATAATCTTAATCATTTCAACTTCAGATTTTGATTAGAACATTTTTTTCTCCAGCCTCGAATTATTTGAATATTTCCTGGTTTTCATAAAAGTATGATGTCAGGAATCGACAGCAGGCTGCTATTGTTCTTAAATACACTAAAATTAGTTTACCAAAGGTTGCTGACTTCTGTTTATCTTCTGTCTTATTGGCTATGTAATATGTTAAATCCTCTCTCTGAAATTTCTCTCTGTCCTCAGGTCAAAGACCTTCGACCATTCTCTCCTGACTCAGGTGCAGACAGACCCAGACTCCAAGATTGAGAGGAAGAAGTCTCACTACAGCCAGGTGAGAGGTCATTAAGTAAACTCTGATACATATTTTATTACACCTATAAATGTTACATGTAGGCCATTCTCGGTCACTTGGTTTCCAAATGAGTAATATCAGATAAAATTTCTGCTGACTCGCTTTTTTCCAAGCAACCTTATTATCTTAGAAATGTATCAGGTTATAAACAGTTTGTGGGTCAGGCCTCCTTCTGGTTGGTCCTTCCTTTACTTCATGACGCCAACATTAACACATCCAGTGTTCTGACATGGCACCACAAACCAATGTGAGGAACGAAAGTTCAAATAACATCACTAAATTGCTGCTTTAAATTTTGTTCACAAAGACAATAATAATAATAATAATAATAATAATAATAATAATAATAATATCTGGTACTTTTTAGGCATTTGAAAGTCAATTAAGAATTCAAAAATTATTTTTCTAATCAGTTTTCACAAAGAGGTTTTTGTACACTTTCAAATGAAAGAATTTAAAACTTTAAAATAACTTTTTCTAATAACTTGTTAGTAAATAGATTAATTGGCTAATGACTTGTTAGCTATAGCTTATTCAAAGCTATTTTCTTGATCAGCTGGATTGTAACACACAAAGTTAACACACCACAAGGATTACGATACATCAGTGTTTGTCCAAAGGAAAGGAAAAGAAAAGCTTTATAGTGTTTATAAAGTGGTTAATGATTCCACCAGTATTAAAGATACTTAGTCTAAATTTGTATATTTAAAAATGATTTTATATTTTAAGCTATGCTTTCATGTCCAGAATATCTGCATATTGCATTGAAGAGCTAGAACACGAATAAACATTCGTGTAATGCTACATGATGGTGCAGTGAGTCAATGTGGTCTTTATTTAACCATGCAAAACATTAAAAGCACATTGTTTTTCACAGCGCAAAAGGCAAAACGTCTTAAGGACACGAGTGTTAAAACAACAGCGTCACATGTCCAGGGGTAAAATATTGCTCCCTAGAGGTGAACGTTTTAGCTCGAGATTAATTACAAAAAATATCTTTATACTTTGTAAATGGTTGAAAATGCCTAAGCCAGTCGGTTTGGTTTAACTTAATACCACAGTTATTTGGTTAAGTTTTCCTGATTTGGTCTAAAAATGCATTTCTCTAAAATGTCCTTTGCAATTCCCTTGCAAAAATGTCATATAAATTCTAAACTGTAACTGGTATCCACATGATTTAAACACCATGATTGCCTGCGCACACACAAGCTTATTTTGGTGTATGGGTGATGTTTCTATGATGGAGTGGAACTAGAGCTTTTTCTCTGTCTAACAACATATAGATATACACTGCTGCAAAACAACAATCCCATAAATAAATGCTCTGTAGTTCTCCTGAGAGTACCGTAAGTTTTACAAGCCACATTTATTTATTACTTTTCTCTGATAAGAATTCATCCAAATGTCAGCCTTAGCTTTAACTGATATATGTGTGTGTGTGTGTGTGTGTGTGCGTGCGTGCGTGCGTGTGTGTGTGTGTTGTATTTCAGCTTTCGAAGACCAACTGCCAGTACCATAAAATATTTAAGGAGATCAGCAAAGAAGAACAGCTCAAACAGAGTAAGTCTTTAATGATCACAGCTATCCACTCCACCTTAAATACTGAATGAAGGATTAGGTCATAGTTGAACATTTGATACCAGAGCCTCTTGTTAACCACCTGATAATAATAGAATCCCTATGATAGGACTACAGTGTAAATTCAAAGTCCAATAATAACTTTATCAAACTCTTTTGTTCAATACAAACACTGAACTGGTCTTTTCTTGTTTTTTTCCTCACAAACATCTAAAAATAATGTGTTTTTTTAATGTGCTTTATTTGTTTGCTAGGTTACACCTGTGCTCTTCAGAAAGACATCCTCTACCAAGGACGCATGTTTGTCTCCGACCACTGGATCTGCTTCCACTCCAAGGTGTTTGGAAAAGATACCAAGGTATGCATTGATGTCTGTTTTGTATCAGCTCACAGGAAAAGGCTGAGAATCTGAAAGAGATTTCAGGAGAATACACAGATGTTTTCAGTGGTGTTTCTTGGTTCCACGCGAGTGTCAGAGTCTTTGTTGTGTTGATGCTGTTTAAAGTGGCGAACACAGTGAGGTGCCAGCAGCAGCCGTTTGATTTGATGAGATATGTCGGTTTAAATTATTTAACAGTTACCTGGAGAAGTTTCACAGAAAACAGAACAATTTGCTGTCGTTCAGAAAGCAGCAAACAGTCAGTTTTATCCGTTACACAACACTTGAGACCAAGAAGAACTCAGTGATGTAAAATAAGATTTTTAACCTCAATTTGATTTTTATCAACACAATTTAATTGAATAATAAGTGTGTCGTTGTTTTGGCAGCACAATCATGGAGCTTTGCTTTATGAATAGAGGACGTTTGAGCACTTTTGAGAGCCTTTGCTTTTTCACTTTTACTTCAGTTTTGCAGGAGTATTTTTTTTAAATATCTGGACTTCCACTTAAGTAAATAATGTCTATACTTTTGCCACATTTTGATCCAAGCAGTGCTTCTGCAATAAAAAAAAAAGACTTTTTCCTCCATGAAGGGACATGCTAAGTGGATATTGATATTGTGCGGGCATTGTAGCGCATTATTCTTTATTTTGTAAGCCAGCTGTGTTTACACACACGCAGCCTGCAGGTACAGTCTGCAGAGGGACTAATATTTTGCTGCATGCATGAACACATGCAGATGACACCTTGCTGCTGTGTGGTCACGACTGGATTGTTTTACATCTGTTACTGTATGGGAAACATCTGGAACTATCAATCTAGGCTGAGAATGTAATTGCAGTTAATGTGTATAGATGGTGATAATTAAAGCTGACGGAGGTCAGTGAACAGCTCTGTCACAGTGAAGCCGGCCTACAGGTGCGTGAATCTTTTTCTCTGGTTTCAAAGCTGGTATGAAGGATCGAACTGCTCTGTGTCCCAGGTCGCCATCCCAGTGGTGTCCATCAAAAACATCAAGAAGACCAAAACTGCCATCCTGTTGCCAAACGCTCTGGTGATCGCCACCACAAATGACAGGGTGAGAGAAATCTCGCTGCTTCTCACCACGATTTGATGAATTAAGAAAAAAAACACAGTATTTTTGCACATGTGGAAAAGTATCCAAAAGACATTTTTTCTATTTCTGGTGTTGCAGTACGTCTTTGTGTCCTTCTTGTCCAGAGACAACACCTACAAGTTTTTGATGTCGATCTGTCCTCATCTGGAGGTAGGAAAGGCTTTTTATTTAGATCCATACAGACGTGTTATGCTTCCTTGTTTTCTGTCATGTATGTACTGCTCGTGATCAACAGGTAGACATTGTGAGCCGAAAACTCTGGCTTTAAACTAAACACTCAGTTTCAGATAATTTTCTTTTTTACTCTTGCGCTTTCTTATGTTATTCATTTTAAATAAGTTTGAAGACTTGAGGATCATTTAAACACATGATGTTTGGTTATGTATTACATGAATATAAATAGGGGAAGAGTCCATGCAGCAGCCCCATTCCCTCCTCAGCTGAAAACAGCTTTAGAAGTCAGAGGTCACCGCTATCGCCTCGCTTTCCTCTGGTGGGTCAAACACAGCAAAAACACAAACAGCCGAATGCCATAAAGTTTCCTGATACAACGGATACTGTTTTCATCCTGCCTACATATAATAAAAGATATAAGAATAAGACAGCATCATGCTTTTGGGTCCATCCTCGCACTTGTCTCTCTGGTCTCTTTTCTGACAGAAAGATATTTTAACACATCAAACTTGAGGTGAAATAAAACCAATATCCTCGAGAGCTGGAGCTGTAACGTGGCAACTAAGCATTTCGACCTATGGGGACAGAAGCTGTTCAGAAAAAAAAGACTCCCTGCATGAGAGCCGGAGCCAGCTGGCAAATCATTTAGTAACATTTTGCATATGTTCCAACTGGATATTTGTTGCATGTTGTGTTTATGCATTCAACAAAGCTGTGTCCAAGAGAGAAGGCTGTCCTGTGAGACACTTCCTGATGTCAGTATCAATCGCCCCAGGTCCTTGTGGCTAAAGCTTTATGTATTTATTTATTTTTGGCCACTTTATCCCCAAACAGGATCTTTGAAATGTTACTTTTTCCCATTTTAATTCATTTTGTGTTTTCTCTGACCCCAAAAGTCTTTATCTCTAAAAGTGATGCTTTTAGAGTGCCTGTGCAATTTAATACAACTGCATAAACTCCACAAAGCAAATGTGTTTTAAATAATCATTTACTTTTAATGTTGAGGTTGTAGGTGAGTTATTGTAGTTTTATCATTTTAATTACTTTTGATTGATATGTTTTGTGTTTTTGCTTCAAGTTCAGTTTATTTTCAGTTAATTTCCCATGTGTGTTGGCTCCTTTCATTTGACTTATTATTGTTTGAACGTCTTGAATTACAGTTTAGTTTATATTAGTTTAGCTGTTGGATTTAGACTTTTTAAATATTATATTACATGGGATATTTGCCAAGGGATACATTTTGGAAGTTAAGATAAAAGATAAAATTAGCTGACACAGCGAAGCCGACGTCAAGTTTCTGCAGCAACATCTGCAACAAGAACATCAGCAACTGGATGTTAGATTTTATTTTAGTTTTTAACGTATAAAATATTGTTTCAGATAGTTTGAGGGTTTTTTAGAAGTCTTTTGCACAAATAATGAAAATTTACAACCTTCATAAAAGCAGAACTACAACAGAAATCAGTTGAATTAAATTGCAGCTTTCTAAAAGCATTAAGTTCTCATGAAACTAAAGTGAATTGTCATTTCCTATTTCCACCCTGGAATCTTGGGTTCAACCATTTTTTAAATGTTTATTATTATTATTCACTTTTGGTTTTGTTTGCTCCAATCAAAATATCATTTGTAGGAAAATGTGAAGTTTTTTTCAGTACAGATACGATCGATATGATAGATATGCTCATGTTTGGCTGAGGGGGTGAAGCAGCTGCTAGTGCCTGCTAGTTATACTCTCTCTGTGTCTGTGAATTTCTGCAGAGTGAATTCAGCGACCTGGATGGAGCGATGAGACACAGGAGGCAGGAGATGGAGGAGAGCAGCAGCTCTGACTCTCAGGTTCCAGACTATGAGAAGGTAGAAGGTACTGCATCGCTGTCCAACTGACCAATTAGAAGCAGTCGCATGCATCGTCGCATGCATCGTCGCATGCATCGTCGCATGCATCGTCGCATGCATCGTCGCATGCATCGTCGCATGCATCGTCTGTGGCTGTCAACGTTTTACTCACAAAACCTGAACCACTTTTGCACTTCAGTAGTAGAATCTGACCTGTGCTACTTAGTGCTGCTATAATTTTCCTTCTTTACTCTTTATTTTTTGTTGACGTTTAACCCCCCCCCCCCCACACACACACACACACACACACACACACACACACACACACACACAGCTGTGATGAAGTTGAAAATGAGCAGCTTGTAGTGCAGGGTTTATTCAAACATACTTAGTGTGTCTTTCTCAAGAGGACTTAATCGGGATTACAAACCTGCCCCAAGTCATAACAGGCCCTGGGTTTCCAGTTTTGAATGCTTTGCTTGCCTTTTTGCTTCTATAGAGTTCACCGTTCCTCCATTCCTGGATATGCTGAAGCGCACAGACAGTGCATCATCTCCAGACCACCAGCACAAAGTGAAGAACCCACATCTGAACCAGCAGGGTCCAGACAACAAGCAGCACTCCAAGCACCACCGAGGTAGGATGAGTCTTTAATCAGGGTCGTGTTAGTTTAAACATCACTTTTATTTAAACCACTGGCACTGAACCTCTCATGGGACTATGAATTTATAATTTTATTATTTTAGTCCCTACATTTTATTTCTCTTTTTGGTCAAATTCATCATAGCATTGGCTCAAGTTTAGCTGACTCAGCTCCTTCTGTTTGGACTTATTTCTGTTGACATTGCTGCCTGCACTGTCCTGTACTGCTGCTCTCCCCACCTCTATTTTTACAGCCAAATATAAACTGCCGCTAACTTTGTAACAGTAAAATAAAAAATCGCTTTTAGAAGCGGTAAAATGAAAATATCCTCAGCTGTACTCAGGATTAAGGAGTCAGTCTGAGAACGCCACAATTCAACAACATTTAACTCTAAAAGCCATGAGAGGTGAGCTGAGGTGCAAAGAAGCACCGATTGTGATCTCATATGTGTCGTGTATGCAAACTGACCTGCGGGGATTTCCCAGAACACAAACTTGTCAAATATAAATAAATGTAGTCCTGAATGATCTATATTTATCACTGAAAAAAAAAAATACTCTGTTTCTGTCAAATAATAATATTATCATGTACCAACAGTAAACTTGATTTTTTTATTTGTTATTAACAGCGTCTGTATTGGTCATAATTTTGCACATTTGCAGAGGAGATTTGGCAAAATGGGTTGCACGAAACATTAGTTTCTAAATAAAGAAATACGTCACCTGGATAAATATTTTTTCTAAATGCATTAGATATCTTCTACCCAGAATCCCTCACAGCTGCCCAAATTTCCTGCATATTTGCCATCCATCCATTCACTTCAACTTATCCTTTTCAGGGTCACGGGGAACGCTGGAGTTTATCCCAGCTGTAGGGACAAGAGGCAGGGTACACCCTGGACAGGTCGCCAGTCTGTCGCAGGGCTAACACATAGACAGAGACAACCATTCGCACTCACATTCATACCTATGGGCAATTTAGAGTTTCCAAAAAACCTATCCCACTAATGGCATGTTTTTGGACTGTGGGAGGAAGCTGGAGGACCCAGGGAGAACCCATGCAAACACAGGGAGAACATGCAAACTCCACACAGAAAGACCCTGGCCTGATGGTGGAATTGAACTCAGAACTTTCTTGCTGTGCGGCAATAGTGCTAACCATCGTGTCACCGTGCTGCTTCTTCCATATTAATGAAAAATACGCCCATATGATCCATTCTTCCATCTGCTCTCTCCTGCTTATCCAACCATAACTCTTTAGCTCCACTTCTTTTCTTGCTTATATTTATAATGACTCCTTTTCATATTGATTTCTATGAGTTGATGAAGCAGTCTATTCCAACCTTTTTAATGCAGCGCTGCTCTCACACGCGTAGGGCATTTTACTTTGTGTCTTTTTGTCGTAAACAAAGACATATTTGTTTGATCTTTCTTCAGGCTCGGATGTGGTGATTGACAGCAGGTGTCTGAAGCCAGTTTCTCTCAACACTCTGCTGATGGTCTACATGTTCCTGTAAGTTTGCTGCCTTTGATTCATTCATGTCTTCAGTAAAGGATTTTTCTGTCACTCGTCCTAATTGGAAATTAAGCTGATCACTTACATGATTTGCGGATTTATTCCATTCATTCATTGGATGCACATTAATTTCAGTTTATCATTACATTTTCATTTGTAGCGCATTTTAGCCTCAATTTGCTCATCTTCTCTTTTACATGTGTTTTTCCTCAGAGTGTGCACCCTGGTCTTGTCTTCATGTTACCTGGCGTTTAAGATCATCTCACTGGAGCAGAGACTGACAACGCTCGGCGCTGTGGCCGAGTTCACACACCCGGAGTGAGTCGTCGAACTGTCTGAGACTCTGACAAGCTCTAGAAAACTTAGCTAAAGAAGGTTGAAAAAGTGAGAAATTAGACATGGAAATGATAACCAGATGAAAGAGAAACAAAAACTGCAAAAGCATCACGATGAATTTTATTCACATCCTCACAAAACAAATTTAAAAATAGCCCAAATAATGAAACTAATGATCCAAACTAAACAGGTAACAGTGGATTCACAGACATGAAATGGTTTCCTTATTTCGTCTCAAGGACTATGGTACAATAATCTACAAGATTTACTTTTCTCTGATTTATTCATATTAGATTTTTGCTGATACATCTGACCCTTGTGAAGATTTTAAATCATTTTTATGGTGATTATTTTTGTGTTTTATTACCAGAAACAATTTTCTGAGTGGGTCCGCTGACGTAGGCACAAATCTTTTATCTGAACTGCTAACCATCAACCTGATGAAGCTGGAGAAGGTTGGTCTGTCTTTGTTTTTTCAGATCAAGTGTTGATAGATACAGCCCTCTGGATATGCTATAATCCCCATTGATAATTTAAAAAAATGTTCAAATCTGAGCAGTTAGAGGTCTGAACCCTGAGTTACTCACTTTGGGATTACACAGATCTCATTATTTGACGTTTGGGCCATGACTACAAGTGTATGCACTTCAAAAAAACTAAGGAAAAGCATAACAGGTCACCTTTAAAAATTGCGTGAATGTGTTATCAGGAGTTTCTTTCATGAGCCTCTGAAAGCACACAGCAGGAAGGCTTCAGCAGTTTCCAAAGAGCAAAGTGTAACTGGATGCCTGTTGCCATTGATCAAACATTTATAGTCAGTGATCAGTTTAGAGCATCATTTGTAAGAAGAGCTCCATCAGTCTACACTCCATTTATATTTCAGGCTGACATTCGTCTCCTTACAAACAAAAAGCAGCAGCTGACAGCCGCCTCAGTGTTTTAGACGGAGAATAAAGAAAATTTTCATCAGCAAAAAGGTGGTAAAGGCTCAGAGCTGTGTCAGACTGTAGAGTCCATCTTGATCCTGAGTGAAATGAAAACTGGAAATTGACTGGAAATATTTATTTCACATTAAACCTGCTACTGAAAGAGATGATTTGAATTTAAATTGCTAGGAAGGGAGAAACTATCCACAGCTGCCAAAAAGAGTTAGGCCTGTAAACATGTTTTAGAAATAAACATCAATCTTCATGTTTGGAAGAACTGCAGTTTTCTGCACTTCCATTGGCTTCATGGAAATCTGCTAATTGCACTACTTTGTTAAATAAGCATTATTTAACTTCATCTTTTACTCAAATCAAGTGGTCATCAAAATTAGTGAAAACTCACGAATGTTGTCGTGATGGATACCTCCATCTTTTATATACAGTCTATGGTTTCCATGTGTCTGCAGTGGTCTACTTGATCTCTCTGCAGACTGACTGCACAGCAATTATGCCAGCTTCAGAATAATAAACGTGTCAATGATGTTGGTACTGTTCTCCACATCATCTGTGTTATAACAGATATTCATGTAGACATGACCCTAACTGCTGTTTCAACTGCTTCAAGTCTGAGTCTCTAGCTTTCAACAGGAACAAGGAAATGACCTTAACAACAAGATAAACAGGAGCAGGCTTCATTTTGAAATCTACACTTACTAACCAAGACAAACACTTGCAATATCATCAGATGCACTTATCTGCAGTCGAGTTTTCTGCCAATACAGTTTACAGTTAAGCAAAAGCAAACTTTGTTCTTTCAGGTGCAGAAGAACCTGCAAAGACTGCTGGAGGAAGCTGCCTGAAAGTACAGAAAACCAGTATAAGCACAGTGAAAGTCATATATATTATTTTTGTAAATATAGTGTAAATATGTATGTTTGTTATTAAAAAAAATAACACTACTGGAATGTATTCTGCCCTATGAAGCCAAAATACAGTAACTACTGTATATATTTGGTCAAATATACCCAACGTCTGGGTTTATATTTGTTACTTACATACTTTTGTATTATTTCAAGACTTTTTGTGCTCCAAATGTGTAATTGAAAGGGAAGTCACAGCTAGCATTAACAGCAGCATTCTATGTTAGTTTTTTCAGAAACTCCCTGACATTGGTATCAAGTTCCTGTACTATTGTCTGTCTTTGTAGGGCAGCAACTATAATGATACACACAAAATAAATCCTTTTAAAAGAGAGAAACATTAATGCTAAAAATGGTCCCCTCTGGTGAAATTTGAACTGTTTTGCAGGGCTGCACATAAGTGGTCCGCAGGTGCGCATGCGCTTTCAAAATAAAAGACACGCACCAGATACGAGGTTGCAACGAGCGTTTGCGTACATAAGATTTTCTGGAGGACGACAGAAATTTGTTTAGGAATATGTCGAAGAAGCAAGCTCCTTTAAGCAATTACAGAAGGAGTCCGGACAAATGATGAAACAAATGATGAACACACAGAGATGTGGTGCAGAATATGCAGTGAAAATCCCAAAACAGAGTTTTTAGTCCGCTAGAGGAACCACTTTTCTTCTGTCTCTTCTTTTGCGGTTCGGACTCCTGACATTTCTTTGGAGGTGGAGAAACACCAAAGTAATTGCTTAAAGGAGCTTGCTTCTTCAACATCTTTAAGAGTTCTGAATAAATGTCTGTCCTCCTCCAGAAAATCTTATGTACGCAAACGCGCGTTGCAACTTCTTATCTGGTGCGCGTCTTTTATTTTGAAAGCGCATGCGCACCTGCGGACCACTTATGTGCACCCCCACCCACCTATGGGTGTGCACCTTGGTGTTCAACTTGGTCATAGTTAAACCATCTTTAGCTGTTGTTGAGTAGTTGCTAAACCTGTGCCAGCCTCTGGCATTTCAAATGACCATTTGATGATTTAAAGGTGGAAACATTTCTGTTTACTGAACTTGTTTCAGTAAACTTGTTACAGTGATGTCTGAGCCAGCTCAACACTTCTGTCTAAATCTGATATTTTACCAAAAATAAAGCAAAAAAGTTTACATTCAAATAATGAATTCTGCTCAAAAATTAAAACACCAGAACGCAGGTGGTGGCCATAGCTGGAGGCCATGGCCAAATTCTCCTAGAAAAAGAAAAGGAAAGTAAAGGTGCTTTGCTGCTTTACAAGTATATGTTACCTCGTTTTGCAGAGGATACACTGGACCAACCATTTTCAAAGGAACAGAGAGATAATCCCGTCACATGATACAAAGTGTTGCATACTATAATTTAACTGTTTTTGAAGCATTTCCATTTAATACCATTAGTTGCTAGCATTGCTACTTATGGCATTAAATATCATCACAGGCAAACTATGGACTTATGCTACTCACTGTTATGAAGTTTTGCCTCGTGTGAAGCACTTTATAATCACAGACTGTATATTTATTATGAACATTACTATGATGATGATGTCACCAATTGGTTTTGGACCACTTTATGAAGCCTTAGCTTTAGCATTTTTGTTTTTATTAGACAGAAGTGATCACGTTAGAATGACATGGTAGAGTGCTAAGTTATCAGATGTAGGCACCTGCAATTAGGAACAAACAGCACAAACACAGAGGATAGGGCCAGTTCAGTGAACTGAATTAGTGAAGAACAAAGCCCAGCAGACAGACATCAGGTGCAACTTCCTGTGTCAGGACACCTGTAAAACACAGCACGCCACTGACACACTATCCACATGGATCAGTTGTAGCTGCTATCCAGGGAGAATGTGTTAAATGTCTATTTTTGCTTCAGAATTGGAAGACTGGAAAGTATGAGTCTACTGGAATTGACTCACTTTTAGAACTAGTTTCATCTGGCCACTTGAGCAACTGCAGCTACTGGAAAATTCAGTGTTTCTTAATTTTTCAGTCCTAGAATTTGCCGCTTGAGTGTAAAATAGATTCTTCCAAAAATAAAGGTAATTTGATATCTTTAAATGGTCAAAATGAAGTGAAATTTGTAATAATAATAATGGATTGCATTTATATAGCGCTTTTCAAGGCACCCAAAGCGCCTTACAATTCCACTATTCATTCACTCTCACATTCACACACTGTTGGAGGCAGCTACAGTTGTAGCCACAGCTGCCCTGGGGCAGACCGACAGAAGCGAGGCTGCCATATCGCGCCATCGGCCCCTCTGGCCATCACCAGTAGGTGAAGTGTCTTGCCCAAGGACACAACAACCGAGACTGTCCGAGCCGGGGCTCGAACCGGTAACCTTCCGGTTACAAGACAAACCGCCAACTCTTGAGCCACGATCGTAATGCAGACTGCATTTGTCCTTACTTGGTTGCTGCAAAATGCAACTTTTTGGGATTACCACTAATTTTATAAATAAATATCACTGTGTATTTCAAGATTCTTCCACAAGTGTCTCTGTAGCCCAAAGTTGTTCATTTTGGCGACAGGCGTGGAACTGTTTTCTCCCCAAGCAAGCTCAACTTTTAAGTGGTGCACTCACTGCCATTTCTCATGTGTAATTAACAAAATACAACATAAAATACTCAGTGCTATAATGCCATACAAACCAAGGCTTCTAATATTTGTATTTCTTTTATTTCTAAGACTTTTCTTAGAAACTGAACCTTCCTCTCTTAATATAATTTATACCCCTTTCTGTTTGCGTTATGTTCCTGAAAAATCACATTTACTTCCACTACTTCATCCCTAGTAAAATCAATAAGATAAATAAATTACATGTAAGCTTGAAATAGTTCAAACTAAAATAAAACATTTCTGTGGTTAGAATTAACAAAAAAATTAATTGCACACAGAAAAAAAATCTTCTGTTGAAAATAATCTTTAAATTTGTGAATTATGAAACAAAATTCATTTATTAAAATTCATTTATTCCTATTTATTCTATTTATCCCCTTCGTATATTTTATTTATATTGTCTCTGTATTTATATATATGTGTGTGTGTAATATTCTGTAACTCTGTAACTTCTGTCGGTGCTGTGCTTTTTTGGAAATCGAATTTCCCAGAGGAACCCACCCGAGGGATTAATAAAGTTCTATCTATCTATCTATCTAAAACAGTTCCAGTGGGATGTGCCGTCATCTGTGTTGTTCTTAATATGACCACTGGATGGCGCCAAAGTCAGAAAGAATGTTGCGGTTTGCCTCAAACATTAACACTTCACAGTTACTCTTTATATACTAACTTTATGACAGTGAAAAGTACTAGCATACAGTTATTATGTACAGCTACATTTACTGCAAAAACATTTGTCATTTCTCAGCTTGCATAGCTTCTCTTCTTCTCTGTTTTACTCTTCCTGCCATCAGAGGTGCAAAAAGAGGAGCTGAAGGAACTCCAGTCAGTCACAAAATAAGACCGATTTTGAAGATTCATTTTAAACTGAAATTGGTTATAAGAATTGTGATTTTTGATAATGCTGCACTATAAATTGCTGTGTTATGATGTCATGATGGGTATTATTGGTATTTATTTTTCATTTAGGCTACTATTAATTAAATTGACAAAATGGTGCAATGAAAAGGGCTAGTTATGTAAAAACCCCTCCTCTCACCATGATTTGTATATTTCAGTTGTGTGACATGCCTATTTTAGTGTGAGCCTGGCACATCGCATTACTCCCAAACAACACTTTTTCCTACAACATATAAGGATACACATGAAGTCTGTTTTTAAGGGAACAGAATTGCAATCTGATTTTTTAGCCACGGTAGGCAAAGAAACTAAGCCTATTATAAAATGCTCATGGATGGGACATTATTGAGAGAAAATGTACAGTGAGCAGGATATATCTTTCAGTATGGTTATATTATATTAGGGAAAGATTGTGACATAACTAGCTAGTTGTCTTCTGACCTATCAGCCAATCAGCTCCTTGTCTTCTAGAGGTTGTCGCTACATTGCTACCCGACTTGCTACTTAGCTTAACCTTTAAAAAACAAACTTAACTTACAGAAAACTTTACTCACATTTTTACAGTCTACTTGTAATTCTACCCAAGACCCATAATGCACTGGGGGGAATGAGGGTTTCTATGGTGACTCTGACAGTCAACAAACATGGCTGACACAGGGAGCGCTGACCAGCACGAGTAAGTACATTTTCTGATTATTTCACACTGAACACAGAGCTGTAAAGTGTTATTAAATGCACGGACGTACTTCCTTTCTCCAACCAGCATTCTGCACAGTCCGATTCAACAAATGAGTCCCGCTTTTCAGTGTAACAGCAAATAATACAAGAAGTTAATACCGTCTGTTTTATTTAGTACATTAAATGGTTTGTTACCGAAAATAAAATCTGTACAAAAATATGTGTAAAATCAGAAAATGTTCCCTTTTTTTCTGAATGTATTTTAGATGCATTATCTTATTTCAAGAATCTATTTTAGTTCTTCTGATATGGAGAGTAACTGCAACCATCTCCCAGTGTTTCAGACTGTATTGGGGTGGAGTGGAGTCTGTGAACCAAAGGAAACTATATTCAAGGAAGCAGGCAGTTCATTATTGACTTTAAATCAAGTTTTTTTTTTTAATTCAATAGAGATTACTGGGACTAATTTAGAAAAAAAAAATGACCCAACGTGATTGCATTGCACTTCCATTTCCTCAGGCTTATCTACTAACACTAAGAGGCACAGTCTTTGCAGCACAGCAACACCAAAACTGCAGCTCCTTTAGTTGTCTCTAAACTTTACAAACTAGCAGATAAACTGAACCAAACTGCATGAATCCTCCAGAGTGCCCAAAAGCCACACCTCATATCCTGTTCTATTTACTCCCAGACGATCATCATGCCACGTCCCAACATTTTCAGCCCGACATCCAATGATCCCCAAACTCTACGTGATGCCGTGGAAGCAGGACATGAAGAACCGGAGACTCCTGATGAAGGCAGGTGTCAGTCAGGAGAACACATCCAATCAGATTTCTTTATGGCAGAAACAATGTTATTATTGGTTTGTATTTTTTTTTTTTAATTTATATTTGCTTTGGGGGGGTTTTAAACTAAGGACAGCGTGGTGTGTGATGGGTAGGACGACTCCATCATCTGGCTCTGTGGAGTGTGTCTCTTGCCCTGTGGCAGCTGGCTGAACCAGATAAGCAGAATAGGGTACATGGGTGGAAGTTTAGAAAAATATTCTCATAATAAAGTGTGTGACATATTGTGTAATTTCCCAACATTTACTGCATAACTTTTCTACACAAAAATGCTTACCAGTAGAAGGGTTAACAGCTTAATGCTTTAAAGGAAAATGTAAGCTTTTTTAATGTAGTGAACAATTAAAACATTTTATGACAAAGGTCTAGCGGCTCCATAGTGTGGTAGTTTACTCATTCACCTAACAAATGAAAGATCCCTGATTTTATCCTGGGAGGAGACAAATCCATTTGGGATTGCATGAAGAAGGGCGTCTGGTGTAAAACTCAGGTGACCCCTGTGAGTAAAGGAGCATTCAAGAGCAGCTTGAATGGGAAAGGCCTAATCATTACAATGCCTCTTGTCCACACACCACCTTAAGAGGTGCAAGTCATATTAAGTTGAAAATGACACCCTAAATACAGAAAAATTACATGAGGAATGTCAGGAAAGTAGGATCTATTATGAAGTTTCACTTAGAGGAAGTTTGCTCTTTATAGCTTTCTTTTTCCTGTTGAAGCTTGTTACACGTTAGCTTTCAAATTGTCATCTTTTTTAATACTGGCTGTTTTGGTATTAAGATATATATATCGTTTTAATTAATTAAGTATAAAGTATAAACACAGGCATGTATATAGTGCAGTCTCACTAAGAAAAAGCTTCCTTGGGCTTGTTGTAAAAGTCATGTAAATGTAAAAAAAAAACCAAAACTTTTTCCCGTTGATTCAGTTTCATTTCCCCTTTTCCTAAAAGTCGGTTTGTATTTTTATGTCAGTGAACTAAACTGATTTTCTCACTTTTTGTTAACTATGGTACGATTGCTCAGAACGCAGCTCTGGCGGGGATCCCCGTGGTTCCTCTTGAGGAGTCTTTGTGTTTCTGTGGTCGAGAACGTCTCTGCCACAGCCAGGACTCCGCCTACAGAACCACCTCTTCCTCCTCCTCACCTCCGTTCAGCCAGACAGGACTGCCCGCTCATTGCTCCTCCCACTTCTCCAGGTGAAACCCCACAGAGACTGACTGAGAAAAGGCCAGCTGTAACCACCTATGACAATAAATTTTTGGACGATTTGCTTAAAATAAAATAAAATCTTTGCTACTTTTCTCCTCACAGGTATAACAGCTCTGCGGTGACGACCAGAGGGCTTTTCCAAACCTGAGTACAGATCACAGAAACACCAATAAAACATGCATATCTGATATAGAAACAAAGCTCTGAATCCTGTGTGTTTTGTACTAATATCCAAAATATAAATGTAGCAGAAATGCTTGAGTTTAAGTATTTCTTTGGCTGAACTTGAGCCGCTAGTAAAGAGTAAGAAGACTTGAACAACTTTAAAGCTTCTTCCATAAAAACAAAAAAAGAAAGGTAGAAATAAAGGTGGAGACAGGGTCAATGAAGGACATAAGAACTGTGAGCACCAGGAGTAAAAGTGAAAATAAAACAAATAAAAAAAAACAGATAATTTGACCTTAAACGTGTTAAACGCCCCTTCTGAGAAGAGAAAACACGCACTTACTCAGGCTTGAGTGTCCATTAATGGGCCCATTGTTCTGCTTGTCTTATCAGATTTCATTAACTTCAGGTTTTAAGGTGGTAAAGTTGTGCTCAGGGACAGGGAGGCTCACAAAGCTTCCTATTGATGAAATTCTAAGAAAAACTCTATTAATCATGATCCTTTCTAAGAATTTCCCCCGAAAGTTAGAATAGTAAATCCTGGTAAAGATAAATGTTATTCCCAAAGCATCCTTGCCCCCAGAAGAGTTCAGGTGGAAACCTGTTAGGAGCAGGTAGGAAGGATTTTAAGAGCTTTGAAAGTTTTGTTAAGCAAAGGAGACAACATGCTGCCAGTGTTTCCTCTCCAAGAGAGCAAACAAAGTATTTGCACAATCTGATAAAATTTATCTTGTTTAAGCTTTAGAGCAGGGGAGTCCAACATAAGGCCCGGGGGCCACAGTCAGCCCAGCAAAGACTCCAGTCAACAGGACGGCTTTGGAAAATGTTAAGGAAGGTATAAATTTTGGACTTTTAAGTGTATTTTCACAAGTTTTACAGCTTTGGCTACTGATGAACACCTTCCCCATTCATTCAACACCAAAATATCATGTTTAGAGACAAACGATAAAATTCCAGAAAAGCTCCCTTTTTTTCCACTATTTACTACAGAAATCTGAGTGTTTTCTGTTTGTTTGTCCAAAGAGTCATGCTGATGGATTTCTTACATTTGCTACAGCAGCATGACATTAGAAAAAAGAGACCTCTGTTTGTAATTGTACTTCTTTTCCTTATATTAAGTTCATTAAATGCATATTATGGTTTTACACTAGCAGAAAGGGGAGTTTCACTGCTCCAGGCCACTTAAGATCAAAGTGGACTGTTTGTGTCCTGCAGTGTAAAATTAGCTTGAGCTGCTTCAGAGGCTCCGATTATTATACAACATGAAAAAACAAACTGAATGGACAACGCTGGCATGTTCATGTTTAACATGTAGTGATTAATTCACAACAGTAATATGAAAGAAACCAAGACAGACAGAGTCGGTGTCGCACTAGTTATTTAAAATGTCTCAAAAACTTTCAGTATTAAATAAATCTATCAACAGAATATGAAGAAACAACTGTTTAATGTATACATGTACACACTGTGAAAAAGTATTTTTTCACATTAAAGTATTTAGTATTAGGCAAACAGTAAATACAAAATAAGGGAAACAGCTTTCCAATGCTGTTAAATGCTACAGATTAAATTGTGCACGGGTCAGTCTCATCAGCTCTCTCACTGAATACAACGTCTCAATCAGGGCAGAAAGTGCGGCGCTCACCACAAGAAAGGACGACTGAAAATGTGAAATATGCAAACAGAACAGGACTGATGACTTGGATCTTTCAGAGCCTTTTAACCTGAGTTCCCCTGAAATATAAACTGTTAATCTGAGAGTGCCCAACACTCTGAGTGAGAGCATGGATCAGAGCAGTGGTGGAATGCACCTTAGTACATTTGCTCAAGTACTTTACTGAAGTACAGTTTTAATGTACTCTGTTTAAGTATTTCTGTGTTATGCTGCTTTTTTTTTCTGCTTCACTCCATTACAACAATCTAACCTTTAACAGGCCGGAGTCTTGCTTCCAGTTTATTCAACAGAGATGTTCACTGCATGAAAGTTTTGATAATTGCAGTATGCAGTGTAAACAGAGATTGTATGATAAGGTTATTTTTTTATGACCATTAACTATTAGATCATTGTCACTACTTTTTGTGTTGAAGATAAAACTCTTGCTCCTTTCCCTGCTCAGAGTTGCTCGAACTTTCCTTAATCCATAAAATCACATTTTAGGCTCAGTTAAAAGCTCTAAGAATGTTTGTTAATCCCGGCCAATCATTTTGTTTTTCTTTGAGAAGTGTTAAACATTACTCATCTATGGTTTGCACAACTGTTTCCCATCCGTGAGTCTTATCCTTGTTTGAGCTTAACTTGTTATTTCCTAGAACTGTTTCGTTGCACTTTCTTGCCTTGCAAACAGTTTCAGGGTCAGTCTTAATGCCAGATGACCTGGTGCCCTGGTTTAGCTGTGACTGGCTGATGATTTGTGTCTGTGGAGGGAGGAGATGTTTGAACAGATTAAACAAAGCTTAACCTGAAGTGATAATGATGGGACTTTTTGTGAGGAGTCAGTCACTTTTTTGAAATGTGTCCTAAAATATAGACCCGAAACCACGTGGTTTCGGGTCTATATTTTAGGACAATCTACACCAGTACTGGTGTAGATTTTGTGGGGGTATCTTTACCTTTAAATTGCATAAGTAAAGACTGTACATTGTCAGTGAGAGTACCATCAACCAGATGTTCTCCTATGAGCAACATTTGGAAAAAGTGTAAAGGAAGAATTCTCTTCTAACAGGAAGACCACCAAGAGAACCAGGAAGAAGCCTTGGAAGGCTGATATGGGATGAGGGAAATGGAAGGAGACAAAAGAGGAGCATAGAGAGACCACAAATAAGAAACAACTACAGAAGAGACAAGAAAAAAAGTTCATTGTATTAAACAAAGGTCTATAAAACATGGGGAGTGAAGGAGAAGGTCTCAGTCCATCATGGGAAATCCACCAGTAGCTTCAGCCTACAGCAGCAAGTCTACAGGAATCTAAAAAGTTGAATCCTGATGACATCTCTCTGGGTGCTCTGGCTTCCTCCCACAGTCCAAAGTGGTTAGTGAGGTTAAGTTAAGCCATTCTAAGCTGGTCATAGGCGTGAATCTCTGTCTGTTAGACCGACAACAGACTGATGACCTGTCTAGAGTGTTTCCTGCCTATCACCCTGTGGCAGCTGGGATAGACTCCAGGCCTCCTGTAACTCTGAATTGGTTAAGTGAAAGAGAGTGGATGGATAATTTGTTTTAATATATTATCCATATGAATTATATCTATACACCATCATCATCATTATATAAGTCATTGTACTTTTCATGGTCCAGCCCACTTGGGCACCTGATCTAGAATGATTTGTGTCTTATCTACTTTCAGGAGTCGAATTATCCCAGTTGTTAAAGCTAAATAAAGTATTATGAGTATTATGTAAAATAAAATCAAGATTATTTTTGTATATTTTCTAAGATGACGATTGTCTTTAAAACAAAGTAAAAAAAAAACAGTGTAAAAAAATTTGTTGGGCTCTGAAAGCATAATCATGTAAAACAAAATAAAGGAGAGAAACACCCAGGGACACTCAAAGGAAAGCCAGGTTTATATAATAAACATCAACTCACATAGTAAAGACAGCTTTGCGCCTGCACCTCAGTCATTATCAGAACATCCTGGCACACTGCTATTTCCTGTCAAAACCAGTGATGAGCTGATAGCAAGACTGCAGGTTTAAGCAAACACTGCTCAATTAGCAGTTCTGCACGGTTTTTTATGAAAACCACATTTTGCTTTTAAATATTTTCAAGATCAGAACTTCTGTATTTACAGGAAAGGCAAATGCATCAGATCATCAACTCACAGTTCACAAAAGCCAACCAACATTTGATGCTGGTGTTACTCATTTCTCATACTCCAGTTTTCAGGATTCACTCTGAAACTTTTCATCATTCCATTAATATTCGAACGTTAAGCTGTTAAACCAATGCAGTCCTTAAAATCAGGGTTAGCAGGGTTACCAAGGCAATAGCAGTCAAACATCTCTCATTAGTTTTGCAAAGTTTAAAAAACGTATCTGAGTTATGATGAAGTGTTGCCACTAACTCACAAACCACATCCTAAATAAAGATTAGATGGTCAGGTTGAGTTAACTGGTTTCCGTCACTCTTTGTTTTTATTGTTCGGTGTTCGGTTTCAGCATCAAGAGCTTCGACAGAGAAAGCAGCTGTTGTTCCCCATGCTAATGCTGCTGCTGCTGCCTCGCTTCGTGCGTATCTAGGCCTCTGTGTGAATGTCTCAGTGTGTCACCAGCAGTGATTACAAATGTCATTGTTTAATGCCAACACACACTCACATGCAGCGGAGCGAGAGGGGGTGGTAAAAAAAGGGAGTTGGTGTCTTTTACATATATTATTTACGGCAGTGAGCCTTGATGCAACAGAATAGTAAATTAAAGTCATTGTGTTTGTGTTTATAATGATTTTACAGTTTACTTTGCACCTACTGGATGAACTGGCACCAAAACAGTGGTTTTTCTTCCCTGCGCAAGACTGCCAATGAAAACTAAACATGCTCGTATGCTTTACAAACTTTATGAGGAGGAACTCTGTTGCTCTACCCTTTGTCTAAGCGTCGTGTTAGTCTCTTCCTCTTGACTGAAACGCGCTGGAGCGCGTGCCGGAGTTTGGTGCGTAATGGACACCCATCCATCCTTTCTACTCTTGCCTCCTCCTCATTGTTCTCCGTGTTCCTGGCATGCTGGGCTGTCTCCCGAGTCCAGAGAGAGGAGGAGACAAAGCCAGAG
This sequence comes from Copadichromis virginalis, assembly GCF_057382275.1. Classification (NCBI taxonomy): domain Eukaryota; kingdom Metazoa; phylum Chordata; class Actinopteri; order Cichliformes; family Cichlidae; genus Copadichromis; species Copadichromis virginalis. The sequence continues at coordinate 35,661,202 of NC_140629.1, forward strand.
ATGACAATAAATCGTCTGAGTCACCATCTGAGGGAGAGACAGAGGGAGTGAGAACGACTTCGTGTCCTTTACGCATGTTATGAGCACTTTCAGACACGCTTGTCGTGCGTCCTGGCGCATCCAGTGATTAGAGGTTTCCAAAGTACAGCGGAATAGTAAATGACTATATTTCAGTTTATCCGTGTTTGGAATTAAATGTGGCAGCTTCCCTGTAGTTTTGGAGCAGGTGCTTTTTCCCGCTAACCGTTTGTCTCTCGGTGCATCACTGACAGAAATGTCGGGTCAGAAACCGTCGTTGAAGAGCGACGACTCCGCGCAGAGCCGCTTTCAAGTGGATGTGGTAATGGAGGCATCATCTGCAGCGCCCGGTCCGGCTGCCCCTTCTGCTCCGGCATCCACTGATGGATCCAGACCTCCCGAGGAGTCCAAAGGCCGGTTCAGGGTGGTGGGCTTCATGGATTCGGGCGCGATGGACATTGGACTCCCACCTGATGTCTCCCATGAGCCGGACACGGCAAAAAGCGACTCAGTCAGTCTCCATTCAACTGGCACGGGGCACACTCACATCTCTGACTCCCACTCCAACACCTACTACATGAGGACCTTCGGACACAACACTATAGACGCCGTGCCTAACATTGACTTCTATCGGCAGACAGCCGCGCCATTTGGGGAGAAGTTGACCAGACCGTCGCTGTCGGAGCTACACGACGAACTCGATAAGGTAACAAAAACATTTTTTTTTATTGGCTTCGTTATTAAATGATGCTATTAAATTTGTTATTAAAATAGTTGATCTCAAGTTTCACATCAAACACAACGAAGGCGACAGTAAAGAAAGAGTCACGTTATGGTAAAATCGTCAACTTTAAAAGGCAGTTTAGACGCCGAGAGTTGAAAGGTTATTTCCCAGATTTAAAAACAGAACTAACACGTCACTACGCACTTCCCTGTTCACCGGACACAAGTCAGTTCATTTTTCAGTAAACACAAAAGATTCCCTTCGCTCTTCCCTCTACACAATACCGCTTCTCATGACCCTGCAGGCACCCCCAGCCGCGCTCCCACTCCTTACATACAGTTCAAGGTAACAGACCACCATTGTACAATAACAGTGAGCCAGAACACCAACTGGGCAAAGCACCACCAGGACCTTTAGGCGTGCCTTCATTTAAACAGTGAAAAAACACGAAAATCAGGCATCTCGTAAAGGTGTCGCCCTACTTCCAGTCGTGCTTCTTGTTGAACAAGTTCACTAAAGTACATCCAAAGTTATTGTTTTGGTGATGGAATTGGACAGTCTGACACATCTCTCCAAATTCTCCCAGTCTGGCAGTGGATTGGGATCCAGTGACAGTGAAGGCCACATGAAGTGCTATGTGTCATTTATCATCAAGTCCTCTTTGCCTCTGATTCACTCACATTTTTCGTTTGATTTGTCATAGAAATGAGATGTGTTTTTCTTGATTATATGCGTCAAAAATCATAAATTTCACTGGTTCTAATTTCTGTGGTTAAGCCTATAAAATGCCTTTATGACTGGACTCAAAATCAAACCTGATGGACTAAAGTGCCAAACTGGAGGCACTTTAGGGTGTTTAGTGGAATCGTTCCTTGTATGTGCACATACACAGATATTTAGCCATCTCACAGAATCACCAGGATACACATACACGGACATCAGTTTGTTTGCTTGAGCGAGGCTGTGGATAACTAACTGCTTTGCTGCTGTGGGGGTCATGGAACATGAGATATACTGCACATGAAATGATTTCACTTATTATATAACAAAGCCACAGAAAACTAATTAACACACTATCTTTATCCTTATTGTGGTGAAACGCCACCTTTAAACCAAAGATGTAAGTTTTCCAACCCAGGTAAGTTTAGTTAACTAAACAGTTTTACATTTTCAGATGTCATATTTCAATTTGAATCCACTTAATAAGTAGATAATTAAATAGTAAAATGTTTTAAATCAAATATATATTGAAATAAATAAGATAAGACCACATTTATTCATTGCTTTTATTGCTTTTATTTTTTCCTGTATACTATTGACCAGTCAATCAACTTATTTAACTTCTACCCAGAGTTTCAGATTTTCTGTTAGGATTAGCATTACATAAAGCATATATATATATATTTATCATTTGACTAAAAAACTTCTCTCTCACAAAACTAAGACCACTGACTGTCTAATCAGAACTCAAGAGTCGCAAGTTCTCAACTTTTAAGTGATTGTAATTATCCTTTTGATTGTTAGGCTTCACCTCTGTTCAAGTTTCTGCTTTCCTGACTTGTCTGGATTTTTTTTTCCCATCAGGAGCCCTTTGAGGATGGTCTGGCCAATGGAGAAGAACCATCGGCAGCTGAGGAAGCGGCCGCACTGGCAGCGAAGGAGGCCAAAGGAGGAAGTGTCAAATTTGGTTGGGTTAAAGGAGTCCTGGTTAGTGTTCATGTCATGAATGAAAGCACAAGGTGCACTCTGCTTCTTCTTGTGGTATTTAAATGTGTTGAACTACTTAAACAAAACTGTAAACAGTCAACTTTCTTCCCACAGAGCGGGCAAGAATGAAACACTTTAGTGTCCCATAATTAGACAATCAAATACATAATCTCATCATCTTAAGGTATAAAATGTATTTTCTCTGGTTATATTCCTGTCAGGTTGGATCATTTGAGAATAATTCTAGATTTAGGAAATGTAAACGAACTTCAAAGATCCCTATACAGACAATGAGACACTCACTTCTTCTCTCTATAGCTACAGTAAGCTAAGCTAAAATATTGCAGAAACTGGTTCTGCATAGAGTCTACACAGTGGTGATCAGGGGTGGAAATGTGCTGCCTCTCATCCGAATATTACTGCATCAATGAGAATGCGCTGTATAGAAGTATAGAAGCTTGTCTGTCATATTGCACATGGAAAGCTTGTTATTAAGGTTGGTGCAGGAAGGAAGACAGTAAACTCTACCCGAAAGCAAATGATGTACGACATAAATATAGCATCGTCCTTTTCTCAGGTATTTTTGGCTTTCTTTTTGGCAGCTGTAAGGTTTAATTCAATTCAATTCAGTTTTATTGAATTGAAGCGCCTTGAGGCGACTGTCGTTGTCGCCTCAAGGCGCTTTAAATTGTAAGGTAGACCCTACAATAATACATACAGAGAAAAACCCAACAATCATATGACCTCCATATGAGCAAGCACTTTGGGACAGTGGGAAGGAAAAACTCCCTTTTAACAGGAAGAAACCTCCAGTGGGACCAAGCTCTGGGAGGGGCGGGGCTATCTGCTGCAACCGGTTGGGGTGAGAGAAGGAAGACAGGATAAAGACATGCTGTGGAAGAGACAGAGGTTAATAATGAGTGTGATTGAGTGCAGAGAGGTCGATTAGCACAGAGTGAATGAGAAAGGTGACTGAAGAAGAAATACTCAATGCATCATGGGAATCCCCCCAGCAACCTACACCTGTTGTCTGTCTTTACGTTTTAACTGACTTCTGTTTGTGTGTTGCAGATCCGCTGCATGCTGAATATCTGGGGTGTGATGCTCTTCATCAGAATGTCCTGGATTGTGGGACAGGCTGGAATTGGTGGGTACAAACAATTAGTGACTCAGGGAAATGTGTGACACCCTTCATCACCCAGTGCTCATATGACAGGCTTACATGCAAACAAACGTTGCTTTGCGAGCCATCAGAATATTAAAAAGCTTGTTTGCAGAAAGAAGATGAGCTGAGAGGCTGAACCAAGATAAATGAGGATTGTTTTGAACTGATTCATGTTATTCATGCATGCGTAAGGAGGGAGGCTGCTTTTAAGGTCTGATTTTGTTCAAGCTCCTCTAATAAAGTCTAAGCATAAAATCACAGAGTCTGAAATAAGCAGAAAAGGTCTCTTTTAAATTTAAGTAGAGATAAAAGTATTAAACAGTCCTCCACCCACACAGTAAAACACTTAAATGGAATGCATACTATCTTTAAGTTGTGCATAAAGGTACAGTAGAACCAGCTAGGAAATGGTGTGCTGGCTACACACTGACAAGATTTCAGATCAATTATATTATACATTACTGCTCATTTCTACTGATAAGTCATTAAAAATAGCTCCTCTATGTTTTGCAGACTGCTTATTGACCACATAAGCTCGTGTACAAATATAGCAGGCACTAGCTCTAGCTAGTTAGTGTACTACAATAGTTTTTTCTTAGAACTTTATTTAATCTTACCTGTGATGATGAACTGAATCTAAAAATAAATAAATAAATAACCTGCGAGGAAGCCCATTCGGCCCATATGCATGTTTTATATTTTGTTTTCAACTGTACTGATTTGAACTTGGATAACATTATCGTGTTATTTTATTGAAGACTGCTGATTTTTGCTCAGTTGCCTGTAACTTCACATATTTTTCATGTTTTTGTAAAACAGGACTGACCATTGGTATCATCTTGATGGCCACTGTGGTCACCACCATCACCGGTCTGTCTACATCTGCTATAGCGACCAACGGCTTTGTACGAGGAGGTGAGACCCATATAAGACATTTTACTTTTACAAAAGGTCTTTAACATCTAGAATTTTAAAACTAAACCTACAAATGGACTAGAAACTGCTCAAAATGTATGACAGCAGCAATAATTTATATCACTTAACATCTGAATGTCATGCCATCCAGGAGGAGCATACTATCTGATCTCCAGAAGTCTGGGGCCTGAATTTGGAGGCTCCATCGGTCTTATCTTTGCCTTCGCCAATGCCGTAGCTGTGGCCATGTATGTCGTAGGCTTTGCAGAGACAGTCGTTGAGTTGCTCAATGTAAGAAATGCTCTGGTGTACTTATGGAAATCTCTCTGTGATATGCAAAAGATTCTCATTTCGAATCAACCTGTTAATTGGTTGCAGGACGTTGATGCCTTGATGACTGATGAGCTCAATGACATTCGTATCGTTGGGACTTTGACCATCATCTTGTTGTTGGGAATCTCTGTAGCTGGGATGGAGTGGGAAGCCAAGGTATAATTACAACAATGTCCCGGAAAAAAACGTCAAAACCAAAGGCTTCAGTGAGATTTCAATAAAAGGGCATAAATCATTTGTGTCCTTAAAAATGTTGATTATGTATTTCTCGTCAAAGCTGCTGAGTTAACTTTGGGATTTGGAGCTTTTAAGAAAAAGTCTGCCAGTGTATGTGTTCATTTCTGAATGCAAATCTGCAATCAAACTAAATATAAATTAAAAAAAGAAAAATTTTTGGTGCGTTAGCACCAGAATTAAGCATGTACTTCATTTAGAGGATATAAAGTACTGATACAATTGATATCTGGATCGATCCCTCCACCTCTGCCTCTACCTACCTCTGTATACATTGGTGATTTGAGTCTCTGCACAGACAAAGCAACATACATGTTTGTAACAGGGTGATTTTAACTGAGAAACTGGAGCAAATCTCTCTTCTTTCTTACTCATGTGTTTTCTTCTACTGTCCATCAGGCTCAGATTGTCCTCCTGGTGATTCTGCTGGCAGCCATTGTTAACTTCTTCTTTGGATCCTTCATGCCATCAGAAAGCAAAGAGCCTAAAGGATTTTTCGGATACCGCAGTCAGTCTGCATTCTTGTCATTTCTTCACACGGGGATTAGCATCCTCTAAATTCAGTGTTAGGATTCATGTTGATAATCTATCTTACATAATCTTCTCTCTTGATTCTTCTCTCTTTTAGCGGCCATCCTTTTAGAGAACTTTGGTCCAGAATTCAGAGATGGGGAGACGTTTTTCTCCGTATTTGCCATTTTCTTCCCCGCAGCTACTGGAATTCTGGCTGGAGCCAACATCTCTGGAGACCTAACCGTGGGTTTTTCATCTTTGTACATTTATATAAATTCACGTGATGATTTTGGTCATATGTTGTGACAGTATTGCTTTTTGTTTACACAGTAACCAGATCACACAGAGACTTGTGAGAAAAGAAAACTCACCTTCCAAAGTTTTTTTTTTTTTTTACATAGAATCTTTTTTATTAGTTTATCATTTTTGAGTTTAGTTGTTGCTCATACTTCATGCACCTGATGTTTGAGATGTATAACATAATTCATCCTTTCCAATAAATTAAAAATGTATCCCATTCTCTCTTTAGGATCCTCAGTCTGCAATCCCTAAAGGCACTCTGTTGGCAATCCTCATTACAGGGCTTACCTATGTCGCTGTCGCCATCTCTGCAGGTAGATACACTTTAACAGTTGTGAACCTGAGAGAGAGAGAGAGAGAGAGAGAGAGAGAGAGAGATAGATAGATAGATAGATAGATAGATAGATAGATAGATAGATAGATAGATAGATAGATAGATAGATAGATAGATAGATAGATAGATAGATAGATAGATAGATAGATAGATAGATAGATAGATAGATAGATAGATAGATAGATAGATAGATAGATAGATAGATAGATAGATAGATAGATAGATAGATTGATTGATTGATTGATTGATTGATTTAGAAGTAAAAGCTTTGTATACATGTCACTTTACCGATTACTGATCTACATTTGTGTCCTGGTTGTGCCTCCTGCAGGCTCCTGTATTGTGAGAGATGCAACTGGTGACCACAATGACACAGTGAGCCCCACAGTGAACTGCACCGATGCGGCCTGCACGCTCGGCTATGATTTTTCCATCTGTAAGGAGGGAGGCTGTCCATTTGGCTTGATGAATGACTTCCAGGTAACACTGAAGCAGATGATCTTAACACTACCTGTTTTCTTGGTACTTACTGTGTTGATTGTTCCAAAGATTATGGCGAATATATCACAATTCATAATTCATATCATAATTGTGACAATGACCAGTTTTGAGTTTGAGTATAACTTTGGCATAAAACTGTGTAAAATAAGTTATTTATAAAAGCCTGCTTTGATGTGGGGATACTGCGCGTTTACTTTATGACCACTGTGATAGGAATTATGAGATCTAATCAATTAAGTGCAAGATGCAAGGTGCTTGAATTATAAACAGGATGTCATGTTCCACAAACAGTGGGTTAAATTAGCAAGAAGTTGCATTAATAAAAGACAAAATTGTGCTTTTAGGAGGGAGAGAGGAAAATATATTTTGTTTCTCTTTTGGTTCACGGCCATTAATGACTAAACCTTCATTCATGCGCTATTATCTGTGAGTAAATATCAAAGCTGTTACTATCTGTGTAAGTAGATTTTTTGGCTCCCAGCTGCACATGTGAGACTATTTAAGTTTTTTATTTATTTATTTATTTTTATGATGAGCATCTTTTATGGATCAAGTGTGTGCACACCACTGGGAAGGATCTTAAGATTAAGTTCAAGTAAATGAGAGTCTGGAGCACCACCTGGTGCAGCATCCCTTCTTCCTCTTGTGGCTAAAGGCAGTTTATTTTGACTCAGCTGGATGTTTGGGCTCTTTGCTTAAATGCTAATCAGATGATTGCTTGGTGACGCTGCTAAAGGTCAGGGGCTGAAATTGGTCCGTTTCTTCCTGCTGCTATGAAATATTAAAAGTACTTTATGCTCAACTAGGGTACCGATGATTTCACCCCGGCAGAAAGATGCGTCGGGATACAAGCAGAGAAAAAAGTCAAACTTAATTTGTATAGCACCTTTTCATGCAGGTCAGTCAGATCACTGACAAGCTGTTTATAGGCCGGAGCAAAACTAATTGTAAAAACACCGAAAGTAAAATAAAGTTTCAGTAGACTACAATTACACTACAATGAAAGAAATAAAATAAAAAGAGATTAAATAATATAATACTGGATAAATTGGATTAAAAGGAGAACATCACAGATGAGTACACATAAACAAATACAATTAAACTGTAGTAAGTAAAGCAGAAAACATTAGTAAAGTAAGTAATGTCTAAAGTACAACCAAGCCAGAATAGAACTGCTTTAAATTTACATTTAAAAATTTAGTTCAGTTTTATTTTGCATAGCGCCAACTCACAACAAAAGTTTTGGGGTTTTTTTTTATATAATAAAGAACCTACAAAAGAGAAAACACCAAGATACAAATGACCTCTATGAGCTGCACATGGCAACAGTTGGAAGGAAGAACTCACTTTTAACAGGAAGAGTCCTCCAGCTGAAACAGACTCAGCGAGGGGGAGCAATGTGCCATGACTGGTTAGGGTCTGCAGGGAAAGCAAAGTAAGAAAAGGAGAGCATCAAAAGAAACGATGAGGAAAATGTGTGTTCGCAGCAAGGTGGGTGAGGTGACCAGGACGCCACCACCGTATGGAAATTGATGCTTTCAGCTGATATTAAGACACATTAAGAGATATTTATTGTTTACTTCAGTCAAAAATTCCAGACAATCCTAGGAAGTTGTATTACATAAAGTCGTTCGCACACAGGCAGCTTGACGTGAATTGAATCACCCACTTCTATTGTTTCCAGTGGAAGCCTACACACTGGCGTCAGTGCTGTGTCAGGATGCAAAACTGTCCCATTTCCTGTCGTCCACACACCTCTACAAAAACAGCTGTTTAATCAGACTGACAGCGTTTTTACACATAAATTGTGTGAGCAGTGGGTACTCGAAGACACAGACACACAGGTGAAAGTAGTCAAGACAAGTGAAGACTGAAAGACATAAAGCCAAAAAAGACACAAGTTAAAACTAACTATACACTCAGCAGGACAAGACTGACCGTAAACACAGTAAAGATGAGCATACAGACCAGGAAACACCAGGAGACAAAAAAACAATAATTAAAATTAAAAAACAAATATCACCACAGTCCAACTTCTGTGGAACCAAATCTCTCTGTAGCATAAAGCAACAATCCAAATTCAACAAACTATGATAAATGTATTGATTTTCTTGACTGAGCAATATGATGGCATATATGGCAAGACAACTGAAATCTCTGTATGCGTTTTATGTGGACCAAACTGTATCTCAGAGGACTTTTTGAGACATGCAACAATCTAATCCAAGATATTTTCATTTAATGGATTAAATTAAATGTCAGTAAACTGTCTATGTATATGTTTGACAGTCTGGGTGTCTGCACAGGCACTGGGTGCACATTTCTGCTGTGATTATAACTCGTTTATATAAGTCATACTTAAAAAATGGATGAGCAAGACTGCTGCTCTGACCCTCTTTCACTGTATGTGCATGTAATGTAGATGGCTGGAGTATGTGTGTGTGTGTGTGTGTGTGTGTGTGTGTGTGTGAACAAGAGAGAGAGAGAGAGAGATGAAGCTGTTCTCAAACAAAGTGCAGCAGAAATAATAGCGACTGTTGTTTTGAGTCACAAGGTTCTCGTGGCTCAGTGCTGAATGAGAGCATTGAAAACATCCACCTACACACACACACATACACATACACATGCGCACACAGAGCTCACTGACACTGATAGCGCTGACATGTTGCAGCACTACAGACCGAAGCAGCTGCTCGAGTTTCATTATTACTGTTGTTGAAGGAGAAAAGCAGATCTGAATGAATCTGATCGTCTTTGACCCGATAATGCCTTTGAATCATATTTGCTACATGAGTTTCTGAGACCTCTGTCTCATCAACATGATCAATACTTGCCATAATGTCTAAATGTTATGGACAAAACTCTTTTTTTGTCTAAAATTAACACCCAAGGTATCAATTGCGATACAAAAAAATATAATAAAAATATATCACACACAACATGATATAGCAAAAAAAATTGTGGATTTTGTTATAAGGGTTAATGAACATCTCAGAAAATCTGAATTTTCTGGAAATTTTTTTGATGGGTTTGGTCTTCGACATCATACATTGTTCGTAGGTGACTGTGTAGAGCTGTCCTCCCTCCTTCACTTCCATCAGATATGAAAATATTCTCTCTTGAGATGATTTATACAATCGGCTCCTTTAGGAACAAACTCAGTTGAATGGGTGATGTTTTTGCACCAAATATCTATGTCACTGCTTCATAATGATGCACCTCGTCCTAGTGAGTTGAGTCAGTCCTGCTTCAGAATACACTTTTAAAATCTCAGAGTTGCTTTCTCATGTGCAGAAATGTTCATGTGGATTGTGATTTTCACCAAAAACACACAAAAAACGTTCAGGACCTCCTACCCGACCGTGTAAGAACAAGCTGTTTCCAGCCGTTTTTAGCTAACTTTTGCTACCAGGACCATCTTCTAAGCATTATTTCAACTGTATTAAATAAAATTTCTAATAAAGTCATGACTGAATACAATGGGTGTGAAATTTAAAAACAACATTGGTATTCAGACTTTCAATATAATGTTTCAAATATATCTGTGAAGGTTCTCAGTCATCCAGGTCCTCGTAGTCAAAGGAGCTTACAAAGAAAAGCGTCTGGACTTCTTTAAGTTGCTTGAAGACGTTTCACCTCTCATCCGAGAAGCTTCTTCAGTTC